>NW_028073411.1:6586150-7186150 GCF_014824575.4 Sturnira hondurensis
TCTTTAGGTGAGCCTGTATCGCTATGAACTTCCCTCTCAGGACTGCCTTCACTGTGTCCCATAAATTTGGGGTTGCTGTGAGTTCATTTTCATTGTTTCGAGAAGTTTTTTGATTTCTTCCCTAATTTCAATCTTGACCCATTCGTTGTTTAATAGCATACCATTCAGTCTCCATGATTTTGGGTGTTTTGAGTTTTTTCCTGTGGGGTTGGTTTCCAATTTCAGTCCCTTGTGATCAGAAAAGATGCTTGGTATGATTTCTATTTTCCTGAAGTTGTTGAGAGTTGTTTTATGTCCTATTATGTGGTCTATCTTTGAAAATGTTCCATGTGCACTTGAAAAGAATGTGTATTTAGCTTCTTTGGGATGGAGGGCTCTATATATATCAATTAGGTCCATTTCTTCTAGAGTGTCATTTAATGCTGCTATATCTTTGTTGATATTTTGTTTGGAAGATCTGTCCATTTTTGACAGGGGGGTGTTAAAACCCCCTGTTATAATTGTGTTGCTGTCAATATCTTTCTTGAAGTCTTCTAGGATTTTTCTTATATATTTGGGTGCTCCTATGTTGGGTGCATATATATTTATGATGTTAATGTCTTCTTGGTGGATTCTTCCCTTGAGTATTATGAAGTGACCTTCTGGGTCTCTCTTTATAGCCCTTTTTTTGAAGTCTATTTTGCCTGATATGAGGATTGCTACCCCGGCTTTTTTTTCTTGTCCATTTGCTTGGAAAATTTTTTTCCACCCTTTCACTTTCAGTCTGTGGTGGTCTTTTGACCTGAGGTGGGTCTCTTGTAGGCAGCATATGTGTGGATCACGCTTTCTTAACCATTCAGCTATTCTATGTCTTTTAATTGGTGCATTTACTCCCATTTACATTTAAGGTTATTATTGAAAGGTACTTATTCAATGCCATTTGTGTACCTGTGTTACTCTCCATCTCTCTCTTTTCCTTCCTTTCCTTAAAGCAGCCCTTTTAGTAATTCTTGTAGAGCTGGTTTTGTGGAGGCATATTCTTTTAGACTTCTTTTGTCTTGGAAGCTCTTTATTTGGCCTTCTGTCTTGATTGAGAGCCTTGCTGGATAAAGTAGCCTTGGTTGTAGGCCTCTGTTTCTCATTACTTGGAATATTTCCTGCCATTCTCTTCTTGCTTGGAATGTTTCCTTTGAGAAGTCAGTAGCCAACCTTATTGGGACCCCCTTGTATGTTACTTCCTTTTTCTCCCTCGCTGCCATTACGATTCTCTCTTTGTCTTGGAGTTTTGCCATTTTAATGATGATGTGTCTTGCAGTAGGCCTCTTTGGGTTCTACCTGCCTGGGACTCTCTGCGATTCCTGGATTTGTGTGACTTTCTCTCTCCTCAACTTAGGAAAATTTTCCGTTATTACTCTTTCAAGTAGGTTTTCTATCCCTTGTTCTTCTTCTTCTCCTTCTGGTATTCCTATTATTCAAATATTATTATGTTTCATATTGTCTTGCATTTCTCTTGGACTCTCCTCATTTTTTCTGATTCTCTTTTCCATTATCTGGTCCGTCTGGGTGATTCTTTCCACCCTGTCTTTGAGCTCGCTTATGCGGTCTCTCGCCTCGTCAATCCTGCTATTCATACCTTCTCCTGTGGTCTTCAGTTCAGAAATTGTATTCTTCATTTCCTCTTGGCCTTTGCTGATGATTTCTATTTCCTTTTTCATGTTGGTATAGTTTGCGGAGAGTTCATTGTAGCTCCCCTGTAGTTTCTGGTAGCTCGTTGTAAGCTCTTTGAATTTCCCGATAACCAGTGCTTTGAATTAATATCTGATAGTTGACTTGCCTCTATTTCATCTAACATTCTTTCAGAGACTTCCTCCTTTTCTTTCATTTGGGGATTGTTTCTTTGTCTTCCCATTGTTTGTGATGTTCTTCTTGTTGGTCTCAGCTTCTTAAATTGATCTGTTCTGGTACCCTGAGTTTATGGTGTGAACTTCTGTGGTAGGATACCTGTGAAATTCAGTGGTGCAGTCTCCTGTAGGTACCTTGGTGTTCTCCACTTCCACTACTCTTCTGGTTGGTTTCCAGCTAGTCAAACCTTTTCTTCTGGTCTCACTAGCTGCAGCAGCCTGAGGGGCTATTAGTGTGGCCTTTCTCTCGTCTCGGTGAACTTAGCTGGTCTCGCCAGTGCCCTCCCAAGATCCAGACTGGCACTGCTCTCCCACGCCCTACTAAGAGCGGATTTTCTCCCAGGCTTTCCAGCCCTGGTTTGGCATGAGGGTGCACGCTCCCAGACAGGCTTTCCTGTTCTCGTAGGCTTGGGTGCGGACCTTTCCCTGTGTTGTGGCTGAACACACAGGGCAACTCACAATTCTCCCAAACCAACAGCCACAGCCTGACTCCCTGTGTTTCCATGTCTGCGCTGGTTGAGTAGGGATGGAGCTGGTGACTGGCTTTCTTCCAGGGGCCCAGCCAGCAGCCCGAGACTCCTCGAGACTGTTCGAGAGCTGGTGCAGTTCCCGCGCCACAGGGATCACCAGGGCGACTCTCAATTCCCCAAGTCAATGGCCGACGCGGGCCCCGCAAGGCTGGGAAGGTGCGGGCGACCGGTGGTCGGTCAAGCTGAGGGCTGGCACGGGCCCGCCGGGCCTGGGAGGCACAGGCGAGCAGCAGCCACCCAAGCCGAAGGCCACGGCTTGACTCCCGGTGCCTCCCAGTCTGCGCCGGCTGAGCAGGGATGGAGCTGGTCTGCACTGGGTGAGGAGGGATGGAACTCACAACTGACTCACTTCAAGAGGTCCTGCCAGCAGCCTGGGACTCCCCGAGACTGTTCAAGGGTCAGCACAGGCCCCATGAAGCAGGGAATGCTCAGGCCAGGGAATGCTCGGGCAACTCTCAGTTCTCCCAAGCCAGCAACCTGACTCCATGGGTTATCAGAGCTTTCTGGTTTGCTTCCGAATGCTCACTCCTCTCTCTGCCACTACTGGCAGACCGATCTCTTACGGTGTTTTCCAATCTGCGCCCTGCCAGATGGGAGGGGGTGCCAGTGACCAGTTCTCTCCCAGAGTCGGTGTTGCCCACCCTCGGCTCTCAGAGACCGGGGTGGCTGGCCAGGGCCCTGGCGTGGCCAGGCAGAGGGCCTGCCGCTGCCTCTGCGCTGCTCCCTTGTACCTTGTTGATCCACGGTCGTCTCCTCTCCTCAACCTCTGGTCATTCAGTGTCCACTGCACTCTCTGAGTCCTGCCTTCTTATATGCTGGGTCCCAGTTTGGCATCTGCTGTGCTCCTCCACAGATCAGCCAGGTCCTTCTCTGGTGCGTGGAGAGAAGCGAAATCCTTTGTCCTACTCTGCTGCCATCTTCCTCCGAATCTAAAATATATTTTTGTATAAAATAAAAGAAGAAAAAATAAAAAGGCTGGTATCTCAAAAAAAAAAAAAAGCAGATTACAACAGGTTTGATGATGATACAGAGAAATTGGAATCCTCATGCCCTGTGAGAGCACATTAAAAATGTGAGATGGTGGCACTGCTATGGAAACAGTCTGGAGGAGCTTTAAAAATTAAAAATAGAATTGTCATATGATCCAACAATCCCCTCTGGCATATATTTTTAAAAAATCAAAACAGGGCCTCGAAGAGATACTGGCACATCCATGTTCACTGCAGCTGAGTGTCCACCAAAGGATGAGTGGATAGAGCAGATGTGCCCTGTGCACACCATGGAATACTATGCGGCCGTAACAAAAGAAACTCTGCTACCTGCTACACCGTAGATGAAGCTTGAGGACAATAAGCTGGTCACGAAGGGGTGGACACTACAGGATGGCATTCGTGTGACATATGAAAAGACTGAGCAGGAAATAGCAAAAATAAGCAACCCTAGGAACTTCAAAGGGAACCCAACTATAGGTGCATTACAGAGAAAAACAATACAAGGTTTTAGAAGCCCCTGAGAGGTCATTTTTAAAACTTAAGTGAGAGAAAAATCTCTTAGAAAATACTAAATCATTAGAGCTGACTTAAAAAAAAAATAGAAAGCTAAATGATTCTAAAGCCAATACATAAAATCACTCATTTTAAATCTTTCCACTGAGAAATACTATGTCAGTTTTGTAGTTGTGGTCTATCAAGTTTCCATTTCAGTCTCCCACACACTGTATGAAAGAGCAGAAACAGTAGAAAGTTTCCAAGTCATTTTGTGAGGCTAATGGAACTTTAACACAAATGCTAGCCAAGGGCGCTGTAAGAAAAGTCAACTGTCTCACAGATAAACACACATATAAACCCCCCTCCCCCAAAATGAGGACAAATCAAATGCAGGAATCAATTTGAACACTAGTGATGACCAAGGTGGGTTTCTTATAGACAGTCCTCTGATACAGCTTTGGAAATTTGTTGTAATGAATTGTTTCTGGCAACAGGGCAGGCTGGATTTGCACACTGACAGTGCCACTGAAACCAGTTCGAGATTGTTACGAATCATCTTCCAAGCATCAAGGGGCTTGATGGAAAGTAAATCGTGCTCTGACCAGAGACGGAAGGGAGGTGAGCACCCAGAGAGCAATGGGACGTGGAAGCTACCTTTCCAGGTGGCAGCATTCACCGAGTCCTGGAAAATGTATCTTTGCTTTGTCATGGTTCTAAATGTGTAGGAAACTAGGCCCAGCACCTAAGGAAACACTCTCTTCCAAGGCTGGAACCCCAGAGGGGACTCATTTACTCAAAATGAGGATGAACTAGAAATAAAACTTTTATTCCATACCCCCAGGGGTCTTCCAGAAAAATGCCCGTCTGAACCCTGTCCCACCGGCGAAGGGGAACCCCCCCCCCCTAAGAAATGTTAACCATAAGCAGTTCTCATGCTGGTATGCAGCCTGAGCTGGTTGAAACTGGGTGGTCCAAAAAACCCCAAGTAGAGAATTTTACTTAAAACTGACCTGGGAGTGGGCAGAAAGGGATGAAATGGGCTTAGATAGAGAAAATGGACTTCCTGGGGATTTATGTAACCAGGGGTGAGGAGGGAGATGCAGAAGGAGAAAGAAAAGTCATGCAAACCAGATAAAGAAGTTGGAGAGCGGGGAATTTGAGAGGCGAAAGCTGTAAGCAGAAGGGGTGTGTGATGACAAAAGTTGGAAAAAAGCGGTTATTAATTATGAATGGGGGCAAAAGCTATAAAAAAAGCCTCAGGGTTTTAATTCGAGGCATGGCTACTTACAAGCATCACATTGTTGGAAGGATGAAGAAGAGGCCTCACCGCACTGTGGCATCCGTCCACCGCATGCCAATGTTTCAACACGTACAAAAGAAGGCTTTCATTTATGCCTAAACGCATGTACGGGCCCCTCCAAGGTTGCCTGTGGTCAGCAGGGAAAGAAGGGCCTCCTGCCAATCAGACAGGGCAGAGGAGGCACTTTGATGTTCGGCAGCGGAGAGAAAGATGCACTTTGAAAAGTCATGTAAAAAGCCACTGGAATGTGTTGTTAATCATATACATGATCTTTATCAAGTAAAATATGCAGGCTCTCCAAGGGATTATGGTATTTGTGCAGATGTATAAAATCGAGGATTTTGTTTATTATTGAGATTTTATTTTAACCTTTACAATGTGTGGCAAGAATTCGTATTGACTGGGGCGGGGTAAATTCCACATCCACATGCCCTTTTCCGGATGAACAAATTGACCAATTTTTCCTTGGACATTTATCAGGCTATAAATCTGCCTTCTCAGTGTTGTAATTATGTGTTCACTATTTGTCCAAAGTTGCTCGTTATTTCTTTAAATGCCCCTGGAGGGTGGCGAATACGGTGAGGGTCAGGGACGGGAGAGCCAGCCAGGGGGGGTTTCCAGTTTGCGGCTGCGGTGGCCCTGAGGTTACGGCTCTGCTCTTTCCCAGATCTTCAATGGTTTGTTTTTGTTGTGGTCGCAGCTCAGCCAGGGAAGAATGCCCCAAGATGATTGCCTTGCCCGGTTTTAAGTCTGAGGCGGCCACAACATGGTGAAAATTAGGAGCTCCTTTTGGGATTTCCGAATCTTCAGGAGTATCTGTGATTTAAAGAAATCTACCCTCTTTTGTGGTCATTTTGACATCGTCAAGACCCAGAGTCCACAGGTGTTTGGTATGGTACAGGGAGATTTAGCAGGAGAGGTGTGGATGCCCAGGGGGGGTCCCCAGCGCAGTTCTGCCATAGAGGTAGTCAGGAGAACTTCATAGGGCACAGTCCGTCCAGGTACAAGGTCGTCTTTAGCACAGAATTTCTTTATACAGACCCAGGCTCAGACTGGAAAGAACAAGTTGATGTAGAATGTTACTGACTTGGTAGCACCCATATCTGTAGAATAAGTCTTTGTAAATGACACATCCGTGTTCTCTGCTTTGGGGAGAAAAAGTCATAATATGAGTGGGAGCCTTTGCGTGCTACTCATGACCATTGCAGTGGCCCGAGTTCCTCAGAAGGCAGCTCACAAGTCCATCCGATCACTAGAGCGTCACCGGCCACTTACACCCTCCGTTGCTGAGAAGTTACTTAGTCTTTCCTTAACGCCATACATTTCCTTCTCTACTTTGGAGAAAAAAGTTAGATTTTGATATTTAGGATTTTGCATGCATGTGGAAATTGTGTCCCATGATTTGGTCTAAAGGTAGGTGTACGAGCCCCAGCTATAATCCTGTTCTTAGAGTGAGTTATCTCTGACACTACCAGGAGGTTTGGGCTTATCTAAAGAGCAGGTGGAGAACAGCAGGACATGGACTTGCCCACCCCCCAACCCCAATAGAAAATTCATAGTCATTTCCTAAGTGAGCACGGGACCCCCACCCACCCAATGGAACACTTCACCACATTGCTACTGGCTTTCCTGCTTTTTGAGTGATATGAGTGGCAAAGACGGGTCAGAGCACACAGTGAGGTAGCAGTCACTGGGAAAACAAGCTGTTCTGACTGTTATTGCTGCTGCTAGTCTATCATCCCAAGTGTGTTGCCCAGTGGAATACCTGCACTACTAGGACAAGGAGCCAGGAATGAGGCCAAGGGATGCTTAGCTGTGGGTACAGCTAAGGCCTGGGAACAGGGAAGAGTAAGCAGTCTGTATGTAGGTAGCCTTTTCACAAGCAGGGTTCTGATTTGTAGCTTATGAGGCTAAACAACTAAGTGTCAGGAGACAGAATATGGTGACAATGCGGAGGGACGATAGTCTGGGGGAGACGTACATTTGCAGCTGAATCACCACAAATGTTTCCCTTTTAAGTACTTCAATTGGCTAATTCAAGGAATAGAAATTTCCTGGGTATTTAATGATTCTTATCCATTAAATAAACAGAGCTTATAAATATCTTAGATGAGATATAACTGTATGTGATTATTTCTTAAAATCATATATCTAGATATACTATTTAAATCGTTATTTCAAGTTAAAGACTGTACTCCATTAGACCAAATTCTCCCTTTTATTATTATAGTGTATACAATATCAGATAGGCATGGCTTCTAACATAAACATACTAACAAAACTACTACACATTACTAATCTATATGTATGCATACACAATTTAATTTGAGTACTTGGTGTCTGATTTAAGATCAGAACTTAACGGTGCCATTCTACTCATATTCCCTTTGAGTCGGAAAATATATTTGCCTCAAGTATTTGCATTTTTTGTTTCTATACTCTTTAATGATACAATAAATTAGTCAACAACACCAACATGATCGAATCAGACTCAACACTTTAAGTTGGCTTTCTTCTTTTGTGCAGAATGATCTAGTAGCTATTTTTCAGATTTACACGGTGCCGATTGACCAGAGCCATTATCCTCCTTTTGGTGCTCCAATTGTCTCAAGTACACTTTAAATTGGTTCCTGCAGTCTCTTGACATAACGCCATTAATCTTCGAAAGCTTCCCAGCTTTCTGGCACAACTAGATGCTCCAGTCTCGCACTGCACCTTCCGACCCAGACATGGAACCAACGATTTCTCCGAAAGGCCCCGTGCTCCTGGGCACGAGAGCACATCCCAGAACAACCTTGCTCCTGGGTCCTGTCACTGAATGGGGCTGAAAGTGATATATTTCCCCCCACAGAATGGCCTGAATTCATTTTTTTCAGCTTTGTAGAGATAAAAGTGACAAGTAAAAATTATATGTGATTAAAATGTACATCTCAATGTTTTGATATACCTGTACGTTGTAAAATACCCACAAAAATCAAGCTGATTATCAAATCCATCACCTCACAGTTACCATTTTCTCTGTGTGTGTGTGTGTGTGTGTGTTGAATATGCTTAAGATCTACCCTCTTTGCAAATGTCAAGGATACAGTAAGTACAGTACTATTATCCATAGCCACCATGCTGGACATCAGATCTCCAGAATTATGCATCTCACGTGACCTAAGCTTTGACCAGCGTCTCCCCCTTTCCCTCCACGGCATCCCTGGTCACCACCATTTCACTCTTTGCTTCTGTGAAAGGAGTTGTGTTGGATGCCACATACAAGTAAGGCTGTGCAGTATTGGTCTTTCTGTGTTTGACTCATATCATTTAGAATAATGTCCTCCACCTGCATCCACGTTACCTCGATGGGCAGGATTTCCTTCTTTTTTAAGGCTGAAACATATCCCATTGTAGATAGATCGATGGATAGATAGACAGATAGATACAATGGTAGATACATGAATATCTACACTCACATGTTCCTTGCCACATTCTCCATAATAGCCGAGCTACAAAAACAACCTTCATGTTTCTGGATGGATGCATGTGCACACAAATGGAATAAGCAGTATAAATAGAAATGCTGTGCCACTGGAAAGATTAACACGAATCCACGCCACTCCACTATGTATGAAGAAAAGGACAGAATTTTGTGGACCCCTAACCATCTCAGTCACCACCCACCACATCTGAACAATCATGGGTGAAACCGTAACTGCTATGTCACTTCTAACATTTTTTTAAATTTGTATGTATTGAGCGAGAGTTAGAGAAATAGAGACACTGATTTGTTGTTCCGCTCATTTATGCACCCATTGGTTTCTTCTTCCATGTGCCCTGATGCTCCAACCAACTGAGCTACCAGCCAGGGCTAACTTTTCCTGATTTTTAAGTAAATGATTCTTTCAGTGGGAAACACTGTATCCAAATATCATTCTAATAATATGACAATAAAGATAAGTTAGAAATTCCTGAAATGCCTTAATTTATCTTTCTTTTATTAAAGTCAAATATATCTCCCTGAAATGTTTATTGAACATGAGTGAAAATTGAATATCAGCTGTAGACATTTGTCACAAAATGGTTTCCTTTTATAACGATCAAAGCCAACAAAACTAAAAAAAATATTTTAAAACCTCATGCTGATAAAAACAATCACGTCTTTATGTGGGCGATATAACGTCAATTGTTTAGAAAACCTCTAGGGCCTATCCATGTTAATTTTAGGTGAACCGTTTCACAAAATGAAAATGTTATCCCAGGGAGAGGAGCAATAATGCCATGATATGACAATGCAAACTGGTGCCTGAGAACATCGATTCCCTGAGAGCCCTAAACGTGCCAGTTTAATCTAATTTCCGTTTCTCCAGCAACAAAAATAAGTAGCATTAGTGTAACAAATCAAAAATGGCTTAAAAGATTTAGCCCAGTAATGTGGTAGATAAAATGAGGTCGGTACTTCTCTGGCAGCCCCCCTCCCCAAGCCAGGAGAGCCTGCTCCCCTGGAATCTGGGTTGGGGAGGGGACTCTTGGGCCAACAGCACGACGTGCTGGAAGTGACAACGCACTCATTTCCAGAAACAGAGATCGGCACTTTCCACTTCCTGGCCCCTTGGAACACTGGTTCCTGAAACCCCGAGCTAGCATGTAAGCAGCCTGATGACTAAGCTAGGAAGATGATGAAAATAAGCCCTAAGACTGCGTGAAGAGAAAAACCAACTGAGCCCAGACTGCTGGCTGTCCCCAACAAGGCACCAGGCGGGAGCATGAAACCCTCCTTGGATCTCCAGACTAAAGGAGCCTCTGACTAAAAACCACCATGTGAACCCAGCTGGTACCACACAGAGTAGAAGGAGCACCCGGCTGAGCCCCCTCAAAACTGCCGGCTCACAGACCACAAACATAACAGACTGTTTTTACAAACCACAAAGTCGGCTATAGTTGTTCCACAGAAATAGATAACCAGACAAAGTAGATAGAATTTCAGGCATTTAAAACGGGAACTCTGATGCAGCAATGCGAATATTCTGAAATACCTCTCACCGTAGAACGATAAAATACGGGATAAAACGCTTAAAAATGACTTCAAATGAACAGCTAAGCTCACAAGAGGATGAAAAATATTCAGAAGTGAAGGGGCCCTGCATAACGCTGGACTAGCTGGCACAGCTAACCTGGCAGCTGCCTCAGGACCCCCGCTCCAAAAGGCGAGAGCCTGGGGTTCTAATGGCTGAGAGGAATTGCTGGGCCTTCGCAAAACAGGGCACTGGGATGGAGATGCCGAATAAAACCCAGAGGCTCAGGACTGTCTCCCAAAGGAGGGACTGAATAGAAAAATATCATCCCTGAAGAGGATATAACTGGGAACTGATTTTTGGCCCTGAACGAAGCAGTTAAGAGAAGCAGTCTTCAAATGGAATTGCGGTTCTAATTCAAAACTCCCTGCATGTTCAAAAAAAGCTAAGAAATTCATTTCAATTGGCCTGAAATTGAGAACAGTTCTGGGTCCCTATCAAAAGCAAAGACAAACCCCTGTAAGGACTGGACACTTGAGACTTATTTAGGAGAATGTCTGCGGAGAAGAGAAGTGAGCTGACAAGGGCCAACCTTCAAGAGACAATTATACTGTTTTCTTCCCAACTCCACATCCAACGACACCCATCTGATCATTTAAATAGGCTACGGTGGGAGTATTTGCACCACAGAAATTGGAAAACACCACAAATTGAGGCTTAGTTTTTTAAAGGAGGCAGCTCACGAGCACAGCACTAGATAAAGGCTGCATACACGAGCTCACATTAGAAACTCTACAGCAAACCACAAACAAGAATAAATAGAACACAGGACAGTTGAACTCCTAACGGCCCCACAAAATTGCACGATAAGACAGAGAACATAAAGCGAGAATCTTTTACATGCTTATAGGAAAAAAGGGAGTCAGAAACATGGGCAAAGGACAAGAGATTATTAAAAGTGATTAATAGATCTGATAAAGAATTTAACATTGTAGAACAATGAGATCAAGGGACTCGGGAAGTCGCCATCTTTAATTATTCAGTGATCTAGTGAGAATCTGTGCTACCAGCGGCAGACGACGTCTAAAAACAATGAACTCCGCAGCACAACCCCCAGCTGCAGCTGTGCCGCCGCTGCTTGCCCTCTAGGAGACAGGCTTCTGATCCCACTTTTTACGTGTTGTTTGCAAGGAATGACCACCATATCTGATGAATTAAAACAATTCCTGCATTATTGGTATTTCTGTAGTTCACTATGAAACACATCGTCCTCACAAATAGAGGGGGGAGCAAAAGCAGGTTTGCAGTTGTTCATATGGAAAATGATACAATAATTAATAAATAAGAGGAATAAATTCTGTTTGGCATACACACAACCATAAACCTACTTCTGTCCCCCCCCCCCATGTAGACATTAATATAATGAACACCACCCAGGGATGACAGTGTGATATAGTAAGCCACATATTTGGTCTTCATTGCCCATCCCTGGCCAGACCTCCCAAAAACCTTTGGAATTTCATGAGTGACAAGAGCGACATGTCCTTCGTTACAATGAGACTGGTCTTGATGGGCCCTCGACAGCTTCAGCGAGAGAGGCTAGTGGCCAGGAAGAACAAACCTTGGTCCAAAGCTTGGAATGTTCAGCCCCGCATCCCAGGAACGAAGCTGCTGGGTCCTATAGTAAACATATACACAACTTTCAGGAGAATTGGCAGTTTCTCACACTGTATTATTTTACATCCTTTCTAGCAATGTATGAAAGTAACAGCTGTTTCACATTCCTGCTTACACTTGCTATTGTTAGCCTATTTAACTTTAGCCACTCTGATGGCTAAATAGTGAGTAGTGACAACTCACTAGTAGTGAGTTTTAATTAGCATTTCCTTGCTAATTACCGATGTTGAAAACCTTTCCATGGACTTAGTGACTTTGCTGTATCCTCTTTTGCAAAGTGTTTGTTCACATTTTGGGCCCACTGTATACCAAACATCTTTTACTATTCATCTTCTTATTATTGAATTATAGCAGTTTTTTATATATTCTGGAAACATACATATACACAAAGAATATAGTCAACACACAGAGATATGGTAAAATATAGAGAATATTTTCTCTCCCACTCTATGGCTTGCCTTTTTATTTTCTTGGTAGCTTCTTTCCAAAAGCAAAAAAAATTAAATTTTTATGAAGTTCAATTTATCAGGTAGTTTTTCTTCTATACTTCATAATTTTTGTGTTCTGCCTACCTTGATACAAACACACACACACACACACACACACACAGTTTACTTATATCCTCAACAACTGAACATGTGATAGATTATTACCATTACATTCACCTTCTAGAACGTGAAAGATAAGCACACACAGGTTAAGCACACATGAAGTTCATATGACTAGTAAGAAGTGAAGTGGGGATGTTAACTCAGGCAGTAAGTCATCTAGAATTCATATTTCTAATCACAGCATTACAGCCACTTTCTGAAAATGTCCCTGTATTAGTTTGCTAAGACTGCCATAATGAAATACCGGGGGTGCCCCAAACAATAGAAATGTATTTCTCACGATTCTTGAAAAGGTTAGACGTTCGAGAACAAAGCGTCTACAGATTCGGTTTCTGCTGAGGCCTCCGTTAGATTGTGAATGATCACTAGTCTTGGCCTCACATAGCTTTGACTCTGGGCCCTGGACACTTGGCGTCTTCTTCTGAGAATAGTTATATTGGATTAAGTTCCCACTCTTACAACCTAATTTTACCTTTGTTTCCTCTTTAAAGGCACTATTTTCAAATGTGAGGTAGACCCCCAAAGCCCCTGGAATTTATTTATAAAAAATCATGTATTTGTTCTCACGTGTTTACTTCAATGCCCTTCAAAGTACTCTCCATTTGATGCAATAAGCCTATCAAGACATTTCTTCCACTGCTGAAAACATTTTTTCAACTCATTGATTTTGATGCCTTTTAGGACTTCTGCTGTGTTTTGCTTCACCTCTTCCACATTAGCAAAACGTTTCCCTTTAAGGACTATTTGCAGCTGGGAAACAAACAACAACAAAAAAAAGCCACTTGGGGCAAGATCAGGTGAATAGGAAGGGTGGGGCACGGGGATTATGTCTCTTTTTTTGGTCAAAAACTGCTGAATACTTACTGCAATGTGGGCAGATGCATTTGTAAAGCATTTGTCCTGAAATGGGCAAATGTGCAGAAAAAGTCTTCAAAAAAAATCTGCAGAAGCTGAACATAGCCTTTCACCACAACACCAACTGCTAAACTAATTGAGATGTGTTCCTAGAGTACCCACCTAGTGGGAGAAGCCTGTTCAACAGGGGGCCCACACTCTAGAAGATAATTCTGAGGTTTCTTTGGGCCCCCCCTTATATAGTCACGACAGGGATTATGAAGTTAGGGACATAATTCAGTCCATAACAAATCCCTAAATCTTTGGATGGAAATCTCACCTCATAAAACTGGGTTCATGATACCAGAGTAAATCACTTAAGTAAAACAAATGCAGAAATTACTGAAAAGCAAACACACAAAATGTAAATGTTAGAGTAGCCGATTTTAGCTATATAAAAGGGAAGATTATAAACTGCAGTGCGTATATGTTCGCAATATAGTCTTTCTGGTAAGCCAGCCTTCAATGCCTGCTTGGACCATCTGATCTGGGCCTTCAGAACCAAAGACGCCGAGCTACCTGTGTGACCACCAGACCTACAGGTGACACTGGTACCAAGAAATAACAGGGAAACAACAGAAGTGACTATGTTCGTCACTCGGCTTTTATTAATATAGGTTCACTCAGCTTTTATTAATCACATTTAATCCTTAGACAATCCATACTAACCTAATAACAATACTAATCACTCAGAAACAATCCGTGCTAACATCTCAAAAGAGAATTGGGGGATAACGAACCAGAGTCCCGGAGTCTCAAGTCTGCAGGTCCGGGAGACAGCACGGTGGGCAGGGGAGACATAAAGGTCTTACAAGGGAGGGTCTCCAGAGCCAGGGGGCAGCGGGACAAACCAAGTCCTGAGTCCTCAAGGGCAGAGCCTCAGGCAGCCAATGCCAAGTGAGATCAGCACAGTGTGGAGCAGCACTGTGTTGTGTGGAGCTCGGCTGTCTCAGCCGTGGTCTGGAGCCCGCCGCAGTTACACCCTTGAGAGTGGTGCACTCCACCCTTCTGGGTCATTNTCCGTGCTAACATCTCAAAAGAGAATTGGGGGATAACGAACCAGAGTCCCGGAGTCTCAAGTCTGCAGGTCCGGGAGACAGCACGGTGGGCAGGGGAGACATAAAGGTCTTACAAGGGAGGGTCTCCAGAGCCAGGGGGGCAGCGGGACAAACCAAGTCCTGAGTCCTCAAGGGCAGAGCCTCAGGCAGCCACTGCCAAGTGAGATCAGCACAGCGTGGAGCAGCACTGTGTTGTGTGGAGCTCGGCTGTCTCAGCTGTGGTCTGGAGCCCGCCGCAGTTACACCCTTGAGAGTGGTGCACTCCACCCTTCTGGGTCCTTTTAATAAATATCTTGATACCCCTGATGGCAAGTGGGGGGGTCTCCTCAGGAGCCTATCTGTGGGTGGTCCCGCTCTGCGGACACGGCTGTTCTGATCACGTGTGCAGATATCTTGTGTGTGTCTCCTGGTCAGTTGTGTCTAGTGTGACTTAGGTAGTTTCCCTCTTGAACCAAAGTGTCATGGCTGACTGGTTGACATGAGGACTCCACTTTTTTAAATATACTTTATGCTGCCTTGACCCAACCAATGCCATTTTTTGATCCTGCTCTCTATATAAGCATACTGTATGTGCACAAATGCATGAATAACTTAAAGTGGATCGGGAATTCTTGAGAACCTATAAAATAGACGAGCGTCGTTGCTCTGATAACATTACTGTGTTTTTGCGAAGGTGAAAAATAACTAGCTAATACCTACCTTTTATCCTCCAGGAAGAAGCAGTTACTAACTGGACACTCTTACATGCCTATGAAAAGGGAGAAAACTAATTTAATGCTCTACAAGATTTATTGCATAAAAATTGAGTTACTTATAAAATTTAAAAAAGTTATAACAAGGATCATAATTCTATACTATCCTGAGTTATTGCCCTAAAGCTTCAAATTTTATTTTCTAAAAATCTGTTAGGTATGAGGAATATTTTGAGGAGCAACCTTACTTTGGTTCTATATTTGTAAATGTATGTATTATACATATCTTAGCTTTACCCATTGTTTTGCAAATTAGTCATTTATACATTCCCAAAACATGCTTGCCTTCGGCCTGAGCTTAGCACCTGAAATTTGTCGACCTCTGAACAGTCATTTTCAATAGAGACATTCTTTTAAATAAATGTATGCTTCCCTGTAATGAACAAATAATGTCAACTGCCCCAAAACGACAAGAAAAAAGCCTCAATGCATATATTAAAAGCAAAGCACGAGAATATATTATTTCAAAATCACTTCAAGTAGTTAGTAAGTACAATTCTTAAATTAAGTAAATTTACATAGTCTAACACATTTTCATCTCTTAAAAGAGTTATATAAAGAAATGGACTCTTTGTAGAATGTCATGCTTTGGACAGTCATTTAAATTATTGTTCCATAAATGATCACTAATCTCATTTAGCACATTAGTTCACATTAGTTTACATACACATGATTGGAACAATAAAACACTCTTAGTTATGTAATTGTTCATAATTAGAATATTAAGTTACTGCCTTAGTTTTTCAATTTCCAATCAAAATTTTCTAAATAATTATTTGGTGTTTTCTTATGTTTTTAGTGCTACACTTAGACATCTACTTAAAAAGCTCAAATATAATTTGTTTAAGGGGGGAAGAAGATAAAACATTTAGGTTAATGTCACAGTAGTTGAATGTGTTCATCTTGAAAACAGTTGCAGAAGATCTGACTCCTTGCTGAGAGTACCTTAAACCCCCCAAACGAAATATATTCATATATCTATAAAATCTTAAAAGCCTTATCCATGCAGAACACAGATATATTAGCGTTTTGTTTGGATCCGACTTTAAAATCTATGGTGATTCTTATCATTGGTCTCTGTGAGTCATATCACTACGGAAGAATTAATCTATCAGAATCAGCACCTCTCCTTCTTCCTCTCCTCTGTCCGCTACAATTATTCTTTTTCCTTCTCTCCTCTTACTTTTCCTCTTTCTTTCTGTCCCTTTTTTCCTTTCCTTTCCTAATGTCAAAAAAAGCTTACTTAATTAAACCACAAATACTATACCTAGCATCTTAGAATTTTAGAATTAAAGGCTTTACCTTCATAGAAATTTCTGTCACAGCCATGACAGAAAATAATGGGTTTTGCAACATATGATCAGTAGGTCTAATCTAGAATTTTCCTACCATCAAACAGGAAAAGTCAAATAAGCAAGAATTAGTCCTATTTCAACCTCATTTCATGAATAAGAATACTGCAATTATGAAGATGTCATTTCAGGTGCATTATTTTAAGGTCTGTTATAAGACTCTACATGAAGTCTTTAGAGAACAAGTAGCTACTATGGGTTCAATCATCCCCCGCCCCATTTCCGCCTTAAAGTCTGACCTTGCAGTATCTTAGAATCTGACCTCATCTGAAGAGAGGGTCTTCACAGAGGTAATCGGGTTAAATGAAGTCATTTGAGTGGGCCCTAATCCCCTGGAGCTGGGATCCTCATAAAAAGGAGAAATTGGAAACAAACACCAGGCATACGGCAAGAACCCCATGTGAACATCGGGGTGATGCATGTATGAGCTAAAGAACCTCAGAGATTTCCAGCAGAACACCAGAAGGTGCAGTACAGATATAGAACAGATGCTTCCTCCCAAGTCCGCAGATAGAGCGAACCCTGCCAACATCTCGTCCTGACTTGGGAATTCCAGCCCCTGGGACTGCGAGACAATACATTTTTGTTGTTTAAGCCACTCAGTTTGTGGTACCATTGTTACAGCAGCAAACCAAACTAAGACAGTAGCTAACTTTCATGTTATTTCCATTTTTAACTTCGGGGTTTCTAATTTGGATCATGTTGTCATTTGGGTTGGAGGCTCATTGCTACTAAGGCTGGAAAAAAAACAGCAATTGGCAGGAGCATGACTGCTGCATGTTAATAGTCATTGGTATTACTGATACACAGGATCTAGCACAAATAATTACAAAATCATAAGCATGCGATTCTGTAACATAACAATATCACACTCAAGCACACCATATGGCATTTTAGGTGAAATGTTCAAATTAAAACTATAAGTTATTATGCCCATATTATTACCCTACCGACCACACTCAGGCAGGCCTTCCTTCTGATGGACGCTGTATTTCAGCATTTTTCTGTCAAAGAGCTCAGAATTTTAAAGTAAGACTTTTCCAGGCTGCAAGGTTGATACAAAATCAGTTAGTATATAGATAAGATCAGAGAAAAAAGAACAAAACCACACGATCATCTCCATGGACATAGAAAAGTCATTTGACAAAAACCAATAATTTCTCATGATGAATACAATCAATAGACTAAGACTAGAGGGGAGCTTCCTCAATTCAATAGAGGACACCTATAGTAAAACCACAGACAACACCATACTCCTTGATGGAAGATTGCATGACCACACCCACACTTCTCATTTTCAGAAACCATTACAAAACTACAGTGATCAAGATGATGAGCTACTGTGATGACAGACATATAGGTTCTAGGGATACACTAGAGAGTCCAGCAATAAGCACACATCTATCACTAATTAATTTTTGACCAGTGTGCCAAGACAATTTGAGGGGTAGTAAATAGAATAGTCTTATGTCCAAACCTGGGATAACTGGACCATTTGTGATAACATATGAAAGAATGAAGTTGGAACCATTCCTCACAGCATATATAAAAATTAACTCAAAATTATCCATAGTCTTAAACAAAAAAGCTAATATTCTTAGAAGATAATATAGGAGTACATCTTCATGACCTTGGGTTAGGAAAAGCCTTTCTAGATATGAAAACAGAATTATATGCAATAAATAATGAAATTACAGTGCATTAGTCAGGGCTCTCTAGAGAAACAAAACCAACAGCCTGTATATATACATAGGAAGCAATTTCTATATGTATGTAGAAAGGAAAGGACTCATACAATTATGAAGACTGAACTAGAGAGCCAGAAGGGCCAATGATGTAAGTTCCAGTCCCATAGCCAGCAGGCTTGAGTACCCAGAAGAGGTGATGCTTCAGTTCAAGTTCCAAGGCAGAAAAAGACCAATGTGCCAGTTCAAGCAATCAGGCAGAAGGAGTTCCTCTAATTCAAGGGAGGGTCAGCCTTTGTGTTCTGTACAAATCTGGGATAAATCTGAAGATAAATCTGTCTTCAACTGGTTACCTCAGGGCCACCCACATTAGAGAGAGCAATCTGCTTTATCCAGTCCACTGACACAACTGTTAACGTCATGCAAGAGCACCCACAGAGACACACCACCATAACATTTGACCAAATACCTCGGCACCCTACTTGGCCCCGTTAAGTTGATATAACATTAACTGTCACATAGACTTTATCAGAGTTTAACTTTCATGTTATACACATATCAAGAAAGTGAAAGACAACACACAAAATGAGAGAAAATATGTACAAACCATATATCTGATAAAGAATTCATATCTCGTAAAGAGTTCTTATAACTCAATAATAAAAAGATAAGTAACCTAAACTAAAATGAGCAAAGGATCTGAACAAAAGTTTTTCCAAAAGATATGTCCAGTGGCCAAAAAGCACGTCAAAAGATGGTGAACATCATTAGCCACTAGGGAAATGCAAACCAAAGCCACCAGGAGACATTGTCTCACACCCACTAGGGTGGCCACAGCAAAAAAGACTATTGGGAACTGCCCTGCCTGGTTTCAGAAGCTGTGACTCCCCATGACTGACGCTGAATAAGAGACCTCAGGACCAAAAGCCACTAAGGAGACAAAGCTTATCTCCCTGACAGGGGCACCATCTCTGCTCCCTTTTGCTTCGCCCTGCTTGGCCCTGAGCAGATGACTGGTTAGCTAATGACAGGTAAGATTCCTCAAGGGAGGGACGACCTAATACAGGCACAGTCATGAAGGGGCCCTCAGAGAAGGGCTTGGGGGGCTATAGAAAAAGGGGATGATGGACCCTTGCCCCTCGGCTTTGACATAGCCTGAGTCCTCATTCTGTCTGCGAGAAGTCTCCTCATCTCCTCTTGGCTGCCTACTTCCCCCGCCTGACTTAAACCTGAAACAATGACAGAGGGCAATGCAACCTTGTGCTGGAAAGGGTGGATTCCCTGGGGCATCAGGCCTAAGAAAGCATGCATAAAATCCTGTGAAACCTGCTTAGCTAATACCCTCAATTTAAATGATAAGGGTTCAAGTATGAAATGAGTTTGTTCCCCAAAGTTTTATAGCCCTTTAGCTAACTGACCCTGACACAGAATAAGCCTGCATAGCTCTTTGTATGTGATCTATTGTTTGATCCTTACTGTCTAACAATGACTGATGAGCTTTACCTGTGTTCCTGTGCAAACTGAACCCAATAACAGCCCACTGAGGAAAAGGCTCTTGGCCCTTCTCCTTTGGGAGATGGGCCACCTTTCCTCCCCAAGCAGACCATGTCTTGGTAGACTTATTCCCATCTGTGGCAGACAGGGAGGGTGCTCTGTGGGTGGAGCCCCCTGCCCCACAAAAGACAATAACAAGAGTTGGAGAGGACGTAAAGAAATCAAAGCACTTGTACCTTGCTGGTAAGCATGCGAACTGGTGCAGTTTGGCATTCCTCAAAATTTCAAGTACCTTCCAGGCCTGCCCTGAGGCCTACACAGTGTGGACTCTGGCCCTAGTTCCCATGGTTTGGAAGAAAACTGTAAATCACAAAACTCAAATCTCCAAAGCACCAAAGAGCCCTTGGGCTCTTGCCTCACTTAGGACCACAGCCTCACTGCCGTAGGTGCTCCGGGCGGTAACACTGTTCAGGGCCCAGGGAATTACGTCCCACAGCCCTTCCTTTGTGACTCTGCTGGTAGGGATAGAGAGGAACATTTGTGATCGCAAAGCTGATGGTATTGGAAGCGTCAGAGTGTAGCAAGGATCTGCTCTAAGAGAGTCCACAAATTCCTCTATCAGATGCTTCCTCCAAGTGTGAAGCCACAGGTACTTGCAGGAGAAAGTATCATTTCTGGTCAGTGTTCCAGTGTGTGCTACAACAGATACTTAGGAATTAATTAACATAGTGTCTGCAACATTTCACATGTCAGCTGATGGACATTTTGTAATAGTAATTAATATTGCCCTCAAATATGCATTATGTAATTCGAGATGTAATATATGTGAAGCTTGACAGCAGTCCTTCCATTAGCAATTAATGGACAGCAAATTCAAGGAATGTGAATAGTTTTCTGTTTGTAAATGGGTTTAATATGACAATTATATTTTCAAAAATGAATAAATTACACTTTAATAATTTTAGTTAAAATGGTGTTTATTATTTGTATTTGAATTTTAGTTTTGAATAACTAGAATAAAAATAACAGAAAACTTGCAAAAGCTCTTTTGAATTTTTGATATTTTATATTGGTTTTATGTAAAAATATATTGACACGTATTCATTATGAACACAATAGAATTGTTTGATCTTTTATTTAATGGCTGCCAATAGAGTATAACTCAAGGGAAAAATGATTATAATAACATAATTTTTGATACTGCTGAAATGGAGGCAAGAAAAATAAATTTCATGGAATAAATATATAATAATTTATGTAATTTTATTTTATCAGTCATATTTCCATCAAGATCATATCTAGATATATCCAATTAATAATCAAATTGAGTTGTCTTCACTATTTTGCTTCCAAGCATATGAAAAACATAGTTTAAGTTATTTTTGAGTTTCTTATTGTAGCAGTCTGTTTGTCCAGGTAGGCAATTAGTACACGTTTTACATAATAATCTGATCTTAATTTATGACTTTTGTATGTGGCAAAGGACTTGTGTTCATGCTTCAGCTTAGGGGCTCCCACATGACAGGGGCAAGACTATTCTCTTCTAATCTTAGGCCTTAAAGGTAATTTTTTAAAATGTATCTTCTTTTTTCTTAAAAATTGTATTTATTTATTTTCAGAGGAAGGGGAAGGGAGACAGAAAGAGAGGGAGAGAAATATTGATGTGTGATCGACCAGTTGCCTCTCTCACACCCCCAACTGGGGACCTGGCCCACAACACAGGAATGTGCCCTGAGTGGGAATCGAACCAGTGACCTTTCAGTTTGCAGGCCAGTGCTCAATCCACTGAGCCACACCGGCCAGGGCTTACCAGTTATTTTTTATTTGTACTTTGTTTTGGCAGTGGCTGGAACATAATTTGCCTCTCTCTTTATTATGTGTATGTGTGTATATGTGTATGTATATGGAAAAAAGTAGGTTTGCAGTTAATAACACAAATAAATAATACAACAATAAATTAATATGAGAATAAACTTTCACATACTCACAACTGGAAACCTACCTGTGCCCACCCTTGTGTGTGTGTATACTGCATATATATAATTTTCTATTCTTATTTTAATTAAAAACAAACCCAGTATAGAACTCTGAAGCCACTATATATAAAAAAATAGGTGTTGTTTAAATGTCATGCAAAGTCATACTTGCTAATTAAGAATGTTATAAAATACTTACCAGAGTTTCTCAAAATGAAATCCAATTAAATTTTCAAAGTTGGACATCACATAAAATTTTACACAAATAAATCAAACCATCGGACTGGACTGTGTTCTGCCAGAATGTGTGTGCTGAAACCATGGCCCGGGCACTCACCCCCTTACCACAAGTTTACCCGTTTTCTGTCCTAGAGCTTAACTCCCATGCAGTTTTTAACATGTAAAAGTTAAAAAGGGTTTGGTTGTTTGACTTTTGTGGTTTACTTTTTATACCCAGTGCACCCAAGGACACCTACTCCCATGAAGCCTTGTCTTGAGATCAGCACGAGAGGTCTCGTGGCCCTCAGGAAGGCTGAGAACCTGGCACACCTGGAGGGCAGAACCTACTGTCACGGGTTGGCAAACCTCAGAAGGTCATTTGAAAGGAGTATTAATGTCATTTTTGGAAGACTTTATCTTACTAGGCAAAACATTTAGGATCTGTAAAGAAGTTACAGTATCTGTCCCCAGAATAAAATATTGGTGATCTAGAACAGGGACAATAAAGTTTTAAAGTCCAGGTAAGAGATACTCAGGTTCTGGATGAAGTCACAGCATAAAGCTCAGAGGGGGGGAGATTAGAGTAGAGACACTGCTGAACATACAACTAAAAAGACTCAGCAAATGAATGAAGAAGCAACAATGAACGATAGTAGAAAGAACACTGTAATTTGCAGCCTGGAAGAGCTGGGTAGACACGAAGTGTTGCAGATCATAGAGCATCCTGTTTTCCTCTTGAGCTTGACTTTGCCACGTGAATTGTAACCCAATTAGGAGTCTTTGAACCCACAGTCTTCCAGCATGGAAGCAGAAAACCCACCCATGCAGGAGTATCAAACAACAGATAACCCTGATGCCAGTGATACATCAGGTGCACTACACTGAGCAGTCAGTGTTCACGAAAACTCTCAGGGCCTTAATATTTAAAAATAATTTTGCTCGCCCTGGCTGGTGTAGCTCAGTGGATTGAGCGTGGGCCTATGAAGCAAGAGGTCACTGGTTCGATTCCCAGTCAGGGAACATGCCTGTGTTGCAGGCCAGGTCCCCAGCTGGGGATATGTGAGAAACACTGATGTTTCGCTCCCTCTTTCTCCTTCCCTTCCCCTCTCTCTAAAAATAAATAAATAAAATATTTAAAAAATAATTTTGTTCTCTTGAGAGGTCTGGCTCCTGGTTAAGAACAAATATGTGCTTTTTCAGGCCTGACCACAACCAATTACAAAGACTGTACCCAGCAGGCCTCCCAGGGAAGGGTACCCCCCACCCAGACTTGGGGCACAGCCTGGGTATCACAGTCTCTGAAGGGAAATGCAGTCAGGGACACGGACCCCTCACCGGTCACAATGCACTTCTGCTTATCTGCACCCCTAGCCCAAATTCCCCTAGCCTGGGACTTTTTATCTGAGGCCTTCAGCCGAGGTCCTCTTCAGGTACTTCTGCCAAGGCTTTCTTATGTAGCCAAAGGGAAAACCTTGAAGACAGCTCCCCCCACTCTCAGCATCCAGTACTTTTCCATTCCTAGCCCTTCTACCACTTGGGGTCCATAAAGAGGCCAGAGCCTTTGGTTGGGGGGTGTCCCCAGTGTTTGCACTGATCCACAGGACCCTGGACCAGTGCTCCATTTCATGGAGAAAAATGGAACAGGAGAAGATAACGGTTTCTCCAGTTTTAGCCTCTTGCTGACACCATCTCAGTAAATGATCAAAGGCTTCCCTCTTTTATTTTTGGCTTGCTACTTTAATCAGCTTCTCTGACATCTGGCAGCTAGCTCAGCTCTCTCATTCCCAGCTCACTTGAGCTCCTGATATGTCTGTCGATGCATCCAGGTTATCATATATCCTAAGCAATATAACTAGGCCAACTTGGAAATCTCCTACTCTCGAACTGGGTGATTCTTTCCAACAAGGAAGCCAGGATGGACACTGAGCCAGAGAGTCTGATGAGCAAACCTGACTGTGGAGTCTATACAACTGAGACATTTCTTTCTTTCTTTTTTTTTATTATTAAACTATTTTATTGTTGTTCAATTACAGTTGTCTACATTTTCCTCCCACCACTTCCCCTCAACCCCAGCCAAACCCACCTCCCTCCCTTGCTTCCACCCTCCCCCGTGGTTTTGTCCATGTGTCCTTTATAGTAGTTCCTGAAAACCCTTCCCCCCATTATTCCCTCCCCACTCCCCTCTGGTTACTGTCAGATTGTTCTTGATTTCAATGTTTCTGGTTTTATTTTGCTTGCTTTTTTCTATTGTTGATTATGTTCCAATTAAAGGTGAGATCATATGGTATTTGCCCCTCACCTTCTGGCTTATTTCACTTAGCACAATGCTCCCCAGTTCCATCTGTGCTGTCGCAAAGGGAAGAGCTCTTTCTTTCTTTCTAACGTGATCTCATTACTTACTTTTCAATACTACAAATCAAACGTATTTGTATTCACATATAAATACCAAAGCATATTTCTTGTAGTCAAAGAATCTTATCCACTCTGCCACACATTGATATGAATACTTGAGAATGTTTTTCAAGTAAAATAAAACTCAACACAAAGTGACTAAATTAGTAAAACAATTCACTGGCTGCTCTCCCTGACAGACCAGGAAGGAGGACAAGATTTAGGTGTGGCTTGATAAAAATGTAATGTCTTTACCTCTGTCTTGTTGTGGTTCTCATCCTCTTGTTTCTCTACATCACCTTCTTATCCACAAGCAGGCTTTACTAACACAATAAAATAACTTCAAGAGTTCTAGACTTCCCATGAGCGGGTCATCCCATCTGGAGCAAAAGAAGGACTTGGCTTTCTCAGAGTTCTTTCTCTGGAATTATATTAGCTATGGTCACGTGCTAATTCCTGAACCAATCACAGCAGAGGGAAGAGAGTTCTGTTACAACTGGCTAAGCTTAGGTCAAGCGCTCTATTCCTAGAGCTAACAAATGTACTTGTTATTTGCTCTAAAACCACATAAAATTCTTAAATAGAAGTCAGGGTATACAGAGAAGAGCTAATTGGATACTGGGAAGACAATACAAATGTCAAATTAATTGTGCAAAAAAAACCTGACTATAGCTTGTATTTGGTTCAGAAATTAACATACAAACCACAAATTTTCATACTACTCCTAGGTTGCTTAACTAACACAAATGCAATTTGCACAGCTACTATTTAAAGGCCATAGTTAAAGTTAGGTATAACAAAACTCTTTTTAAGGAGAATTTTTTTGCCATTATAAGTTGTAAAACACATTATTATTGCAATCACTTCCTGGGAAAAAAATTAAACATTTAAAGTACTACTGGATAAATTAACCTAATAAATATTACAACAACTTTGAAAGTATCTCAGTTGTTTCCATTTCTAAAAATAAGTTGGTGAAAAGACGACTCGAAACACTCTCTGGTCCAATGTGGATTAGTCTCTGTACAGATTTGAACAAAATGAGTATATATTTGTAGTAAGTCAAAGGTAATAAAAATGCAAAGAAGGACCTCAAGACCAACAGAATGTCTTCGACAGCCTGCCCTAAACACCGAGTACTTCTGTGGACGTGGGCTCTCCCAAATGAATGTATCAGCTGCCTCTTACACTTACTACTGATGGCATTATATTTAGCCAGTTTTAAACTGTCATTGGTATAAAACATGTAATCTAATCCTCACTTTTCTCCAGTCTAATCCATTCGTACTGAAAAGAGCAAAAAGTATTCCCACCTTACGAAAAGTTTCGACATATATCTCATGTACACAAACAAGACAGAGTAACCCCACCATAACAAAAGCTACAAAATGGACTCGAGAGAGACAACCCCTGTTCATGTAGAAACAGCACATCTGTATGTTTTAAAAAATCTGAACCTCAGGTGTAGGGGATTTTATCATTGTATAGATGGATATTTACAGAATGTTTCGGTGTAGTAGCACTGGGGTTACGCGGGTAAGCAAGACAGTCTCTGTGTTCAAGGATCTCGCAGTCCGCTGTTGGAGACACAGTCGTAGGCAGAAATTAGCCCCGAGAACCCAAGAGTTAGAGAGAGACTAGCTTGACCTAAACTTACCAAAGCCATACAGAGGAAGTGACATTTGTACTAGATCTTAAAGTATGGGTGAGACTTCTACAGTTAGAAGGAAGACGGCAGAGCATTCTAAGAAGAAAGTCAGATACAGGTGAAGTAAAAGAAAAGTTTGAAATTTCTGAACTGATACTGGACCGAAGTCTGAAAAGGACATAGAGTGTCAAAATTCTAAGGTTTGCTTTTATATGCAGTGAGCAATAAAGTATTTAGGATGGAAACAGTACAATTGGGTTTGTTCTTAAGAAGGATGACCCTGATAGAGTATGATTGTAAACTGAACTAAGGACGGAAAGCAGTGGGATGAGGCTTCCAAGACCAGGTGAGAGATGCTTAAGTCCTGGATGAAGTCCATGGCAAAGAGATCAGGGAGGAGAGATTAGAATGCAGAAAGACTTGGTGAATGGCTGAATGAAAGGGCACCATTAAACAGCACAAAGAAGCCTGGCTATGCATCCTGGAAGAGCAGGGTTGACTCCAGGTTCTGCCATTTATTTGCTCCTCGAGCGTATAAGTTATTTTATCCCTATTATTTATGAGATTAAATATAACCATACCTACCCAATGGGTTATCATGATGACTAGATATAATATGTATAAATCCCCTCCATATCATTAGATTTATTATAATTATTATTCAAAGTATGAGGGGGAAATCCTGGATGCCTCCCAGTGTTTCGACATAGAAGACTAGATGGGTGATGAAGCCATGAACCAAAAAAAAAATGACAGAATTAACTCTTAGAAACAAGCATGAATTCATTTTTAGTCTCCATAGAATTACAGGTTGAGATACTGGGGAACAATAGAAAATATGAACCAGAAACTTGTGAGAGCCTGAGGTTTAAAATACGGACTTTAGAACTTGTCAGCATGTAAATGACTTTTGAAGTAAAAGTAGTGGATGAAACTGTCCAAAGAGAGAAAAAAGAGCTAGAAAAGAGCATTTTAAGACCTGAACTCACGTTAAATGACTTTAAGCCCTGCCTTCCCCCCAAAAATTATCTCTCGGGTTCTTTTGTGAGAGATCTGTGCAAACTCCCACTTTGCATTAGTGTAGGCTTGCTTTTATTTTTGAAGAATCCAGACTCTCAGTTTCGATATAACATATATGGGGTAGAAAAAAAATGCAAAGTGGAATTGAAGTTCTACTGTGGAAGTTTGGGACCATAAGGAGCTGGACTAATTTGCATAGTGTAAAATGTCCTTGTTGGGGACAACAAGATGACTGCCGAGATCCATACAGTGTTAACTGGTTTTTATCCACGAGTGTCTCTCACAAACACTTTCTCAGTTTAGCACAGTCTCTAGAACTTCCAGCATGTGCTCTCGCTTAGTGACCTTACCTAGTATTGTGGCTTTAAGTACAATGTAAACAGTGATGTCTTTCAAATTTGTATTTACAGCTCACACCTTTACCTTGAGCTCTGAAATTGTACATACCACTGGCAAATCAACACCTCCACCTGGATGTCGCAAAGGCATCTCAAAGTCAATGTGTCCAAAACCTAACTCCTGGTTCTTTCCTCTCCCTGAGAAAACCCTCTCCACCCAGAGTCTTTTCTAGTTCAGAAAATAGCAATTGCATCTTTCCAGTGGCTCATCCCCAAAATCTCAGAATAATCCTAGACTCTAGTGTTTCTTTCATACTCCATATCCAATGCCTCAATAAATATTAGTTTGAACTTCAAAAATATATTCAGAATCTGCATGAGGAGCAGGGGATTTGGGAACTATTTAGCACACCACTCCATAAATAAGCAAAAAAGCACAGAGATATCAATAGCCATTAACAATATACCAGTAACATCCTAACTGACCTCTGGTGTCTGTCCTTGTCTCTCATGGCAGGCTGCTTCTGACTTGGGTCCCAGTGATCCCACCTCCTGATAGCCACACCCCCACAGTAATCCCCTCCCCTCGAATGTGGCCAGCCTTAATGACTTAATGAACCAAACACAGTATTAGTGATGGGATGTTACTTCCATGACTAAGTTACAAAAGACTGGGGCTGTTATTTTGCTAAACTTTCTCTCTCTGGCTTTCCATGCTCGCTTGCTCTGATGGGGAGGACTCGTTGGCGAGAAACTGAGGATGACAAAGAACCGAGGCCCACAGTCCAACAGCTCAGAGGAACTGAGCTCTGCTGACAACCACTGAGTCTGGAAGCAGATCCTGCCGCAGTTGACCTTGAGATTACTGAGGCCCCAGCCAGCACCTTGACTGCAGCATTATGAGGCCTTCAGGCAGAGGCCCCAGCTAAGTCATGACCAAATTCCTAGCCCATGGAAACTATGTGATAGAAAAAAAGTGTATGCTGCTTGTAGTTGCTACTTGGAGGCAATTTACAACAAAGCAATAGATAGCTAATGCCTCTCACTTAAATCTATTCTGAAATAGCAGCCGAAGTGACTGCGGAAGAGATCAGATTGAGGCATTCCTCCAGTTAAAGTCACCCAATGGCTTCCAGTTTCACATGGAGTAAAGCGCCAAATTCGACAATAGCTAATGTGGTCCTAGTCAATCAGGCTCCTTCTTAATCCTCTGACTTCATCTCCTGTGAGTCTCTCTCTCATGCCTTTGGTCCCCACTGGCCTCCTGGCTGTTTCTGAACCTGCAAGCATGCTTCCTTTTTCACAGCACTCCCACTTACTGGGTCGTCTGCTTGGAAGACCTTTCTCCATATAGCCAGGTGGTTCCTTCACTCCTTTCACTCTCTGCTCCATTGTCTCCTTCTCAGGGAAGGCTTCTAAAACATCAACAGTTTCCCTCTCTGGCACTTTCTAGCTTCCTTCCATACTTTATTCCCCTGCCCCTTATTTCCAGCATCTTACCCATAGCTTTACTTGTATACTTACATATTCTCCATCTCCCCTTACTACAACGGAAGCCCAGGAAGGACTGATTTATTCACAGCTCTATCCCCAGGATGACGACACAGATTAATACACAGTAAGCACTCAATTTGTCGAACAAATGAATGAACTTCTGGTACTTTAACAGTAACATTGGCATATTTAAGGCTGTAAACATTGAATGGGAGAAAAATGAGGGTGGGAGAGGGCAATAGTCAAGAAGTATGTTGCAAACAGCACATAAATAGTCACAGAGATATGAATTGCTATTAAAAATGTTAAGATATGGAGCAAAATTATAATTGAATGCTATTGTAAGCTAGTAATTTTTCACACAGAGAAAAAAAATCGGTTTCGTAATCGCAGACTGTACCCCTAACCTTGGCTAATCATCTTGCAAATGCACACGATTAGTCACAGTGGGCGATGCGGAAGAGAGTGTCGGCGGCTCAGGCAGCACAATCCATCACCTCCGCAGGGGAAATGGCTCAGATTCCGCATCCTACTAATGGCGGGTCAGCAGCAGCAATGTGTGTTCAAAGGGCAACACAAACCAAATTCCCTAAAATCCACCAAAAGTTCCATAACTACTCTCTGGGGCAACTAACGTTATCCAGCAAAAACAATGCTGAAAGAACCTGGAGCAGTTTGGAAAGCAACTGCATTAAAAGTGAAATAACGGATCCTGAAAGGCCATCTTGTCGAATGTGTTGATAGAACATTGTAATGCACGATTGTTTAAAAAAACAACAACAGCATTTCATCGAGATGTCAGAAAATCTGACCCATTTTTTATGGAAACTAACAATTTGATTCCAACTGCCCTTCAATGCACATACCATATATTGAAAATCTGTCAAAAGGTATCCTGTGGAACTGCATGGGATTGCACCGGCGTCAATTCTAGGACGTAATGTTTTGAGATTGGCAGATGAATATAAAGGAATAGGAGGAACCTGCAACAATATTCAGGAAGGTAAAAAGCTAAGTGAATTAGGCTATGTAAAGACATGAAAGATGACAGAAGGATCTTTCAACGGTTTGTAGCGAGAGAAAAATGATTGGATAGACCTACTCTTTAAATACTACAATCTTAACAGGTGATAAAACGTGAAAATATTTCTATTTGGTCTCCTTCAAGTTGGAAAGGTCCAATTTAAAAAAAGGAATTACAGCCCAAGATAGTTGAGATGATAGGAAGAAAGGCATATAGCCACTTTAAGTGACTTTGAGTCTCTAAGACCAAGCAAATTACATCCTCAGAAGCTAAAGGAATTTGTAGATGGAATCTCAGCACCACTGTTTGGTATGAAGAAAGAGGCTGAAGTCAGAAAATTGAAGAAAGCTCTATGTTGCTATTTCCTTTTTTAAATGGGAAATAGATTATCTTTATTTTTTAAAAATAATAAATAATAAATGGCCGGAAAATCTAAGAGTGGATTTATGAACTGTAAGCATTTTAATCATCAAGAAAATAATGTAGCGATGGCTATGCAGCAATAAGAGCTTGCCTAAAAGCTGAATTAACTCGCACTATTGTTCTGCCTTTGGTTTGTTGTTTGTTTTGTTTTCAGATCAGACAGTCCAGATTTGCCAGAAAGACTCCCAGAGCTTTGGAGGCAGGTTCTGAACACAAATTTGAATCCTGGCCCTAACACTTGTCTCCTGAAAGATCCTGGGCAGCACACACGTCTCTCTCTCTCTCCCTCCCTCCCCCTCTGCTTCCTCTCGCTCTCATTTACTCACAATGCTGTCTCTAAAGCTGTTAAAAGATCTTGTAGGCTAATCACAGTGATGCACTTGCAAGCTTCCTGGCACACGGCTGACTCAGTACTGTGTGTCAGTGGAAATCCTCCATTTCTGGAGTTCTACATTCCCTCAGAGAGAGTCTTCAGCAATAGCCACACTCCCCAGTTCTCTTCCTGTTCTTATTCTCCTTATTTGTGTACATGGGAAAAGGTGGTGGTCTTGTCAGGTTCATACCCTTTTCTTTTCTCTTTGGAACCAGCCTCATTGAAGGACACACGTATTCTGGTTGCGTTTTCTGCCAAGCAGAAAGCGTACGTGGGCAGGTTTGTTTTGTTTCGTGCAAAGGGAGACACAAAAAGTTGTCCAACACTGCCTACGACTGGATGTGTACAATGAGCTAGTGCAGGAGGATATTAGGAAGCCCTGGGGACCACAGATTAAAGCACATTCTTCAGTCTTAGCAACCATCAAGCTGATACTCTGATCTGCAGATTGCGTCTGATACTCGTATCTCAGTTATTGTGGGTAAAACTAGGGGCTGAGTGTGGAGAAAAAAGCATTATTTATCAGCTGAGTAGAATCCCAATGCCGACAACAATAAAGATAAAACTAGTAAGTCAGGTATGATGCTCAGATAGTTCACACTTGGAACTCAACTCCTTAATTGACAAAACCCACTGCACGCTGCTGAAGAAAATGGTTAAGTGCATGTAAAATAAATAAGTAATAAATAATACATATCGAAAGGATCAATCAATAATACTTAATAGCTTCTTGGCCTTTAAAAAACCTTAGACACTGAGCTAAATGCTTCACATGTATCATCATATTCTTCTCAATACTTATATGAGGCAGACAGTGTAATTATCTATTTTATTTTATTTTTAAGTATGTTTTATTGATTACATTATTACAATTGTCCCATTTTTCCTCCCCTTTGTCCCCCTCCACCCTGCACCCCCTTTCCCTCCAATATCCTCCCTTAGTTCATGTCCATGGGTCATACATATAAGTAGAGTCAAAGGTTAAGTGATCTGCCCAAGGTCACACCATTAACAAGTAGAAAAATAAGGTTACAAACTCAGCTCTGTCTAGTTCTGGAGCTCCTATTCTGATCCAGGGGTTGGCAAACTACAGGCCAAATTCATCCTGTTGCCTGTTTTTATGAATAAAGCTTTATTGCAACAGCAATGCCCATCTGTTTACATACTGCCTATGGTTGCTTTGGCACTATAATGGCAGAGTTGAGCAGTTGTGACAGAAACCATACGGCCTCCAAAGCATAAAATATTTACTATTTGTACCTTTACAGGAAAAGTTTGCAGACCTCTGCTTTAGTGTAAACCATTATTGCTGAAGGGCTCTCATTTCATACCAAAAAAAAAAAAGACTCAAATCTGGTCCTTCCCTTAACATTGGGTGACAAGATGAAAGCTGGGCCAATGTATATGACATTTTCCATCCAAAGCAGGGTGGCTTGCAGAGAACGTGCTATTCAAAATCCATCATGGAAAGAGAGCAGAGACAGTGCATATCATGTGGTAGTGAGTAACCTCAATTACTCACCCAACAGTGAGTCACAGGAGGGGCAGACGTAAGAGAAAGTTCTCATAATAAATGAACATGGGGACAAAAAAGAAGGTCATCCTGGTCATGCTGTGCCAACAAAAATAATAAATATACCACATGCCACAAATTATTGAAAGTTCCTCCACCAAACTTCCTGAAACTATTATACATATGTATCTCAAGACTACAGTGAAGCTGTCTTTCAAGTGTGCAGGGAGAAGTTATAGTAATCTATCTTTTAAAGACACCAGCACAAATTGGTCTTCTATAAATGTTCTTGAAAGCTGGAAGCATAATTCTCCTGTAGGCAAAACAACTAAAATAGACCTTGTTGAAAGCTGGCTTCTCAAATATTTCCAAACACAACCTGTGGATAAGACCTAGCTCAGCGTATTGCTTACCATATTCATGCAGAACACATCTCCACAAAGCATTGGTCATGTCTCAATAGGGAAAAGTCAGAATTCATTGATAAGTCAAAGTTTAGTTCATGGTGTGTTTTTCAGTGCAAGAAGGCTTGATGAGAACTGTACAAGGATTAAAATACCAACTGTGCGGGTAGTTGAAAATAGCAAGGCAAGGATTTTTTGAGGCAAGACAGTCCAAGAATCTTAGGACTTAAACTGTGCTGACACTTCCATTGGAGTCTGGATGGGTCTTATGAAAGCCACACTGATGAGGACAACGAATGATTAAATCTTGTTAAGATAAACCATTATGGGGAGTGAAGGGAGTAGAAATTTTAATTCCTGAATGACCAAGCTGTGGGTAAGTGTCGGTGGTTTCAGTTCTCAGGCTTATTCTTCAAGTCAGAAAAGTTCTCTTCAAATAAGCTATAGGTAGGCAGACCAGCTACCCAATGACAGATAGATAGACTCTCTACAACATTCATATTTTAACATAATGTGCTCTGCAGAGGTTCGAAGCAGGCCTCCCCAAGATATGCCACTTTGAAATATGGACTATTTTGAGCTAAAGGCAACTGAGACCCTGTGGGCTCAAGAAAAGCTTTTACCTCTTCTTTAAAAAATTTAAATTGGAGTCCTTGTTCGTAATAAGAGTTACTACCAGAAATAACATTTTTGCGACCTCCCTATAGGGCAGTTCAAACATAGAACCACGGAATATCTGCTCTTCTTCTCCTGGGAATGACCTCGCCCCTCTGAAGCCCCAAAGCACCTTACCTTATCCTTTGTTCATAGTGTCATATACAGCTCACTTTCCCTTTCTATCTTTGAACTTCTCAGGTTGGGGGGGTTTCTCACTCTCTCATGTATGTAGGGTTGCCACATGTACGTACGTACGTATGTAATTAAATGTGATCATTTTTCTCTTGGTAATCTGTCTCATGTTGATTTAATTATAAGACCAGCTGGAAGGACGTAGAAGGGTAGAGAGAATTTCTTCCTGTCCTCAAGTCCATAAAGTGTTTAATTGGTCTACCAGGTGGGGTGAAGATGACAGGGAAGAGACTCTGAATATGACCTGTTGGCATCTTTCCTCTTTTTCACTTGGGGTTTGCCAATCTCTTTCTCTCGTGTCTCCTGAGGGGTGGCCCTGCTTAACGCTCCGTATCCTTAGTCAGAGGTTTTCTACCAAGTGCAGCGAACTTCCAGTCTCTGCATCTGTAATTGTTCAATGGTCAGACGTACACCTCCACTGCAGTGAAAGGTTGGGTGTCTCATCTGATTCTTTCCCCCTAATGGTTGCTCCTAGTTATTTAGAAAGGAGAAAACCAGATTTCCCCCTTTGCGTTATGCAGCATTTCTGAGATGTGCCATGGATGTTCGGGCTATTAGACATCCTCCCAGTATGAGGCCTGGAGTTCAGTGCTTCTGCTTCTCAGCTTTGAGCCCATTCATTGGTCTCCACCGCATCAACTGTGTCAACAGATGATGAGCTACAGAGACATTTGGGAGGCCCCCAGTCGTGTTGCTGTATCAGTTACATGAGTGGGAAAATCCAAAGAGTTAAATTTCCACTGTCACGTCTTTTTTTTTTTTAAGATTTCATTTATTTTTAGAGAGAGGGAAGTGGAGGAAGAGAGGGAGAGAAACATCAATGTGTGGTTGCCTCTCATGTGATCCCTACTGGGGACCTGGTCCACAACTCAGACATGCGCCCCGACTGGGAACGGAACAGGGACCCTTTGGTTTGCAGGCCGGCACTCACATCCACTGAGCCACACCAGCCAGGGCTCTAGGGTCACTACTTTAAGTGATCCTGTCCACATGGCTAGTGCTCACCCTCACTCAAGATAAGACTCATGAAATATAGTTCCTGCCTACCCGTGAAGTGGATAGAAAATTCCAAACTTAGGTAACTGGCATTTCAGCTTAGAGTCTAAGCCATCTGGACAATTGGGTCTCTGAAATCATGGGAGCACTAACTCCTGAGAGAAGGCCCATAGGGGTTCCTGGGCCAACTCACCCTAGAGGCTCCAGTGAAGGAAAATCCTCCTGTGAACACCGCTCACAGCTGCCTCTTTCAGTTGCCTTACCTGACTGACCCAGCTTTTAGCCTTGACAAGCTTCCTCTGTTAATAGACCATAACTTCCCAATTATCTGACCATCTGTTCTGTATTTGTCTTGCACAACCTCTCTGTCTCCCCAATAGCCAGAGCATGCTTCCAAATCGCTGATTTTCCCCTGTTCATTGAACGCCTGGTCTTGACTTTCCTAAAACAGCATGTTCTGTATAAGAAACCAGCCACTCTGTTCTTGTCTTGTCTAAGGAAACCACTCTTACTTTAATAAAATCAAAACTCATCTCAAACTGGAAACTCGGAGAGACTGTCTGATGAGCAGAGTTTTGTTCTCATTTTGTTTATATGGTGGGGCAGAAAAGGACAAAAAGTACAAAGAGGGATGGTCTCTGCAGAGGGGAGCTTTGAGGTTTCCTTTGCCATGATGTATAATCTCACAAGGCTGTGGGCTAAATTCCAGTCAGAGGATGAGGAAAGACCAGGCTGGGCGTCTGCAAAGCTCATCTGAGTGGATACAAATCCATCCTGTTTCCAATTAACCTTTTTGGCTTCAGGGGCTAGCAGTGATTATACCTTAAATTCCTTAAATAGAGTTTCTGTCGCTAGGGGAGGTTGAGTAAAGGGGAGTAAGCAGTGGTTGAGGACGTGTTCTTGGGAAAAGACTGACTGGCCTAGTCTGTTTGGCCCCAGGGAGTTTTCTTTAGCTTCCAGAGTCTGGCTGCAAGTCTGAGGTTCAGTTTTGAGAATTTTTCTTGGAAAGCCTAGGAATTACAGATTTTTGTTGTGTTCCCATTATCAAAGTCGGAGGGCCTCTAGCTGTTCATGTCTTTTGGATGGTCTTATTACAGAATTACCTTTGTAGAAGATCCTGTTTTTTCCTATGTCTCAAATCAGGTAAGGAGTCGGAATCTGAAATAAAGGCTTGATGTCAAGCCATCGCCATGATTTGCTTTTATGGAAAGGATGCATTTTGTAGAGCAAGAATATTGATTTTCTGAAAGTCAGTCATTAGATCATCTTAAAAAACCTTCCAGAGAAATCTGCATGACCTCATTGCTGAAATCCATCTCAGGTGGCCTGGATCGAATACAGATAAGAGGACTTGTACCACTTGTAAAAAGAGGGACGCCCATTCCAGCCTACTTGACATTGTTGGCCCAAGGTCACTTAGGCTGACGGCTCACGAAACATTCAAAATTTATTTCAAGAATTCATTTTGGTTTTGGCAGGCTGGTACCCGGAGATCTTCTTGGGTTAGACTCCCTGCCCAAATGGCTCTAAGTGCTTATAATTACATTGCAAACATCTGCTTCAACCATCAGCTCCGTGCTGGTTTTTGCAACACAGGGATTGACAGACACCATTCTTACTGACAATAGTTCTGATTCAGCTGCAGCTTGAGTGGTGAGAATGTGTAGTTGGAAGCCTTGTCTGAGTTGTCAGCATGAAGTCTTATCATCCTCGGGCAAACAGCCATCCCTGGACGGCGCTGACTACGCAGATTGCCCTAAATAAGAATGCTGGGGGAGCCGTACTCCAATATTTGCCAGATGATTTTGTCCCCCAGGCTTTAACATTTTCATTTGCAATAGCTGGAATTGAATTTTCTGAATACATGGGTGTAGGGAAGAAGGAGGTGGCAATTCAAGTCAAAACCTGCTCGACGGGTCTCATCCCAGGCAGCAGTCAGTCCACCATTTACGTTCATGAAGTCCACAAGCTAAGAGAGCTTTTGTGTTTTCAAATGGATGGGGGTGGAGCGGGAAGAATGGCATTTCATGACACATAAAAATTACATGAAATACCAATTTCGGGTTCCTAAAGTGTAATTATATCCAGTGACGCTGATTAATTAATGTATTGTCCATCACCACTTTCTCCGTGGAAGTGGTTCCACAGATTGCACAGCCAGCAAAGGTGGAAATACTTTCCATTTGGTCCTCTGTTGAAAAGGTTTACTGCCTTCTGCTCAGTATTCTAAAGACGAACGAAAGGAAGCAAAACAAAATAAAACAAAAACACTTCCTCTGGAAGTCAGCCCCAATATATTTTTACCTATTTTGTCAAAAGACAAAATTTCGCTGGAGACTTTGTAAAGGACGGGGTGAGGAATTTATCATTACAAGACATGAATGGGCAAAGGGTGGACCGAGTTCAGTGACTTACTGAATAGGTGTCCTTTCGTTATGGCTTGGTGACAACAAAATCCTCATACATGCCTCTTCTGGTGCCACCTGGCACGGAACTTTAAGCTGTCTTCTAAAAACTGAGTAGAGACACAAAGAAAAGAAAACAACCATTCTCCCTGGAGTCCCGCAGCTGCTGAAGAGAAGTCAGCTGGAATTTCCATGCTCATTAGTAAAACTCAGAAGCGGTCTCCTAAAGAGCTTTGTCACCAATGGCAGGGATTCTGTTAGCTCGGTGGTGAGGATGGGGCTGGAGGGTGGAGCGTCGCTGGGTGCCCCACACAGGACAGGTGATTTTGTGCTTGTAGAGCTAGGGTTTGTCGTTCCTTCGGTGTTTAAATTGGTGTTCACTTCCTTTGGTATTCCAGAGGCAAATTAAAAAGGGTAGCTTTAAAATAGATATTGTTCTTGATAGAGAAAGGTTTCCTCATCTCTTACTTGTCACTGAGTAATCTCATTAACTGTGAAGCAAGGAGAAATTAAATGATCACAGAGATTTATCACCAGTCACGTGTTGTTACAACCTTCGATGTTTGAAATGTCACGCCCAGGCTTCATCCCACTTTCTCTAGTTCCTCTTTCCCTGCTGCCAACTCCTTCTTGTGCTCTGCCTGCTGCCTACTGTCTTCTCTCTCACGGTTGAAAACTTTCATCTCTTTAGGACTGATGCTAGCTAATCCCTTTTCCTTTTTTCCTTTCATTATTTATTATATGTATATTTTACTTAGGAAATCCCATCCTCACTTATGCTTCAAACACAATTTATGTGCTCTGACAGGAAAAAAAAAACCATTATCCCGAGCCCTGCTGCAAACTCGCAGCTATAGTAGCGCCTATTCAGCACACCTCTTGAATGCTTCCAGTGGCCCCAGGTCTTAACAGGCCCCGGTAGACTCTTGATCCTCCCAGGCAAACTGCTCTTCCTCCAGGGTTTCCCAAGTTGATAAGTGATATGTTCACGCACCCAGGCAAGTCGAAAAACTAGGGGGTGTCTTCGACATGCTCCCTCTTTCCAAACAACCAGAAAAAGGAGTCTTGCACATTCTTAAATATTGTATCATTCATATAGATCCACTTCTCTTCATCCCCATTTCCACTATTTTAGCTTAAATTACCAGGGTAATCTCTCATCTCTGGCTAGAGACACCTAATTGTTTCACAGACTCTATTCTTGCACAGGCTCCCTATACCCTCAACTTCCATGTAGGAGCCCAAAGCACATAACTTCTGTTGTGTCCTCCCTTTGCTTTAAACCCTCCAATAGCCTCTGACTGTTATTAAGGGGGAAAACAACATTCCTCGGGAACAAAGACACAACCCCTGCCAGATCTACCTTTGTCTTCCTCACCAGTCTCAATGGGTGGCACAGTTCCCCTCCCTTTGAATCCCCGACAAATTGGTCTTTTCTCATTTTCCCAAATGTTCCATTTTCTTTCCAGCTGCAGGAGCCTTCCTCGGGCAGTTCTCTGTAAGTTCAGCTGAAACGTTACTTACAACACAACTCCCTCAAGACCGTTTAAGTCTATCAGAGAGAGGAAGCCACTGCACCTCAGAGGGGCCCTGGTCCTCAGTCTCTATCCTTAATCCCCAGGAATCTCCTCGGTCTCTATGCAGATTTATCCACCTTTCACCCGGTGACCTGCTCTACATTTGAAGGGATATTAAAAACAAATACAAACAAACAAACAAAAAAGATTTCCCCAGCCCCCATGGACTTCCTTAGGGCAATAGATACTTCTTTTGCTTTGTAGTTTTTGCACTTTTATAACCATGTTTTTTAGGGGCTTCCTTTGAGAGATTCTTCTTGGAACAATAGGGCATACTGTGATGACTTGTTGTCTACTTGTGGTGAATAGTGAAAAACATATGTACGATTTTCGCTCTCAGTCTATTTCTAAAACATTTGGTCTTTTTCTTAAAAAGCAAATACATGTATGTACAGAATTTAAAAAATCAAATACAAAAAAGGTGCACAATGAAATGTAATTCTCACAGCTTGTGTCTCTCCCAAAGGTGAGCTATCAGTCATCAAGTTTCTTTGCACGCCTCCAAAAATACTTCACGTACCCTCATTACAAATGTGCACCCACTGATTTATAGAAATGAGGACCACTGTATCTCTCTTTGCATGTAACTTGGAGATCATAGCACACAGAGATCCTCTTTTTCTCTCTTCTCAACTCTTCACTTGAGGTGAAATGTCATCCCTTTGTGGTTTAAGATAATTTATTGAATCCATTCTCTCTACCCAGCTTGTTAATAGACATATATGTAATTTCCAGCCCTTCGTCATTACAAAACACATGCACTGATGTTCCATGAAATTGCTGTATCAAAGGGTATTTGCTGTTAATCTTCTTGAAAGATGATTCCAAATTGTCCTGCCAAAAAGTGGTACCCTTAATTACAGCCTGATGATTATAGCTAATAATAATATACCGCGCACTTTAATATTGCTGAGAGAGTCAGTTTCAACTGTTCTCACCACAAATGAGAAATGGTAACTATGTGACAGGGGGGAAATGATAACTAACAATTAGTGGTAATCATTTTGCATTTTATAAATGTACCAAATCAAATCTCTGTACACTTTAGGTACACAATGTTATATGTTAATTATATCTCAATAAAGCTGGAGGAAAGAGCAAAGAAAAAACATGGACCCATTTATATTGCCTTCAAGTAGAAGCTTGGTTTCTTTACCCCTGGACATCACCCAATATTATGTGACTCTTTCATTTTTTCCATTTTGACGGGTGAAAATTAGTATCTCAACTTCTGTTGGTGAGTTTGCCAGCTTTCCTTCTTTAATTACTAGGGAGGCTGAACATCTTTTCACATTTTATACCTTGTATTTTTCTTTATCTGTGAGATAGCTATTCATACGTCTCACGTGTTGAATGTTTTTTACTGAGGGTAAACCCTCAGTAAAAAAATCCTTATGAAAAAAACCCTTTTTTTTCATAAGGGTTTTTTAATATATAATAAAGAAATTATTCCTCTTATTCCTTTACCTTGTATACTGCAAAGTTGTTGTGTGTTTTTTTAGCAACTTGACCTTTGATTTTTTTACATCATTTGTTAAGGCAGAATATAAAATTTTATGAGAAAAAAATTGATCTATTGGAGTTCTACACCTCGTTGTAGTATGTATGTGTACATAGACATATACACCCATATGGTTGTATGCATATATGCAAATAAACATGCCTTTTCAAACAAATTTTATGGTGTTTTTTTTTACATTTAAATCTTTGATCTCTGTTATGAAAGAGGAAACTGTTGGTAAGCACTGAGTAATCAGAGCAATTGTCCGTTGCAGAAAGAATCTGAAGACCTTCACGGTAGTAATTAAGCAAGTGGATGTCATCCTCCCCAGCTCGAAGGTGTGATCTAGACTTTTTTATTCACTGAACCTGCTCTTGGCACTGAGAAGAGCACTTTACACAGCACACTGAACTCAGTAACACTATCCACTTATTCAATAATCAAAAGGAATACATTCTGAAAATAATCCATACCTTTAAAATTACATTAGTAGTTTGTGTACATTCTAAAAAGTAAAAAACAACATAAAAATATTTCTAAAAGCCATTAAAAGTTACTGGTAAGCCTCTCACCCAGAAATAACTTGATTAACATTTTGTGACATCTTATTTTTGCTCCTGCGTGACATACTGTATTATGAGAGGTAAAGAAAGCACAGTGGACAGTTTGTTTTTTTTTTCTGACATCGAGTATGTATTTGGGGAACTTATCCTCTCCTACACTCGTTCCAAGAGGGGTATTTTCAACTCAGACCAGGTCTGTGGAGGACTCCATTGCGCCCACCCCTCTTTCAGGGATGTGACCCAAGAGAAGCTAGTGGCAGCCCTCACTGGGAACACCTGGGAAAGGGCTGTTGTTCTGCTGGGACTTTACAGCCCAAAGGTGACATAAGGGAGGAGCTGCCAGTGGCTCTTTAATTAGTGGGCGAGTCCTCTGGCCAGAGAACAAAGCCAACAAAGTGTGGAAGAGATGGAGAGAGAGAGAGACCTGGGGACACTGCTTTAGTTTCTAGGCCATTTGTGCCTGAAGTAACTTCCTGTTCACATGGCTAAACCAGTTGGAGTGGCGTTTCTGTCACTTTCACCTGGAATTGCTTTGACAAACAGGAAGCACGTGATAGAATTTCCTGGTGTTATGGCAAGGGACCTAAGAAATCTGTGACTCTTGACTATCCTGTTTTCAGGGACTTACTGTGGGAGGAGAGGAAGGGGCTGGACATGCAAAGCAAAGAAGAGCAAAAGCAGAAAATAGTCTCAGCTGACTGAGTAACCAATAACCCCTGAGATTCTCCAGTGAAGGGTAGGCACAGCGCTGGACAACGCCCTGAACAGAATCTCCCTCGCCCCTAAGACTCTACACAGGGCGGGGAGCAAGAGTGGCTTTACAGTTGTGACTCCACGAAACACAGAGTTTATTCTTTGATTATTATTTATAAACCATTGTATTATTTCCTGTACAAACAACCGCAAACCTACTTCTGCCCCACCTTTTATATCGCCGTATTAGTTGCCAGACCAGTTGTTTTGATTACGTAGTGCCATGAGAAGGGACTGAGTTTTATATAATGAATATCAGAGAAGCTAATTAAGTGCATTTAGAAGTTAATATACGGAGCTTTAACAGCCAAACAGGCTTCAATTAGATGAGTAACTCTGCCTGATAGGAGCAGGCTTTTGAGTCAGATGGCTGGAATTTTACCATTTATAAGGTAGCAGTAAGAGCGTCAAATATTCAGACAGTTTTAAGAGGTGAGTGTACAGTCAACTGAGCTGAGAGTTGACTTCAGGAAGGAAAATTTTGCCTACGTTACCATACAAGTAGATTATAGTTATTCGGTTGTCACACACCAAAAACATAAATAAAGAAATATTATGCATCCTTTGCCTCCTTCATTCATTTATTCCTTCCGTCACCTATTCATTTGACAAACACTTGTGGACTGCCCACTGCCAGGCACTGTCCAGGCACTGGGGACACAGTAACAAACCAGACAAAAGCTTTCCCTTGGGGGACCACACCTCAGAAGCATCTCAGGTATATTGAACTGAACTGAAAATGCCCATGTATTCATCTGTGTAGCGCTGAGTGTTTGCTTGAAAAGGGACGAGAAGGACTGAGTCATTGCCCGGACAAACAGAACTGTAAATGTCAGACCCTGTGAAGACAATGGGCTTGCTTCTGCCTGAGTTTTCTGCACAATTGTCTCTGTTCTCCATTTTGCCTTGCTAGTAGAACTAAGAATTAGCTAAGGATGTTCACAGCACTTAATGTGGAGGAATTTAGAAATCTGTGGATGAAAAGAGCTGGTATAAAATTGTAGTGTCGCTAAAGATGAAATGTTCTGTAGTTTATAGTGTTTATAACAATATGTTAGGATCACACAGGGTGTCTTTCCCAGTGACTGATTCCATGCATTACTTCTGTACCTTCCCATGTTACCAGGTGTTGGGGGGCCATGATCAGTCCCTCAATATTGCAGGTAGGGAAACAGATATCCAGTGAGTGACTTGTTGGAATTACACTCACAACTAGGCTAATCAGAAGAAAGTCAGATTACTGGTTTACAAGGGAAACCAATTACACCTGCCACATTTTCCCAGCTCTCTGGCTCAGGTTTCCCATGATCCAAGGGTATGCACTTACACACATTCATTTACCGTATGTTTCAGACTATAAGACACACTCTCCCCAGATTTGGGAGGCAAAGAGAGGTGTTTCTTATAGTCCAAATGTAGTTTATTTGGCTTGCTGTGGGGGGCAGGGGGCCGGCACAGTGGTGGAGCAGGGTCACAGGAGGCAGGAGCCTGGTCGCTGCTACATTTTTCTCCCAAATTTTTGGGCCCAAATGTGTCTTATAGTTCAAAAAATACAGTAAACTCAGGTTTCAGCTGCTTCATCTGAAATAGGAGGCAATGAGTTAGATTCAGGTTCAGCTAACTTTCAGCAGATACCTGTTAGGGGCCAATCATGTGTAAGATGCTTTTGATGTTATCATAGTAAATTGAATTAAATATAAATTAAAACTTACAACAAATGAAGAGTCCTAGGCACCAAGAACTTAAGTAACTTGCCTAAGGAAACCCAGGTGGAGTCAATATATTAATCCAGATATTATGACTTCAAAAGTCAATGCTTTTATCTCTCTACTTATTACTTTTCTCTGTATTTTAGCATTTATAAAGTTACAGAAAACTATACATACATTTTGATTGGTTGACACGCAAACAAAACAATCCTATTATCCAAAATATATGTAATCTGAGTAAATTATTAATATATCTAAATTAAAAATTTAAAGATTGATTAAGTTTATATAGCAAATTGTTTGATTTAATGACGTTTGAGGCTTCAAAGTGATACGAGGGTGTTAAAAGTATATTATAGAAATCCAACAATATATTGGATCTAATAAGATATTCAATGTTTTATTAACATACTGATTGAGAGATTGATTCCAAGTGCTAATTACTTTGTTGACAAATGCATAATTTCAAATATATCTTCCATTCTGTTCAGATCAACAAATGGATTTTTTAAATATATTTTATTGATTATGCTATTACAGTTGTCCCATTTTCCCCCTTTATTCCCCTCTGCCCTACACACCCCCTCCCACACCTATTCTCTTCTTTAGTTCATGTCCATGGTTCATACATATTAGGTCTTTGGCTTCTCCATTTTCCATACTATTCTTAATCTCCTCCCCCTGTCTATTTTCTACCTACCATTTATGCTGCTGATTCTCTGTACCTTTTCCCCCTCTTGCCCCTTCCCCCTCCCCCACTTATAACCCTCCATGCAATCTCCATTTCTGTGATTCTGTTCCTGTTTTAGTTGTTTGCTTAGTTTGTTTTTGTTTTTGTTTTTGTTTTTTTAGGTTTGGTTGTTAATAGCTGTGAGTTTTTTGTCATTTCAGTGTTCATATTTTGTATCTTCTTTTTTTTAGATAAGTTCCTTTAACATTTCATATAATAAGGGCTAGGTGATGATGAACTCCTTTGACTTGACTTTATCTGGGAAGCACTTTATTCGCCCTTCTATTATAAATGATAGCTTTGCTGGATAGAATAATCTTGGATGTAGGTCCTTGCCTTTCATGACTTCCAATACTTCTTTCTAGCTCCTTCTTTGCCTGTAAGGTTTCTTTTGAGAAATCAGCTGTTAGCTTTATGAGAACTCCTTTGTAGGTAACTGTCTCCTTTTCTCTTGCTGCTTTTAAGATTCTCTCCTTATTTTTCATTTGGCCAATGTAATTATGATGTACCTTGGTGTGTTCCTCCTTGGGTCCAACTTCTTTGGGACTCTCTGATCTTCCTGGACTTCCTGAAAGTCTATTTTCTTTGCCAGATTGGGGAAGTTCTCCTTCATTATTTGTTCAAATGAGTTTTCAATTTCTTGCTCTTCCCCTTCTCCTTCCGGCACCCCAATAATTCATATTTTGGTACCTTTAAAGATGTCCTGGAAGTTCCTAAGCCTCTCCTCATTTTTTTGAATTCTTGTTTCTTCATTTTGTTCTGGTTAAATGTTTCTTTCTTCCTTCTTCTCCAAACTGTTGATTGAGTCTGGTTTCCTTCTTGTCACTGTTGGTTCCCTGTAGATTTTTCTTTATTTCACATAATGTGACCTTCATTGCTACCTGGGTCTTTTTTTATGCTGTTGAAGTACCCAGTGAGTTCCTGGAGCATCCTGATGACCAGTGTTTTGAACTGTGCCTCTGATAGGTTGGCTATCTCTTTGTCACTTAGTTGTATTTTTTCTGGAGCGTCGAACTGTTCTTTCATTTGGGCTTTTTTTTTTTTTTTTTTTGGTCTCAGAGCATCTGTTACATAGTAAGAGGCAGAGCCTTAGGTGTTCACCAGGGCAGGGCAATGCATGTGCCATGTCGTGATGTATGTGGGGGAGGGGTTTGAGAAGGAACAGTGGCACTTGCTGCACTCTCTGCCAGTTTACAGTCACTTCCCCACTTCCCACAAGCAAAGTGGATCCTTCTGGTGCTGATTCCCATGTGGGTGGGCTTATGTTCGTTCTAGGATCCTATGGGTCTCTCCATTGAACTCCCCCATGAGGCTGGGGGTTTCTCCTGCTGCCTCAACCCCCACAGGTGTTTTCAGTCAAAGGTTTGTGGCCTTATTTCCCTGTGCTGGAGCCCTGGGTTGTGCAATCTGTCCTGCTCCGCAGTTGCTCCTCCTGGTTTAGCTGCACACAGATGTGGGACCACTGCCGCTTTGCCTGGAGTCCTCTCTGCTCAGCTGCCCCTCCTACCGGTCTGGATGAATGTTTCTTCTTTAACTCCTTGGTTGTTGGACTTCCATACAGTTTGATTTTCTGCCAGTTCTGGTTGTTTTTTGTTTCTAAATTTGTTGTTGTCCTTATTCTGGTTGTGTGAGGAGGCACACTGTTTTCTACCTATGCCTCCATCTTGGCCGGAAGTCCCTCAACAAATGGATTTTGATGTTAACTGACTCTAAGGAAGAAAAGCTACTGTTTTTTTTAATTGGATAGAAAATTTATGATTGACATATATGCTACTATGCTTATCATTAAAAGTTATTAGTTGGTTGAGAGATTTTAACCATTATAGTAGGTACATAAAACTAAAACATAATAACACAGATAGCTGATATAACAAGATAGTTTCTATGCATTAATTATATTTGGGAAATAGACACTCAGGAAATACTGCTATTTGGGAAAGCTCTGGTATGGATTATATTTCTAAATTTCCCAAAAGTCTGTTGTTTCATCTGTCATGTAATTTTTTTCTGTATTATTTTAAAATATTTAATTCTGCCATAAACCAATAGAAAAAGGCAGGACAGATGACATTAAGCAGAGAAGCAAACAGCTTGTGAGACATGGTAGACACAGACTAAGAAAGAACACGTGTGTGGTGAACAGGTAAAAACGATGGAACAAAGGTGGAAATTACCTATTGGTAGAAAAGGATGAAAGGACACTGTCTGCACAAACATTTATAATTCACTAAGTCTGCGCCAGGCATCTGAGACACTCAGTTATTACGAGGCTGAACATCAGCGATCCACAGGTGATACGCAATCTGGCTCAGCGTTTCCTCTGTCCAAGAAGCATGAATAACACCCAAAGGCACTTCTCAGGCATTGTGGCTGTGGCCAGGCCTAATGGCCTCAGTGTCTCTCTAACAGAGCCTGCAAGCGGTTGGCCCCAGGGATCCTAAATCTGTTGGGTCAACTTGTTCAAAGTTCAACTCTCATCCTTATAACCACACCAGCCATGGGGAAGTTTGCCATATCTGAGTCAGAAGAGAGACAGACAGGTGGATTAACTCAGATCTGTCATATGGACATTGTGTGACCCAGTATTCAGGCGGTGTGGTCTCTCATCTCTTTGGCTCCTATTCTTTATGGGTTAACCTACCTCACCACTTTTTCATATTCTCATCATGTGTTTTCAATGGACATGAAAAGCTATGTGATTAGAGCACCTTAATTTAGACTGTGAGCCTTCCTGTTCTGAGCCTTATGTGCTGAAATGCTGGGTGGTGTACTGGGAGACAACAGTCACACCAACATAATTCCCCATGTGGCAGTGCCGGCCAATTTTTGCCTCATTTCTCTTCTTTATTTTACAACCGATGATAATTGCATTGCAGTGGGTAAAGAATATGCCATTTCAGAAGGATATTCGGTCATCTAAGAAAAGCATTTAACTGTCACAGGGCTACATTTCAGTAATCGTCTGGTTGTAGCGCACACACAAGAGAAGAATTCATGGTTCAGCAGGATAAAATCAGAGCTCTTGAAAGCCGGTTCCAATTCCAACTCTCATTTTGAAAGGTGAGATTTAGAGACATGTCAAAGGCCACTCTTCCTACTAACTCGCCGGCCAGGACAGGAGCTGAGCTGTCTGAAGGGGCCCGGAGGTCATTTGAGATACTGTGTCTGTTCCTGCCTGGGCCCTGGATGGCGACCAAGCACACATTCTAGCACCCACTATGTAATCACTAAAAATGTCAACTACAGCTCTCACAATGAACAGATTAATATTAAATGATGCAAAATAGACAGAGAATGTCTCTTTTTTAACAGGGTTTATGCAAGTGCCACCGAGACATTGCAAGTGCTAAAAATTGCTGTTTTTTGTCCTATTTCACCGCAAAGATAAAATTTGCTTCTAGAAAACTAAACTTTCGTCAATCTTTTTTTTTATGTTTCTAGAAGACTAAACTTAGTCAATCTTCTCAAGCTAGTTGATTTTAGCTGGCAGTTTATGCCCAGTTATTCAAAATATTTAATTCAAAAAAAGCTTTCACTCACCAGCCACTGTATATGAAGAACTATGCTGCTAGGCTGGATGTTAGGAACACAAGAATTAGTAAGATTTAAGTCACGTGAATCAACTTTGTTCCGTGTGCCGGGCACTGTTCTAGGCACTAGAAAACGGCAGGAACAGAGGCTTGGCACACAGGATCTTCACTGTCAATGAAAATAAGCCTGGAGGCTCCGTTGGGACAGGACAGGACCGATCTGAGGTCCTATCCACTCAGCTAGGACCGGACCTCAGTGATCCAAATGGCTTTTGCCTTCCCATCTCCTCTCACTATTTTGGAATTTTCCTTTTGAGCTTTTTGTTCTGTGGTCAAAAACACCTGTTTCAGCTTCCGGTCTCACATCCTCACAATGCCCTCTCAAAGCAAGATGAACGAGGATGGTAGAGAAATTTCTTACACGTCTCTCTTTGTCGCTCAAACAATATCTATCCTAAGCTGTCCCAGCAGACTTCCCCAGGGAGCAACACTGGTGGTGGAACTTCCTGTGCTGTTGAAACCATTCTGTAACCCGTGCTCTCCAACACAGCATCTGCCAGCCACGTAGAGTTGCGAGCCCCTGAATTTGTGGTTCACGTGTCTGCGGAACCGGATTTTTAGTTTCATTTAATTGGAATTGAAATACTCACATGTATCTAGGGTCTACCATATTGAGCAATGCAGCCTTTGATTCTTTTTGGCTGGAACTAGGTTATAGCCACCAGGAGCTGGGAGGGTGACTGGGCGATGATTAGCTTTTTCCGTCTCTAAGGGAGAAGTTTGGGAGTGGCCCTTAGGCAACATCCAGCAGTGTCTTCCATAAAAGGTAAATACTGTATTTTGCTGTGTATTATGTGTACTTTTTTTGCCCAAAATTTTTAGGGAAAAATAACGATGCTCATTATATGTGGGTTGTACTAATCTGGATCTATATAAATGTGTGTAATTCTTTTATTTATGCTCGTGAATTAAAAGTGTAACTCTAGAAAGCAATACTAATATCTGTATGCAAAACAATACCCTGGAATAAGCTCACTGGTTTTGTTTCTAAATATAAATAAATAAATCATTGCATTAAAAAATTTAAAAAAAAGATTTTTTTCCCTGAAAGTTTTGGCCGAAGATGTGGGTGTGCATTGTATACGGCAAAACATGGTAAGAGAGAGTGTCACAGAGCTGGTATTGTGGTGGGGAGGCCAGCAACATGTAAATGTAAATAAGTGTATTACAAAAGGTAGCTATCTTCAGGTCCCAACAAGCCACGTTATCTAAACTCAGTCTACATAATTGGTCTGGTTTCTAGAGTGAGGTAGGAGGGAATGGCTGAAGGTGGGCGGGAGTAATTAAAAAAGGGGGTCAGGAAAAGCCTCTAGGAGCTCACAGTCAACTAGAGAAGAAAGAAGACTGGCGTGTAAAAAATGTGAAAAACAAGGGTGGCATGCTTGTAGATGCACACACACCTCTCTATGACATATGTACTCACACACAAAATGAATACAGTGTCTATGTGAACAGGAAAATCAAAGCATCTTTGAGGGCTTCCCGGTATCTCCGACGGGCCTCCCGTGACATAGCAAGACAGGATCTGCAGCCTCGAAGTCTGGAATGTCGTCCACCTACGTCCCTGCGGCAGCGGTTGATGCGGCTGCCCTTTTACTGGGCCGTGCGCCCATGGACACGGAGAAAGTGCAACTTCTCAGACAGTTTCCACAGGGTGTTGGCCAGTGGAACTGTCACACGCACAGCACAAACTTTGAAAGGGCCTGGTTAGTCCTACAATTTCAAATGGCGTGATGTTCGGGACACTTGAGGGGAGGATCAGTAGATAGACTTGTCTTCCCAGAGGCTGTCAGGGCTGGGTAGCTTAATTAAAGTGAAGAGTTTGGTGTGACCTAGCGTAAGTGACAGTGAGTTTCAGACAGTATCATCCTCTGAGATCTCTGTATGTGTGGAAGGGACTGGTTGCCATGTCTTGGGAACTATGCTGTACAGAGTGATAGTAACTGTGGATTGTGCGCATGCTAGGATTACAGTGTTGAAAGATATACTTTCTAAAGCGTTTCTAGCTTTAATATAGGACTATTTTGTGATTTATAGTGATTTTAATTTAAAGATGGTATGAGTGATTTCTAGACAAGAGTGACTGAAGTTATCCATATAATAAAACTTTTCCTCTGTATTTTTCCTTGGAGTCATGGCAACATCAAGATATCTCTTTTTTTCTGGTAATTCTATGCTTTATATGACTTTCTCATCTATACTGAAGTAGAATGAGGCTAGGTGCCAAATTGATGTCAGTATTTCTGGTAAACAAAGTTGGAAAGAGACATGCATGTTTATTTCAACTATAGGCCGAAATAGACCCTATGGAAATATTCACAGATTCTAAGTTCACATGAGAATTTGTGGCTCTGTCAATAGTAGTAAAGCTCTTAAAATCTGCTGTATTGCCAAAGTAAGGAGTTTTTATCTTGATAAGGAAAACAGATCATGATGATAAAGATTCTGTTAGGGAACAGTAATTCTTTAAATAAATGCAAGAGGAACGTAATCCATTTCAGCCACTTAACATGGAAGCACCCCTCTGCCTTCTAAGGTTATGAAGAGATTTAAAGCTTCTTAATGGTTGTGACTGCCTCCCACTTTTTCTGTCTATCAGTTTTGAGATCCTCAGTGTCCAACATGGTAGCCACTAGGCACCCTGGGCTATTTAAATTAATGAGAATTAAACAAAATGGGAAATAATATTCTTACTCCACTCAAGCTTCATTTCGAGTGTTAGCCAGCTACCCATAGTTGTCGTATTGGACAGCACAGACATAGAATGATTTTATTGCAGGACATACTGCCAGTGAGGAAGGAACAGTATTAGGTTTACACAGTTGAATCTAAAAATGTTGGTCAAATGAAGTGCTATTTAAATTAATGCAATAGTGTATGTTAAGTGAAGGCCATTTACCCACTATTGAGAAAGTGTGGGTAATTCCAGTTATATAAATGGATTCCTGGGAATTGGTCCCTAAGATAAACTCTGTAGGGGCCTTAGGCAGTACTGGCCTTGAACCCTTAGACCCAGGCAAGAAAAACCATGCCCTGGGCTCTGCATTTTAGAGGGCAGCATCCTGTCTTTCCTTTCCAAGGGGTGGAAAGTCTCCGGGGCCAATTGGCGTATTTCCCAGGAGCCTGAGTCTCCTTCCTACTTCTAGACCTTGTCCGAGGTACCCAGGCCCCTTGAATTCACTGATGGAAAATTCCCAAGGTGACTTGCAAGCCCCGAGCAGGCCTCTTCCCAGAATTGTCCTCCCAAGCGGAGGTCCAAACAACTGCTCTGTGCACTCCTAGGTCCAAGGGGCAGCCAAGGGGTGTGGACAGAGGTTGGTTGAATGGGCTGCGTGTCCACGCATGCAGAAAGCCCCTCTTGTTCATGAATGGGGATCGCACAGGAAGTAAAGGCGTTGGAAATGTGTAGGCCAAGGGCCGGGTGTAGGGGTTGTCTCCTCCCACGTTTCCAGGTGGAACTTAACGATATCTGTGAGCTCTGTACACAGGCCTGGTCTTACAGGTTGTTAGCAACGTATTTTTCTTAAGGCAGGAGATTAGAATATATTTTACTTGTTAGCTTAATATACTCCTTGTAAATATTTAAACATAGGGTATGTGAGCCCTGGTCTTGCAAACCTTAAGGCAGGGACAGGCAGCCTTACAGAGGAGTATGCAATTGATTCGTCTGGCGTGTCTTGGCTACTTTGCTCACTATTGCTCTAACTAGTTATATATTGGATGTCACGGGGAAATTTCTTCCTCCAAAAGGCTGCTGGTCCAGGGAAGCCTCAATGCATCCTTTGCAGGGACCAAGGCCAGAGCTGCTGCAGGTCAGAAAGGTGTCAGAGTCCCCTTCCCTGGTGAGAAAACTGCTCCTAGCCGTGGTGTATCCTGCACAAATGAGACTACTTAGGTGTGGCATGAGAAAGCTTGAAATCCCTTCCTGGGGAGTGAGATGGGAAGGCGATTACTTTCAAGATAGTTGGTTTGGGACACTTCCCTCGCCTCTCCTTTCTCCCAGGAAATTCAGCCCTATCCTGCTCCCTCACTCAGGCCTGGTCCTGGCTCCTCCGGCAGAATTCCAGGCGACCCCCAGGGGTGCACAGGGCGGCTTTGTCTGGAAGGCGGCAACGAAGGAGGGGGTGTGTGTGAGGGCCACTCCAGCTGTAGTTTGGACTAGAACTTTCTGTCGTCCTTTCCACGAGCTACGGTAATCCAGCGTGGCTCCCACAACTCCCGTCCGGAGGCCGAGGAGGCAGAAGCCCAGGGCCGGGCCCCAGGGCAGGAGGGGAAGGCAAGTATGGGAGTTCGCACCTCCTTCCTGGAGCCGCAGGCAGCGGGTTAAGCGAGGAGGGGAGGAGACCAGGCGGAGGAGGCGGTGGCGGAGGAGGAGGTGGGTGGGGAGGGGCTGCCGCGGGCTGCAGCGACGTTGGAGGAAGCAGCGATACTGCCGGGCTCTAGAGCGGCGCTGGGACCCACGCTTCCGAGACCCTGCGGCTCCCCAGAGGCCAAGCGCGGCACCGGCGGACAAAGGACCATGCTGGCGCCGAGGAGGGCGCGTCCTCCGGCCGCCATGAGGCTCCGGGCACCGCCTGGCCCGCGCCGCCGCCTCCCCGCCAACCCGGGCGCCGGGCCGGCCCGCTAGGCCAGCGCGCCGCAGCTCGGCCCGCAGGCCCCGGCCCGCAGCATGGAGCTGCCCGGGCGCCGGTGGGGCCGCCCCACACCACCACCAGTGCTGCTACCTCTTGCGCTGCTGGCGCTGCTGGGAGGTGGCCGTGGTGCACTGGCACTGCCCCCAGGTTGCAAGCAGGACGGGCGGCCCCGAGCGGCAGGCAGGTCGGTGGGTGCCACCGAGGGCAAGGTGGTGTGCAGCAGTCTGGAACTCGAGCAGGTCCTGCCCCCGGACACGCTGCCCAACCGCACGGTCACCCTGTGAGTAGCCCTCGCTCCCCGGGCTCGCCCTCCCGGTGCGTTCTGGTCGCGCCATCGTTCGCTCCCGGCTCGAACTTTGGAGAGGGTCCTGCGGGCACCCACTCGCCTTTGTGTGAATGAAGCTTCAGGCAAGGGTGCTGCCGGGTGGAGGGTTTGGCTTGGGTGCATTTGGAGGAAGGCGAGTGAATCTGCCTCCAAGCTGCCTTCTGGCTCCGCTAGTTTGCAAAGTAAAAGTTTTCTGGTTCACCGGCAAGCCCCGCGCGGTCTGGGAGCAGCGCTTCTGTCGCGGCGCAGTGCCACGTGAGGATGGGAGTAAACATGCACAGTTGGCAGAATTACAGCTCATTCATCCAGCGCTGGGGCTTCTTACAAAACTGCACTTCATTCCAAGTGCCTGCCCGCTCTTAACTCTGTGTACGTTAGGTTGCACTCAGATGCTAGTTTGCAGCCTAACAAAACGATAAACAAAACAACACCGGACTCAGAACGCCCCTTTGTGTGATTCCCCCAGCCCCTAGATTATTGATTTGCCTTTTGCTATCTTCATTTTATTACAGTTCAAGAACACCATTTAAAACTGAGTTGTTAGGAAGGGCTGGAAACACATTTGAGATGAAGCCTAGCACTTGCCAGCTCCGTTTTCGTGTGTGAGAGCTCAGATTTAAAAGCCGAGAACTTTGGAATTGAACACTGTGGGAACACTGTGGGTTTGTTAGCCTTCCAGTTCGAGGGATTGGTTTTCGGATTGAGTTGCCACCTGGAAGGAAAAAGTTTTCAGTCTCGTAACTGAGTGTGTGTTGAGGTCCGGTTTTGCAAGGGTGGTTCTGGGCATTCCAGCTGGATAGCTGGCCCCAGTGGCTCTTGATTTTATTTTCTGAACTGTGAATTCGTTTGGAAAAGCTTGAAAGGGTTCCTAATGGATCTTTTATTGAAATGAAATATGAGTCCCTTGGATCCCCTTCCCCCTGAGTTGTTTCAGTTGATTTTCTTAAAACAAAACACACATACAAACAAACAAAAAACACCAAGGCTGCCACTATAAAAACATAGAGGCCAGGGTAGCAATATGATCCACGAAAAATGGAAATTATGGTTTTTAATTTAACCGAAATTAAGCAGGATATTGGGTATGATACGTGTAAATCTCATTGCTCCCACCTTTGCTCTTCTTTCCGTTTGTTTGAATTAGGAAAGATTTCACACTAGAAAATGTTGTGTGTGTGTGTGTTTCTGTTTATGGAGGCGTAAAATGGGTAAAATCAGTTTTGTTTTCTTTGACTCCTTTACCAACCAACACTTGACCATTTGGTAGTGGCAGCAGCTGTATTTATTTATTTATTTCTTAGCCAGATCCTTTGAAGTGGAAATTTGGGGCATGGACCTTAATTTCAATCTTGAGCCAACTGGAGAAAACCCTTGTGTTGGAGATGCCCCACCCCCCACCCCTTACTACTTTGTAGAAATTAGCCATCCATCGGCCTTTTGGGTTCTGGGTCAGTGACGCTTAAGTTGATTCAAGTTTAGGTCAAGTTTTTCTGAAACATCAGGAGTTCCAGCTGAATCGATCAGCTGTTTGTAAATTGTTGATTTTGCTTTGTAGAAAGAAAAAAATAACATAGAAAATCACGTTTCCGCGTATTATTCAGTTATTTCACTGAATTTCTCATGCGCTCATTAAAAGTAAGTGCCTTTAAAATGTCATTTGTACCAATTTTTCTGCACCTTCAAGTTCTTTAGATGAAATGGAAATTGATAAAATGTATTTGCTTAGTGGCAGGAACGTATAATTTATTTAAGGATCAAGTTGAGCTGATGTTCTGGATGACGTTGGCCCAAGGTGTCTCAGAGCCCGAAGAGGGTCTTCTGGGCCAGCCCCTTCGTTCTCACAGGGGAATGAATCTGGGGTCCCTGTGGGTAACTGACTTGCCCAAGTTGTCACAGTGGAGGAACAGAGGGAGGTTCGTGTCCCAGATTCTTGTCCCACAGCTCCAGTGCTCCCCATTGTCCTCCCCGCTGCCCTCCTTTTTCTTCTGAGCTCAACACAGTTTTTGTCGAGTGGCCCCACAGGTAACTGGCAGCAAGCATGCTGAGGTCTGGACGAGGTGTTCGTGTCTCAGAGCTGTGGCAAATTCCCACGAACCGGTAACTGAAAATGCTGTTCTTCTCTCCGGGTTCCGGAGGCCTGAAGTCCGATAACGAGGTGTCAGCAGGGCCACGATCCTTCCCAAAACCCTAGGGTACCCTTGCCTCTGCCAGCTTCTGGCCTTCCTTGCATGGTAGCAAATCAACTGCCTCTGTCTTCCCATGGCCTTCTTCCCTCTTTTTGTCTGAAACGCTCTCCTTTCTCCTATAAGGACTACCAGTCACTGAATTTCGGGTCCACCCTAAGTCCCAGATGATCCCATCTCATGACTCGTAACTTAATTACATCTGCAATGTTTCTTTCCAAATCAGGTCACTTTAAAAAATACCAGAAGTTAGGACTTGGCCATACTTTTTGGTATACACTATTCAAGTCAGTGCTGCATATAAATATAAACGTGGTCTTTCTTCACCAGGAACTTGGGGAGATGTTTGGGGAGAAAGATTGATGGAGAAGTCTCAGAATGTGGTAAATGCTCTAATATTGAGGTACACATGTAGCAAAAGGAACCCAGAGCAAGGCACCCCAGACTTCTTTGGGGCAGAGTCGGTGGGACAGAGAATCAGAGGATCCTGATCCAATTTAAGAAGGTTGAGAAAGGTAATTGTGAAGGACATGGCGAGGGGAGGAGGTGAGGGGGTGGAAGGTGGGGACCCCAGCCTGCCCGCCTGATTGGAGGAGGGCATTGGAGCTTGCAGGGATATCCAGTGGGTGTTGCTACAGTGTCAATGGCAAGTGACTGCTGCCCAGAATGGCGAGACGGCGACTGTAGGGAGCAGCTGGAGAAGCGCTCTAGCTTGAGTTTTAATCTCTTAGGTGTGGCCAACTGGGGGTTGAGAGGATGGCAAGAATAGGATAGGATTGGATTTGTTATTATTATTTTTAATAATGAAGGAAGGCTAATTCCACATAGTGGGTGAATTGGATGTAACCGTAGCCTGAAGCGCAGGCTGTTCAGCTGTCTCCACCAACAGCACTCCTTTCCAAAGCCCCGTTTACGGAGAGGAGGTCTAGCAGAAATTCTTGGCATGACCACACTTGTCTCCGCATCTCCTGCAGCCTTTTGGGTTACAGGATTAAATTGCATTGATTATTTTTGCACACACATTGAGCAAAAACTTAACCACATTGAATGTTTGTTAGGAATATAGTAAACAATTTAAATGTTCATATTTTATGTGAAATGCTGCTCAGTATCTTAAGTTTTAAAATCGGCGAGGACTTAAGTGATAGAAAATTTTACAGCTTTAGCCCTTGTTTTTCCAAATGTGGGTGTTTTTGTCACGATGCTACATGGTGGTTCTAGACAAAGGTTTTGTTGTTGTTGTTGTTTTTAATGATTTGTCAAATAACTCAGGGACAAAGTCCAGATTTTTCTAAGACTGTTTAACAGACTAAAACCACTTGCATGAGTTTTGGTTTTTACTTTATAAAATGTTATGTTTGTTTGCTGTCGACCCTGATAACTGGACATCCCTGGTGTATCTGGCTCCGTGCGAGGCACACCAAAAGGAATGCTTGCCTTGTTCAGAAGCAACCGAGTTGGGGGGGGGTGGATTCCCCCCAAAGAAGAAAGCATTTAGGGAACAGTTACAGAATGCCTGTCATGAAGTAGCAAATCCTGTACTGCGGCTGACTGTTTTAAATGCTTTGGGAGGCCTGATGGGGGGAGAGACCAGTGGCGTTCTGAAGGCCCTGGAAGAGTGTTTGTTTTCCTGAAGGGAGGACTGGAGCTGGGCCCGAGGGCAGGAGCTCTGGGATTGGGTTGGGGAGAAGGTGGTCCTGGGTTACAGTGAGGGCTGATGATGGACTGGCCCCACCGAAGTGGGCAGATGGTTTTCAGAGCCAGTGGTCATACGTGGTATTTAAAACCTGCCTCTGGGTAGGATCCCTTAGGGGCAAGTGTGTGGCAGGGAGGAGGAGGTGACCCCAGCAGAAGCACACTGGGGGCAGGGTGGGGCCCTGAAAAGGAAGCGCTGGTGAGGTGGGGAGCCACCTGAGTATATCTGGTCATAAAAGCCAAGAGAAGTTCAAGTTTGAAGACAGAAATGGGCGCCCCACTTAAGAGATGCTGAGAGATCAAGAACAGCTAGACCAAGGAGCTGACCACCAGGGTTAACAGCCTGGAGCCCTGGTGGCTGCCATGTGCAGTATCCATGGACCAGAGGCCGGAGGAGGCAGGTTGGGGTGGCTTGAAGGGAGAATGGGATGAGGATGGTGGTCCTAGTGCCCAGGTGAGGGTGAAGTTTGGTGTGATGGAAGAAACAGGTTTCTTCGGAAAAAGTGAGTGTTGGAGCACATGAATTCTGAATACAGTGGGCAGTACTACAAGAGAGGAAGAAGTCGGGGATGGGAGGTGAGGTGGGCTGAGAGCTGGAGCACTTGGAGGGTTGGGCTTTTGGGGGCAGCAGGGACATTTCATCCCCAGTGATAGGAGGGAAGGCAGCGAGCAGGAGCCAAAAGATAGGCAGGCAGGCAGGCAGGCAGGCAGGGGGGAGGGCGGGAGGGCAAGGGGAGCACAGGTGTGGGGAGGAGGGAGTTCCTGTGCCATTGCCGTTATTTTCTCAGAGACACAGGCTGGGGAGGCAGGACGGGAGCTGGTAGTCGGTAGGTAGGAGAGCAGTGAAGTGGTCCTCTTGGAAAGTGGGAAAATGAGCAGAGCGTGCTGGGGTGGCAGAAATGTCACCAGGGTGGTGGCATGTCTGCTTTTGGACTTGAGATCAGATTCGAAGGGAGGTAGTTCCCTCCAGCTACATTCAGCCTAGAGGGGCGAACAGTTGGAATCAGCCAGGCTGCACCTTTGCCAGGTGAATGAAATAGAGGGAGAGAGGGGCAAGGTGATTTTCATGAATAGCCCAGCAAGGTGCTATGGCCTGAATTCCTTCTCATGGTCAAGGGTAAGGTTTCTATATGTGAATTCAAAGTGTTAAGGTCTTACATGCCTCTGTAGCCTTATTTCCCTTATTTCTAACAGTCAGCACAAAATATTATTTCCTTTCTGCACATCAGTTGAGGTACTATTTTATTGTGGTGCTGAGTGCTAGCGGTTTGGGGGGGCTTCTCTCACTGAAGGATCAGGCTTATCCACAAATTAACCAGTTATGCCTCATTGTCCCTGAACAATCCTTCACGTCTTCTGTACCTTGTCTACATTGGCCACTCTTGTCTCGAGGCCCTGCTCCAGAAAGCCTTGGTCCTTCACCATCCAACCCAACTGCTGTGAATTCTTCTGTCTCTCTTCTGGAATTTTGATTCTTTGCTTCTCTGAACCCAGGCAGGGCTTATCATCTGTGCCCTTGTGTTCCTTATATGATGCTGATGTTACACCCGTAATACCCATCCCCTGGGAGGGAAGGACTGTGAGGCCTGTCTTATTAGCAGGTGCCTGCAGTACGTGTGGGAATGAACTTGATCTTGATTGAAATGAGTAGTGCTAATAAAGATACGGCTGTGGGGGGCGAGGGGGAGAGCAGGACAGGCAGAGGGCTGGGAGAGGGATACGGATTCCAGTTTCTACCCCGTTATGGCAAATGAGAACTTTATTTATTGAGTTTAGGTCAGCATTTCATAGCTGTGGGATCCCCAATTCTAAAATGGGTATATTAACTCTATTCACAGTTACATGTCACCCACATAATCTTATATGTGTGGTGAGCACATCCAGGAGACAGTATGCTAGTCAGTCACTCAGAAACGGTGCGGAATTTGGGGCACACTTAGGCATTTGGTCGATGAATGCAAGTGGTAAGCTTTTCCAATATAATGAGAAAGTTTTGCATGACTCCTTCTCGGAATCCTGTTGCTTCTTGCCTGCTTACAGCCCTCCAGCATCGGGAATGTCTCGGAGAAGTTGGCGGGTTTGGCAGTGGCCCAGGAATTGAAACGCCAGAGACGAATGGACACAGGAATGGACACAGGAACGTTTGGGAAGTGTTGCCCCAATCTGGTTACAGCTTCTGTTTCCAGGAGCCTGTAAAGATGGTTAAAAATAAAACAAACAAACAAAAAACCCCCCACAAAAAACAGAAGTAAAAACTCTTCACAGTACCCATATTTTGCCCTGTATAATGTGCACCTGTGTTTTTGGTCCAACCTTTCAGGGGAAAAAAACTTTTGTTTTAATTGTTTAATTCAATTATTTTAATTCAATTATTTATATTTAGGTACTTGCCTTTTGTATTATAAAGGAACTTAAGCATTTATTTTTGAATGTATTATGGTACAAGAAATTTTGTGTAACAAATAATTACAAAACACAAGAACAGATCCACAGTATTTGAGGCACTACCCACGTATAACACGCACCCTTATTTTTCACTCAAAGATTTGGGCAAAAAAAGTGCATCATACATAGTAAAATACCGTAACTCAGAAAATGACACAGTGAGGTTTTCTGTAAGAGTATTCAGTGACCCTTGCCCCCACTCAGCTGCTTCTGTGAAGGCACCTGTTTTCTTTGTTGGCTTATTTCTGTGGAGGAATCTTAAAAGGCCAGGGAACATTACTAGTTTATTAATGTGTGAACATGTTTCTTAAACACATAAACATTAGGACACAGAGTTCTCTGCATTTTGGTACCTTATTCACTTGTTTTTTGCGAAGATTAGGAAACAGTAGGTGCAGACAGGCTCAGTGAGTTTTTGTTGCCCGACTCCATTTATTTTGAAACTTAACGTCATTGTAGTGGTTTATGTATCGTTTAGCTTGTATTTACATTCCAGTGCAGGCAATTTTTGTCTGAAGAGGGAGTGGTAATAAAGCAGACAATATATCTCCCAAGCTTGCGACTGCTTCTGTAATGGAATGTTTTAGAGATTTTGCATGTCTGGTAAGGGACTCTCTGGCCTGTTGGCGTGGGGTGGGACAGAGACGTAGCAGGCACCTCACAGGAGACACATGTCCATCTGCCTCGGCCACGTTCAGCACCACGATGGACCCCTTGCACAGAGGGAGCTCTTCCCCCAGGGAAGCGTTGCTTGTGCTCCGAGCCTTCCTGTCCAGGGAACAGGTGGGAGGTGTAGGGGAGATTGGTGTGAGAAGAGTCCAGAACAACCCCCTCCCTCACCCAACACCCTGGTCTGCTCCTCCTCTGTCGGCAGCCCCAAGCCCAGGCTGTAATCTGCCCTCCTCACGTGGCAGGGGCTGTCCAAAGACCAGAACTCACTTTTGGCATTTACTCTTCTCCAGGGGCGTGCTTCATAATTCATCCGCTAGATTTTTAAACTGCTTGTATTTGCATTCATCCTGCAAATCATTGCGACGGCCTGCTCCGCCCGCTGTAGACTCAGGTGCGCTCCTGTGACTTGTCGTCTCTGGGCGTGACTTTTCGTGGCGAAGGGTAGTTATTAAACCAGTTTAATCCTAGCCTTGTGTGTAGTATCGCTTTCGGGAACTCGGCCTCTTGCCTTCTGGCTATACAATATCTGTCAGGCGTCTCTCAGGTTAGACTTGACCATCCAGCCCTTTTTTTTCCTTTAAGATTTCATTTATTTATTTTCAAGAGAGGGGAAGGGAGGGAGAAAGGGAGAGAAACAGGATCCGTTGCCTTGCGCACACCCCCACCTGGGGACCTGGCCCACATCCCCAGCTTGCGCCCTGACTGAGAATTTTAACAGGCAGCCTTTTGGTTTGCAGACCAGCACTCAATCCACTGAGCCACACCAGCCAGGGCCACCTGGCTCTTTTTGATGAGATTTAACTTGTATCTTCCTCCTTTGTCCCCTGCTAAGACAGCAAGAGATAGGCGAGTAACTGGTGGGTATTTAGAAATTCTTAAAGGCACTGAATTTCTAAAGGAAAATTCGCAGAGAGGGGTTAGGAACCTTGCTGAAGGGACTGATGGACCTTTTTATTCAGTGACCATCATTGCTTCCCTCTCCCATCCATGGGCCAGGCACAGAGCTGGCTGGGCAAAAAAGGTGAAGGGATTAAGCAGCAAACAAACAAAAAACCCCTCATAGACACAGAAAACAGTGTAGTGATTACCTGTAACCTGTAACCTGGTTGGTGAATTTGCGGTTGAGGCTTTCAGTCTAGTGTTAGGAGTTCATATGTCTGGACACCGCCCCCCGCCCCCAGCCTCGCCCCAGACTTTGTGCTCTAATTTCATTGTTTAAGGATGGGACCTGGAAGTTGGTGTTTTTTCAGAGCTCTGCAGGTGATTCGGATGTCCCCTGGGTTCAGAAGCTGTTGTTTAGCAGGCCAGCAACCTGAAGGGTTAACCAGCATCATCAAGGGTCATCGGATGCAACAAAAGAAGGTAGAAGAGCCCTGGCTGATGGAGCTCAGTGGATTGAGCACAGGCCTGCAAACCAGAGGATCGTGGTTCGATTCCCAGTCAGGGCACATGCCTGGGTTGCAGGCCAGTTCCCAGCAGGGGATGCTCGAGAGGCAACCACACACTGATATTTCTCTTCCTCTGTCCTTCCCTTCCCCTCTAAAGATAAATAAATAAAGTCTTAAAAAAGAAGGTAGAAGAAACAGTAGAGGAACAAATTGGGGGCAGCCTCCTCACCTGGGAGGGAGGGACAGACAGGTCCGAGTGGAACAAAGAAGAATCAAAGTCAAGAGACATTTTTAGGACAGAGCTGAGAGCTTTAGCACTGGGCCTTATGGAGGAGACGAGAAAAACGGCTCTTTGTGAAGTGGGAGTGACGCGCTGGAGCTGGATTTCGCATCAGCTCGCGGGGTTAAATGTGCTGCGGTGCTGAATGAATTAACCAAACGGCCTGACAGCAGCCCGCATTCATCCCACCCAGCATTGGAGGGCCTGATCCCTGGGGAGCCGGCTGCAAACCATGTAGACTTCAGCCTTTGTGTGGCTTCTATCTTTTGTTTTAGATTTAAAATGGAGACACATTACCTGGTAAAAATGCACTATTAATCTAAGATCATGAAATAGTACAGCGAGACAACGAGAGGCCCAATGTTCCAAGGATCTACTTTTCCTGGGAAAATTTTTTTTTAGCTTTTCCGAGTCTGATAAATAAAAAGAGCATGTTTTAATTTGCATTGTGACTATAAGAGATTAATATATTTTGATGTATTTACAAAAGGGTCATTTGTATTTGGCAACCTTCTCTGTAAACTGTATTTCTAAAAGCACCCCCCACCCCCTGAACTTGACACTCTTGAGATTTTTGGAGACAACTCATCCTCTTTTTTATTTTATTTATTTATTTATTTATTTATTTAATATAATTTTTATTTAATTCTTGTTCAAGTACAGCTTTCTGTCTTATATTCCCAGCCCTGCCCCACCAGTGCTCCCCACCTCCCTCCCCTTTCCACCCCCCACCCTTAGTTATTGTCCATGTGTCCTCTATACTTGTTCATGTGAGTCCATTCCCTTTTCCCCTATGATTCTCTCCCCTCTCCCCTCTGGACCCCGTCAGCCTGTTCCGTATTTGAGTGTCATTGGTCGTATTTTGCTTGCTTGTTTGGTTTGTTTAGATTCCTGTTAATGGTGACAACTCATCCTCTTAAAGAGTGTTTTTTCGTTGTTTCCTTGCTGCTTTGGTAAGAACTAAGAAGGCGGCACTGTGGGTGTCCTGGTCATACTCTTGACTTTCAGATTGACAGCACGCTGGGCAGACCACACAGGAGGTTCCCTCCGTCGGGTACATGACCTGCGTGCCAGGCTGCCAGCCTGCATCAGCGGGTGTTTGAGGCATTTGCTGGTTGTTTTTAGCTCATTATCAATTCAGATGATTTACATTCTTAGTTCTTAATTTAAATAAAACTAAAAGCAGACCTCTTTTGTTATCTTCTTCCCATATTTTTGCCTTCTCAAGTTTGAATGCTGTAGTATTTGTGAATAGTAGTGTGTATTTGAAATCTGTAGTTCCTGAGTGGGGGGTGGCAGGTCTTCAGAATTTAATTGTATAATCCATACAAACAATACTGAAGTGTCCATCACCTGCACAACCTTTGTTATTACATCATTTGAGCACACTGGTCGCTCTACTTTGTAAGTGCTGCTCCCACCTGCTCAAGAATTGTTCTTGCAGGCCGAAGTAGCTCCCTACAGAGGCTGGGGAGGAGAGACTCTCTGGGGTAATCTAAGCTTCCCAGTGCCCCCTCCGCCCTCCTCCCCCCCACCATAGGGTGTATTGAACAGAAGGTGACTATGAATTCAATTCACTCCTTTTGTGAAGACATTTCTGAAATGGAAAACGAGCTTCCAGGCATGGGACGCGGCTTCATCCAGACTGTCAGTTCTCTGAGGTCAGAGCCTTTATTTTGCACCCACCTGCGACCCTAGCACCCAGAATTGTGACGGGCATTCAACAGGCGCTGCTGCGGGGGCCCCACCTTGGGGCCAGGTGGCAAACAGGTTGTAAATTGCGCTGGATGACAGTTGGGTCCAGACCCGCCTTAGATTCACTAGAAAGTCCCTTTGAGTAGACTGAGAGGTGTAACTGCAATACAGGGTTTTTTAATGCAATTGTTAAACTTTTCTTTCTTTAAGCCTGTGTGAATCTTAGTCTAATTAAATTGACTCACTTCCCATCAAGATAAGACTTAAAAGCATTCTTTGTATTTACGGTGCAGTTTTCCTCCCGACTCTTTTCTCATGAAAGAGGCAAGGAGAAACTGACTGGTGGAGGGTTCCTCTCCAGGACCCCGCTTGTGACAGCTGTGCTTCCTATTAGATTAATCTCCTTTTTAACCTGCCTTTTGTTTGTTTGCTCTAAGCAAGATCCAGCGTTTCAGATTCTCCCTGTTTGGCTGAGACTCCAGTGGTAGGCTGACTCTCCGTTCCTCGAGACCCTTCCTACCTGGTGTCTGCTGGCATTGCAGCAGCTGTCCCTCTGTTTGAAGTTACGTATTTGCAGCGCTCACGCACTCACCAGATTGTGAACTCCTGATGGTGATAGTTCGTCTCTGTGTCCTCAGCGTATAGCACATAAGCACTCAGGAAGTCTTTGTTTAAAGAAGTCCCATTTCCCCCACGCTTTACCCCGCACCCCACTCCGCTTCAAGTAAGATTAGGAGAAGAATTTTGCGTTATTTTTCACAGAGGATGCCTCTATCTGTCCTGGATAAGCCTGAGTCTCTTCAAAGCAGAAGACTCAACCTACAAGGTCAAGGCCTAAACTCCCACTCTTCATTAGATAGTGAAAAGTGTCTCTTTCTTACCCAGATACATTTATTTTTTTTTCCTGTTTTCTTGATCCAGTTTTCTTCTACTTTTTGAAAAAGTATCTCGTATCTTTCCTGCATTTTAAACTTTCCCCCTGGTTTGTGATGTTTCTCCTTGGCCTACATGGTTTTACCCTGTTTTCCCCTGTCAAAAAACATCTCCCTGAAATACTCCCTTGTAGTACCTTATTGGAGTGGTTACTCTCCAGGCTCCATAATTAAACTTCTTGAAAAGGAGCTCGAGTCCATGTTTATTTCCTTACCTGTTAGTTTTGATGTGGTGCTGTCCACTCTTGGCCTGGAATCAAACATCTCATCCACCACGGCCTGTGTCCTCTCCTGGTCCTTGTGCTGGTGGTCACCACATCTGCAGTCACATGCACTTAATTACTGCATTTCGGCCGTTTCTGTAGTTTGGGCTCAGAAGCTCTTACAAGGAAAGGGCTGGCTTGACTGCGTGGCTTTCTTGCCAGGACAGACCTGGGCCATGCGGCCCCGCCCTTGGAGGGGAGGTTCTGCAGAATGGGTGTCGTCCAGGTGCCCTGACTGTCTTCTGAAGGAGCCCTGGTTCACTGTTCTACTAGGACCTGGTTTTTCAGGGTTCTTTGCTGGAAGTATTTGTGTCCTTCTCTCAGGGATAAATCAGAAGAGTTGTCCATCAGCTTAGCTAGAAGTGAGCCACCACAGTCGGGGACTATCCATGACTGTGAAAACTTTGTCAGACTTTCTCTCCTTTTTCTTTTCTTTTAAGATTTTATTTATTTAGTTTTTAGAGAGGGGAAAGGAGAGAGAAGGAGAGGGAGAGAAATATCAATGTGTGGTTGCCTCTTACACATCTCCCACCGGGGACCTGGCTTGCAACCCAGGCATGTGCCCTGACTGGGAATCGAACCAGCAACCACTGAGCCACACTAGCCAGGGTTCTCTCCTTTTTCTTTTAATGACTATTTGCAGTTTTATTTTTAATGTATTTTTTCTTCTTTATTTTCCAATTGCAGTTGACATTCAGTACTATTTTATATTGGTATCGGGTGTACAGCATAGTAGTTACTTATTAATGTGTACAAAATGATCTCCCCAGTAAGTCTGGTTCCCACCTGGCGCTGCACGTAGTTATCACAGTAGAATCGACTTTCTTCCCTGGGCTGCACTTTGCATCCCCGTGACTGTTTTGTAGATACCAAATTGTACTTTTCAATCCCTCTACCTTTTCATCAGTCCCCTAACCCCTGTCCCTGCAGGCGACTATGAGTTTGTTCTCTGTGTCTTGAGTCTGTTTCTGTTTTGCTTGTTTGCTTACTTTGTTCTTTAGATTCCACTTTTGTGTTCTCAGGTCTTTGTGTTAGGGTGTCCATCTTTTCCCATTTTAGAGATTATAAAACCTTTTAAATTTCAGGTGTGCTGTGACTGTGTGTCACTGCATGCAGCAAAGACAGGAGGGGTTATGGAAACCTTCTGCACTGTCTTACTGTGTCCCAAGGGGGAGCGGATGGTGGCCAGTTTTAAAAGTAAAGGGGAATATAAGGGGCCCTGGGCATTCGTTTGGGGCTGACAGTCTTCCTTTGTCCTGGAAAAGCATTTCTGGGAGGTGAGCATAGCATGCTTCACTCAGGGTCTCTCTGGTTCTTTTTAAATTTCTTTGATGTACAGCTAGTTTATGAAAGTATGTAACCCTATACGTGTATTTTATTCCAAGTTTACTTTCCAGTCATGCATTTATTTTTCTATTGGGATGCTGCAGGATAGTAAAGAAAATCTAAAGGTCCTAGTCGTCTTCTCATGGTTTTCTTTTAAGAGAATATTTCAGAAAAGACTTCTTAGCTTTCTGATGAGATTAATTTGATAGACCTGCTGTTTCCAGTTTTGATGTGACCTTCATGGGCCATGATTGAGTTACATAGTTAAAAAGGTGTATCTTTCTGCCTAGCCCAAGAGGCTTATGGTTGGAGTGTTTGTCCCATAACTGAAGTGTTGTGGGTTCGATTCCCAGTCAGGGTGTGTATGGGAGACAACCAATCGATGTGTCTTTCTTGCATTGATGTTTCTCTCCCTTCCTCTCTGTCTCAAAAAAGCAATGAAAAAAAATGTCCTTGGGTGAGGTTATATATATATATATATATATATATATGCAAACACACGTATATACATATCACATATGCATATATAATATACATAGGTGTGTATCATGTATATATACATACACACACAACACACATATACACACACACATACAAATGTATATCTTTCTCGTGTTAGTTTGACTTTCTCCTAAAATGGATCTCAGGAGTATCTTGAACTACTATGAGGAAGGAAACCTAAGGTGTCCACAGAACTTTATATACAAGCACCCTTAATTGATTTAAATGTCCTAACACCAGTCGGCATCCAGACGTTTGTCCAGGTTCTGTGCCAAACACAGCCCCGCAGTTGTTGAAACAACTTCACGAGGTCCGTACTGCTCCCATTTCACAGATGCGCCGGCTGAGTGTGGGCAGGTGAATTGATCCTCCCCAATTATATGCTCAGAAGGCTTCTGGCCCTCGCTTGTGACCTCTTGGCCTGTAACTCTACTGTCCTTATAGCCGTGGGGTCACAGACAACCTAAGTGCTTACTGTGGCAGCCGAGTAGGGGGTGAGTCTTCATAGAAGAAAAGATAAAGGGGACTTGTCTGCACTGAACCGTCTCTTTCCAGGTGACTGACTGGTGGGCAGGCAGAGGCACTGAGGATTCTCACCTAGTGCGTTTGCTGTCCTGGTACCTCACTGTTGGAGGAAAGCATCTTAATATCCCATTTTACCTTCGTCGAGTTGCCCTGGGAATGACCAGGGGCACTCATACTTAGATCTGTCTGCAGTATCACTGACTCTCAAATACTCGGTGCTTTTCTTCTTTGTATCCTTGAGATGGTGAATCCGTTCCTCGAGTAGTAAGTGACCCGATCTCAAACCTGGATGCCAAGTGAAGACGAAAGAAGTAAAATGTCGTCGGGAGGGTGTTGGCCTTTTCCCTAGATCTTCACCTGCCGTGAAAAGAAACCCTGCCACTCTCCGGGTTTGGGGGGTGTTCCCTGCCACCTGTCACGTGGGGCTGGGTGAGCCGAGAACTGGCCTTCCTGCCCTTCGCTTGGCGAAGTGATGAGAAGGGCGGACACTGAGGAAACAGCAGGGGGATTAGATGGGGACGGGGCCTCAAGTTGGCTTTGCTGCAAAGCAGAATTGTGACCTGTAGCGAATCATACATGGTCCAGCCCTCACTTCCTGAGTAGTGAAAATGAGGTTTTAAATGAGATCATCTTAAGGTGTCTTTGCTGAAATTCTGATTTTACATAGCCCATAAAACCAAACTAAATCTGACAAGATCACTGAGGTATTTTTAAATAATCCACAGGCTTTACAGACCCATTGAAAGAAGCACAGACCGTGTTATTGGAAACTATCCGTTGCACCATAGTAGCAAGTCAGTGCAGGGGCTGCCTTCTCGTGAGGGCAGAGACAGGCGTGGGGTCTGTGGCCTGTGTGGATCCTGAGCCCTGCCTGCCTTTCTCACCAGGCTTACCTATGGCCCGCAGTCCCCTGCCTCGACCTGCCCTCTGTGCCTGGGGCTGATCCCTGCTTGGGACCCTCTGCTCTCCTCCTGCTAACTGGATTTTTCCTTTTTTTTTGGTCCCTGAGTTCTTGTCTTTCAGTTCTGAATACTTGAAGAGCTTTTTAAGCCTCTGAACTCTAGTTTTCTCTTGGCATATCCCTCTTCCTTCCTCTGGGACAGATTTTTAGAACATGTGTTCCTAGGAATATAGATTTTTCACCCCCAGCTCATTGAGTTGACCAGCCTGCTTGCCGGAATTGCTGAGTACAAAAAGAATGCACAGTGTGTCCACGGTGTTTGGAAACAGACTTTTTTTTTTGCACAGTGAAGACACCCCCTTCATGACTTTCCACACACATAATTCTTTTTTCTTTTTTTCCCCAGACTTTACAGACATCTTGCAGATTCCATGTCACATGGTGATTTTTCTTGCCTGCATCCCCCCCCACCGTCCTGCGCCGCCTATGTCATTGCCTGTTGAACCAGTGTGCACCCTTCAGCACCAGTGTTCTAGCTGATTCTGTGTCTTAGCAGTTCCCCGTTGACTATCTACCCCTAACTTTCTTCCTGCGGTGAACAGGCTGGTTCCTGGTCAGGGTCTGTTTGGGGTCCTAGTTGGCGGTGACGTCACTCCTGTAGTGGAACCAGGTGGCAAACAGATTTCCTGAAGGCCTGCACCCGTGAGGTGGGAGTAGCCACCAGGAATGGTGTGTGAGCTCATCCGTCAGGAAAGAGTTGGGACTGAATAATGAGTGACCGGGCATGGGACAAGAAGGTGGTACACGTGTCATTGTTTGCCAGTGGCCCTGGAAGCCCAAAACTCTGTTAATGACTTTGTGTACATACCAGGGCTCTGCGCTGAGAGTTTCACCAGCTGATTTTATTTACTTTTATTTTTATTTTTTAATATTTTATTTATTTATCTTTAGAGGGGAAGGGAAAGAGAGAGGGAGAGAAACATCAATGTATGGTTGCTTCTCATATGTCCCCTGCTGGGAACTGGCCTGCAACCCAGGCATGTGCCCTTGACTGGGAATCGAACCACGATACTTTGGTTCACAGGCCCGCACTCAATCCACTGAGCTACACCAGCCAGGCTACACCAGCCAGGGTTAATGATTTTATTTCATTATTATCAGAGAGAGGGGAAGGGAGGGAGAAAGAGAGGAAGAGAAACATCGATATGAGAGAGAAACGTCAGTCATTTGCCTCTCGCACATCCCTAACTGGGGACCTGGCCTGCAACGCAGCCATGTGCCTTGACCTGGAGTTGAACCGGTGACCCTGTGTTCAATCCCCTGAACCACACCAGCCAGGGCTCGACAGCTACTTTAAAGCGGTATCTCAGCCACCTAAATTTACAGTTTCAAGAGATTTCTTACCAGTCGAATTATTTAGATTCTATCCTTAGTAGTAAGTTCTATCCTTGTAAAAGTAATTGATTTCATTCTTTAGCGATAGTTTCCAAAATGTGTTCCCCATGTACCTTCTGGTAGAGAGTGGCTCCCGGCATTTGACCAGCTGCTTAGAGATCTCCGGGAGATTGCATTGGGGGAAAATGCTGGTCCCCATGTGTTAGGAACTCCTACAAACTAGTAGAAAAACTCGGGCCGATTAGAAATATGGGCCAGTAGTAACTTGTAGTGTTTGCAGAGTGTGTGAGATCCTGTCTGAAGTGTTTTAAGTCTTGTATTAGTTCATTCTCGTATTTCCCTAATGAGGTCATTATTAGTCACATAATGACCTCTTGTGTGCCTGAGGGAGTGGGGCATAGAAGCCCATCAGTCCCCTGAGGCCACCCAGGCAGTCAGTGTTGGATCCAGGATTTGGCCCCTGGCAGTTGGACTCCAGAGTCCGTGGGCATTCCAGACCAGCCCAGGAAGGGAGCACAAATTCACAGTGGGAGATGCAAATAAGTTAAAAGTATGAGGACCCCCTTTTCACAGTTGAGATCCGAGTGAGACTCTGAGGAGAATACTTCATGGGTGATGCACACACTTCCATCTCCCCTCCGCTCCCATTAATTAGCTGAGGAGCATGCCCCCACTGTTAGGGACTAGGTTCTCTGCAGCCCCCACAGGCCCGGGACCCACCCACTCTGTGCCTGGACCGCTGGCCTGCAGGGCTGGGAGCCAGTAAGTAGTGTTGGTGTGAAGCACTCGGTTTACGGCAGTTTGTTAACGGCGATAGAAGACTCACGCGGACTCTCGTGGGGTTATCTCTGTTGAAAAGGGGTTTTCCCTTTCTGCCTGCCTTTTACATTTCAACTTTTTTTTTAAAACAAACTTCAGAAACATGTTCCCTAATCCTTGTCCTTTTCAGCAGCATTGCATCTCTGTTCACTTTGGATCAGTTCTGCACCCCTCTGGTAGCACCTGGCACTTGGAAGCAGGTGCACTGTTAGTCATTAAGGTCTGTTTTGGGGTCCTTAGTGTCTCTCCCAGCACACAGTAGGTGCTCAGATATATTCTCAGTGAATGAGTAGTTGGTCCATCGTGCATTTCCGTTTAAAAATCAAAGATTCTAGAAGAACCTCGGTAGGGTCTCAGTAGAAAATTCTCCATTCACTTAAAATGCCGACTAAATTTGCTTTCATCGCATCCATAAATATTAAGCATCTAGTGTTATTTACGATGTGCGCACACGTTGAAAAATGGGCTCCCTGTTCTCAGGGCACTGCTTTGTTCATCAGAGTAGATGAAGTATTATTTAATAAACAGCTTTTCATTTGTAGGCAATTTTGAAAGATGTATGTCGTATGGCATAAAAACCCTTTAGTCTTTCTTAACCACCCGAGCGCCGTTTAATTACACGTAAACTTACAGTTTAAAGCTAAAGCTGAAAAATAGATTTTTTCCTTTTTACTGATGGAACTGCTGAATAAAGAATCTGAAATAGTTATAAGAATAACAGACCTTTCACAATGCCAGGTCTTTAATAGAAAAAAGGCCTGCAGACTTGAGAGGTTGTTTAGTGAACCGCGTCAGGAGGGGAGGGTGGCCGGGGGCCCAGGCTGGCACTGCGGTCTTACTGTGAATGTTAATGGCCTCTCCTTTTATTCTCAGGTGTCTTTCTGGTGATAAACTATGTCATGACCCTCCAGTAGTATGTTAGCTGTTGATATCTTTGACTTGCTGTCTTGTTTTAAATAATTGCTCACCTTCCGGAGATAGAGGTTAGAAGTTCTGTTGCAGACAGCTTCGGAACACAGGTGGAGTATGTGGAAATCTTGCCTGACTCGCCGAATCTGTAGAAAATACAGGTGAGGCAAGAGCAGGTTTGCAGTTGTGAGTCCATGAAGTGCCGAGTTTATTCTTGTATTGTTGTGTATTATATTTTTGATACTTTTGCGCCACACCTTGTGAATTAAAACCAAATAATAAAAACTCCCATGTTTTCGGGTCTCTTTGGAAACTTAGAGGACCTTTTTCTTTATTATGGAGTTTAAAAATTTTAGTAGAATGTGCTTGGGTCCCTGGCCCTTGATTACTTTTTACAAGTCTGCCTTTAAACTGGAGACGTTTCTTTCTTTTTTTTTTGGCTTCTGTACATTTCTTTTAGAGATTAGTTTTTTATTGTGGTAAAAATGCAAGTCCATTTGCCATTGTGACTGTCAGTGTACAGTTCAGTGGCATTGAACACACTCTCGGTATGCGTGCCCCTCATCACTGTCTACACCCAAATGTGTCATTGTCATCCCCAGTGTAAACCTTCCCCCCTGAAACGTGAATCCCTACTCCCCCCACCCCCCACAGCTCTTGGGAATCTCCGTTCCACTTTACGCAATGGCATTCCCTTTGACTTCTTTAATTATAGTCGTTGTTGCTCCCTTGGAACTCCTGTTACTTATGTACACTCCTGGTTTCTTCATGATTTGCTTCTCAGTCATCACTGTCTTCACTTTATCTTTTCAATTTTAAAAGTCAAGACATGTTTTCCAAAAAGTTGTAAATCTTTATGCCATTCTCGCATCCCCTTGGGTTGTGTTAATTCTCTCTATTTCTGTGCAGTGTTACTATTATCTATGTCCCATCTGACAGTTCTGTGTCATCACAGGCCACCTTTGGATTGCTCCCTCATTTCTCTGTGCCTGGAGGTGGTCACGGGTCACTTTGCCTCCAGTGGCCTCTTCACAGGGCAGAGCCCTCCACGCCCTGGGAGCAGAGTGACCTTGTGAGTGACCGGTGGGCGCTGTGCTGCTCTCTGCCCCCATAGGCCGGTGACACAGGCACAGCAAAGCCCACCTGGGAACCTAAGTGACGTCGGACCCCTGCGCCCTATAATTTCGAGTTGCGGTAATTGGTGGGGGGCAGGCGTTTCTTTTTTAAAGCTCCTAAAATGATTCGGGTTTGTAGCCAGAGTTGAGAACCCATGTTCTCCACCAGGAGTGGACACACTGTTTCTGTAAAGGCTTCCATAGTAAGTCTTTTAGGTGTGTGCAGCTACTTAACTCAGCCATAACCCATTTATGAATGAGTGAACATGGCTGTGTGCCAATAAAACTTTATTTATAACAACAGTTTGCAGCCAGAGTTTGCTGAGCCGGGCTCTAAACAGACCAGCACAGCGCCCCCATTTACGGACTGTGCCATGAGGGTGGGAGAGCAGCTCACTTGGTAGTGCGTGATGTGAGTGGCAGGGCTGGGTTCCCGGCTAGGCTCCTGACCCACAGCCGGTGCTTTTGCGCACACATGCAGCGCAGCTCTCCGCAAAGTGGGCTTGGCAGGCTGTAGCATTATTATCGCATTAAAGAGTTTATGGGTCCCATAAATTTGAGAATTGCTCAGATAAATTTGAGGAAGTATCTTCGATTCAGGGTGGCAGTGTAAGGGGGTTGGAGCTGGCAGGCCGTGTTTTCTGAATGCCTTTGGTCCCAGAAGTCAGTGACAGGTCATGTCCCTGAACTCTGCTTCTGCTCTGTGGCTCTTTTGTTTCTGAAACTAGTAGAGCTTCCCAACGTGAGTCGCCTGTGCGCCATTGTCCTAATGTGTCATCGAGACCACTTGTACCGTACTTATATTATCTCAATTTTAAGATGCATTCTTTTGAAACAGTGTCTGTGAAGTTACAGGTTTGAAGTAGTTTTATTAAATGTAATAGTGTGTTAAAAATAGGGGGAAAAAAGCCTAGGAAAAGTGTTCAGGAACCTCACTACTGTGAGTTAGCAGTTGAGTTGGTGGAGCAGACGCTGTTGATCTTGTGAGAAGGCAACACAGTGGCCCAGGGCGGCTGGTCACCAGCAGACGCAGCTCACTGGAACCATGTAGGTCTCGGCTGCACCGCGTTCCAGGTGTGATGTTGTCCCGTGGCTTGGAATTCTCCAGCTGGCAGTGGTGGAGAATTGGCTGAAGTGGTTGAAGTGCTGAGCCATATACACTCTTCACAAAAGGCTCATATTTCCTCTCAGAAACGCCCAGGATGTCTTACAGATGATGCCTTCAGTGACTGAGAGGTTAAGGAACTTGTCCGAAGTCATGAAGCCAGATCCTGGAGTCACCGTTCACATTCACGTCCTTTGTAACCCTCTGCCACTGTCTCCCACGCTTGGTGGCTATTGGAACACAGCAGAGGCTGGAAAGTGATACCAAACAAGAAATGGGTTCCAGTTGCCAGGTCAGGGAACAGAACCTCACCTTCCTCCCACAGGCCTGGCGTCTGACTCCCTTGCTTTGCACTTGGCAGTTGGATGTTGGGCCAGGATGACGGCAGTGCTCAGGGACGCCTGATGTGTGCAGGGAACCTGGGCCTCCAACTTTGGTCGACATATGAAGTGTTCTGTTTTAACCGGCACCCTTGTAATTAACAGTCATCATTCTGTCACGTGAAAGGGAGCTGAGGTTTTGGCAAAATTCGTAAAGGAAAACTTCAGCCAACCTGCACGAAGGGGGGGAAAGGATGGGCTAGAAACCAAGCCTGCCCCCAAACCATTTAGCATCCAGAGAGGCAGTTGAAGAGGAAATAGTCCTCTTTTTTTAGGAAAAGACCCCTTTACAACCTCCCTAAGTGGATATACATTGAACCATGTTTGTTTACTCTTTCTTCTTTCCTTCCAAAATTCTGTTGAAAATGACAGGGGAAAAAAAAACCCATAAAAATATGAGTAGACCCATAACTAATGGGGCTGGGAGATGAGAAAGGTGCTCCAGGGGTCCCAAAGCATTGAGGCTGCTGTGGAATAAATAAAACATATGGGATCAGATCGATGGTGACATTACGCAGCAAAGGAACTTACAGCCCAGTAGAGACGGAAGTGGGAATAGCTAGAAAGATGAATTTTCCTAACGGGATCCTGGAAGATTTCCAGGAATTGAATCTGTAGGGCGTGGCAAGAGAAGTGGGTAAGGCGAGCAGTCGGTCCCGAGTTAATAAGCCAGAAACAGCTGCTCTTACTCTGCTTTCAGCGAGTTTGGCTTGGCGGCAGGGTTTGCCTATGGGAGAAGGCCATTCAGCTTAGTTTTCGGTGAACTGGGAGATTTGCCGAGGCAGAATACTGATTTGCAGCTGGAAGGAGAAGTCATAGGGGACCCCAGGATTCTTTGGTGTACCTACCTTCCAAGGATAGGTGACTTCTGAACCTCGCAATAAACACACTTTTGTCCCACCTCTTTTTCCTGCTTATTTACTATTATTCTCCTGTGTGCTAAAGAATCCCTCTGCTGTGCCCTGGCCAGGTAGCTCGGTTGGGTGGAGTACTGCTCCGAAACACTGAAGTTGTTCGTTCGATCCCTGGGCAGGTCACATACGAGCAGCAGCCCAGTGAATGCTTGGGTGGGTGGAACAACAAAATCAGTTATTTCTTTCCCTCCTTGGTTTCTTTCCTCCCTCCTCCTCCCCTTGCCTTGTAAAGGGAATTAAAAAAATTAAAACAAAAACAAACCTCTGCTTGTTTGGGGGATCCCCACCGGTCCAGACCCCATTTGTAAGAGTGAGCAAGCAGCCAAGGCTCATCAGACATTTGAGAGGAAATCAACAGGATGCACAGTGAAAAGTTAAGATAGGGAAGTAAGTTGTAATTCCTAGTCTCAGATCCAAGGGAGCAGCCAGTAAAGCAGGAGCACCCGCGGGAAAGGAGTGGTGAGGAGAGGAGGGGGCCTGAGAAGGTTGCCGTGAGGTGGCGAGGTTAGGAAGCTCTGGCTGGGGCAGGAGGTGGGGTCAAGAGCAAAATGCAACCTGCTTATGTCTCAGAAAAAGTGGTCTGGAAAATTGAGCAGAGATTTCTTCCAAAATGCAGAGCAACAGGTTTAAGCCGAGAATTATAAGGAAAAAAGAAAAGATGTGGAAGATGGGTCTAGGGGACAAATACCCAACTAAGAAGCAGATGGAGAAGGAAAAGGAGGCCTCTCTTTCTTTGATTCTAAGGTGCCATCGAAGATCAGATGCTTATTTGCGAATAACTTACCAGCTAGGGAGCTGAGAGACAGAACATTTATGAGCTGGTTTTCCTAAACATGTTTGTTTTTTCCCCCCACACCATGACATACCAGTTCTTCAGGACTGAAGTGGACACCCAGCCTTCTCATTTACAGTTCTTGTGACTCGCTGGACCATTCTTGTTAACACATGGTATTGTTTTAACGCAAAGGTTTCCACATTGTTTGTTGGAAAATAATATTAAACTTATGTGAAAGTTAAGAGAATCAGGATAGTAAGTTAGAAGCCCTGTATAGATTTTGCTGTTACTATCATTTTATGCCTTTGCTTTATCGGTTGCTTTTCTGCTTGTGAGTGTATGATGAATGTGTTTTAAATCACTTGGTACTATGATGCGTATGTCATAACCTACTGAGCTTCTTATAAGAGACTTTCACTTTTTTTTACACCTTTAGTCTTAATTATATCTTTTTAATTTTTTAAGTGTATTGATCTGGGAGAGAAACATCAATTTGTTGTTCCACTTAATTATGCATTCATCGGTAGACTCTTGTGTGTACCTGACGGGGGATCGAACCCGCAACCTTGGTGTATCGGGATGATGCTGTGACCCATGGAGCTACCTGGCCAGGACCTTAATCTGGATAATATAATTTGGATATCTGTGAAGACTTGGTTTTCTTTGTACTATTTACTTGGTTAACTTAACAAGCTGCTGTTTTATTTTATTTTATTTTCCAAATTCAAGCTAACCATGCATCACTGGAGATTTAACTGCTTCCCTTATAAATTAACTGGCACCTGAGAGAAGGGAGCTGCTAGAGTAATAATTCTCCACGGCACACGAATGAATCCCAGCAGCCTCTCCTAAATGTTAAATTCTGAGATATTTAACATGTCTGCTACCTTTCATTATGCCGACTGCCATATAATATGCAGTCTTCTATTACACAACTTTTTATTTCAGTGTTGTATCATATGAAACCTTCATGTATAAACATGAAGCCATAATTAAGGATCCTGACGTAAGATTCAACCACAGCTTGCGTATGTACCAACATTGACAGCCACGGTTATATTCATAACTTTCTTTCTCCTAGCAGCTGGAAATTTCTTTTGATATCAATGCTAGGAGGGTCCTAATTTTAGGAAGGTTAAATGTAGAGGAAGTATTTTAGAGTGCTCTCATTGCAGTATTAAAAAAAGAAAACTAGACAGACTCTGGTACAATTTTTGATTTCTCCCACCCCCAAATTTCCCTAAGCCTCAGAAAGAAGAAAGAACGAGAGGGGACTGATACTGTGCTTCTCATCTGCCCCTCTGGGAGCCAGGATGTCACCCAGAGGATTTTGTATTATTAATTCCTTAGAGGGGGATCTTTGACCATGCATAGGACCTTACGTCCAGCTGTATTTTTATTTCACTCCTTTACTGAACAGATATTGTGGGCGTCTTGTCAGTGGATCCTCCGGGAAGCACATGCCAGGGTGAGGTTAGAAGCACAACATTTTTACTGCAGAAATAACGGAACAGCACAAGGAGATGAGGCACAAATGGGCACGGGAGACCTTGGAACTGGGATGCAGTTTGGCACCTCTGGAAGGAAGGAGGAGGAAGGACCATTGGGTAAGGTGGTGCAGCGCAGGGACAAGAAAGTCTTGGCCAGCCCAACGGGAAGCTGTGGTGCAGATCGCCCATCGGGGAGTCTTTATGGGCCATAGATGGAGAGCCTCTTTCCGCGGCCACGCTCAGCCCCTGACTAGCATCGCGGGCAAAGTGAGTGGCGTCTGCCTGGAAACAGAGGCAGCCCTTCTGGACAGCTGCAGGGAGATCTGAGCAGGGCACCCTGCACAGCCACAACGGTTACTTAAACCCTGCCACGTGGTCTGCGTGTGAACCTGAGCAACTTACTTTAACTTGCAAATTTTTGTTGCTGTTGTTTTGGTAAAACAGCAATACTGATACCATTGGGTTCTTATGAGGCGTGATGGAGTAGTGTATCCTTCTAAAGAAGGGGGGCTGCACAATGGGGTCCCTCAGACAGTCACCATTATGTCCTTCTCTCTGGGGGTGCGGGGATGGTCAAGGTCTCTACACTTCACCAGTTTGACCTTGACATGGGAGACATGGTAGATACACAAATACCTGAACAGAGTTATTTCAGATGATAAGTAGTGCTATTGAAACAAGATGACGTGGCAGAGCGAGGGCAATACATTTTTTAACATCAAGCACAAAACATACCACCCAAACCCTGGCTGGTGTAGCTCAGTGGATTGAGCACGGGCCTGCGAACCACACGATCGGGGGTTCGATTCCCAGTCAGAGCACATACCTGGGTTGTGGGCCAGTTCTCAGCAGGGGACACATGAGATGCAACCATACATTGATATTTCTCTCCCCTTCTCCTTCCCTTCCCCTCTAAAAATAAATGAATAAAATCTCTTTTAAACAAAACAAAACAAAACAAAAAAATGCCACCTAGAATTTTTTCTGCCTAAAGGAATGAATGAATGAGTGAATGAATGAATACCGTTAAGAGGAAGCCATACTGGTGACCAAACTAACAGTACTGAGGACAAAATGTGTGTCATTGCCGGAGGCAGGTGGAATTAAATGTGATTTTGACATAAAGATTACTCAAATTGGTGGGGAGTTCTGGAATCCTGTAGATGCTCTCTTGTTCCTTCTAGGCAGGAAGAATTAATTTAGAAATCAACACTTGATTTTCATTTGCCTGAAAACAAAGAATAAACTGGGACAGGGTACGCTAAATCAGGAGTTGACAGATTGTTTTCCTGTAAAGGGCTAGACAGTAAATGTTTTGGGCCCTGCCGGCCAGCCTGTCTGTCAGTGCGTCTCAACTCCATCATGACTAGAAGGCCGCCACACCCCCCATGCATTCCAGTGAAACCTTCAGAACGTTCAGATTTGAATTTCACATGCTCTTCATGCATCATAAAATATTATTTTATTAAACCATTTAAAAACATAAAAACCATTCTTAGAGCCCAAGGTCTGTCAGAAGAGGTGAGTATTGGGTTTGGCTGCCCCTGGACTAGAACTCTCAAGATTTGTGGAGGAACCCGTTTTCATTAGTGGATAAGGGAAGCAAAGCGCTGAACATTTGCTTTTGAGGAGTCAGCAACCCTGGTTTTATCTTATCTCAGGGGGTTCTAAGGGTTTAGGCCCTCCGCCCGTTGAGATCAGTGACTCAAAAGCATAGCCTAGCTCCATTGTCCGTTTTTCTTGTACTTGATAAAGATGTAGCAATAACAACTGTTGGTCGGCATGATACATATAAGACACAGAATCAAACTGTATCACTACAATTTGCACTACTTGAGCAAATTATAAATGTCAAGGGGTGGAAACTTTTAATATTTTAATATTTAAGGGCATGCCTTCCATCCTCAATATGTCATTGATCTTTCGGTGTGAATACCTCCCGAGACCATCTGCTCCCCGGTTCTGCAGCCCCCCATCTGCGTGGCTTCTCATGGTGCTGACAGTGTTAACCCATTCCATGTTTCTGGAACCAACCTAAACACCCAGTCATTAGCTTTAACAAACAATAGTGTAGTGAATGATTTTGTTGGGTAAGTACATAATCACGCAGTATTTAACATATAACATGTGAGTCAAGCATCCTTTTTGGATGTATTTCCAAAAGGGGAATTAATGGATCAGATACTGTATTCATATATGCAATTAAGGGGAATTAATGCTGTACTCATATATGCATTTGTAGTTTTACCCTCAATAGTGATTGTACTGATTTATAGCAAAATATGAGCAGCTGTGTCCCTCTGGAAAAAAAGATGTAGCGTACTTTTACCCACCCTACTTGATTTATGGTGTCTTGTTTTAGTTTTAATTTACATTTCTTTCATGATTGGAATTGTAGACCCCCTCATGTGAGTGTGATCCATCAGTGTTTACTTTTACTGAACTATCTGTTCATGGCCTTTGTTAGGTTTTCTGTTGGGGGTGTTTTTAAGAGCTCTTTATGTATTTAAAAAATTAGTGCTTTGTTTCTTGTGGTTTTTTTTAAATCCTCACCTGAGGATGTGCTTATTGATTTGAGGCGGGGGGGGAAGAAAGACAAACAGAACAGTTGCCTCCCACACGTGCCCCGACTGGGTATTGAACCCACAACCTAGGTGTGTAGGTATGTGCCCTGACAGGGAGTGGGGCCCTTGATCAGTGCTCCAACTAACTGAGCCACCTGCCCAGGGCAGTTCCTTTGTTTTTGTTAGTAGTTATAAATATTTGTTATTTATCTTTTAACATTGCTAATGACTTTAAAATTTTCAAAAAGAAGTTTTTAAAATGTACTACAATTTAAAGTGTAGTCCTATTTGCTCCTTTCCTTAGGTCTTGAAAATCTTTACTTGTTACAGCTTCTAAACCTGCCCGGCTTTCTTTTTTTCTTCTTTCTCTTTCTGAGTCTGTCTTGCTTTTCATCTGACCTTCTCTGAGTCTCCTGCCCCTCTTTTCCTCTAAGGACACTTGGCCTTGGACTTGGGGCCCACCCGAATCCAGGGTGATCTCATCTCAAAACCCTTAATTCCATCCCAAACACCCTTTTTCCATTTGCAGGTTCTGTGTGGACATGTCTTATGGAGGGCCACAATCCAGCCAACTACCGTAACCCCGTGTGATCACTTGTCTGATTTTTCCCTCCAGTGGTTGACTTTAAGAATTATAATCCTCACATTTGATCTGAATATTTAATGCTCTTCAAATACATTTTTATTTCCTCTCCAAAGGAGAATTATTCTCCACCTTCTGCCACACAGGAGTGTGGGTGCTGGTAACTGCATTCCATCCTGGGACTTGTAATAGCAAGCAACTGAGAACACATAATACTTAGTTTTTATTTCTTTCTGTCCTGTAAAGCGATTTTATTTAAAAAAATGTATTTACATGGTCTTACTCCTTTCTCCATTTTCAGCATAAATGACATACCAAACCATCTTGGATCCATGCTGAGGTATCATGGTGGACACAAGACTTGTGTCCGGTGTTAAAATGCAGGAGACGTGAGTCCAGAATAGTGTTTCCTAGACGTGGTCCATAGATCATGCGTGTTAGCACCGTTAGTCTAGAACAGGAATGGGTACATATGAGCCTTCTGACTTTGGTCACGTTTTATATTTTTTATTTAGTTACCTCCTAGGTAGTTTGAAATTTCAGAGACGTCAGCAAAAATATTGATTATGAATGGGCTTTCAGGCTTATAATGATACAGTCTATTACGCATTTTTAGTTTCACAGTCCCTCATCTCAAAGTTGAGTATAAAAACTGTCCACAGAGTAGATTTATTCCTACCAATCCTGTTTTCTTGCACAGAATCCTTAAACACATCAAGTAATATGTAGACTGAATATATTAACACGAGGTTGTAAACTGTATTTTTAAGGTTACGGTTACACCTTTTTAAGTGCGATGAAATGTCTTTTGACTCCTCAATAAAATCTATCATTTATTGTAGTGAAGCCTTTATGGCTGAGCGAATGACAGTCCTTTCGCTGAAGCCCTGCTTGCTGAGCGCAGCGAGTATGCCGTGGTCGCCGCCCCGACATTTGGTTGCCAGCTGGTCCCGGATTTGGGTTTCATTCTTCATGTGGCACCAGGACACTAATGTCACAGAGCTTAGGAAGTGCCGTGTGGCTTTCTTTATTTTTGGTTTCTTGGTTATAAATTCTTGGTCACTGTAAACTTGCTGATTAAACCACAAATAATTGTGAAATAGTACGAGAAACTGGAAGAGATCTTGACGATCATGCTGGTCTAATGTTTTCCATCTTCAAAATGAACTCGACCTAGAAAAGCGCGTGCCACAAAGTAACCCGTCTGTTTCTGGTGGAGGCTCCACATGTCCTCACCTCTGTTCTTTTAGTGCTGAGTAAGTTGCACACAGTCACTGCATAAAATTTTTTGAATACAAATAAATGTGAATCTTTAATATCAGAGTATAAATAAAACATTATTTTTTATTGCTTGGATAGAATTGTATTCAAAATTAACTCAATTTAAGCTATGCTTAGTTATTAGGGAGAAAATATGTTACCATCTAGGGAAAATATTTTACAGATAAGAATCATAGTCTAGATATTTTAAAAGATACCCCAAGATTATAAAGAATAAAAGAGAAACTAACAGAGGTTTTGATGTGTTTCTTCTAAATCTTTTTTTTTTTTTTGACTCTGCCTGGATTGTCTGCACTCAGTGGCGTTAGTTTTGTTGTTTGCTTTCTAGCTAATAGTGAGCAGTTTTCTTTTCATCAAGGTTCATTGAAAAGAGTGACTTTTAATGATGGGTAACCCTTTGATGTTTGGATGTATCACAGTACGTTTCTCCCTTCCTCCTACGTAAACTGGCCTCTTCGGTAGTTTCTCGTTCTGTCTGTCACGAATCCTGCTAAAACAGCTCACGGAGTCCACTTCTTGTCAGACCGGGTGGCTCGTTAGCTTCGGGTTGATGGCTGCGTGGAGGGCAGGTTGCCGGCGGGCTGCACCCGGAGGCTGGCCCCTTTCTAGTTGGAGTTTGCTTTGGCCCATGCCGACCACCCCACTTTGAAAAACCTCTGCAATTTTGATTCAAAAGCACGCTATTGTATTTTAATTGGAATGTTTTTGATCGCCGTGTTCTCATGGTCCCCTTGTCACTGCTTTAGTGACAGCTTTGGGGGTGGGGAATGCCAAAGGCTACACAGTAATACACTTCGATCGCAAGAAACATTAAAACGAGGGAGGGTGGGAGTCTTAGAACCAGGGAAACCGCATCTGGCTTTTAATGAGTGCACACTTAGCGTGTTGTCCATTTTCTAATTTCCTTCTAGTGTTTATGAGGTAGGTATTATATTATCCTTTCCATTTTATGAATGAGGAGACTCTGTTATGGAGAGGTAGAATGATTGGGCCCCAAATCAGTGTCACTTGAATATGATTTAAGAGCTGGGTTTCAAACACAGATTAACTGGATTTAAGAAACTCCTAGCAATCATCCCACACAAGAGACTGAAATGTTAATCTGCATGAGTAGAGATTTTTAAAAAAATATTCCACTTCCATGAAAGGAAAATTAGTTGTCAAATGGGTATTTTTGTTTTAATACATTTTTAGGATGACGAAAGTAGACAAAGTGAAAATGTACCTGAAAGTTTAGGACGCAGTTGTGTTAACACTTGTGTGCGTAGAGAATTGTGTGTTGTGCTGTCTTGGAGAGAGGAGGGGAGCCACTGGTGCCCCTGAAGTTGTGCCTCACCGAGTGTGATGGGGTATTTTGTGCCCAAGATGCCGGCAGTGTCTCCTGACCAATGTGGGCATAGATTGGAGAACGTGGGGTTGGAGAGGAAGTGTCCTGGCTTCACCATTTGGCTCTGTCCTGTGCTAGTGCAATCTTGTGCCATTGATGTCAGTCTTCTGTGCCTTGGTGTTCTCATTTTCTTGTCTTGATGTCCCACTCCCCCAAGGCAGGTGGCTTCAGCATTTCACTTCATTCCTGGAATCTCTTCACCAGTAGTATTCAATCTGCCAAAGGTGCCCAGTCATAAACCCTAGAGAGGAGCTAGAATATGGGTACGTGGTCTCCTACTAGGCAAGGGCGTGGCGGCGGCTTGAGTATGACTTCCAGGGAATTTTCAGTTCACTGTTTTAAGAACATGGTCCTGACACAGGAGGCATAGCATTGTGATGCAGCTACTCTCTCTGCTGTGTGTGAGTGCCCGTGGAGAGTGTGTTTTCACACAGACACCGGGACTTGCATGCCGCTGAATTGCGAATAATAGCGTCAATGCAGTGCTACTGGAGGGCACTTTGTTTCTTTGTCAGGTCGGTGTTTTATAGAGCACCATGCACGTTCTTCTGTTACGTTTCCAACTTTTAAATAAGTATTCAACTTCTGTAAGTTGGCTGACTATATAAATGTTTGTGGCATTCCTTATTCTTACATTGAACTGAGAGCCGTTTTGTGTTGACTTCTCTATTTTAAATTGTTGCTTCAGTGTGATAGGAACAATTTAAGAGGTGTCAGATGTGTGAGCTTTTGTAGGTGATTTTTAAAAAACATAAGCTCCCTTTCATTTATCTATTTTTTGGTCAGGCATTTCAAAAATTGGGCTGGAAATGAATGACTTAGAATTCGTCATAGGTTTAGATATAAAGAGCTAAATTATTTTGACATTGATGGTATACACATATTAGGCAACTGACATTTTTATTTTTCTGTCATTTTTAGGATTCTGAGTAACAATAAAATATCTGAACTGAAGAATGGTTCATTTTCTGGGCTAAGTCTCCTTGAAAGATTGTGAGTATTTTTTAATTATCATTTCTTATTATTTTACATTATGCATTTTTATCGTAAATTTGGTATTAAACTCCCAATGTTTTGAAATTAAAAAATTGAGTTTTTCCAACATTTTACAGAAATTTGAAGAATTGAATTCTAAAAAACAAATAATTGTGATTTCACTTACACGAGGAATCTGAAAAACAAAAGGAACTACAAAGTTAACCGAAACAAACACGGAGATACAGAGAACAAATGGGTGGTCGTCAGACGGGGGCATTTGAGGGGATGAGAGAAAAGGGTGAGAGGGAGTAAGAAAGTACAAACTGCCAGTTATGGAAACAGTCACAGGGATGAAAAGTACAGCCTAAGAAGCGAATATGATCAGTAGTATCGTGATAACTATATATAATGTCAGGTGGGTACTGGGCGCATTGGAGTGGGGACATTGTAAGACGTGTAAGTGTAACTTTGCAAGGTATATAAGGTACATAAATTAGTTGTACAATATAACGTGTGAACTGTAATTGGAAAATCAATTAAAAAAAGAAAAGCTAGTTAAAGCAGAAGTCAGCAGGCTTTCCGTAAAGGGCCATATAGTCCATATTTTAGGCTCTGTGGGCCACGTGACCTTGTCACCGTGACGCGACTCTGCCGTTATAGTGAGAGAGCAGCAACAGGTGATAAATGAGTGAATCGCTGTGGAGGTCACTCTGTTCATAGAACAGGCTGTGAACCTTGGTCGGCTGACCACTGGCTTGGGAAGTAGAGGCACGCTTTTGAAGTTCTGTCGTGACGCCTGCGTGCCTCATCAAATAGCCACACAGAATTTAAAAGCGGGGTGGGGGGACTTTTGGGTAAACTTTGATATTTTATCCAGATGTCTCTGAATGTGATCATTTTGCTTAGCGGTTAGGTACAGTTTTGCTTCTGATCAGATGTGTTACAGGTTAGTACTCATTTTTGGCCTTGGGAGTTGTCCATGGTGGATATTCAGTTTGCTTCTTTTCCGAATACTGTTCTAGGATCGAGTTTCAAATTCCCACGTTACCCATCTATCTCAGGTAACACTTCAGAGTACACCAGGGAGCCACACCGTGACCATCTTTTCTGCTGAGTATCAGACGTTCCGTTTTTCTTAGCTCTCTCTGTCATGCTTTGCTTTCCCTACCCCCAGGTGGCCTTGCCTTGACGACGTCACCTGCTGGCTTCTCCTACAATTGAGCGCCCACCGGACTTCATTGCTTCCGTCACTGCTGTGTTTTAAGCATATACCATCGATAACATTTGACCTTGTCTCCAAACACAGCCACAGTTTTAGATATTATGGGTTAGGACTTCAACATAGGAGTTTGGCAGGGACACAGTTCAGCCTAGAATTTCAAACCATGTTGTTCGAGGGTGACCTGTATATTGTTTTGAAAAGAATTGTCTAAAACTTATACTCCCTATACATTTTTCTCTCAATTTTTCGGTAAATGTNGCCACACAGAATTTAAAAGCGGGGTGGGGGGACTTTTGGGTAAACTTTGATATTTTATCCAGATGTCTCTGAATGTGATCATTTTGCTTAGCGGTTAGGTACAGTTTTGCTTCTGATCAGATGTGTTACAGGTTAGTACTCATTTTTGGCCTTGGGAGTTGTCCATGGTGGATATTCAGTTTGCTTCTTTTCCGAATACTGTTCTAGGATCGAGTTTCAAATGAAACTCGTTACCCACGTTACCCATATATCTCAGGTAACACTTCAGAGTACACCAGGGAGCCACACTGTGACCATCTTTTCTGCTGAGTATCAGACGTTCCGTTTTTCTTAGCTCTCTTTGTCATGCTTTGCTTTCCCTACCCCCAGGTGGCCTTGCCTTGACGACGTCACCTGCTGGCTTCTCCTACAATTGAGCGCCCACCGGACTTCATTGCTTCCGTCACTGCTGTGTTTTAAGCATATACCATCGATAACATTTGACCTTGTCTCCAAACACAGCCACAGTTTGAGATATTATGGGTTAGGACTTCAACATAGGAGTTTGGCAGGGACACAGTTCAGCCTAGAATTTCAAACCATGTTGTTCGAGGGTGAACTGTATATTGTTTTGAAAAGAATTGTCTAAACTTATACTCCCTATACATTTTTCTCTCAATTTTTCGGTAAATGTTTTTTGGGTTTTTTTTTGGTATTAGACTTTTTAGATAGTTTATAATTGAGAACTTCTGTTATTTATCTGTTCTTCCATGCACCTATTCATCTCTCCTTCTTCCCCTCTATCTTCTCTCTTCATTATATAGTCTTGTCATTCATGTGCTGTGGTACGTATTTGTCGGAAATCAGTGTCACTGATTTCACTCTCCTTACTGACTCCAGAATTGCACAGTGGTCAGTGTGCCTGACTCTTCAGTGCTCATTCCCCCCCATGATGATGGGTCTAGGCCAACAGAGCATCTCTTTCTCGTGAATGACAGAGCCAGTCCTAGCCAATAAGAGATGAAGGGTGATTGGCTTTGAGGCTTTGGAGAGAGATTCCCCAGCCCCTGGGGAGATAGAAAAAGCAAGCCTCTGTTCTTTTTCATGACTTTGTGTTTGGAAGTGATTTTTGGACCCGGGATAGGATGTCAGGGCAGCCTGAAGGCCAACCTGACTTTGTGAGAATAGAGATCCGAGAGAGGAATGGGACCAACCGTGAAGACTGCCCTGCCTCTCAATTTCCTGTAATATCAGGGAATTACTTTCTTTTTTTAAAGAGAGATGGAAAGGGAAGGAGAAAGAAAGGGACAGAAACATCAGTGTGTGGTTGCCTCTCACATAGCTCCCACTGGGGACCTGGCTCACAACCCAAGCATGTGCCCTGACTGGGAATCGAACCGGGGACAATTTGGTTCGCAGCCCACACACAATCCACTGAGCTACTGTTTTCTTTCTAGAGGAAGCTTTTTCAGATAGAGGTTTCTGATACCTGCAGCAAGAAATTGTCTTTTCTTATATACTTGATATTCTTGCCTAAATTAAGAGCTAGCTCTTTTTCTAAGAACTGTTTAAACATTTCTTCAATTTTGTTGAAGCATTTTGTGTTCACCTTTTTTTCATTTATGTTGTAATGACCCAGCACATTCAGATTCAGCTGCACATCCTGACATTGGACTTGTGTTCACTAGGGAAGCTCTGGGTGGGTGAGGGAAATGTGGAATGAGAGAACCCGGCTAGAAATATCTTTTGGAAATGCCTGATTAATAGGACTATTATTAAATATAATACAATATGTCGAGCATTTTTTCATTATTAAAGAAAAAGCGTATCTTTGAATCATATTACACTACTTAGTTATTCATGAGAGGTATTTTCTAAAGACACACTCAGTACATCATTGACTGCAGATTCATGTTGTGCTTTAGCTGAATTATTTCCTCTTGTGGGTGTTTTTCAAACTCTGAAAAGGGAAACATGGTTTTGGAAAAATGGAACTGACATTGTATGTATTTCTATTTGCAGAGATTTTTAGCTTATGCAATGCCGCTCCAACACATGCTGATGGAATTTTCTCCAGAAACCTTCCCTTTGAGGTGTAGGGCTGGGATCAGCTGGGGAGGGGGAGAGAGGAAGTAGGACATTGGGCCTGAGGATGAATTGTGCTTCCTGGGACTTAAAAAGTTGGGGACAAAAAGTAAGTTTTATTATGAAACATTTCAGACATACAGAAAAACTGAAATAAGAATGTAGAAATCTCCCACACCCCTGATTTACTTACCCAGACTCAATAATTATTCACAATTTGAAATATTGGAATATGCTTACCCATACACATGTTGGCTACGTTGTTTGAGGGTCGGTTGCAGACAGGATCCTGTACCGTTACGAGGTGTGAGGGTCACGAGTGACAAGCAGTAATCTCTGCGTTGTCTGATTTCATGAGTATTCTAATGATTTCATGGGTAACCATAATTTACTAAGACAACTTCTATAGTAAAGCTTAGGTAAATGTAGTTCTGTCTCTCAGCCGTGGTTTCCTTCTTCATCCGTTTACCATCCGTCTCAGTCTGTTCTGGCGTCTGTAACGAGCTACCAGAAACTGCGTAGTTTGTAACGTCATTTATTTCTCACAGTTCTGGAGGCTGGAATGTCCAGGATGAAGGCACCGGCAGTGAGGGACCACTGTGTCCAGTGAAGGACCACTTCCTACTAGACTATCTTTTCGCTGAAACCTCACGTGCCGGAAGGGGGAGAGGGAGCTGTCTCAAGTCTCCTTTTGGAGGCCATTAGTGTCATTTCTTAGATCTCTGTTCTCATGACTTAATCGCCTCCCAAAAGCTCCACCTTAATCCCATCACCTTGGGAGTTAGGTTTTCAAAGTATGAATTTGGGTGAGAGGGGCAAACACTGACAGGGGTGTCCAACCTTTTGGCATCTCTAGGCCACACTGGAAGAAGAAGAGTTGTCTTGGGCCACACATTAAATACACAAACACTAATGAAAACTGGTGAGCAAAAATGTGTCAGGTAAATTTATGATTTTGTGTTGGGTTGCATTCCTAGACATCCTGGGCTGCATGAGGCCCGCGGACCGTGGGTTGGACACCCCCATACCGCTGTCCATCTGCCCCTCTCTGCATACTGAGTTCTCTCACTCTCACTAAACAGTCATGAACTCTACCCTTGTGGAACTCCTGGTGTTGTGGAAAGATGGTTTAAGCACTCAAAGTACAGTGGGATGAGGCCATGACAGGGAAGCATGGGGCACTGTTGGTTCACAGGTGTTTTTCCAGGCAGGGAATGGTGTCAACTCCAAGGCCTAAGGATGAGAAGGAGTCAGAAGAGAGAAGCAGGGCTGGGGTGAGGCTATGAGGTGGGGGAGACCGGGGTGTATGTTAAGGACAGGGAAGCCACGTGCAGAGGTCTAGAGGTGAGAGAAATATGACTCTTTCTAGAAACATGTCACAGTATGACTAGGACATATGAAGAAGAAAGACAGACCGAGTGAGCGAATGTTAAAGGCAGGTGTTGGGCAGCATGGGACGTGAGAGTCAGAGTCGGAAGATGGGCCAGGTCAGGACCATGGATAGCCTGTAAGTTATGCCCCAAAGTCTGAACTCTTCTCTGAGGGCACTGTGGCGTCTCTGCAGGATTTAGCCAGACAGAGACATCACCAGATTCATGCTTATGAAGATGTAAACGGGGAAGAGTTGAGAGAAGCGAGGATGCACGTCAGTCGGAGCTGTGTGGTATATTACCTGGGCTGGGGTGATGCCCGTGGGGAGGAAAGAGAATCACACACACTGTATTTTGCTGTGTATAGTGTGCTCCTGTGTACGATGTGCACCCACATTTAGTGTGCATTATACATGGGATTATACCCATTATTATACCCATGTATGAGGTACATCCTTATTTTTCCCTCAAAAATTTGGGCCAAAAAAGTGCACATTATACACAGCAAAATATGGTAGTTGGCAGGTACACAATACCACATGGTATAGTTTGTTAAACATGTTAGAACATTTTTCAAACATACAAAGATGTTGAAAGAAAGTATCTCTAGCACCTTGATTTAATTATGGCCAGCTTTTGGTATGTTTATCTGTCTTTCTCTAGCTCTAGGTATAAATTTGCTCAGTTCCTTTAGTAAATGTTCACTGTGTCAGTAGGAAAGATCTGTTTACTTCCAGATGTCTGGCTTGGCTACTTATTGACACCGAGAACTTGGCCAGATTTCACAATCTTTCTGCACATGAGTTTCCTTGTCTGAAGCCACAGTAATACCTCCTAGGATTGAGTGTGAGATCTTAATGGGATGATAAGTGATGGATACCCACTCAATGATTTTAGTGTAACTGAGGTGCCCAGAGTGAGAGCTGGACTTCAGGCTTGGCTGGACCCAGGGACTCAGCATTTATTTTCTTTTCTTGTTTATTGATTTCATCAGGCAGGCTCTTCTATTTGGCTTACATCTCCACCTCTTATCAAGTCAGTGGAAATGGTTACTCTCTGCCTCTCTCAAGGTCCTAGGTTTTGTTCGACCACAGTCATGTAATCATGCCAATTACCAGGGCCAGAGTATATGAAAAATCAGGACAGGGGTTGTCCAAGTGCCATGCCTGGAGGGTTGGAGCTGAGAATGCTAGGCACTGTCTGGTGTGCACCATGTGCTGTGGGAAAGTAGGGACAATGAGGGAGAAGGCTACAAAAACAAAAATGATGCTTAGCGCAATGACTGAACATTAAATAATTGTTCCGGCAGTGTCATTGTTGAATTCTGGAACCTTTTATAATTACAGTATTTTATAGGACTGTAGTTTACTGCTAGCTGCGGGTTTGAATCCTACCGGGGTACATATATCTTTTTTGACATATACCTTTATTCTTCTATTGGCCAAAACAAATGGCTCTAGAGTCTGATTCCTCACATTTGGATTCTGGCTCTAGGTTCTTGGTTTAGTCTTCTTGGCTTCTGTTTCCTCGCGTTTGTTATTGTTGTTCTCTGTATGGTAGTTAAGTGTGACAGGCCGAAATATTTGTTACAGTCTCACATGTAAATAATTTGTTTTGCTTTGTTTTTCACAGGGACCTCCGAAATAATCTTATTAGTAGTATAGACCCAGGTGCCTTTTGGGGACTGTCATCGCTCAAAAGATTGTAAGTGTTTGAATTGCTTCTTATGAGTTTCAGCTGTTTCTTTTATAAGTAATTGTTCATCTACTTTTACATGATAAAAAAATTGGTTTTTAATAACATTCAGACGTTCACCTGGCCTGGTCCAGGGTAGGAAACAGAGAATATTTAATATAAGTAGCTTAGAAGGCACTTTGATTTGTTTGGTGGTTGTGTCCCTCTTATGCTAATCAGATCATTGCTGCATTGGCTTTGCAGCTGTCATTAATCAAGCTGTGGACACATTCAGATCCTGTCTGTTGTAAATTCTGTATCACTTGAGGTCCGTTTCTATTAATGATATAAAGTCTCGCCATTTCCATGTATACTTTATCTTATTTTATATTATTATTATTATTATTATTATTTCGAATCCTAAAGACCAGTCTTTATTCTGAGGATGAAAACTCCCCTCAGCGGCCTCCCCTTACGCTGTTTCCCAGTTGTTGAGACGTAACCCTACACCCGAGCCATGTGTACTGCCCGTCCCTCCATCCTTTATTCCTTCTAAAGGCATTTAGTACGTGCTGGCTGCTTGCCATCTCCGACTTCTCTGGAATAGCTCACAGTCTCTTGGGGGAGAAAATCGGTGGATAATGAAAATACATCAGGCATATGTGCTACAACAGATAAAATAATAACCATCCGCCAGGGAAAGGAGGGATGATCTGAGAGGGGGATGGCAAGCCACGGGAGCAGCGGACATTTAGACTCGACCTCACTCCTTGTGCGAAGACTAACAGAAGCTTGGAGGACACAGGCGTGGAAACATGTCTCTTGGGACAGTGCCTTAGTTCCTTGGCCACAGCCTAAAGTAGAAAGAGGGAGAAGAATGCTGGGCTGTTCGGGGCAGGACTAGGCTTTTGTGGGCTTTGATGACCTCTTGCCATATTGTAAAAATTCCGAATCGATTGTTTAGATGGGTGTGGGGGGCAGGCAGAACTTTATGAGTGTGGGGTCGACATGATCAGATCTGTGTTTCAGCGTGTTCCTGGTGACAGTAGGGAGTAGCCACTTAAGTGCAGAGGTTCAAAGACAAAAGACACCGCGGGGAGAGTGGCCAGCTCCATGCTTTCATTCTTTTTAGAGGTCATCCCTTTAAGTCCCGCTGTCTGTCTGCCTGTTTGCCTGTCTGTCTGTCTCTCTCTTTTGGTTCTATCACCCTTTCTTATTATTTATTTAATTTTTCTAAAAAGTCCAAGGTGCTTGGGTATTATTTATGTCTTACTTGTTTTCCATAGTTCAGTGTCTGAACTATATCCTACTTAAATGTTGACCCTGACCTTATACCCTAATACTTTGGATCTCTTGCAGCTCTTTTTCTGTCAATTAAAATCTGCTCATTTTTTTACTTGCATCCAGTCCTAAAAGTTGGCGATGCTAGTTTTTCAGGTTTTTTTAAAAGTTACTTATGCTAGTAAAATTGCCTTTCATCGAAAACTTACACTCTCCAGGTCTCACAGTTCCCCCTCTTGGGCCGTTTTAAGTTTCAGAATCCTGGAAGATTCAGAATAATAGGACTTGAAAGATTCTGTCTCAGTCTTGTGGAATTTAAAATTTCAGTCAGGCTCTGCAGAAGGGAATTTCTGATCATGTCTTTGTTGTGGGTGGCTCATGGTGTTTACTGGCTTTGTGTGCCCTCGGAGGAAGAGGCTCAGGGATGTGTGGGGAGGATCGGTTTTCCTCCTCCTCATTCGCTCTGTTCTTCTCTGGTTTCCAGTGAAGGCTTTCTCATGAAGCAAGTAAGAAAAACTGGCCCATCTGGAGTAGGTCAGTGGGGCGTGGAAACCAGAGTTCTAGAAAAGGAAGACAAGAGTTGGAGGGTGGCAGGCATTACGTAGGCATCAGTGTTGCGGTGGGTCAAGGGGGAGTTCAGTAGCTGTGTATCAACCAGGCTTAGCAACATAAAGTGTGAGGCAGAGATCAGCAGCACCCTGTTCATTGAGTCGGTTCTGTGTCCAACAGTGAGCCGGGCTCCAGAGATACCAGGGTAACTTGGGAACTCCTTGAGGGTGCAGTTTCGTGGAATCATACACACTGACCAAGAGCCTAGATATGAACTTGGAATCTACTTACAGAGGGGTGGAGCCATGGCTCGAGTTTAGCTGCTAAGAGCCTTGACAGCTGTTAGGATTCAGCCAGACTGACACAGGAAGGGACACGGGGCACAGCTGTCAACAGGCAGCACACCTGTCCAGAACCAGAGTCATGATGGAGCGGAGCAGAGTGGCTCAATGAGCTGGGTGTGTCACTGAAACTCATGTTCTTCGTGCTCCTTACCAGGGGCAGACTGACCCCAGGTGTGGATGGGTCAGTTCCAACCTACGCCTGAGCAGGACTCGGGCCTCTAGGGGCCTCTACATATACCCTTTCAGAAACTCTGGGGCCAAGGTCCAATCATCTCTGGTTTAACTGTCCTTCCTGGTCATTCTGATGCTAACGTGTCCAAACTCCTAGGGTATTTGAAGATTTTTCCCACCATTTTTTCCCCAGGGGAAGCGGTATGACATCCTGCTGTCGGACAAGATCACTTATTTTTGTCCTCTGTGATCTGTGTGATCCACAGATCCACACCACTGTAGTCACAGCTTTTTTGGAAGGAAGCATTTCTCTTTCTCTTTTTTTTTGAAGATTAATGCTAACAGTCTGTCCGTGTCAAGATAGAAATTGAAGGAAACTGGACTGTTAATAAAAAGCAGTTTCAGGACAATGTTTAAGGGTACTGTAAAACATCCTCAGTTTTCCATCTAGTTCTCTACCCTTCAGTAAATAACTCCTCAATTACTGCCATCCAAAATAAATATATAGATTTCCTGTTCAGTAGCATTTAATTTAATTACTAATATTGTGTGCCAGGCATTGCCTTAGCATTTTGCATTGCATTACACATTAAGTAGTCTCTTGTGTTCTTGCCTAAAGATAATTGCCATTTATAATGTTCTTCCCACTAGAAAATATAGTCTTCATTTCAAACCACTGACTTGTAATAGAACGTACAGTATACCGCTCGCAAGCTGAGGGAGGCTTGGATATAAACTCAATGAGATATAAAGAAACTCTGCAGCAGTAATGTTTCGCAGTTGCTTCTAGATACAGGCAGGCGCTCTTTCTTATGGGGCCTTAAATCATTCATTTCAATTGCACATCTCACTTGACAGCCGCTTGATAAGTATTTTTGTAAGTGTACCATGCCTTTGCCTTTATTTTGTAGATGATTTGAATTGGGAAGATTAAGTGGTTTCTGCAGAATAAACTGCCAGAAGTAGGTAAAACCTAGACCCACTCGGTGTCTCATTTTGCTTTATCAACAAATTCATGCCGATTTTAGTCTAAATGAACACTCATTATCAATACCTAAATACCATTTTAAATAGATATAGCCATAATGAAACTGTTTCCCAAAGAATCAATGGTAATTACACCATTTAAAGCTGAGAATTGAGACAAGAGAATGAATAGAGCCCAGAAATGCTTGTTTCAGCAACAACGCGCAAGATGATGCCTCATTTTCTTAAACAGTAAAACCTAGAAATAAAAGGAAAATCGGCTGGAATTAAAAAAAAAAAAGGCCCGCACGATTAAATACTTAGCTTTAATCGTCCGAGGAGCTAGAAAATAGCAAGTGCAGATAAAGACGTATATTGCTTAAGATTCTTTTGTCAAAAGTTGACACAAGAAAGGAAGGGCAGAACTGTGAGATTACGGGACTCCAGGATTACTCAAGGTACGGAATATCTGAGTGAAAAGTTTCTAGTATCTTCAAATGCCACGTCCTCAAAATTTCTCATCAGACTGAAGCATTTTCTTCCATCACCAGGTACACAATGTGCACTCCAACAACTTCAGAAGTGGGTGGTGCAAATCACGTCTCTAAAGAGGGTGACTCAGAATGTACCTCCAAGGAGGCGTAAATTCTCCACTAAAGGGAATAATATGTACATTAGGGGAAATGTGATAAAAATACTTTTGAAAGTTTGGTTGAGAAAGCTTGTTCATTCTTTTTTTACCAAAATTTAAAGTGATGAGTGATTCCAAGTCTAACAACTGGCAAAAATGAAGATTCATTGTTTTAGGGTTTTCTTGTGATATTGTTTGCTAAATCTACCAATAAATGATGAAAGCCATGCCATCCTATTTGAAGGTTCTAGAAATTATCAATTATTTCCTCCTGTTTAAAATGTAATGGCCAGATTAAAATGTAAATTGTATTTACTGCCCTTGGTGTGAAAAAACATAGTGAAGAGACAATAAGCTATAGGGGTGGGCAAAAGCGGGCTTACAGTTGTGAGTACTCGAAACAGAGTTTATGCTCGTGTTATTAGTTACTGTATTGTGACTGTAAACCTACTTTTGCCCACCCCTGTATTTACCAGACAGTTTTACATAGATGAAAATGAAAAGGTTTCATGGATTGAGAAGAAAAAATATTGAGAAAGTAACATTTGGTGGAAACTATAAGGGTTTAGGAGTGTTGGGGAAAACACTGAGCCCTTACCTAGACAGCGTTCAAGGAGGGCGAGGTAATGGCCCCCACGGTGGAGACTAAGTGGTAGATCTGAGAAGTGAAAGCTGACTCAGGTGTGTTTTATTTCCATGGAAAACTTCTGAGTATTCAAGGAGATGAAAGTCGGAGCGTTTATTTTGATCACTTGTCCACTAAACCACTGTGCTAGGTGTTGGCTGAGATGGGGCTCTGCTCCCTCACTTTTCCCTGCGGAAACCGGTGTAGGTCATCTGAGGACCAGGTCACAGACAGTAAGTAGATGCAGTGTCACGTGTACTCCTCCACTGTATCTCAAGTCATTTTACAGGGGTCGGTGCCTGAGACACAAAGGGCACTCACTCTACATAATTCATCAGGGTTTGGTCTGCTCGTGTCAGAAGTAGGTGAGAGCAAGGGTTTGCGCCTTCTCGGTGCCGTTGCAATGGTACCTCAGAGATGCTAAAAAGAAAGGTTATGTGTGGTCCTGGCTGCTCTTTTTGAGTACGGAATGTGTGCAACCTTCATTTACCAAGAAAACTAATTGAAGGCATTTCCTCCCCTTTGCCCTTAGGGATCTGACAAATAATCGAATAGGATGTCTGAATGCAGATATATTTCGAGGACTCACCAATCTGGTTAGATTGTAAGTATATCTTTCTCTCTTCTTAGGAGATAAGGACACATTTGAATCAGCCCCCATGTATTTATAAATACCTATGACATGGTTAATATTCATGTAACCGCTATACAGTAGCAACTAAAGTGGGGGAGGAGGGACCTTGAAATTTAGTCATGGAGATACTTACAGTGTCATCAGAACGTGGTATTACCTTACCGTACACACTGTAACAATTGATGGCATCTACAGAGATGCACCTGATTCACATCCTTTAAATAACTGTCCTAAAACAAGTTGTCAATTGGAGATAGCTTCTGAAACTTCAGGAATGGGGGGTAGGGATGGGCAAAATGGGTGAAGGTGGCCCAAGGGTACAGACTTCCTGTTAAATGAGATGATGTCTTGGGGGTGATGTAACACACAGCGTGGTGACTCTTATAGTTAACAAGACTGTATTGCACATTCGAAAGTTGCTAAGTCGGTCTCTCTTAAAGTTCCCATACAAGAAGAAAATTGTAACTGCATGTGGTGATGGATGTTAAGCAAACTTATCGTGGTAATCTTTTTTGCCCTAGGTATGTATATATGTTGTGTACCTAAAACTACTACAGTGTTATATGTCAATTATATCTTAGTTTTTTAAAAAAATTAAAAAGAACTGATTCTTTAACAAGAAAGTAAAAGATAAGCAAAACCCCTAACACAGCCCCACTCCAAAAGAAAACACTCAGGAATTTATTGCAGTGGAGTTGCCTGTACTAATTTGGGTTGACATGGCCCAGAGTTAGTTTGGATGCCTGTTCTGTTCAGGCTGCTGCAGTCACCAGATTTCTGGGCACTCCGAGCCTGGCCATGTGCCTTCTGTGCAGACTGGCGATAATCTGTGTTTTAGACTTGGAGAATATACCATTTTCTCAGCCTGGCAGGTGGAAAAGAGAATCTGATAAGTAACGGGCTTTTGGTACATTTCTTAAATTGGGAATTGGGGAGTTCCCTTTTACTGCCTCCCACACAAGAAGCACACAAAGGAGTAGAGATTCGAGTGGGCCTCTGGTCTGCTGTCTCCTAGGCTACCTCTTCAGCTGACCTTTCTGGGTCACCCAGGGACGCCAGCTCTCAGACTGACCAGCCTCTTCGCCAGGAGGCTGGGATGGAGGCCTGCAGTGCCCTCACCTAGACTTCAGCTCTTTTTAAAGCAGGTGTTGGCTTTGGAGGTTTGGGTTAAATACTGAAAAGTAAATGTGCCCGAGGCTTCAGTGGACATAGGTGTGAGTTTTGTAGTGGACATGGGGGTGGATTAGTTCTGTGCATTGACCTCTGCCTTTGCTGATGGGGACAAATTGGGGGAAGATGTGGCCCAGAGAAGTGCAGCCATGCCTAAGAGGTCTCTACCCATCCCTTCCACACTGGAGGTGCCTGCAAGACCACAGATCTGGGAACCAGCCAGTCACCTGTCCTCCACTGAGGAAGTTCATTTACAGAGAAATTCTCAAGGGGTTACCAACCCAGAAGCTTTCCTGGTTTTTTGCTTTTTAATGAATTAAAAACCTATATTTTTTTCCTAAGAATTATAGCTTTAATATTTTTCTTTTATATATAATTAGAGAATGACATTTCCTTTATACAATAAAAGAATCACTGATTTCATTAAGCAGCAAAACCATACAGAGATGTGAAGGAAAAGTTAACTCTTCCTCCTGTCACTTCACAGACGCCGCCCCAAGAGAGCCTGCACTGACGATGTGGTGTATTTACTATCAGATTCTGTTGCCCCCACAAATACATATGAAGCTTTAAAGATCTGCTGTATTTGACAATTTCCATTTTTAGAAAAGATTTTATTTACTTAAAGAGAGGGGAAGGGAGGGAGAAAGAGAGGGAGAGAAACATCGATGTGTGAGAGATACATCGATGAGTTGCCTCTCACATACTCCCAGCTGGGGACCTGGCCTGCAACCCAGCCGTGTGCCCTGACTGGGAATTGAGCCGACGACCTTTCAGGTCACAGGCTGGTGCTCAATCCACTGAGCTGCAACAGCCAGGGCGGCAATGTACATTTTTTAAAAAAATTACCAACATATTAATCTTTGCAAGAGCATGCATGTTGATTTAGTTTATGTTTGTTAACAGCTACAGAATATTTCAGGTATAAAACATAATTTGATTGTATTCTCTCTTCCTTTAACAAATCTGTCCCGGTAAACACCCTAGTAGACACACAGATTGATACTCCATTTTCATTTCCCTCACAGGGATTCAAATATATCTGTTTCACAGAAAGTAAGCAAATAAAGGAAAGTTAAGCAGGAGGGTAACAAACAGCAGCCTGCAGGGTGGGAGTGGCTGGGCGGGGGGATGGGGAGTTCACCTGCCACTCCTCTCAGTGAGTTTCTGTGGACACAGGAGCAGTGACTTTGCCGGCCCCTTGGCATCGCAGTTGCCTTTTGCTTTTCTGTGGGTAGGCATCTCCGAACTGGAGTGTTTTAACATTCGTGTGAGTGTCAGTGGCCCCTAAACCAAAGCCAAACATCATTTGGTGTTCTGCTCCCACCCTGGAGGAAAAATCGGCATGTGTTGGGGGTTCCTGGGAAGATGGGTGCGTCTCTCTCCAATGTGACTCCTTCCTCTGGGATTAGTAAGGGACGATGTCTAACAATACCTAATGATTATAATAAAATAATAATTAGAATCCAGTGGTCCTTGTAAGGTATAATTATTTCATTTATGGTTAAACTCTGTATTTGCAGGGCAGATTTTATTTTCAAGTTACCATTGTGGAATCTTTTTCAAACATGTAAAGAAAGAATCAGTTCCAACACTCAGCCTCCCAGAACCAGCCCTGTTTCCATCTTACCTCCCATCGCTTGTCTTGCCACCTGCATTTTTAAAACAAATCCCATAGTCATAGTTTCACATAGGATACCTTCATAAAGGTACAGTTGTTCATTTTAATTGCACTGAAGCTACTTTCTTGAAATGTTACACAGTGATTTACACTGCCGTCAGCAGCGCCCTTTCCAAAATTCAGGTTCAGTAGTCACTCCTATAGGCCAGAAGAGGAAAAGGGCATCTCTTTGATCATTCTTTTTTTTTAAAGCATTTATTTTTTAAAAATATTTTATGTATTTATCTTTAGAAGGGAAGAGAAGGAGAAAGGGAGAGAAATATCAAGTATGGTTGCTTCTCATGTGTCCCCTGCTGGGACCTGGCCTGCAACCCAGGCATGTGCCCTGACTGGGAATCGAACCTCGATCCTCTGCTTCGCAGGCCCACACACAATCCACTGAGCTACACCAGCCAGGGCTCTTGGATCATTCTTTTTATGTGCAAGTATTCTTTTTTATTTGTTTGCTTTTTGAGTTCCAAGACAATGCTGTGAGGAGCAGAATCATTTTGTCCAGGTTTTTATATCAGAAGACTTATATAAAAGTGATGTTCTGGTTGAAGTTCATTATATATTTATTGGTGAAGGATTGGCATTTGTATAATATTGAGTCAGCGGGAATTCACTGCTGCAGGTGGCATGGGGACAGCTGATTTCTCCCAGCTCAGTCTTCCTTCCTCCCCCTGCTGGGCCTCTGGGAAATCGTCCGCCCACTGTCACTTTCCCGCCCACTTGGAGCATTCAGCCCAGCCTCCGAAGGCCTCCTGGAAGGTCCACGGACTTGTTCCTTTTTTCCCTTTTTTTTTTAATTGCAGTTTTTCCTCTCATACTTCCCAGCCTCCATAGTCACCACACCAGTGTTTGGGTCCATGAGTCCTTTCTCCTTTTTACTCAATCCCTCCACCCCCTACCGTCTTCCCCTTAGCTGTCATCCTGTTCTCTATCTATGAGTGTGTCTGTTTTGCTTGTTGGTCCCATTTGTTCATTAAATTCCACATATGAGTGAAATTATGTGATACTTGTCTTTCTCTGGCAGGCTGATTTCACTTAGCATGATGTTCTCCAGGTCCATCCATACTGTTGCAAAGGGTAAAATTTTCTTCTTTTTTACAGCTGAGTAGTATTCCATTGTGTAAATACCCCATAGTTGTTTTATCTATTCTTCTACTGATAGACACTGGGGCTGCTTCCTTATCGTAGAGATTGTAAGTAACATTGCAATGAACGTAGGGATGCTTCTGTTCTTTAAACTTAGTATTTTGGGTTGCTTCTGATATATTCCCAGAAATGGGATCACTGGGTCAAAAGACAGATCCATTTCTAATTTTTTGAGGTAACCTCCACACTGCTTTCCACAGTGGCTGCACCAGGCTGCATTCCCCCTTGATGCCACAGCAGACACAGACCTGATCTTGTGGTGGGAGGTGATGCCGCCATTCTCCCAGAGCCCTCAGTCCCCTTGTGTGTTAGAAGCCCCCCGAAGCTGGGCTCCACCACCACTGAGCACCACTGAGCACGCTATATACCTCAGCATGTTACCAGCTGTCAGAGCTACCCCAAAATAAATAAGACACACAGGTCTCCCCTTCTGGAATCCATAGTCAAATGTGGAAGAAATACTTTCGTGAAGTCACTGTGGGTGTAGCAGACTGCTCAAATTGTCGCGTGGGGTGTTTGGGGTTTTAATTCATACAACGCTCTGCAAGAGGTCAGACAGGTATTTCTTAAAGGCATCTGACACAGAGAAGATGGGAGGAAAGGCCAACACTGCATTATATCCCAGGTCTTTCACTTTAAACCCTGGACTCTTTCTATTCTGCTGATATTTTTACTCGGTTACGGGGGGTTGCTGCTGCTGATCATGCAGGTCGTCTTTTTTCTCTCTTTCTTTATTGTTTAAATTTTGCTTCCTCAAATGGTACTGAGTGAACACCCGACAAGTAAATCTGACTGCAGTGAGCACGTGACTGAAGATCTGGTTCAGGGAGGCGACTTGCAGGCCCACCCGCTATTGGACGGAAAAATCCTTATGTAGTAGAAATAACTTTTAAATAATGTTGTTGACTGCTTTATGTAAGTAAGGTTAAGAACAACTTTGTTTTTCAGCCTTGGACAAATATTTACTACTTGTTCCCTCTGTATCAAAAGACCTTAAACAACTTTTATAAATTCTTTGTTATATTGAATGATTATAGTACAACTTTAGGACATATGAAATAGTATAAAAAGATATATTTGTTAGTCTTTTCAAAAGTGAAATTGTTTTCTTTTTTGTTCCCCAGAAACCTCTCCGGGAATTTGTTTTCTTCGTTATCTCAAGGAACTTTTGATTATCTTGGCTCGTTACGGTCTCTGTAAGTCGGGACTTTCTCATGTTTCTATAAATATATCTTTGGTTTTGAAAGTTAAAAATGGTTGTTAGGTGGTTTGACAGGGATCATGGGGAAACTCCTGTAATTTCGCAGAAATTAGAATCTTTCCTGCATTCACATTGAAAACCATCCCGTAAACCTTAGTGTAACGCAGCTCAGATGGGGCGATCGTCCTCTCCTTAGAATATTGTATCTGTCAAATCTGTATTCCAAGTAAATGCATGGGTATAGTAATATTCTTTCTCTTTGACTTTGTTTTCAAACCAGAAAGTATTTTCTTCTTTGACCACTCCAACCCCCGGAGTGTAAATAGTCCTTCCTGTGAAGAATTTGTGCTTAACAAGTTTTCATACTTGAGGGATTTAGTTTTATCCTGGAACCTCTTTGCCAAACGTAATTCACAGCGCACCACATTTCCAGGGGCGTTTATGTAGAATGTCTGCTCCGTAAATTCAATGTAAGATCATATTTACACAGTTCTCTGTAGCTTTAGAATTGGCTGGATTTTTTTTTTTTCCTTCCAAAAACAGCTTTGTTAACTGTGAGTTTGTACAGGTGTTACTTTTAAAAGTAACTGTATTTCCAGATAAATGTTAATATATTTCAAACATTATTATATTGGTTTTTATTGGAATTATAGTAAAATACAGTGTTTTTCAAGTTTTTGTCATGTGTAACTCATGGGATTGTGTCTGTTTTTCCAGGGGGAATTGTCTTCCCTACCAGATGCCTCTGTTCTGTGTGTACTGACTTCCTTCCTCCTCTTCCTTCTCTTTTCCCTCCTTCTTTTCTTTCCCTCCCCTCCGCTCCCCGTCCCTTCCCCTTTTCCGTTTCTGAATCTACCCCTCAAGTCTCATTAGCAGTGTCACTGGGGTGTAGCTCCTAGGTTAGGCATCCATTTGGCTCCTGACCCCGCTGCAGGTCCCCCATAGGTCTAGGGTCACACTGGATCAAACGTCGTCTGGTCTCTCTTTTGGGTGCCACTCCTGCTTTAATTCAAAGACTGGTTGTTAGGGGAAAATCTTCTTTTGACATATTTAGTGAGATCGAGTCAGTCATTACTGTGATGTCTAGGAAAGAGAAAAGACTGCAAAGAATAATCTGGCTTTTGAGACCCCGAGTAACAGGAACACGGGGAGTATTTCACCCCCAAATTGGGGGAAATTGCCAGTGTTTTTACAGGTAGGGCTAGGTAGGGCTAGAAAGTGGCCAGAAGTTGGTGCTGGAGCAGGAGTCGGTCTGGTCAGCCCTTCGGTCCTTTTTCTGTAGTTACTTGGCTGAAGCTCATTTCAACTCTCCTCTCCCCCTGCTCCCATTGCCAAAACTGAGATGAGGCCTGTGGCAGCGGTCGGGCTGCGTTAGACCCACATGTGGTTATATTTGCTCCTTGCACTTTGTCGGTGTATTTGTATAGACCATGTTACGTTCGTTCTATTTTTGTTGTATTTACTTTTCGCTCCCCTGTTACGTAATTCCCTCCAGGCTGGCAGGGGGCAGCACCTGCCTTTGTTTTTATTAGCTGGACTTAGTGAAATGTATGACACATGACTAGTTGGTGCTTCATAAAACAAGTGTGCAAGAGATTGTTTTGCTTATATGGAAGCCGTGTGTGTCCTCTCTTTGTTTCTCACACCCACATGCCAAATTGTAACACTTCTTGCTGCACATAAAGATAATCCTCTATTTTCTTTCATATCGAGTATGAAGTCTTATATTTTTGTTTGGGTCTGTGTCTCTGAAGTTTGTAAAAACTGTAGTGGAGTTTTTAAACTTGTGGCATATAACGAAGTGTCAAAAGTAGTCCCCGTCCTTGGGGGACTGCAGTCAGACAGACGAATATGACCATGTGAAGCAGTCATGTGTTGCTTGACAGTTGCCAAAATTAACGGAGTTTGCGGGCAATGAAGCCAAGAACATGGCAGTGATGGTGGGAGAGTTGGAGAAGGCCCCAAGAGGCGGTGGTGTTTTATTTAAGATGGGTTGGGAAGCTTTTGGTAGACGCAAAGGATGGGGCTCTGGTATTCCAGGACCCTGGGGTTGAGGGGCTTGTTGCAGAGACGAGGGCTAATGAGTGGATTTAGTTCACAACGCAACTTGGGTTGAAAGCAGTGTGAGTCCAGGATCAGTGAGGGACCAAGTGGGGTCAGACCCCTGGAAGGGAGACTGGATCTGTCAGTGGTGTAGGTCACCAGTGTGGCGAAGGTGAGCAGCAGCACGAGGACAGCGTCAGTGGGGGACCGTGCTGGCGTCGGACTCCCTGCAGGTCATATCACTGGAAAGGAGACCACATCCAGTGTGGTGAGGGGGAGCAGCGGTGTGCTCACCGCCCCCAGCGTAAGCCAGTGTGGAAGTGCCGTTTCATTGTATTCACCCCGATCTCTAATTTGTATCGTGTGCGCCGCAGAGAATTCCAGACTGAGTACCTCTTGTGTGACTGTAACATCCTGTGGATGCATCGCTGGGTGAAGGAGAGGAACATCACGGTGCGGGACACGCGGTGCGTTTACCCGAAGTCGCTGCAGGCCCAGCCGGTCACCGGGGTGAAGCAGGAGCTGTTGACCTGCGGTAAGGGAGGAAGAAGTCAGAAAGCATTTACTGTATTTTACCTGCCCCCCCATGTTTTCCTGGACAAACTGTAACATTCTCTTTACACTTTGATGGCACTGAATATGACCATTAATCTTTATGGATTAATCTTTATGGAGTCGATAATATTTAGTTTATGCCAACAAGTAAGTCAACTTAATGAAAAAAAAATTTTTTCGCTCGGTATTTAAGGTTCCTAGGTTCTGAACAGCTTTACAAAGAACAAATGCAGATGGTAACAGAGACCTTCCAATTTTTATCAGTTGGCAAATTATGAATTTGTTGATGATAATAAAATCTTAGGATGCAGTCCCCATTCATGGGAGAGTGAATTGATACAGCCTTTTTGAAGTAGTTTGGTAGAATATGTTGGTCTTCTTAAGAAACTGATACAATTTGATCCAGTGCTTCTATATGTAACAGATTATTCCTAGGAACTGGTCAGCTATGTGTGTAAATCTTCAGACTTTATATTTAAGCATATCTGAAATTCTCAAAAATAGGAGATCGGTTCACTAATTTGTAACACATCTATACATACTACATGGCTATTGAAAAAAGAATAGTGAAAGACTTGAAGGAAATGATACATTTACCATGTGTTAAATGAAAACACACACACGCACATAACAAAACAAAATCCTTAAAATAATAGGAGGAGATCCTAGCTTAATCTTTGTGTTTGGAAATAAACAGTCCTAACATTTTTTTTTCTTTTTCTCTTTAAAATGTTATTGTTGTTTCACAGGTAAAATATGCTCATTGGATAAAAATTAAAATTCATGAACATAAATAATGTATATGTATATCAGATCATGATGTACACTTTAAATATTTTATAAATTGACTTGCTAATTATCATTCACAGCTAATGTCAGAGACACATGGGTATATTATCTTTTATACCATTTTCCTATGTTTTGAACAAAATATTATATTCTCATGCTTTTAAAGGCTTATCTGAGTTTGAAATGAGGTATTTCTCACTCCATAAACAGTGCAAGGATTAATTTCCTTCTACATGTTATTTTCCTTCTAGACTTCTTTGCATACCATGCTATTTATTCTTTTGGGTAGACCACTAAAAGTGGAATTGTGTTAGTATTTAAAGTATGTACTAAGTATTTTAAAGTCTTTAATGAGCCCATTATATCTGTATACATTTTTGCATATATACTTAACATTTCCATTTTGCTTTTCTGACTGAAAAAAATATCTCAGCTTTTAAAACGTAATTGAAATATATGAGTTCTAAAAGGTTTGTTCCCCTTTTTCCTTAAATGTCTTAAATTTTCTGCAGTGGGTGTGCATTCCTTTTATACCCAGAAACCAGTGGTGGGAGCGGAGGTAATAAACTCCCCAGGGGCATTTTCGAGTCCTGTGTGTATCAGCACTTCCTCACCACCAGTCCCCTTCTCCAGATCCAGGTGTTACTTCATCATTGTTGTGTGAGGGTTGCTTTTGTGATGGTCAGGCAGCCTGTGACACCCCCAGAAAGGAACAGGTCTTACTGTCACAACTCATCGCGGAATGATTCCATTTTAATTTCTCCGTCTTCGTTTTCCTCGGGACCCACGTAGCTCCGTGGCAGCCTTGTTTGGGCAAGCTGTAGAATGCTTGTTAGCTGAGGAATATCGGTTTCCATTTTTAAAGTTCTAACGGGGATTTGTAGACCTTGTAATTCTGGAGCGTGCGATTGGTGTTGTCTCTGTGTACTGAGCGTGTTTCCCCGTCTGTAGACCCTCCCCTCGAACTGCCGTCTTTCTACATGACGCCTTCGCATCGACAAGTCGTGTTTGAAGGGGACAGCCTTCCTTTCCAGTGCATGGCGTCCTACATCGACCAGGACATGCAGGTCTTGTGGTACCAGGACGGGCGGAGAGTTGAGACGGATGAATCGCAGGGCATCTTCGTGGAAAAGAACATGATTCACAACTGCTCCTTGATTGCCAGGTGAACTTGTTTAAGTGAAGGATTGTCTCTGTGGGATTTAAATGGTCGTTGTTGGAGGGTTGTGACGGGTACTTGGGATTTGAGTTACTATTTTGTCTTCTTGCATTTACACATGTAAACATCTGGTTTCCTGATTGCTACTCATCTTGTAAAATTAAGTAGTCATCGTTTCCATCAGATTTTTTAGGGGGTGAGGGAGAAAGTACAGGGTAAAAAGGGAACATTGTTAAAAAGTTGGAGAATTTGTATCTAAAGTTTCACAAGGAGAAATGTAAACCTTTAGTGCCAAACTTAATTTCTAATCATTTCCTGCTGTTAAGCTCACAGTGTCACTTTCAGGAATCACCCAACTTTTGTTGTCTTGTGATTAATGCTACATTTTAAGATACTTTCTCTACCCTACTGGCACAAAAAAATGTAACACCCATCTTGTTAACCCCATGACTGGTGTGAGCACCAAACTCTTTAATTCAGATGAACTTCATAAAGTGTAAAAAGCAAAGCAGAAATATATATATTATCACTCACCATATATTTTATTTTGGTAAAATCTTAACCTATAGGCACTGGATTTTCCGTCTTTGTATCTCTTTGTCTCTCCATGTATCTCTTTCCTTCCCACCAATTCTTTCTTTTTTAAAAAAAGATTTTATTTATTTCTTTTTAGACAGAGGTAAATGGTGGGAGAAAGACAGAGAAAGAAGCACCAATGTGTGGTTGCCCCTTGCGCTCCCCACACTCGGGACCTGGCCAGCAACCCAGGCATGTGCCCTGATTGGGAATCGAACTGGTGACCTTTTGGTTCACAGGCTGGTGCTCAATCCACTAATTCACAGCAGTCAGTGCTCCTTCCTACCAGTTTCTTAAAGAGAGAATTCTGCTTGAATTTTTGAGAGTAGATGTGTGGTTTTCTAGACTCTGCTGGGGCACCTGAGGGTAGTGTCACAACAGACCCACAGAAGTGACAGGACAATATTTAATTGAGAAACTGAAGGTTCTCAGAGTCGAAAATCATGTCTGGGAATTGTGGGGGTAGAATATTCTATTTTATAATCTGGTTCTCTACTGCAGTTTTCTCTCTGATTATTAGAAGCATATTTTCATTTATGTCTTTTAACATGTTTACAGTAGGCGCTTTTAAATCCTTGCCAGCTAAGTCTAACTTCTGCGTCATTGTGGGATTATTACCCGTGACTGCTTTTCTTTTGAACATGGCTTGTATTTTCCTATTTAAAAAACACTATTATTTATATGTCTAGTAATGTTGGATTGTATCCTGGACATTGCAGATGATTGATTATAGAGAAGTCGGCCAAGTACAGCCTATGGGCCAAATCTGGCCGGCTGGGCCTAGGATCTGAGAAGCTTTTTTAATGATTTTAAACAGTTATACTTCAGAGGGCTGCATAGGTACCTATATAATTTCTTCAATGTTGCTTCTTGGCCTTTGAAGAAACAGTTTGACTGCTGACTCTGGATTTTGTTCTGCTCACCCTCACCTGGAAGGAGCTGATTTTTGTTGTCTCGAGCTGGTAGCCCAGCTAAATTCAGACCCCCAGCCCTGCCTTTTCTCGGGTGGGCTGCCTCCGAAATCCCCCTGCCCCCGTCTGCGTGTGCAGTCTCTCTAACTGCGGGGGTCAGTTAGAGAGTTGTCCGTAGCTGTTATGTGCGGAAGTACAGGCTTACAGCCAGCCTCCTTTCTACCTTTGGCCTCTGATTTCTCAGTGAGTAAGATTGTGACTTTCTGTTTGAGTAAAGCATGTCCTTGAACAAAAGCCACGAATAACAGTTTTATGATTCCTCTCCAGGGCCACCCCTTCTTCCAGTGTTGGTTCCTGTCTGGTTTCCTCTTGCTTTGGGTCCCTCTCAGTGTGTGCAGATAGCTGTCGCTGGGTGATTTGGCCAGAGCTTGTTACATGCTGACTGCGGGGAGGGTGGTGTGATGGGCGGTGTGATGGGCGCTGCTCTGCGATTGCCAGAGGCAGCGTTCCTTCCATACTCCTCAGATGGTTAGCGACAGGTTCTTAGGTCCCAGTGAGGAGACTCTGATTGTTACATTGTTTTAACCATGGTGAGAATTTCGTAAGTCCTTATGTATGTTAAAACTTATCAGCTGTGCATTTTATGCAGTTATTATATGATTAGGCAAAAATTGGCATATAATACAAGAGTAGAGCTTTAAAAATACATGGAACCTTTTTCTGAATAAAAGAGCTTTGATTAATTTAGAGCCTTTAATTTTGATGACTGTAAAGTAACTAGATTAACTGATGCGTTTATATCTGTGAGTTGCACTTTAATTTAAACTCTTTATAGAAATACAAAACCTTCTCAGGATAGCAGCCTTGCCTAATATTTCTGTTGGTAGGGACACCTGCCTAAAGTGAAAATCTTTCATGTGAAGACTGAGAAGTCCTTTACGCAGGGAAGTCGTAGAAAAGACAGTTATTGAATTGCTACCTGAGATGCCTGTTGGTTCTTCATTGTCTCCTCATGTCACTGATCCTTGATTAGAAGAACCAAGAGTTTCTGGTTTTTCTCAAAGATTAAATTGAAGCTGCCTCTTTTTCCTTACCTCTCCAAGCATGCTGCGTTGAGGATACCTGAAAATTTTATTCCAATAATTTGGGTTTTTTTTAAGATACTGCAGTTATTGCTAAAAATTATCTTTAAAAAATGTTTACAAGCTATTTTAGGACCTTAGGTCCCAACAGGTGTGTCTCGGCGCCCGGCATACCACCCTGAGCTCAGAGAGGTGCTGCATGCTATTTTAAGTTTCAGTGAAGAGTAGCGATATCGACATCTGTCAGGCTCCACACAGCTGCTGGCTGCAGGCAGTGAGGGTGTCACGTTAGATTATGCTACATTCAGATTCCTTTTGCTGGGGATGATAATACTTTGGGATGCAGGGCTTTTGTCTATTACTTTGGTACAAAGCAAGTACCGTGTGAAAAAGTCATTGTGGAACAAGGAATAACGATACCATTATCTGATCTGTGTCTGATGTTTGATTAATTTTGTAGTGCTTAGCAGGCACATACAAGCTAGGAAATGTAGTTATTAAAGAAGGAAATGCTTATTTCAAATTCATGTGTGCTATTCAAATGGCCACTGAATCATTAGGACATAGATAAACAGTTGGGGGATTTAATTTGGCAGTTAGCACCACCATAGATATTTTTTTTAGTCTAGGGGCACCATGAAAAAGTTATGTAGTCAGTGAAGGAGCTGTGAACCAAGAAAGCTTAGAAATGTATTGGATCATAGAATGATTTCCATGACTACACACACACACACACACACACACACACACATACACATGTATATATATATATGCACATGCACATAAACTTCTTCCTATTTCAATAGAATCATATGAGTAGAAAGTTTGATAACCTTTCTTGTTATTTAAATTTTGACTCTTGTGTCACGCTGTCTTGGAATATATTATTACAGTGTATTGGTTTTCTTACGACTTAATAAAGATGACAAACATTGCCCTTGATTCGGTGTCATGGTTCCTCAAAGTCCTTATTAGAATATTTGCTGTGTAGCCATCGATGGCTTAGGAGACTTGAAAAATGTGTGTTAAATTTCAAGACATAATTTTGTAAGTTACTGACAATGGTACTTTATGTCTAATTACTTATCATTTGTATCTACTTCAAAGCAGAGCCTCATTTGTCCTGTGAGGGTGGGGAATAAAGGTTAATTAAATGTTCTGACATTTGTTCTTTAATTAATAGGCTTTATGTTAGACAAGTATGACTTCCTCTTGCCAATTATATTTACTGATAACTATTGAGAAATATGGCTGTTTTGTAAATTGAAGTATACCTTGACATGGAAACTCCTTTTGTTAAACCATTAATTAATTAGTAATTTACTACACCCTTTTAGAGATGTAACAAGTTGTTTCTTGTGTAACCCTTCTTCCACAAAATATTTTACCTTCAATGTTTTCTTAATTACATACTTTACAATATTAATCTCCTTTGCTCATGCTCAAACATTTTCCTTAGAATCAGTAAAAAGCTAGACACGGCTTAGACACTTGTCCGTCAGTGGTGCTGACGAATGTGCCTTGGTGTTCTGCCCTGCACTTGCGGGCCTCCCTCCCCGCTGTGCCCCGCCCTCCCTGTTTCTGGCAGGTGATGTCTCAGGCATTAGGTACCCTGGCACCGAATTCACGCGTCCACTATTGCTCTTACCGTGGCATAGTGAGTGTCTCGACCTGCTCACCCTGACTTGCTGCTGAAGTAGTGAAGTGGAGGGGCCCTTACGTTCGTTTTTACCCAGCAAGTGCTTGGCCCACCGTGCGCACTCAGATGTATTTGCTAAATGTGTGGTAGAAGCCGGTACTGGTTCCCTTTTTTGCCTAACCCCGTTTTCTCTCTTTTTAAAATCTTTCTTCATGCAGTGCCCTAACCATTTCTAATATTCAGGCTGGATCGACTGGGAACTGGGGCTGTCATGTGCAGACCAAGCGTGGGAACAACACGCGCACCGTCGATATCGTCGTGTTGGAAAGCTCCGCGCAGTACTGCCCTCCCGAGAGGGTGGTGAACAATAAAGGTGACTTCAGGTCGGTGGCATGGACGGTGTTAGAGAAAGTCTGATTTCGCCCAGGTCCTTTGTATCCGCAAAGGCAGCTAATGGGTCTCCTAGCCTCCGTAAGAAGATGGGAGGAGTGTATTTGTGTTTACCTATCTCCTTAAATAGCTGGGGACTGCCTTTTAGAACAGCGATTTCAGAATCATTTATGGAGAATAAAAACAAAACAGGTGGCTGAACTGTGTATTGTAGATCTGTTGACGTAAGAGTCTCTGAAGGTCGAGCAGAAGTGTTCGTTTTTTAACAGGCGGTTTTGTCCAAAAAATTAAGAGGACATTTTGGAAATTCTACTAAAATAGTACAGAACTCAGACAGGCTGAGTTTGTTTGATGGATTTTTTTGCCTTTGTGTGCTTGATTGATTTTTAAGTGTTCTTTTACGGATGAACCTTGGAAGGCCTTGGAAGGCTAGCAAGTCACTTTTAACTACTGGCGGTTAGACGGACACCCAAATTGGGAGAACCACGCCCAGTTTTCCTCCCCATTTGGTTCTTCTGTCAATTAAAATAAGAAAAACTGAAGGGGGTAATGAAACTGATACATGCATTTACCTTTTGTTTTTATTTTTAATTCTCCTTGACATGAGTGTATGGAAATCAACATTCATTGTTGCCAATAGATAAGTCTTCTAGAAGCTGTTGGGGGCCTGAGCCTTAGGGCACCATTGGCATTAGACCGAGTGAACATAATGAGTAAAGGGATTTTTTTTTGTAGGAAGTTTAGAATTTGTGACAGGTGACACCTTTGACCTAGTCTCTCTTTAGTTTCTAAGTTGCTTTAAAACATCTTTAAATGTATCACTTACTTAATGTTCTTTTTTTAAAAGATCTTATTTATTTATCTTAAGAGGGGAAGGGAAGGAGAGAGGGAGAGAAATATCAATGTATGGTTGCCTCTGATGCGTCCCCTGCTGGGAACTGGCCTGCAACCCAGGCATGTGCCCTGACTGGGAATCGAACCGTGATTGTTTGGTTCCCAGGCCCGTGCTCAATCCACTGAGCTACACCAGCCAGGACCGTAATGTTCTTTTGTGTTCTGGATTTTATTGATGGGTTTGTGGTTGACACGAAGGAAGGGAGAGATGTGCTGTGAATAGTGATGTGCAGGCTGTGGGTTACCAGTTGGCTGTTTGCCACGGCCACTGGTGCCGCGGCCGCCCCGTGGCCGTCAGCCGGATTTTAAGGATAAGAAGATCCTTTGGTGGTAGTCTCTCAAGTCCAAGGTGAGGGAGCAATAACAGCATCCTTAGCTCAGCAACTCCTTCATTGTTTTTTAAAAAATTATCTTTTTCAAGTTTTCCTTGACATGGATATGGAAGTCAGCGTTTATTATTGCTGGTGGATATGTTTAAATTTTTTTTTAATTAAAATTTTTAGAAAGAGGGAAAGGGAGGGCAAAAGGGAAACATCAATGTCAGAGAGAAACAGTGATTATTTGCCTCTCATGTGCCCCCTACTGGAGACCTGGCCTGAAACCCGGGCATGTGCCCTGACCTGGAATCGAACAGGCAGCCTCTTGGTACTCAGTCCACTAAGCTTGGTACTGAGCCCCACCAGCCAGGGTGTGGCTTGGCCAAGCCTTTATATAGATTAATGGTTAATCTGTAGTATGTGTATTGTGTACCTTAAATTGGAATAGATGATGCTTGTCAATGTTTTATGTTCAAAATATTTTATTATATAATCAGAATATGATGTTTTCTGCTTATGACATTTTCTATTTTTCTCATAATGTTTGAGTGTTACACATTTTTCAAAATAGAAGAGAAACCTAAGTAATTAATGAACTACTCATCTTTTGACATGCCTCACGTTATTAGTCAGTTTGACTTCCATTGCATTAATAAGAATTTCATTGAGTGTCAGTTGATCTGTTGACACAAATTTCGGTCTTTTGAAGAAATATGTTCCAATCCCGGACTTTTCTCCACTCTTGCTGTTTCTTATGCCATTTTGTCCTCCTGTGAGCAGGTGGCCCCGGACGCTGGCAGGCATCACTGCCTACCTGCAGTGCACACGGAACACCCATGGTGGCGGGATCTACCCTGGAAACCCACAGGACGAGAGGAAGGCTTGGCGCAGATGCGACCGAGGTGGCTTTTGGGCAGATGACGACTATTCTCGCTGCCAGTATGCAAACGATGTCACTAGAGTTCTCTATATGTTTAATCAGGTAACTAGAACGTCTTCAGATTTACTGAGGTTGTCAGTAAAATGTGGTCTTCAAACCAGATACACCAGATCATCTTTTAAATATTAATCAAACTTATAGATTTTGTGTTCATACTTCACCTGATGGATCTGTGTTTGGAATAAGGTCTAGTCTTCTCAACTGAAGTTCAAGGCCCTTGGTGGCGTTGCTCTTTCCTGTCACTGCCTGGCATTGTGCCTTTGTTTGAATACCTTTATTATCTGTATCCACCAGACAAAATCCCAGCCATCCTTCACATCCGCCTGGGAGCCACCCCAGTGACCAGTCACCAGTGACCCCTTGTCATTCATACCTGTACCCCCAGGTGCCTTTCTCTGTCTGTCTTTGCTTTTACGTGTCTTTTATAAACCACACCAGACGACAACCAGATGGAAGATAAGTTTCTGTGTTACACATTTTCTTAGGATCCTCAACACTAAATAGACCCTTTTTGCAATGCTTGGTGCCGAGTCATGTTTAAGTCAATGAAGAAACATGTAAAACCTTGCTGGCCGTGCTTGGTGATACAGATACATGCTGAATAAATGGTCTGCACTCCTGTGCAGGGAGCTATTGACTCCTCCCAGCTGGAATACCCAGGGAAGGCTTTACCAGGCAGTTGGGATCGAGTTTGTGTAGAATTTGGATAAGCAAAGAGGAAGAGATGGGGTGGCGTGTTTGTGTGATGTCGATTTATGTCTCCGCATTCATTCCAAGTTTTAGAAACATTCCCCTCAGGTTCGTTTCCTTTAAAATTTTATTTTTCTTAGGTTTGAAAAAGCGTCTTAGGAGGCCATGGTGAGGAAATGTTAAGAGTCTCAATTCATGGCAGTGTTGTAGAATGCAAAGAAAAAATGCCGAAAATTTTGTCGATCAGTTTGCCAAGTGCCGCTTTTTGCGTTTTCGTTGTAGATGCCTCTCAATCTCACCAATGCTGTGGCCACGGCCAGGCAACTTCTGGCGTACACCGTGGAAGCGGCCAACTTTTCTGACAAGATGGATGTTGTATTTGTGGCTGAAATGATAGAAAAATTTGGAAGATTTACCAAAGAGGAAAAATCGAAAGAGGTATTTTGCTGGTTCCAAGGGGGTTGCATATCGCAAGCTAACAAATGGCCGTGTGGGAGTTTTGAGTCTTTATTTTTAAAGCCTGTTTATGTTTGCTCTATTTGAACTAAAGAAATATGCTTTTCACCTCAAAAATCATCATTGAGAAACTCATAATCTATCTATTAGTGACCTTGTGTTGAGAGGCCCAGAGGTGACCTATCAGTTCTTAGAAATTGAGGTGCCATGATACAGTGTTGCTGGTGGGAAAAAGGAGGTTTGCCGCGCGCAGTGGGTCGGTCAGCCAGGGCTGCCTGGGTCGGGCTTCCCAGGTGTCTCTTCTCCACGCAGCCCTCTGCTGTCTCTTCCTCTCAATAAGAGTTAGTCACCCAGATTGTGTGTGGCGTTGGTTCATTCCTTTTGTAATGTCCTGGAGAAATGCAAGTCTGTTTCAGGAACTTCCTTGGAATTTCAAATGATGGGACTATTCAAGTTATGGAAATGTAGTGGCTTTGCAGAGTGGTGCCTGTTAAGGGGCCCTTTTCAAAACCGATGACTTGGTGCCCACGTGATACCCTGTAGGGGAAAACATTGACAACAGCAATTTCCAGAATGAATGAGCAGCAAATCGTGCTTTGAATGAGTTTCAAGAAGGAGATTAGCGTATTCTTAAGCTTTCAGTTCCCAGCTATGTGAGAACTTTATATATACTGTTCCTTTTGTGATGTAATTACTTCTATAGAAATGAATTTGAGAGGTAGAAGAAATCTAGGTCAAGTCGTAAACCAAAGTCTAAATACAATGAAATGATTTTTTTCCAAGGTTACACTGCTAGGTTAGGGCAGGGCTGAAAACCGAAGGCAGGAACCTCGGCTGTCTAGCTCAGGTTCCCTGCGGTTTCACATGTACCTTCTAGTGCAGTGCTGCCCTTCCAGGCTGTTCCGAAAGCACTCGGCATCCATCTGTGGGGAAAGTACGGTGCTAAACAAACTCCACATGTAGGACACCCCAGATTCGTGAATATGTTAAAACATACAAAAAACTAAGCCATGGTTTCCCTTGGTCATTTAAGCCAGGAATGTTTCTGGTACAATTTCTTGCATTTTGGAGATAAGTTTTGGAAGTGCAGCCCTAGTACATTAGGTGCTGTATTTGACATGATGTAGCTGCTAAAGGAAGGAAAATGATATGTTTTGGTGTGTACAGATGACTCGGGCAGACAGGCCACTTTGTAATGAGAGAATGTTTCGGTGCTGTTATCTGAACTTCAGATCACCGTATTGTAATGAGCTCTCCAGCTTTCTGATTGTGTCTCTGGGCCACAGCCCGCTCCCTGTGGTGAGTTTTCTCTGCCGTGGGAGAAGCTGCCTGGACTCTGGCTCTGGGATAATCCTGCTGTCCATTGTTGAGTCTAATCACAGGTTTGCTGCCCACATGATTACAAGTCATTAGTGGGAGTGGGACGTTCTGAGTCACTAAAGTAATTGAAGTGACGTTTGGAATGTGCACACTGAAACAGATTTTGCCACCATACAGTACGTATTTATCCCCATGCCTCTGGGGTTTGAGGTGAGGGCCTTTGCTCACCCTCTGGGTTGTGAAGAGCAGCGTGGTGCCCAGCCAGAGGTGTGCACTGCACTGTGTTTGCTAGTGTGTGGTGTGCCTGGTCTGCTGCTTTGGAATGTGCTTTGGGGACAGGATCACATTGATGACTGCAGGTACATTTGTTTTTCTGAGTCATTCATTAACCTTGGGCCCTTTACTTTAAAAATAGGAGGGACACTTGTCCTGCTTAACTTGCAAAATGAGTGCACAGGTGAGAAAATATAAGTGAAACTTTTTTGTACAGTAGTTGCAAAGCCGGGATGTGATTTTATAGGGTGAGGAAATGTAACATTCTGATGATCTCAGAAGCTAAGAATGAGGTCCTTAAAAAAACCAGTGTTCTAGTTACTTCTCTAAAAACGTATCATTTGATGTAGAGTTTTGTCACTTTCATTGCTTGAGGTGGAAGGTAAAGTTTGAATCGCAGCATCTTTGGAAACAAACAATAGCAACTAATTATTAAATATGAACAGGAGAAATAGAGGAACATATTCAGGATTGGAAAACTGAAGTATAGAGGCAGTATTACTCTTGATGCAGTGACGGACATCCTGTCTGGTTCTTTGGGAAGTCAAACCAAAGGCCGTGCCTTTCACCGTTTATTAGGACCATGAAATGAAATCGGGAGGGCTAAGGAAGGCCATCCCTACAGCATAAACCTAGGCTCAGGTATTCTAAAATGCACATGGCTCAGTGGGGCAAATTAACTTGATTTTTGTTTTATGTCCAAAAAGCGACTATCCTGTGCGTAATGTTATGGCTGAAATACTGTGCACAGTTGCCTTTTCACGCAGGATTGAATCGTGCCCGCACAAGCCGGCATTCGGCGGGTAGGGCGGGTGCTAAAAGCTATCACACCGTCAGGCCTAAGCGGTGCGTTTCGTGGGGTCTTAAAAAACAGCTGAAGGTTGTCAGGCAGCATAAGCATCTGTTCCACATTTCGCAGAGCGGTGAAAACATGATGCCTCCATTTCAGTAGANGCGTAATGTCATGGCTGAAATACTGTGCACAGTTGCCTTTTCACGCAGGATTGAATCGTGCTCGCACAAGCAGGCATTCGGCAGGTAGGGCGGGTGCTAAAAGCTATCACACCGTCAGGCCTAAGCGGTGCGTTTCGTGGGGTCTTAAAAAACAGCTGAAGGTTGTCAGGCAGCATAAGCATCTGTTCCACATTTCGCAGAGCGATGAAAACATGATGCCTCCGTTTCAGTAGAGGAGAGAGCGTTAGGGACGACATTCGGCTGCATTGGAGTCCCCTTCCTGTGCGTGCGCCAGGTGAGAAGGGGCAGGGAGGCACGCACCTGGCACCAGTTTACTAGAGGTCATTTGGCACGTTTTTATGTGCAGGCTTAACAAATGGGTGAAGTCCATTTATTCATTTTAAAACGTAATGACCTCTGTATTGGCTGGTACGTTCCTTGTTTATTTTCCACGTTTCTGGTGTTTTTGTAGATCCGTTCCTGAACACAGTTTCTCAAAGGTGACTCCGCAGCTTTATCACCTGGAGGGTTTGCTAAACAACGTTTGCAGGGAGCCCCGAGAATTCGTGTGTCTAGAGAGGTTCCAGGGGGCACCGGGGTGGTGTGTCTGGGAGAAAGGCAGAGGCATTGAAAACCACTGTAGAACCTTCGTATTCTGTAGTGAGCTAGTTCCCATTTTTTTCCTTTGGGTTTAACTTCGTAACAGCTTTTTAGAATTTTTTAATTGGAAACTTGTAAAAGTATAGGAGAGAGAATGTTTTTGTTAATATCTGTGTTATACCTTTCACCTTCAACAACCTTCAGTATTTACCAGTCTAACTTCATTTATCCATTTATTTCTTTTACCCTCCATCCCTCTCTCATCTTCCTCCTTCCCTCCCTCCATTCCTTCCTTCCTTCCTTCCTTCCTTCCTTCCTTCCTTCCTTCCTTCCTCTCTCTGTTCGTCTTTCCCTCCCTCTTTCCCACCCTTCTCCCTCCCTCTCCTCCTCCTCCTTTTGTTTCTTTCTTTCTCTGGATCATTTCATAGTGAATTCTGTATGTCGTATTTTATCCATGACAGGCAAGTCAAGTGACAAGGTCAAGACAGGCACATTTCAAGTTTCCTCGTTGCCCCGTTTCTTGGCTGGGCTGATGGCGTGGTGGTTGCCCTGACCCTGAGGTATCCTGTTTGGTTATCAGCTCGTGCACCCACCTTCTCCCGTAGGCAGTTGGTGGGTCCCAGGCCCTGTGTGGACGTCCCAGCACAGCCCCAGCACAGTCCCTGGTCAGCCAGGTTCACCCCCGGGGCTCCCACGCTGGCCTCTGGAGGGGTTTCTGTTTCCTGCCTGGTCAGCGGTGCATGTGGAAAGAGCGGGGGTGCTGGGTGGAGGGGGGTAAAGGGGACAAAAACGGGACAGCTGTAATAGCATAATCAATCAAGTGCACTTCAGAAAATGAAGTTAAAAAAAGATAACTTTTTCTCTTCAGCATTTTTCTCTTTTCGCAGGAGAATTGTCCAGAGTACTTAGTTTGCTATTCTTCCCCAGAAAGTTAGATGCCCATACATGTTGGTACTCAGAAAAAAACAAAACCTGCTTCCAGGGGGAGAGTGGAGGAACCTTAGATGTTCGGCTTTTCCAGGCATTGCGAGGGTGTTGCTGGGTCGGTGCCCAAGACGTCCCACCTCTCCTGACTGGTGTCCCTCACGTGGTTTGTGACTCTGCCACAAAAGCAACTTCATCTACCTGGAGGAAATGGTCCCCTTTCTGTTGATAATTGTAAAATGACCTTCACTGCCCTAACTAGAGACATATCAAGAACCAACTGCTCCCAGTCACGGCAGCTCTGCCACTGATACATATTTTTAACTCATTTGTTTCTCTTTTCTCTCTCTCCTTCTCTCTCTTTTATTTATTTTTTGTTTTTTTACTTAAAACATTTTTTAATTTTTATTTATTTTCATTTATTTAATTAATTTAATTATTATTTTTTTAAAAATATTTTATTTATTTATCTTTAGAGGGGAAGGGAAGGAGAGAGGAAGAGAAACATCAATGTATGGTTGCTTATTGTGCCTCCCCTGCTGGGAACTCGCCCCTGCTGGGAACTGGCCTGCAACCCAGGAATGTGCCCTGACTGGGAATCGAACCTCGATTGTCTGGTTTACAGGCCCACGCTCAATCCACTGAGCTACACCAGCCAGGGCTCTAATTTATTTAATTATTTTTCAAGTACATTTTTCTGTTTATTACTCCCATCCTATCCCCCCCCCCCCCCCGTGCTCCCCCCTCCCTCCCATTGTCCATGTATCCTTTGGACCTGCCTTTTGACCCAGCAATTCCACTACTGGGATTGTATTCTAAGAATCCTTCTCTCTCTTTTAAATCATTACCTGAGGGTGTGTGTATTGAGTTTAGAGAGAGAGGAAGAGAAAGAGAGACAGAAACAGTGATAGGTTGCCTCCTGTACGTGCCCAGGCTGGGCGGCTGGGGATCTAACCTGTACAGGATGGTGCTCCAGTCCCCTGAGCCACCTGGCCAAGGCTCTTCTCTTACGTCTGTATATCTCACTCTTTATTTATGTGTTCTTAATTAAAAATACTTATTTCTAAGCTTTTGCTAGGCTCCCTCAAATCCTCCCTGGAAGGTGATGAAGAATACATGCATCATTATTCTCAGCATCTCATCGTTTCCCCTCTTCCTTCTCTCCTGTTTCTCCAGTTCCACCTTCATCATCTTCCCCCTCCTTCTCCTTACCTCTGTGCCCCAGTAAAACCAGAGGTTTGCTGTCTGCCCTGGGTCCTGGTCGCTATCCCAAGAAGTCCTCTCATTGACTAGCGGCAGCTCACCCAAGCCAGCGTTGGAGCCCCACACCCTCAGGACCCTAGGGCTTGTTAAGAGTGACATACATACACTTTTAAAACTTGACTTTCCCAAAAGAGCAGTTTCTTCATTAAAAGTGATCAAGAGAATAACGTGCCATAAGATAGGTGCCATCTCAATAGGCTAATTTGTAACTAGGAGAAAATAATGAGGAATCTTGAACTTTCATGATATCAGCTGCTACTGTTGTTATCATTTAGTGGATTTGGGACTACATGTCAATTCTTGTGGTTCCTGTTTCCGTCTTAGTGGTCCCAGCGCAGCTGCCTGGCTTGCTGCCGTGCATACACACTTGTGTCTGCGGTTCTTGCTTTCCTGGTTATTAGAACCAGCAAGGGTACCCCCTGCTGCTTCAGGCTTGAAAGTGGAAGTGTGGGGAGGGGTCTAAAGAGGTCTAGATTCCTTGGTTTTTCTAAAACAAAAAGAATAAAGAAAGAAAAACGTGGATTAAGAAAGAGCAGGACTTAGGGTTTTTTTTATCTCATTTTACAGAATAACAGACTGAGTCTTGGAGAGGCTGATAATTTGCTCACGGACATCTGACCGGGACAGAGTTGAAATCCTAACCCAGGAATATTTAACTCCCAGACATGCAGACATTCTGCCTTCACTGTCACATTTTGCTCCTACTACATTAAAATGAAATATCATCAAGTTTAGTTCATGCAGCATCTTATGTATTTCTTGTGCTAGCCTATCAAATACATGAAATTTGCAGATGATTTTGGTCTAATTTTGATCAGAATTCCAAACATACCTATAAGGGTGGGCAAAAGTAGTAGGTTTACAGTTGTGACTACGTGAAACACAGTTTATTCAGCTATTGCAGTTGTCATAACCTGCGTGTCTTTTTCCATACGAACAACTGGTGCCCACCCCTGTACTGAGAAGAGCAAGAACTATTCTGTCTTTTAAAACAGATGACATTTAATGTTTTCATTGTTATTAATGTGGCATTTTCATCCTTCACCCTTTATCTTTGATCAGGCATGTTCACACACATGTTCATTTCATCCTGACTGTTTAGCGGGACAGGTGGCTGAGCAGGTGCGAGATTCCTTCTGACCTTCTGTGGCTGGAATGGCCGTCAGGGAATGAGGTCAAGGGGACGCAAAGGCTTCGGGATGCTGGCTGCAGTTTTCAAGCTCTCTTTGTCAGGTTTCAGGAATACTTTTTTAGTCCAGTGTGATTTTTCATGCACTGTTACTCCTTTTTGCGTCCTTTTGTCACTGTGATGGATTCAGAACTGCTTCCGTGACCCAGCCACACAAGCATACAGCGTTTTAGGATGACCTGCCCAAAGGAGGTTGTTCACACTGAGTCTTTCTCCTTAGTTCTTACTTATCCATTTAGAGTAGAATAATGAGAGACATTGCTTCTTCCCAGCTAAGACCATCTCTCTGGTCAACTGCATGCCTTCTTAGAGATATTCCTTTTCTTTATGACTTTTAACACTTTAAATCCCGTTACTGGCATCATTGAGTAAGCCACAGGAGTTCTTTCATCCTGTAATCATCATCATTTTTCAGTAGAGATGCTGTATCCATCAGGTCTCACGTCACCTCTCCATAAAGTTTGTACATTTAAAACCTCACGTCTATTAGTAATTGTGCTAATCTGCAAATGCTTTCTTAGGGTAGAATCAGTATTTTCCTGCAGTTTTTTCTTTTAAGTTTTTGCATCCAATGGGAATTTCTTTTTTTTTTGAGAGCCAGAGAGCCTAGTTTACCCTATTCATTTTTATATGAAAGTTTCAAATAACAATAGGTAAAAATAATAAAAACTTAGCCAAATTATTTCAGCTGTTCTGAACTCTCATTGAGAGGTGGTCGTTATTTTTCAATTGCTGTATAGACAGCTGACTGATCGATGTCGTGATTGGCATCTTGGAGGCCTTACCCTTCTTCATAACTTCAGAACTAAGCACTTCCGGTGGAACGAAATTCAACCCCATGCCTGTTTATTGGCATCGGTACTGGGATGCTGGTGTCTCGTGGATTGTGCAGACAGACTGGGGATCCTGCAGAGCTTCATGATAGGCGCCTCCTAATTCTCTGCCAGTCGATGCTGTTGATGTGTTGGGTTTGGGGGAAATGCCCTTTGCCAGTGTGTGAGTCTACTAACATGAGGCGTTTGAATTAAATGCTCTTCACATATTCCCCTGCTTATTTCCTTCATCACGGCTATAATGCAAATCACTTTTTAAAAATGCATTTATTTCCTATTCTCCTCACTAGATTGTAAGCTCCAAAATAGAGCTTGCATGTTTTTTTCCACTGTTCAGGAGAGGGTCTGTCTCACCTGGGCCCTCGGTAAATATTTTGTCAGTGAGTAAGTGAGTTTTGTATACCATCGGCTTTCCTACCAGGGTTAGACTATGAATGAGGGTATAAATATAAATAGGACATTGAGTTGCCCCTGCCCTCAGGGTGTTCACATTGAAAATAAAATAAAGAGAGAATTTGCGATGTACTTTGTGGAGGGCAGTGCAAAGTCAGTAGACTGATTTTTTAATTGGATGAGGTGGCGGGTGAGGAGGAGGTGGCAGCTTTGCTGGAGGCGTTGGTCCAGTTTAAATATGAACACAGACTTTAAAAATGCCCCCCTCCTAACACTTCTAGAGCCTGTAATTGTCAAAGAGGGTCTACATTGTGATTCAAGTGGTTAACAACAACAACAAAAAGGAGCAATAAAATTACAAGGCGAGCTCACGTTTTTTGAGTGCTTGCCACATGCCAGGCATGGTTTCAGGAGCCTTATGTGTGTTAATGGAATGTACTCTGCACAATATTCAGAACAGACAGGATTGTTATTATCCACATTATCCAAATAAAGTCAGGTACAAGAGGTTAAGTGGCCAGCGCAGCTAGGAATCAGGGTTTGAAGTCCTGTTCTTCACCCTGGCTCTTACAATAGTTATCTCACCCCAGGTTCCAGGGTTGGTATCTGGTGGGATTCCACAGGCCTGTCTTTGCGAAGGACTCTGGGTGGGATAGACTGAGTTTTTTCCAAGCCCACCTCAGCCCTCGTAATTATATATCCTGGGAAGATGAGTGGATGCAGAACGGGTTGTGAAACTCGCCTGGGATCTTCTGTGATGATCAAAAGACTTCTGCTGAAACAGCCTCGGCTTTCTGGCCGGCTTTGGGGCCTCACACCTTTGATGCGTATGTCTTGATTAGAGAACCAGCCAGCTTCCAAATCCTCTGATCCCACCCCTGTAATGCTTTTGTTGTTCTTTCTGCTGTAGATCTCCGTCCCACTGAACATTTTGCTCAATACCAACTCCCCTTGACACCAGTCTGTCTCATTAGCCCTGCACGTTCAGTGCGTTTCTCTGACACAGGGCACATGAGTCAGCATGAACAACATTCCATGGACTTTTCGCTGGCATCGCTGACAGATGCTTACATCTGTTAGTTATGAGCTGAGCTAATGAGAAGAATTCAGTAAATGAGTTCTTTTCATTAGGCCAGTTCATAACTTGATAAAACAAGCAATGCAGAAGTGAGCACCTCTTTGGATCCATTCATTTCATGGCCCTGGGTCTTAAAGGGGAGGGCAGGTGCATTCGGGGTAGAGGAAGCTGCGTGTGCAGACATGCGATGGCCCTGCGTAGATGGCGGACTTCCTGAGGTTGGACACGTCTGGAGTTTTGAGTGGCACCAGTTTACAAAGAACTGGGCAGTAGATATTTCTTATTAATAATAATACTAACCCAACACACACAAAGAAGTGTTCCTCAGTGGTTTTCCACACAAAGAGTTGGAGACTTTTCATTTGGGGATCGTGTAGATGTCTTTTCCCGCCTCTGGATTTGAGTACCCCATGCCAGTCTTTTCACAAATGATTTGGGGGTCACTTAAGTACACTGTTCGGCCCTAAAAATTACCAAAAGGCCATAACTGAATGTGCTGTTCATGTCCACAGAGGGTTTCCTGGAGGCAAGTACAGTGGCTGTTGTGTTTTCTCTGGACCCTCGAGGCTGAGGGCCTGTCTCGGTGTCCCAGGAGGATTTGCACGGTGTAAAACAGCCCGTGTTACCTGCTTCTTTTCTCTCCCCCTGCCTGCCAGCTCGGAGACGTGATGGTGGACATCGCAAGCAACATCATGCTGGCCGACGAGCGCGTCCTGTGGCTGGCGCAGCGGGAGGCAAAAGCCTGCAGCCGGGTGGTCCGGTGCCTGCAGCGGATCGCAACCCACCGACTCGCGAACGGAGCGCATGTTTACTCCACAGTAAGTGCGATGTTATTCTAGAACTCTGAGAAAAGAAGTCCTAGGCTTAAAATAAAAATTAAGGGGTCTTTGTGCATGTGTGGTACTTAGAAGGGCTCCTTGCCTGTGGAGTAGGCATGGACCTAACCATCCTTAGAAACGGAAGGAGATGTTGTGTGGTCCTTAGATGTTACAGTAAATTCTGTTGTCTTCCTGCATGCGAAAGGCTGTCCCTTCCTGTGCCCTCTCTGGCCTGGTTTGGATGGTGGGAGTGACGCCCGCCTTCCTGCAGCTGTGGCCGTGGCGACTGTGGCAACGTGTCCTGCGATTGGCAGACCCCTGAGTTTAGTCTCACTCTTGAGTTTCTTAAAATTGTTGGGGCAGGTACCACCTTTTCCAGGTGATTTTCCATCTTAATATGAACAGCTATTCATCTACGACTATCTAGACTAGTCCCTCCCTTCCTTTTCCTTTTTTAACTTTTAATGGACTTTATTGGGTGACATTGGCTAATAAAAATTATATAGGTTTCAGTATACAATTCTGTATTACATCATCTGTAGATTATATTTGTTCACCACCCTAAGTCATATCTCCTTTTATCACCATTTTTAGCCCCTGGACGCTCTTCTACCTCCCCTCACCCCCTTTCTCTCTGGTAATCACCATACTCGTGACTGTATACTGTGTACTATGGATACGAGCGTTTTTTTTTGGTTTTTTTTTGCTCAGTCCCTTCACCTTTTTCACACAGCTCCCCTACCTCACCCCTGACAGCATCAGTCTCTTCTTGGTACCTATGAGTCTATTTCTATTTTCTTAGTTTATTTTGTTTAGGAGGTTTCACATATAAGGGAGATCTTATGGTATTTATCTTTCTCTGACTGGCTTATTTCACTTAGCATAATGTCCTCCTCCAGGTCTACTGTGATATTGCAAAGGGTGGGATTTCCTTTCTTGTTATGAATGAGTAGTATCCATTGTGTGAACATGCCACAGCTTTTTTATGCACTCCTGTTCTGATTGGCACTGGGGCTGCTTCCAAATCTTGGCTGTTCTAAGTAATGCTGCCACAAACATGGGGTGCATTATATTCTTTCAAAATAGTGGTTCAGGTTTCTCTGGATTTATTCCCAGAAGTGGCATCACTGGGTCATAGGCAGTTCCATTTTTAATTTTTTGAGGTGTCTCCATACTGCTTTCCACAGTGGCTGCACCAGTCTGCATTCCCACCAGCAGTGCACTAGGGTTCCCTTTTCTCCGCCTCCTCTCCAGCACTTGTTGTTTGCTGATTTATTAATGACGACCACTCTGACCGGTGTGAGGTGAGACCTCATTGTGGTTTTAGTGCGCGTGTCTCTGGTGATTAGTAACATTGAACATCTTTTCATTTGACTGTCGGCCATCTGGATGTCTGTTCACGTCCTTCGCCGATTTTAAATTTGATTAGTTAGTTTTTTTGGTATTGAATTATGTAAGTTCTTTATAAATGTTGAATATTAACCTCTTATCAGATACAGCATTGTGAATATGTTTTCCCACTCAGTCTCTTAAAATTTTCTTAGCACAGGTCTTTTACATCCTTGGTGTTTTTCCTAGGAATTTTTTTGGGGGTGCAATTGTGCATGGAATTGTTTTTTTAGTTTCCATTTCTGGTAGTTCATTATTAGTGTGTATAAATGCAACTGATTTCTGTATATCTATTTGGTATACTGCTGCTTTTCTGAATTTATGTATCAGTTTTAGTAGTTTTTGGTGGCATTTTAGGGTTCCCTGATTACAGCATGATGACAGAAGTGAGTCTGTAAAATTTTTATCTGTGCAGCTTTATGTGAAGAGTTAACTAGATCGTCCTGCGAAAGAAAAACGTGAACATGCTGTGCAGTGCTGGACGAGGCGACTCCCGAGGGCATCCCCCACTCCCCTGTTCCTCTCCCTGTACTGTGGCCAGTAACAGCTGTACTCATATCTCTAGCTGGTTTTTTCCCACAGCACCCCTCCGATTTTAGCTCAGTTTTCTGCCAAGTGTTCTTTAAATTATTTTTAATTGACTTTGAGTCTGTCTGATTCTCCACACTTCATGACCTATTCTTTTCCTCTTCACTGATGTCTTTCTATTTTGGGACATCCTTTTGTTTCCAGCCTCTTTTTAAAAAAATCCTGCCATTGGTGGACATAGGGTCTTTGTTTCGTAAGAGTCTGAGTTCTCTTTTAATTTATGTGCCGTGTCTCATAATTTATGTGCTGTGTCTGAAAATCCTCCGAAAGGGCTTTTCTTTCCATTTGCTAAATCTTCTGTAACTTCCGTTTGGTCGACTTTCATAGTATTCGCCCAACATCGCCCTGGAAGCGTATGTCATCAAGGCCACCGGCTTCTCTGGGATGACGTGTACCGTGTTCCAGAAAGTGGCCGCCTCTGACCGCGCAGGCCTTTCCGACTACGGGAGGCGGGACCCAGACGGAGGCCTGGATAAGCAGCTGAGCTTTAAGTGCAACGTGTCAAATACGTTTTCCAGCCTGGCGCTGAAGGTATGTGATGGTCTGTGATTGGTTAAGACCTTTTGCACTTAGACTAGAATGCTCAAAACGTTTTGCTTTGCAAAATCACATTACGATTTTCATGGGCCTGGGAATTTTGGCCCTTTGGACTCCGTTCTCTACACCAAAATATCAAAGTTCTGTTTTACAACTGCAGTGGTAAGAAGATGACTGTATTAGTGTTACATATTAAAACATTATCCTTGACCTTAAATTGCATTTTTTATTGCTCCTGATTTTCAAGGCATGAAAGTATTCTGTGCCCTTGGCTTTGTGCCTACTGAACCTAATGGAAAATTGGCCTTGAGACAGAGCGGTGAATCAGGCAGCCTGTATATCACGAATTTTGGCAAGGAAGTCAAACATGATATGTCTTCAGAAAGCGTGTGTTTTATTGCAGTCAGCAAAATTAAAAGCATTGTTACTGATTTTTAAAATTCAGGGTTTAGAAATGTTTCATTCAAGTCCATTGAAGCAAGTAGTGGAGGTATAATCCAGCCCCTGACGGAACGACATTTTCTCCATTTGCTTGGTGTGGCCACGGGTCACTGCTGTCTGCTCTGTGGATTTTAATTACTAAGTGGTGTCTTTGTTTCTGTCATTTTTGAAGTATATCGCAAACAGGATTGCAGTCCCTTTGATGGCTGCATAGTAATTGATCGCCTAGGTGTTAGGTATTGATGCAGTGTGAGACTCAATCAATATCGAATGAATGAAAAATTAATGCATTTCATCATACATTACCTGGTGACCTCCATAGGAAAGGCCAATTAGCTAAATGCGGAAAGGGCCCGTTCCCGTCACCACGCACGACCGTCTCACCTAGGTCAGAGTGTCTCGTGATCGTGTACTTCCTTGGCTCCTCGTGCTCAGAGGAAAAGTGTCAGGATGTGCTCTGTCTCCTTCTGTCTGTGACAGCACTGGGTGCCCCCAGCAGACCTGCTCCTTTCCTCACTGCCGTTTTCATTGGTCAGAACGTACGGCGAAGGGAATGGAGACAGCATCACCCACAAGCCCTTGCGAGAAAGGGCCCTCTCCAGGTGTGGGTCTTTGAGGAGCACTTAAAATCGATGAATCCTTCTGTCTGAGGAGGTTGTAGTTGGGAGAAAGGAATTAAAAAATGGCGAAACCCTATACGTTTAATCACTCTCACACACCTGCCCCTCTGGGGAAGAAACGTTTCTGCTTTCTAACGTAGAAAGCTTCAAATGAACACGCAGATTTGTCAGTCTTGTGCTGTTCTCCCTTTTGATCCTCTTGTGGCTAGAAGCTAGGGACGCACCGCACTAACATTCACGCTTCGTATGTGGACATGATTAAACTGCGCGAAAGGGGACTGTCTTTTGTGACACAAAATTAGTTAAATATTTTAATGTCAACAGCTCAAAATGCTTCTGCATGTTAACAGAAAACGTTGTTTTAAACTTTATACTAGGATAATTTATATGCTTTGTGTGTGTGTGTGCCTTGAAGACAGCACTAACTACACAACTCAGACATGAAGTAATCAGTATACTCCCCTTCAGTGGGGAAATAGGCTAGCCTAGGAAGTTAAACCCATAAAAACGCAGTCCTTAGCATATAGGAGCGCTACTTGGATTGCTTCCTGCGTGCTTCTTGCATCCTTCTCTGTTTACTTACCATCACAGCCTCATCTGGAGGGACTTCCATCCTGTATTGACCAAACCATGGTTACCTATTGAGTCTCTATGTCTCCGGGCTGTTCCTTGAAAATTCATCCTTCTCATATAGATTAGCCTACTTAGGGCTACTGTTTGGCCAACAAGTACCGATGCAACCATGCCAGTTAGCAAATTATTGAAATGCTTCCTTACCTTTACAAGTAGCTGCTGCCACGGTCTCCTGAGCAGCTCTGCAGCCCTGCTGGCCCTTCTGCTGGGGACACCGCCCGGATGCATTCAGTGCCTGGGGAGCAGGGGGCTCTCAGAGCCTCCCCTCTGCAGAGGTCGTTCTGATGGTCAGTGTGTGCCTCACTTCAGGGTGTTCGTAGTGGCAGCATTATCTTAGATGTACCCAAAGTGGAAATTGACCTCCTCCCCGGTATGTCCTCCCCGGTACATACTTCCTGTCTCTCTGTAGGCTGGCTTGCGGGTGGGTTCATCATTTGTCATTTATCCCTGTTCCATGTCTCTTCCCACCTCCTCTTCCTTTTGTCCAGTGACAGCAAATGTCCCTTGCCTTGTCTCCCAGTCACTGGTCATTCTCAGGCCAGCCTCATGTTAATTCATCTGCTAGAATTTCCTCCTCTTCTCCTTCCCTCCCCAGCACCATGGTTGTGTGTTAACACCCAGCAAAAATGTCACCTTCAAGGAATCTTAGCTGATTGCGTCCTGTGTTTCCTTTCCTCTTCCATCCCGTGTCCCGCATTTCTCTCCCTCACTCAGCCCCTAACCCTCTGCTCATCTCTGTCCTTACATGTCACACAGGGGACTGGGTGGGTTTCCCACCGCGCACACTGGACTGAGGACTGTGTGAGGGCAGAGCTGGTGATGAAGCCACCGGTGATTCCAGCGCCTGGCCCCAGGCGTCTGGCCAGTTTGTCCTCTGACTCCCAAAGCACCAAATAAAATATTTTCATAACCAAATGCTTCTTTCCATCATCGGCACCATAATTCAGATATGTGTAACATCACAATACGTTACCTGTTTTTGATGTACTCCTATAAGCTTTTAGAAATTTGTAGTGTTTTTGAATTTAGCTGTATTGTCTCCAGAAAGAGCCAGTTCTTTAACCCGTTCTTGACTGTACTTTGGAAATTAGTTTTTCCTCTACGTATCTCCTATTTCCCTCATGTCAGGCATTTAGGGCTTTAGCCCAAATGAAGTCCTTTTAATTTTGCAGACCAGTTATGCACATTGTTTTGCCTCTGCCCTTTTCCAAGCCCTCAGGACCTCCCCTGCCTGGGGACATTCCTGCTGCCCTCCCTGTAAGAGCTCTTTTTCAGAGTTTGTCATGGCCTGCTAGTCCCATGGTGCTTTGCTCTTCCTCCAGAGTAATTAGAGGCTGATGTGATGGTGAGTTGGGTTACCGGGAGAGAGGCCACAGGAAACGGTGACTCAGAGTGCGGTCCTTCTGCAGCCAGGCAGCCGAGGTTCACATTCCGCTGCCCCAGGTGACTGCTGTGCAAACTTGGGCAGGTCCTTAACCTCTCTGATGTCCATTCCTCATCTGTTCCATAGGAATCATGGCATGGTACTCAAAGGGTTATTAAGAGGATTAAGTGAGGCACATATATAGACGTTTACAACAGTGCCCGGCACAGAGTAAGCATGTGATAAATGTTAGCTGTTTTTATTACTCTTTTTTTACTGTTGCATCTCTCTCTTGTTAAATTGTGAATAGTTGAGGGCAGGCACATGACTCATTTCATCGTGTGTCTAGATTCTGCTCGGTACTGACACAGAGGAATGAAACATTCAGTAAATGTTGTTGGATAAAAATTAATAGTCATACTTGATTAGTAAAGAAAGTCAGTTAAAAATTAATTCTAAAGGCAAACATAATCCCTGTTAATCTTTAGAAGTGAAATAATCAGAAGGTGGTCTGCAGTTCAGAACTAATTATACATAAGGAAATAATTAGGATATGCCATTAAATCTATCTGTTTGAAATTGAGTGTGTAGATAGTCAAGAAAACATGGACAAATTGGTATTTTATTCTTTTAAATCAGGTGGCTCTTTGACTCTTTTTGATTTTATTGTCAGAATTCTATAGATGTAAACAAATTAGGATTTTAGAAACATTTAATTTACTAATTACATGGGGGTAGGACTCCAGATTGCTTTGTAAGGAATGATGTTAAAATTTGGAGGTATTTAAGTTAACATTACCTATAATACTTAACATTTTCTTCTTAGTTTAATGTCATTGTAAATAGAGACATATACATGAATTGAGCAAATAAATTCATAAGAGCCCTATGATAACATTGCTTTCATGTGTGTTTATCCTTTGTCAGTTTCTAGTATTAAGATTAATGCTAGAATTGTGGAAGAAACCTGTGATGAGGTTCTGGATCACTGTGGGCAGTCAGGGACGTCTTTGTCCCCAGCCTCCCGATGACCCCTCGCCACACGATAGCAGTGATGATAATCAAAATGCCACCCACAGTTCTGTAGCTTTGGTTCCTGCTGTGGTCATGATTCCCTTGGTCCTCACATCCACTGGTTGGGAGGACAAGGAGCTGTATTTGGTGGATGAGGCCCAGAGAGGGAAACAAAACCAGGTAGAGTGTTAGGCAGCTACGAAGCGGTGGCGCGGGGACCCTGGTCCCGGTTCCTTTCCACATGGGTGGCATGTAAGCTTTCAGGAGTAAATATTAGACACCAAAAACATGTATTTCCTAGAGGGTGTTCAGAGAAAATTTCCTCATTGATTAGCTATAATTCGTGTATTTCTATCTGTTTCCATTGCCATAATCCATACTCTAAAAACAAATATATGTTTAAATGAAATTATAAACTCTGTGGTCCTCCACCTCAGGCCAAGTGGCACAAGGAATAATCATGATAAGTGTAAAAAAATTGAATGAGCTTTTCTCGGTGGTTTTTTAAAATTAGATTTTAACCTTTTCATAATAAATGACCACTTCTTTCAAAAAATTAAATATGGAGGTATCCCATTCTTACTATAAAACTCAAAACGGTATTGACACAGCTGAAGTTTGTTCCTCTGGCCCCCCGAGGCTGCCCTCCCTCCATCACAGGAACCGTGGTCATTATTTAGTTGTATTGTTTATTGCACTCAGAGGATGGTGTGAAGGCCAGAGGGACGGAGCAGCCTGGATGGAAGCTCTCATTTCTCAGTGTGCTGTCCGTTCACCTGGGTTTTTTAAAAATCGTTGTTGTTCTTTGATTGGTTTTACAAGCTTAAACTTGTGAAGCAAAAGTTTTTGGACTTCTGGAAACTATAGGTGTCACTTTTTTTTTCAGCTGTCTTTTAGGAAATATTACTAGGATTTGTTATAAATGGGATTTATCGTAAGCGATACTTTTCGACTCATTTTGTATTCAAGAATTTTAAAGTACAGAAGTTTTAATAGATATCTACGCTTTGTCAGTTTTCCCTCCTTTAGTTGGTCTCGTTAGTGTTTTTCCTTTTTTGGACGGCTTATTATGCACAAAATAAATTTGTACACTTAATAGAAATTTCCTATATTAGCGAATGAGTCTGTAACACCCCCTTTCCCCCATCAGATTGTATTTGTGAGAGTAGAAGAAATATCTTTATGCATTTTCTCAGGTGAAACCTTCCTGGTATTTTCTCGGCATCTTCAGACCGTCAGCGTTCAGATTTCCAGAATGCTTTCCATTCGCCTGCCGGGTCCCAGCATCGGTCTAAGCCCAGCAGTCAGAGGCTACTTCTAAAAATTATTCACTTGCTTAAGCAGAACTCCTTTTTAAAAAAAAACATTTTACATATTTATTTTTAGAGAAAGGGGAAGGGAGGGAGAAGGAGAGGGAGCAGAACATCAATGTGTGGTTGCCTCTTGTGTGCCTTTGACTGGAGACTTGGCCCTCAACCCTGGCATGTGCCCTGACTGGGAATTGAACCAGAGACCCCAAGTAGAACCTATTTTAAGAAAATAAACATGCCACACAGACTTACTAATGTTATAAGCAATGGTCTGCCTTTATCAGATGAGTACTAGTAACACGAGGTGGGGGGCTAGAAAGGTAAGGGAAATGATCAAGTTGGAGGAGCGGTGAGTCATTCTGTGATACTGCAGATACTGGTTTTGCTAGAGGTACGTGCAGAGTGTCGAATGGGTCCAGAGGAGGGAGCAACCAATTCTTAAAGCAATACACGAGGACTGATAAAATTAATCATCCAAAAAATGAATAAAAACAAAAAAGCCCTATTTAAAAGGGACTTTGTAAAGTCCTTCTGATGGCCGCAACCGCCTTCCTTACCCTGACCTGTCCTTCACCTTGCCCGCAGAGTGACCTTGGTAAACATCAAATCTGCTTAGTTTGAGTTTGCCAGGCAGAAGAACAGTACAGCATTTCACCCAAGGACACTGGCATGTGCAATATTTGCAGTGGCACAAAGACAAGAGAATGCCCAGAAACAGAAATCTGGTGTGGCTGGATAAGAGGTTGTAGTGTGGGGAGTGTTAAAAGCTGAATTTGACACTTTTATTCAAATGAGGTGATGTACTTAGGACGTGGGGGCAGTATTTTCTAATCCTTCGAGAAGCAAGGTGTCATTTAAAATTAGACAATGTGATCCCATTTATTTCTTAAGATGAAACTCCTCCAGCAACGAGAACATTAGATTGCAGAGAGGGGTTGGTTGGTGCCAAAGGAAAGACTGTGATAAATTTTTTAAATAGAGACTTTTGTTTTAGATAGTTAATTATTTGCCTCCTGGGTTTATAGATTTATTTTTTTATTGAACACTGAATAATTTATAATGTTAAAATTCCTAATAAAGAAGTCTGAAAACCATTCAGTAATCAGCCAGCATCTTCTGGTGTTCCTGTTTGCTGCTGTGTTTTTCTAAACATGATGTGTTTCTTAGTCTCAGAGAAACTTCTAACGAAGAATTTGCTGAATCTAAGCTTCTATTTTCTTTGCATAATTTCTTTGGCTGTTTGACAGTCTGAATCCATCATAAATCAACTTAAAGTTCCATAAGCCCAAATTAATTACTCACGTTTGTGATATGCTGCATTTGTACTTATTTACCAAATTTTGTCATTGTAAAATCGACATAAAGAGTTATCAGAGATTCCTGATCTGTTCAATGCTATCTGCTTCAGCAGTGTATGTTATCATGGGGAAATTCACTCTGGTTTGAAGTTATTTTTTTTATTTACTTCTTTAACTTTGAAATAGAGTTGCATTTCTCTTTCTTTTATACTTTGCTTCTTTGCTTTTATGTGGTGTTCAGACATTTCACTGAACTGATAAATTGTTTTAGTTGTTAACGTTTACGTACATATTTTTAAAAGTATTCAGCATATAATTAGAAAGCTTTTGTAGTCGTCTAAAATATTCTTTCTGGTTTCTACGTACTCAGACTAATATGGCAACCTATTTTTGTTGTTTTTCACACGCTTTCAGAACACTATAGTAGAAGCGTCAATTCAGCTTCCACCATCGCTGTTCTCGCCAAAGCAGAAAAGAGAAGTCAGACCCGCCGACGACTCGCTCTATAAGCTCCAGCTCATCGCCTTCCGCAACGGAAAGCTGTTTCCAGCCACAGGGAACTCAACAAACTTGGCCGATGATGGAAAACGGCGTACGGTGGTCACCCCCGTGATTCTCACCAAAATAGGTTTGCATGTGGCATGTGTTGTTATCCGTGCACACTGGGCAATATGACTTCAGCATTCACTGTTCCTTGAACTGCCGACTATTGTTTTTTTTCTTGCTTTTTAAAAAATTATTTTTACTTATTTATTTTTTAGAGAGAGGGAAAGGGAAGGAGAAAGAGTGGGAGAGAAACATCAATGTGTGGTTGCCTCTCATGTGTCCCCTAGTGGGGACCCGGCCCACAACCCAGGCATGTGCCCTGACTGGGAATTGAACCACTGACCCTCTGCTTCCCAGGCCCGTACTCAATCCACTGAGCTACACCAGCCAGGGCTGTTTTTTTTGTTTTTGTTTTAATGAACCACTACTACAGAAGAAAGGTATTGCACGTTCCTGTAGGTTGGCGTTCAGTTGCGCAGGAAGTTTGTTTCAGACATCCTCTTACTACCTCCCCCTTTCCCCAGACGGCGTGAATGTGGACGGCCACCCCGTCCCCGTTAATGTGACATTGCGGCGGATCGCGCACGGGGCCGACGCTGTGGCCGCGCAGTGGGACTTCGACTTGCTGAACGGACAAGGAGGCTGGAAGTCAGACGGGTGCCACATCCTCTACTCGGACGAGAATATCACTACCATTCAGTGCTACTCCCTCAGCAACTACGCGGTGTTAATGGTACTGCAGATGTTCTGTTCATTCATAAATACACCGCCTTCTCGTTTTTCACTTGGGCCTAGTTAAACTCAGATGAAGATTAAAAAAAAACACAAACTTTTAACATAGATTGCTTCCTTTAAGTGAGAAGTGATTTTTGTTGTAATTCTGATTATAAAGAGAAGTTCTCACCAAGTGAAGTAGATGGGATTGAATTTGGAATAGGAATTTTCAGTAAACTTTTTTAAGTGAATCAGTTCACCCAGACTTTGACCTTCAGATCTGGGGACATCTTGGGTGTACACAGTCCAGCTCTCAACCCAGTAGGTGACTCATTTGCCCAGAGATAAACAGTGATTTTTCTTTAGTGTCTTTGCAAATTAAGGGTACTGGTGGTAATTTCAGTTTAGTCACTGTAAACTGGATTGAGACAAATCATGTCTTTTCCATTTTAATGCTAATCAAGCAATATTTTCTGTTATCTATCATTATTAATATTTGGTAAAGTAACCAGTCATTAATGTTAGGGACAGATCTTTTCGTGAATCAATTATTTCTGTGAACTCAATCCCTGAGTTAACAATTATGAAATCAGCCATGCTAATTTTTATTTTCTATTGCAGTTATTATAAGATACCTACATCCTAGAGTATCTGTACATGTATTTAGAGTATAGTGGAAGGAATTACTAATGACTCTGAAAGACAGTTCAGAAATGGCTTGAGGCTAGCCTGGGAGTGAGGACGCCTACGTTTCGTTTCTGCCTTCAGCTTCGAATCTGTTATCCAGACAGTATTTCATGAAAGCTTCAACTAGTCTTGAAGTGTGATACGTTTTGCTTTTTGTGATTTATTCTTTTCTTGAAAAAAATAATAAAGGGCCTTTGCCACTAGAAATGATCTTAAAACAAGCACGGATTAGAATAGATTTCCTCAAGTGTTGCTTTTCCCTCTGCTCCTCATTTTCGTATACCTCACGGGGCGTACCTGACCAACAGGAAGAGTGAACAGGTCGTTTGGCAGGTGTAAGGCTCGTCTATTCAATGGCATCCAGTCACGTGTGCTGTGCATCCCAGGGGACAGTGAGCACAGTCATGCTATTTCGACTCAGCTGTGTTTACAGAAGTCGTTTATCAGTTTGGGTTTAAAGTTTGTGTTGATAATTTAGGAATATCCTCACAAGTAGAAGATGTTTGATTTCTGTTAAGAGTGAGTCTGGATTCTGTATGCTCACATTTTATTAATTTGTAGTAACCTTTCTGATTAAAGCATGAAGCATTAATGAAAATATGAAGCATTTTCTCTTTCACTTTAAAGGTATTTTCTCATTCAGGTTTTTGTTATAAAATAACCAGAAACTGTGAAATACTGAAGGAGAGATAATAGAGATACAGCATTGTCTGAAATTTATATAATAGTTAACAAGAATATGTTGGGGAAATAAATGAAACACAAAACACACATAAAAATGCATTTTTTAAGCTTCACTGGTAATGATATGATAGTATACTGTATGAAACTTTTGTTTTTATTTAATTGAATACCAGTTTAAAGCATCTATTTTTGAACTTCTAGCTGTTCTTCTAAACTATTTAAATTAGTATAATCCCTTTCCAGAAGAAATAGTTATTCTTTTTATCTTTCATACTTTAATGTTTTAAAAATGCAATATACAATTCTTATAAGCTAAAAGATAGAACTAAGATTTTTTATTTACTTTTAAAGAATATTCATTCTTTTGCCTTTCTTAAATATAACTGTGCCACCTAGAGACCACAATGTGAAATGTACCTAGTATTATTGACAAATGTATAATAAAATTAGTGTGTGTGATTTTCAGTTGCTAATTAAACATTAAAGGCAATTAAATGAAGTCATACCTACTTTTAAATAATATCTAAAATACAAGAAATGTCTTAAAAATTCAGAAGTCAACATCTTTTTTCCTTACCTGACACAATTTTGAGTAATAGATAAAAACCTTATATTGTAATATATGGTTTTATATAGTAAGTCTTAAATTTCTGTGTTTTTTTTTTCACATAGTGCATAAATCTTTTCCTGATCTGGTTTTAAAAATTTTTGTGTTAAAAGTTGAGACAAAAAGAATATATTTGTTTATAAATCTCAAACAGATACCGTAATTCATTGCCGTAGACAGACGGCTAAGGTGTCTGTAGGAGCCACAGACCAAGTTTAGAGTTAAGCAGAAATTGGGTCTGTTGGAGTTGGATGATCAGAGGTAGCCAGTTTTTGTCAGGAAGAATTCTAGGAGCTGGGCCAGTAAGAAAAAGAAGAAACATAAATAGCAAGAAGGTAATGATTAGAGTCAAGCCATTTGTGTAGTGCGTAATACTCTAATGGTAATGGTAGTGAAGGTAAGATGACCTCTGTATTTTGATTCCCATTTGTTTTATTCACCTAGAAATATATAAAACTAGAGAGTGCTCATTTGTCTTGATATCTCGCTAACATTGCTTTCAAATATTGTATATATAAAACTTGCTGAATGAAGGCAAACTTTGGTTCCATTTGCTCTTTAATTGAACGTGAGTTGTAGCCATGTTTCTGTTAAGTAGGCACTGCATTCGGACAGAGCAGACGTTTTAATTATTTCCGCACAGTAATGTATAATGAACTCTTGACTTCCACCACTCTCTCAAATAGGTAGCCACCAGTACCAGTTTCTTGAGTATTGTTGGAGAGAGTTTCAGGTTTAGTAAAGCAAAATGAATACATTTCCTTCCATTTTTACAGGAAGGCTGCATGCTACAAACATTGTTGCAAACCAGGCCTTTTTTTTTTTAAATGAAACTATGTTTTATGATAATGATGGTTCCATGGGACAATAGATTTTTGATGATGAGACCTTATGGTGGTGGAGATGTCAGGAGCGAATTTTCACTCAGCACATGTACTAGGTACTTTTCTATATCTGCATTAAATTATTTGGTCATCATAACACTTTGCGAACTGTAGTAACTGTTATCATTCCCCCTTCCAACCCTGTCCGTGGTTGGAGAAACTGAGGCATAGAGAGCTTAAGCAGCATGCCCTAGTTTACAAATTTAGTTAGCATTGGAATTGAGATTTGAATGCAAATTTCAGAAATTTGTGTTCTTAATCTTTGCTAAATCTCCTTTCTAAATATCACATCAGTATAAAAGAGCTTCCTCATTTGCTTTCACCTTTGAATATTATTTTATGCCGCTCCTATAATTTATTGGCCTATTCCTCTATTTTGTTTTCAATAATTTGATTATACTGTATTATTTTACACATTTAATAGGAAATCTTGCAAGATAAATTCCTAAGTGGAATTGGTAGTCACAGGGGATCAACCAACTCCTTCCTTCCTTCCTTCCTTCCTTCCTTCCTTCCTTCCTTCCTTCCTTCCTTCCTTTCTTCCTTCCTTCCTTTCTTTCTTTCTCTCTTTCTCTCTCTGTCTCTTTCTCTCTTTCTCTCTCTCTCTCTCTCTTTCTTTCTGGTTAAAGTGAGATATTGAGCAAAGTGCACAGATATTAAATGTCTATCTTGCTGATGTTTTTCCATGGAAAACATATTTTACTGCCATCAGAATCGAGATTCGTACTTCGCGCCCTTGGTAGCTCACCCATGTTTCTTATTAGTTAATTCCCATCATCCTGTCAAGAGATGTGCACCCTTCCGATGCCAGTCATAGTGAGTTTGCTTACATCATTAGAATTGCACAGTAGGTGCTTTTTGTGTCTGGTGTCTTTCCCATTACAGAGGTCTGGGAGATGTATCGTTTTTGCGTGTAGCAGCATTCCTACCTAGTCGTCCATTGTATGAAATGCCCAAACTCGAGCATTCCACTGTGGGTGGACGTTCGGGTTGTTACTAGGTTCTGGCTCTCAAGAAAATGCTATATTACTCATGTACATATTTGTTGATGGAGTAAAATTGTTGGATTGTAGGCTGTCCCTATCTTTAGCTTTAGTAGATGATACCTCACAGTTGCCCCAAGTGGCCGTATTGGGTTTATGGTCTGACCCATAATGAGAGTTTTAGTTGCCTCACATCCTTGCCAGGGCTTGGCATTCTAAGTCTTTAATTTTAGTCTTTGGTGCTGGAATTATGACGTATCGTTGTGGTTTCGATTTGCTTCCCTCTGGAGACCAGTGATGCCGAGCACCTCTTCAGTTTCTTGGCAGTTTGGGTATCCTTTCTCTGTGACATTTTTGCTCAAGCCTTAACCTTTTTAAAAATTATCTCTGACCCTTTTTTTCTTCTTTGACATACGGCTCTGGATGCATTGAAGGTGTATAGCATAATGACTTATGTATACAATGAAATGATAACCACAGTAAGTTTACTGAATATCCATGATCTCTTACGGATTTAAAGAAAGGAGACTCTTTTTCTTGTGATGAGAATTTTTAGGATTTACTCTCATCGACTTCCAAACGTCCTGTATGCAGCCATGTCAACTCCATTCATCGTGCTGTTCTTTACATCCCCGGCATTTATCCATTTTATGATCGGAAGTTTGTGCCTTTTGACTGTTTGTCCAGCTCCCCCACCCTCCCAACCCTCTGCCTCTTCTCTTTGTCTATGAGGGTTCTTGTTTTCGTTTTGTTTTGTTTCGTTAAGATTTCACATATGTCTTTGCTTATTTCAGTTTGGTTGTTGTCTACTGTTTACTTACTGACTTATAGGGATTCTTGCTATGAATTGTGGACAGGAGGTTTTTGTTGGATTTTTGTGTTGTAGATATCTTCTCCCAGTCCAGTCAGGCTGCGGTAACAGAATTCCACAGACTCGGGAGTTTGTAAACCCCAGAAATGTATTTCTCAAAGCCCTGGAGGCTGGAAGTCCAAGACCAGGTTCAGTGTCTGATGAGAGCCCAGTTTTTCTCCTCACACATGGGAAGGGATGAGGGGGCTCTTTGGGTCTCTTTTGTAAGGGCAACAATCCCATTTGGGAGGATTGCCTTCTCGTGACCCAGTCACCTCCCAGAGGCCCCGCCCCCTAACACGTTACGTTGGGGAATAGATTTCAACATATGTGAATGAGAGGGGCACAAACATTTAGCCTATAGAAATGCCTTTATCCTTTTTCTCTTAATTTTTTTCATGGATAGAGTTTCTTAATTTTCCTGAAGTTTTCTTTTTTAGTAGCAAGTGCTTTTTATGTTCTGTTTGAGCGATTATCTTTCACATTCAGCCCTCTGAGTAGACTGGAAGTGACTTGGTGTACATTGTGATGGGGGGGCACGGTATTTATTATCTGTGTCTTAGGGAAACTGTTTATTTCTGATTTCAGATCTATTTTTACATTTTAATTTATTGGTAAGCTCTTTTTGTAATTCTTTATGTTCTGACAGAGAGCACCGTTATATAAATATATATTTATTTATTTAACTTCTTCAGATCCTGGCAAGATTAGAGAGAATTACTGATTTATAATTACCCTTGTTATTGATGGGAGGCTAATGAGTTCTTTAAAACTGCCAGTGACTTTATATTTTATATGTAGTAATTCTCAGGCTAGAAATAAGTTGAAAAAGTATGAATCTTTGTCAAGGAAACAAATATTATCAGCTTATCTTGCACTTATTGGGGTCCTCAATAATAATCGTCTCTGTGAGTTTTAACACACTGTCACGTGTTCTGATACTGCGCAGTGTTTCTGGACAACTGGGCTTCTCAGTGCCTGGCTCAGTTACCTGCTCAGACTTGACCATGTAGAAGAGTGACCGGGTCACCATTTAGTTTAGTGGTGGGCTGTTGTAGACACTGGTGGCCGAGGCTTCCTGTCTTACACTGTTTGCCTCTGTGAGTGGCAGTCTCACTTTTTCTTCTCGTGGGCGTCTCCTAGTGGCCATTTTTGCACAGTGCATTTAGTGATGTTTTGGTGATAGGATCCCGAAGCCTGTATCTGTTCACTAGTATAATTAAAAATGATTTTCATTCAGATTTCTGCTTTACCTCTTTTGTTCAGGATCCCTAACCTCTTTTCTGTCCTAATTTTCTCAACTGTCTTAAACAGTTTTATATTCTCAAGAATTTGTTGCCATCAAGATAGGTTTTTCGTATCTTACTTGTTCTCCCTGAACCAGGGGCCTTTAAATGCTGGCAAACATTTGACCCATGGGCTCAGTGGAGTCATTGCTGGTTTGTTTGTTTTATTTAATGCTGGAAAGCTAGGAGTGATTTGAAAATTGTTTAATGGTTCGTGGTTAATAAGTGCCTACATAATGGCCTCGGTTAGCCTCTGGGCGTGCGAAGCCTGAGACAACTACCCTCTGGCTGGGGTTCTCTGGCACTTGAGCAGGTCAGTTTGNTCGTATCTTACTTGTTCTCCCTGAACCAGGGGCCTTTAAATGCTGGCAAACATTTGACCCATGGGCTCAGTGGAGTCATTGCTGGTTTGTTTGTTTTATTTAATGCTGGAAAGCTAGGAGTGATTTGAAAATTGTTTAATGGTTCGTGGTTAATAAGTGCCTACATAATGGCCTCGGTTAGCCTCTGGGCGTGCGAAGCCCGAGACAACTACCCTCTGGCTGGGGTTCTCTCGCACTTGGGCAGGTCAGTTTGCTGTGACAACCCTGACTGGCCCTGGAGAAGCAGTGCCCTCTGTGGCCAGGGACGTAGGACTTGTGCTTTTCTCCAGTCGTGACTTTGAGTTAGGAGTCACTGGCCTCTGTTTCAAAACCTGCTTTCTTTCTCCCTTGACGTCACATTTATTTGGCTTCAGAACAGTGCTGATTTCTTTTAAGCATAGACAGTGTATACACTATATAATATATTTTGGGAACTGAATGGGCACTTTGATGTCTTATTAGATACTATCCAGGTACCTCGTGCATTACTCTGCCAAGGTCTGTAGAAGGCACACACCCTCCTCTGACCCTTACCCCAAAACTGACAGGTCGGGGGTGTCTCCAGTTGTAACTGCCCCCAAACTATATGGCTAGCAAGGAAGTGGCCGCCTGTCACTGGGCAGTCCCCAGAAGAATACAGAGCAGGAAGTGCATGGAACTGGCCCTGAGGCTAAATTCGAGGTATTGGAAGTTTATTCTGTTATTCATTCTGCACAGGAATAGTTGCTTCTCATAGGAATTGAAGGAGAATGTGTCTGCTCTTAACTAGTATCTCACTGGTTCTCATTGTCCCATTTTTTTTCATTTTCCCATTAACAATCTGGACCCTTACCAGAATGCAAATACATTGAGACCACACACCACAGACTAATCTTGTGGGCATCTCACAAGGGCCTGTTGTTCCAAATTCCTGGTGATAGGCTTCCGTTTACCCACTGTCAGCCCTCAAGGGCTGTGACTGCATCCTGCGTTTTCCTGAGGATCTGGTGCTTGGCATGGTGCCCGGTCACGGTGGGCACTCACTCAGCCCTCGCCAAAGGCATAGATGTGTTCCAGGTTTGCGACTCACTGCAGTGCGGTGGAGCATGCATTTTCCATGTCGTGCCATCCGTTTCTGATTCACTGTGATGTTTGTGGGGCTCTGGGGGTCTCCATCCGACATTTGGTACAGTGAGGGGCTTGTTACAGTGTTCTGGTTTGATCCATTTAGATCTGTAATCATATATTGCAAACTTCTGATTCTTTCAGGGACGATGTGCCCCTTCTTTCCTACATCATCAAGGCCATCTTGAGTTTTCCTGCTTGTCATCTGTTCACATCCTTTTTTTCATCTAGCCTTTCTCCTTTCAGCTATTATCTCAAGCTTTCCGAGTCTGTTTGCAATGATAATTTAGTGGCAGGGTGTGGTGAGCAGACAGCTTCAAATCCTGCTGCCCCAGTTCTCAGGCACGGCGGCCGGTGCCGGGGCACAGGCTTCTTCCTGGCCTGCGCTGGTCCTTTACAAGAAAGGGATCCTTAAGACGTCTGTTGTTTCCTTTGGGGGGGTGCTGTCTACACTGTGTGGGGGGTACGGACTTGGCAGCCACCCTCCTCCGGATCTAATCCTTAAGCAGTTAACCTCTTCGGGCCCCAGTTTTTCAGGCTATAAAATGAAGCTAATCCTATGATCTGGCTCCTGGGGTTACTCTACAAAGTGCTTGCACAGTGCCCAGATTATGGAAATGCCATGTAAGTGGCTTGCTGTTATTGCTCACGCTAACTGGTTTTTGAACATTTCTCTCCAATGACCACGCTGCCCTTACCTTCCTCAGATATTGTTGTGGTCTTGTGCCCCTGTCGTCCCTGTGACTTTCAGCTCTTCAAGGACAGGAACCACATCTTACCATTATGTCCCCAGTGCCTCACAGTGTTTGGTCCATTCGTGTTTGTTCAACTTGACTGCAGGTGGCCAGCGAGGTCTGATTGGGCTCTATTGACCTAGAGATACTGCTGTGTGGTCTTCCATATCAGCTGGTGAATATGCAGATCGATGAGTGGGATGAAGGGACATTAAAGGGGGTGAAGTCTGGTCGGCCCTTCTAAACCACCCACGTGCAGGCTTCTGTTCTCTCTCCATTGGCCTCACAGCACATGTACAGAGCAGGTGTAAGGCAACAGGAGTGCAGTGTAGAATGCAAGTGTGTGTGCACACACCCCCTATACATGTATGTACATGTACACGTGCATATGTATATGCACATATATGTGTATATGCACCTATATACATACCATAAGTGGAAGTTAGGAAGGCAAAGTAGTAAGACATGAGGAAAAAAGCACAACGCACTAGTCCTTGAATAAAATGAAGAAATGTAAGGATTGGAGTTTTGTTTATCAGTGTGTTTTAGTTACTAGAGAAAATCGCAGTAGTTCTGTGTCCAGAAACATGCAGCTAGAATGATGCTTTTTTTGCCCCACTCAGGATTTAACAGGATCTGAACTCTACACCCAGGCCGCCAGCCTCCTGCACCCTGTGGTTTACACCACGGCCATCATCCTTCTCTTGTGCCTCTTAGCGGTCATCGTCAGTTACCTGTACCACCACAGGTAAGAACTAAAGCTTGACAAGTGTAGGACTTTGATCTAGAGGTGTTTATTTCACATTTAAATAGGATAACTCTTGGGTCGTATGCCTTGCCATCTTTCCAAAGTAAGGACAGTTACTTTAGAATACATACAAGCTTTGTTCATTCCGTGAAGTTTGAGGCATAAATAATTAGTGCATGAGATGGTCAGTTCATCTTTCACAGCATCCAGTCAGCTTTCTGGGTGGGTGTCAGGGAGAGAATGTGGGAAGTCTGTGTGGGAGGCTGGGAGGCCCAGTGGGGAGCAGCCAGGGGGTGAGGTCACGTGGAGGGGGGCTGGGAGGTCCAGTGGGGAGCAGTGGGGTGGGGGCGGGTGAGGTCACGTGGAGGCTTGTTCCCTGGAGAGACGCCTTTGAGGACTGGACTGTGGTATTATTTCTGGTTTATGACTTTTTCCCTGTTGTGATCTTCTTTATTTTATAGATGGCATTTTAAAGAAAGTTTGTGGCATTTAAGCACGGGATATGGTTTTTGTTAATTGGAGGCAGAACTACAGAAATTTATTTTATGATAGGAAATAGTGAACTGAAGGAATTCACTAGGCAGAAACTTTATAAGAGGTTTTGCTAGAATGTATTTTTCTAGAATGTATTTAAGCTGAACCTATATGGCATTTCTTGACATTTAGTTAAGAAACAAGAGGAGATTTTGATATTACAATATAAGAAAGAAAAAGACTTCAACATTTTGTTAGGAAAGGCCAAGAAGAAAGACCCTGAGAAGTAGCAGGTCAGGGAAATAGAGATCAGTGCCTTGCAGAAATCTCTAGGAAACAAACAAGTAATTCATCTGTCGTAAGACTTCAGAACTAACAAAAGCTCATGTGTTTCTTATTATGGAGAATTTCTTTAGCCTTTAGTGGGGGCAATGGTTCCATATATGACTTGTCTTATTCCATGTGGCAAGTTAAACGTTAAGAATCCGTATTGAGTCAGATGATGTCTCAAAACATTCGTGTGTCTGGTGGTCTGATGGTATTTGTTTTCTTAAATATGTAAGTATTGAAATTTGGCATTTTATGCTTTTGAAATCGTTAACTTGAAGGCAAATAGTGTAGTGTCTTGCTTTAGATCACCGGCCTGAATATCAATATTTTCTGTTTGACAGTTTGATTCGAATCAGTCTCAAGGGCTGGCACATGCTTGTGAACTTGTGCTTCCACATTTTCCTGACCTGTGTGGTCTTTGTCGGGGGGATAACCCAAACCAGAAACGCCAGCGTCTGCCAAGCGGTAAGTCTTAGTGAAAAACCGAAATGGAAGAAAGTCCTGATATTGGAAAGTAATTTCATATGTTGCATAAACTACAAAAGGCAAATTGTTTCCTTCAAAGTTTTTTTTTCTTCTAGTTGAACCGAATGGCACTTACACAGTTTGCCAGCATACTTTAGGTTTGGCATGGTCAGTTCATAAGGGAGTATATGACCTACAGAGCTGGTCTCTTTACCTGTCGGATTTCAGTGCTGCTTGGTATGTCTGTTACAGTGCTGAGCATTTAATTTAAAAATCTTACCAAATCCTGACTTTGGCTGAAGGGGACATAGCATTTTCTGACAGTAGGATTTCAAAAATTATTTTGTTTGTTGATGAAAACAATAAAACATTGCTTCTTAGGTGTGGTAAATATGAAGAATTAAAAATAGTAAACTTTTCATTTTAAATGAATTATTATGCATGTAGCCATAGTGAATAGTATTCTTGCTGAATAAGCATAAAAATTGAAGCTGTTAAATATGTGAATAGAAAATATGTAAATTTTTACACCTGTATTTGCATATTGTCTTGATATGCATAATAGTAAGCAACATAGTAATTAAGAATTCAGACTGCCTAGATTTGGATCTCGGTTCTGTTTACTAACTGTTTTTATGAGCAATTTATTTATCCTTTTTTTAATTGCAAAAAATGTATAACAAGATGCAAATTAACATCTTAACAGATTTTTCAGTGTGGAGTCGAGTCTTCACTGTAAGTGTAGCAGATCCCTGGAACTTGTTAGTCCGGCGGGATTAAAACTGTACCGCCATCGACCAGCAGCTCCCCGGTGCCTCTCCTCCCAGCTCCTGGCAGCCTCGTTCTACTTCCTGTCTCCCCGTCACCCTCACTACCTAGATAATCTGCTTTAAGTGGAATCGTGAAGTGTTTTTCCTTCTGTGACTGCCTCACTTCACTTAGCATAATGTCCTCAAAGTTCATTCATATTGTTGTGTGTGTCAGGATTTCCTTCTTTTTAAAGAGCGGAATAAGATCCCGTTGCTTGCCTATACCACATTTCTTTATCCATTCCACCTGCCAATAGACGTCCAGGTTGTTTCTGCCTCGTGGCTCTGTGGCTAGTGCAGCCAGGTACACAAAGTACGGATATCTCATCGAAGCCTTCATTTCAATACTTAAGCTTTCTGTGTCTTCATTTTCTCTCCTGTAATTTGGGAATAATAATAATAGTTGTCAAGTGATATGATTATTTATATAAAAAGAACATAAACTACTTTATAGGACAATTATTTGAAATAATAAGAAAGTATAGCACAGAGTGAATGTAAGTTTCTTATGAAAAAATTCTGCTATTATGCAGAACTGCAATTAGGAGAAAATGTAATTAATGAAAAGATACCGTTTATATGGTATCAAAGAATAGCAAGTACTTAGAAATGATAAAAGATGTCCAAGGTTTACAGGTTAAATGTTAATCTGTAATAAGAAGACATACATGGAAAGATGCACGGTGCCCAAAGACAGGAACAGGTACTATCAGAAAGGGGCAAGTTCTGCTAAGAGGACTTGCATACCCTCCACTCTGCTTGGCAAGCACCAAAGAGTCACGTGGAACGGGCAGGTTGAACAGCAGTGCTGGTATGTGACCGGTCCCAGGTGCAGGAAAATGCCTCGTGTGCTCGACCAGATCCCAGCAATGTCTTATTCCAGGAACCAGCCTGCTGTGGGGCATGGGAGCGGGATTGGTTTATGTCAGCAGGCAAGCACCCAGGACGATAGATCAGTCTCGGAGGGGGTGACAGGAAGTAATCTCCGCTCTGGCCCCAGTCTGGCTCAGGGGTCCAGCAGCAATCAGTCTTCTCTCTTCTACAGATGGTTTTAAGATTTATGTAAAAGTAAAGGACCAAAGATAGCCAGGACACTTCTGAAAAAGAAGTATAGCGTGGGGAGGTAGTCCTTCTAGTCATCAGGGCTAATTAAGCTGCTGTAATTGGAACTGTAACATTTGGTTTAGAGACTGTAGATTGGCTGATGCAATGGAATAGACAGGTCAGAAGCTGGCCCGAGAGGAACTTTGGTGTAAGACAGAGGTTGGGTATAGAGAGCCCACTATATGCTAAAGGGAGCTGGGGAAGTCCTTTTGGGAAAAAATGAAAGTGGACCTATACCTTGTGCTGTGTTTAAAAATAAAGAAGACAAAAAGAAGTCAATTCTGAGTGGATTAAAACTTATATGGCCAAAGCAAAATGTTAAAGTTTATATTCAATGATATTACAGTTCTTGGGATAAGGAGGGGTTTCTTTTTTTATATAATTAAATTGATGATTTGTTAAATAGGAAATTATTCTTTTATTGTTGTTCAGTTACAGTTTTCTCAATTTTACCATGTGGCATTTGTGTCATATTCAAGGAAACCCTCCTCAACAAGGCAGAAAGGAGGGGTTTCTTAAGTATGACACGAATAAATAACACATTGACTAGAAAAGAGATAAAGCTTGATTAAATTAAAAATAAGAGCTTTTGTTTAAGATTCCTTAACAAAAGTGAAAACACAAGACGATGTTCGCCATATATACTACTGATAGCGTTAGACTAAAATATATTAGAAATATAATCCATGAGAAGGCCACTGAAAACACAGTAGAAAAGCAAATGACATAAGAGAAAATACACGGGGTCCATATACATGTACATAGATGTTCGGCATCACCGGTGGCTACAGAAATGCAAATGAAGACCACCAATAGTTACCATTCTAAGCCTCCTCTGTGGGCAAAACTCTAGCCTGGCAATGCCAGGCATTGGGCAGCTGGGCCCACAGGCTCTTGTATACGTTGTGTGGGGGAACATCCATGGATGACCGTAGGAGGCCGTATCTTCTCCAGGTAAGCATCCACGTACCCTGGGACCCAGCACGCCCACTCCTGGGCACGGAGAGTAAGCTCGCCCTTATGGAACAGCGGTGTGCCTGGGAGTATGCATGTGCGTATGAATATTCATTGCAGCACTATACACAGTGGCAAAATCCTGGAAGCAACCCAAATGCCTATCACTGAGAGAGTGAATGAATAAACTGTGATATTATACAAGAGTCAAAACTAATGAATTACAACAGTGCATAACTATGAATATGTCTTGGTGTCATAAATTACATTTCCTGTTATCTTTTTTTTTATAACAATAAAAGTAACTAAAAGGAAATGGTACACTTTTAATACAGTGTGCAATAAAACTGTCAAGGGAGGAGAACAGGGGGGGCGATAAACACGGAATAAAAGGTGATGCTTACCTTGGGTGCCGGGGATCATGCAGGTCAATGTGGGTTTTGTCAGGATCTTTTGTCTTGCTGGTAGATTCTTGTTACGCACTATTAGCAATAGCTAAGTAAATAACGAATTAAAGCCAGGTCATCCTCAGCCCAGTCATTAGCCTGTCCCATGAACCTAAGGCAGATGATTTATCCAATATTGTGTGTCGGAGATATAATTTAAAATATCAGTGTGTATAAGAATTTTGAGAGGGTTCAGTGCCTGGACAGTACCTGGCATACAGTCAGTGCTCAATAGATGTTAGCTCTTCCTCCTCTTGTTTTTACTGATGAAGCTGCCTCTCAGCTGTGCAGAACATTTCCTTGTCTTGGGCTGTTACTGTGTGTTGGAAAACAATCTCATTTGGAGCCTCCAAGAAGTTAGGTGCCGATCTCTCCCTGGTCGATTCAGTACCTGCACCAAAAGAAGATGGAGCTTCTCTTTTCTGATTCTCCCCTCTTCACGTGGTTGATGCCCACTCACAGGCCCCAGTTCACTGTTACTGTTCCAGAGATACTGTCCTTCACTTCCCCTCATTATCTTGTGGTCTTATTAAAATTCCATGGTGCCTACAAAACTTTGTAATTGACTGGTGTTTACCTACTTATTGTCTCTGGCCTCCAAGCTCTGCAGGGGCAGGAATTACAATGATTTGATTTAAGGATCAGCACAGGACCTGACTTAGTAGGTGTTTAGCAAATATTTGTTGGGTGAATGAACAAAAAGGCCTCTGTTTGCAAACAGTAGAAATCGTTCAACCCTGGAGCCATTTTGAGCATAAACAATGAGGAGAGTACTTAGCACTCCATGGTGGTAATAGTCTCAATTGTATCGGAAAATATTCATTGACTTCTTGGAGCAGGCCCACGGGTGTATTTCACTGAGGACTTGAACAGAAAAGAAACATTGTAAAGATGGCTGCCTTGCATTGTCCTGAATGGTATTTGATACCCTCTCTAGAGAGAAAAGGAGAACCACAGGGAGTTTTCATGGGCTGGAACAAAGGCCCATTTGTTAAAGATTGACACGAAAAGGGGAGGTGCAAGTCTTCATGTGTTTGCCCCTGTCCTTTCCTTCAGTTTTCACAATGTCCCCGCCTTCTGTGAGAGACAGATCCTCATCTCATTACTTCTGACTCAGACACGACTCGAAACAGCCTGTCCAGCTAGTCACTTAACCTCTCTGGGGCTCAGTGTTTTGGATCTGAAGTAATGGGCTGGGGTAGTTAAGTGATCAGGAAGGTCCTTCCGTCTCTAGAACCGAACCCTAAAGGACACATATTTTACACACCGTTTTCAATGTGCCCGTAATCAATATAGTCTTGTCTTTCTTGTCTCGACTGTAGAACTCCACCTGTGTTTTGTGAACCGTGCACCCAGGTCCTGGCATAGTTTTCACCCCACAACGACTGGGTGAGATTATGAAAGGAACCACCAGCCAGGCATTTCCCACTGTAGTTCTTAAGTCAGTCCCAGGGGGTACCTTGCGTGTTTTCTAGAACTTTTAACTCTCTTTCACAAAAAGGAGCCGAGTGAGAGTTGAGGAGTTGCAGGGGCCGTGAACTCCAGGTTGGAAGGGATATGGGTTCCCGGTCATGATGTGCTGCCAAAGAATTGCTTGGTCATTAATTTTCTGGTTCTTGGTTTCCTTAGCTCTGCAGTGCAAGGATTTGGCTGGGTCTCATCGTAGTGACCTTGTGGGTCTACCACTCCATGATTTAATCAACTAAATATAGTACCAGCTGACTTCGAAATGTCCTCTTCTATCTGTTATCTCACAGACTGCTGCAATGGCATGCGAGGCGCTTTGGGGAAAGTTGAATCAGGGAATCGCGTGCACTTTCTACTTACCAGCAACGGCAAATGTGTCATCTTAACATTCATATTAACCCTAGAACGCACTTGTTCCTCATATATTTTGTAAGTACAGAAATAGCATCTAACAGACTGAACTCACTCGCCCCTAATCACTGGGCCTGTTGGCGGCAGAGGCACGCTGCAAATGTCAGTCTCTCACTCGGAGCATCCCTCGCTCCCCGTCACTGGGCTCTTCACTCCTCAGTGAGGACCAGCATGGACTTAGGAGACCTAAGATACCGAAGCCTTTCGGTTAAACAATTGTTATCACTAGTGGAATTTTAGGAGTCTGATGTCATCAGCCACATATGAAATCACCAAATATTTCACAGGAACCAGATTAAAGGAAGCTGGTGGTTCTGAGTTGTGGTCCTGCCGCCGACCATGTGACCTCTGGCAGAGGACAACTGCTTTCAGCCTCAGTCTACTTATCTGTAACTCAAGGTTATTAACACCAACTGGCTGATGGTGCTAGGAAGATGGAATGGAAGCACATCCCAAACTATCTGATACGTCTTGGGGCACGTACCAGGCGTTCAGTAGGGGCGGCTGTTAGTATTTTAATTTTGTGTGAAGTCATATGTGATTATATGAGCGTTAAACATTATCGTTGGCACACTTGCTATGCATCCTGCACTATCTGATGTTTTTGATGGTTAAAAATACAATTGTGATAATTTATGGTCACCAGTAGAGGAGTGTTTATGCTTACCTTACCTGTATGTAAAATACAGTCCTTTAGGATAATTAGTTTACATCCATTTTCAGATTTGGAAATCTATGTCCTGAGGTAAGTGGCTTAAGTAAGCCACTTAAGTAAGTGGCTGTCGCATTTAATGAGTTATTTACATGCCCTATGAGTTAGATTATCTATTGCCAACCCATTTATGAACTTTCCGCATGTATTTCTGACTTATTTGGCAAAGGGTGTGATAAGGAAGCTGTATTTGAAGTGTAGATCAAGTATCTGGTAGCAAACACAGTGGGAGGTACCTCATTCCAAAAGACAGGAATTCCCCCTGTACGAGATCTAACTTCCTCCTTTACTCTGGTTCTTGTGGGATATTTGGTGATTTGCTTACATAACTGATGACATCAGGCCCCTAAAATTCCACTATTGGTAACTGTTTACTTGAGAGGCTTCAGTATCTTCTAAGTATGAACAGTTCTCTGGAAACTTTGAAATGTCTTAGAAAACCCTTCAAAATCTGAAGGTTGAGTTTTCTCTCTTAGATCTAAAACATGAAAATTCTCCTGTCTGTGAGTCTGTTTCTATTTTGTTTGTTTTATTTTTTAGATTCCACATGTAAGTGAAATCAGACAGTGTTTGTCTTTCTCTGTGTGACTGATTTTACTTGTAGTTCTGTCCATGTTGCGGCAAATGGCAAGATTTCACTCTTTTCTATGGCTGAGTAATATTCAATGTATTGCATTGTGAACATTTCAATTACTAGAATGCAGTCATATTCATATGCACACACACACACACATCTTTCTCTTTACTGGTTGATGGACACTTGGGTTGCTTCCATATCTTGGCAGTTTTAAATAATGCTGCAGTGGACACAGGGGTGTCCAAATCTCTCCAGATTAGTGTCTTTATTTTCTTTGAATAAATACCCAGAAGTGGAATTGTTGGATCATGTGCTCATTTCCCATAGCATCTGCAGCAGTCTGCATTCCCACCAGCAGTGTTTGAAGGTTTTCTTTCTCCGCATCCTCAGTACCACTTGTTTTCTTGTTTGTTTGTTTGTTTTGCCTTTTTGATAATAGCTATTTTCACAGGTGTGAAATGGTGTCTCACTGTGTTTTTTATTTACATTTGCCTGATGATCAGTGATGTTGAGCATCTTTTCACGTTGGCCACCTGCATATTTTCATTGGAGAAATGTCGGTTCAAGTCCTTTGCCCATTTTGTACAGTTGTCTTTATATACATTACATTGTGTAAGTGCTTTATATAGTTTGGAAATTATCCCAGACTGGATGCAGGTTTTGTGGATACTTTCTCCCATTCCGTGGGTTGCCTTTTGTATTGCTGGTTTCCTTCCCTGGGCAAAAGGCTTTTGAGTTTGGTATGGTCTCACTTGTGCTCCTGCCTGGGGAGACTGGTTGCTGAGATCCGTGTGGCACTGCTTGCGGCCTGTGTTTTCTCTTAGGAAGTTTATGGTTTCAGGTCTTACATTCAGGTCTTCGATCCATTTGGAAGTTTTGTATGCGATTTAAGATAATGATCCAGTTTCATTCTTTTGCATGTAGCTGTTCAGTTTTCCTAACACCACTTGTAGAAGAGACTGTCTTGTCCCTATAGTCTATTTTTGCTTTTTTTGTCATAGATTAATTGACCATATATACATGGATTTCTTCCTGGTGCTCTGTTCAGTTCCATTGATCTGTGTGTCAGTTTTCATCCTAGTTACCATATTGCCAAATGGTAGTAATTACTATAGCCATGCAGGATAGTTGGAAATCAGGGAGCATGCTACCTCCAGTTTTGCTCCTCTTTCTCAAGAGGTCTTCTACGGTTCCATACACAGTTTTGGAATTTTTAGGAAACCAGTAGTTATCAGAGAGGGGAGGGGTTTAGGGTCAGTCAAAATAGGTAAAGGGATGAAGAAGTACAAAGTTCCGCTTATAAAAATAAATAAATCATGGGGGTGTCATTTATAGCATTAGGAGTAAAGTCAGTACGATAATAACTTCCGACGGTGGATGGTGGTGACCAGGCTTATTGTGGGGATTGTTCTGTGATGTATACAAATATCGAATCACTATGATGTACACCCGAAACTAATATGGTATAGTATGCCAGTTACACATCAATAAAAAGAATTTTCTATCTTGCACCTCCTGGGTTGGAAATGTTTTTAACTTCTATTTTTAAACTTGTTTACTTTACAGCCCTGTCTCATTCTTTTGACCCGGGCGTCAAAGAAAAAATGCCAGCAGTAGCGGAGCCTGACATTTTCAGTCAGTATCAGCACTTTGTCTTGACTGTTTTGGTTCCCGTGAGCCAAATTCACTTACACTATTTTTACGTGCAGCATTTGGGGCGACTCCAGATAACTCGACGTGTTATTTTTGCCTTTTGTTCCCCTTCTGCCTGTAAATTTTGCTTTTACAGTGCAGTCAGGGAAACGAACAGGAACCAACCAGCCTCTTTTCTCCCTGAGAAGCATGCAACTCTGACTTTGTTCCTTCAGCCCAGCCGGATCCGCCCTCTCAGCACTTTGGAGTCCTTGCGGGGACCGTGACCTCCCTCGTTCTTTGTCCTGCAGAATAACATTTTCGCCTTCATGTCGCCAAGTTTTACCTGCAGATTGGCTCTAATTAAAATGAACTTTGAGCTGTGACTAAATGCTACTATTTTTAACCTAGGTTTGATAATGTCCATCAAGTGGATTTTCTTGAGATTGGAGGGCCATCCTTTTAGAATGAAAAGCTTTTTCTTGGAGATTTTCATGAATAGGATTTTACCTATAATAATTACGTAAGAAATGATCAGAGCGATAGTAAGTAATGAATTAGTCAGATAAGAAAGCTGAATTATGTCCTTGATGCTTCAATGACACGTACGTTTATTTTTTAAAAAATAGATTTTAAAGCTTTCTTACCCTCATATATACCTTCATCTAGAATGGTCTCCTTAACTAGGTTTGTTTCAAACACAGGTCACCCCTCTCAGAGAAACTGGATTAGTGTAATCACTTACATGTATTGTAGTTATTCCCTGTTTATTGAACACCTACTGTATTCCAGATGCTGCCATTTCAATCCCTACAAACCCCCTAGAGATGGTTTTCATAATCCCCCCACTGTTCGCACTCCTAATAAATGAGAATAAAAATCTATGTCTTTTTTACCAATTGCTTTTCATGTCCCAGGCCGTGTGCTGAATGCTTTATAGCGTTGAATTGAACCTCACAGGCCTTTCACGTTATTCCCAGTTTACCAATGAGGAAAACAATGCTTGAGATTTTAGTTGATTTGCTATAAGGTATCACAGCAGGTAAGGGGTGGAACAGGCAAAACCTTCTGGCTCCAGATCTCTCCCTCCGGACCACCAATATGTTATGTTGCTCTCTTACCACTATTGTACATAAAAGCTCGGAATTAGAACTTGGGTCTCTTACTCTAAAGCTTGATTTGTGTGCTGTAACCTTTGCCCCCTACTTAGTTCCGTTACCCTCTATGGTATTCCTGAAAATGGGGTTTAGAAACTGAACTCTAATTTAGAATGTTGTGTGTCTGAGAAACACGCCTGTGGTTCATTGTTGTCCGGTGGCCAATTCCGTGGTGTATTAAGGGTCATCTTGGTATCCGTTGTAGTCTGTAGGCCCCCTAAATGCACCTGTTGGCTTGCATTTAGAAGACACGATCCTTTCTTATACATGTTGGTTACTTTCTTTGTTTCATTAGCAGGCAGAGGAGTTCATCGTTAGAATATACCTTCACACTGGTTTTGAATCCACTATTTAGAAGTTACTCATCAGTCTTTGTGATAAACTTTACTAGCGGCCACTATGCTTTGTGATGGAAAAGGAGAATTTTACTTGTCTTTTTTAGTTTATGTTTTTTTTTAAATCTTCTTTCCAGGTTGGAATACTTCTTCATTATTCTACCCTTGCCACCGTGCTGTGGGTGGGGGTGACAGCCCGAAATATCTACAAACAAGTCACGAAGAAAGCTAAGAGATGCCAGGATCCGGACGAGCTGCCGCCTCCCCCCAGACCAATGCTCAGGTACCTAGTAGCTCTCTGTAGTGCATCATGTTACCTGTCACGTTTACTGAAGCGTCATCCTAACAAAGCTCCTGGCTCCGGAGGGAATTTGGGAAAGTGGAAGCGTGGACTTGGAAGCGGGGCTTCCTGGTTTTGAGTACTGGCTATGTCTCTTCCAGCCGGGAGTCTTTCACGAGGCTCTGACCCTCCATGTACCTGTCTCTCTCTGGAAGGTGGGGGCGATTCCACCTGAGAAAGCTGTTGTGAGAAGAAATGAGTTAACCTGTAGAGCAGTTGAGAAGGTGCTGACTGTCTCCTAGGCCCTGTGACAATGTCAGCTGTTTTTATTTTCCCAGGGTCAGGTCATAGATTTTCATCTGCTCCAGCATGCATCAGTTTTATTATTCTCTGCAAAAGACAAAATAGTTTTGGAGTTAGGCCCTTTCTACCCATTATCATTAAAAAAGTGCCAGGGGGTGATCGCACTTGATGTGTAAAAATGGATCAAGGTCCCTGAGTTTATTGAATGCCGACTATGTCCTTGACTTAAAGAAACCCTCCCTTCCTTGAGGAGTGTAGTCTTCGAGGAGACAGGCGTGTGAAGAACTGACCGATGACAGCGGAAGAACTGCCAGTGGGTACGCAGGGGTAGATGCGGTATGTTAGATACAGGACTGTGTGGTTGAGAGATGCGCTTTGGCTGGAGCTGAGGTGAAAGACACAGTAGCGTGAATTCGGGGGGAGTGCAAGATTCCAGGCCCATGGGTGTTAAAATGGGGGCGGCCGTTGTAGAATTTTAACTCTAAGGGATTATAACCCGGCTAGGTGGCTTTTTAGAAGGACAGCCATGCATTAGTCTGGGTGATAAATTGGAATTCCTGAGGATAAAGAATTCCACTGAGGGCATTTGGGGGCCCCATGAGGGCTGAAACCAGAACCGGTGACATAGGGGACAGAGGGGACCCATGTTTGGGAGACTCAGGGCAGCTTCTCCAGGGTTTACGGCCAGCTGGATTTAGAGGTGAGCAAGGGAGAGAAACACAAAGATGCCTGCAGACTGTCTGCTCCAGGGAGCTAGGTTGGCTCAGCCGTATGCACTTCCATCCATTGAGAAAATCCTGTAAGAAAAGTAAATGGGAGGTGGTGGTGGTGAGGGGGATGGGTAAGCACAGGGGAGGTAGGCTCAGCGCTAGTGTCTTGGGGAAACTTAACATTTTCGGAAGCCTGGTGCTTAGCAGAGAAGACAAGGTGGACATACCACAGATGGGACAGGAGATGTTTATGTGTGTGGCCCTGTGAACAAGGTCCCCAGGGAGAGGTGGCTGAGAAAAGAATGATTCCTGGGCTGTGTGTACGTCTAGTAAATGGGCCATGGAAAATAAAAGGGAGAGTCACGAATCACAGAAACGTACACTCGAAACCTATATAATCTTATTGCATAGTGTCACTCCAATAAATTTAATTAAAAATAAGATGAAATAAAGTTTTAAAAATAAATAAAAATACTCTGATGATAGAAAATAACACTTGCAGGAGAACATTTAAGATTCAAGCAGAACGACGAGGGGCAGCAGTGGATTCTGGCAGGACTCTGATTACAGAGTGAGAGGCTCTGTCACTACACTGGAAGAACTGGGAGACGGTGTTTGGCTTAGAGACTTGGGAATCTTGTCCTCAGGCAGCTGTTCCTGTCCGTTGAGTTCTCAGAAGAAGAGAAAAAAAAAACACGAATGGTTAAGTAGAACACAGCTTGGACCCCGAACCCTGTGCAGTCCCGACTGAGACCCACAGGTACCCCTTTTAGCTTTAGACAGTTCAAGCTGCTCTCTCTGGAATGTCCTTCATCTCATGACCTTGAGCTTGAGGAAGCCCCAGCAGCCTGGCCCCTGGAGGGTGGGCAGAGGGAGCCTGTGTCTCCTCTATCCCCAGAGAGGGCAATTTCAGTAGCACTACTTGGAAATAGCCTCACAATATGGTTGTGAGGGTGAAGCGGACGATGGTACCATTTCCAGGTGTTTGTCACAGAAGGGAGAGAGTAAGAAGGTGGTAGGTCAAGGCAAGTTTCAGAAGAGAGGAGAAAACTTGAAGAGTGTCTAGACTGAAAGGTACGAGGCAGTGGGGAAGATTTTTAAGCTGCTAAATGAGGGTTAATTGGCAACAGGAAGTCCTGGCGGTGGGAGGGGTAAGAGGGGCAGGAAGGGATGCGGACCTGAGGTTGATTTGGGAAATGATGCCTTCTCTGGAAGAAGCCCATGGGAACAGTTTGTCAGGGAGGGTCGTGGATGTTAATCTCACTCCATGTGTGAAATAGAAGACAGGGTTAGGGCTTTATAGTATAATTCGCAGACTTTTCAGCAACACTAATTAACAACATATTTAAGAATTTTAGTACCTGGGAGCACGACTAAGAAACAATCTATGGAAAAATGTGTTGTGAATACTGCCTTTATCCAGCCAGTTCAGGATTTGGGCTATGCCCTGAGAAGCAGCAAATGCAGGATTAAGATTCTAGCCATACCCAGCAGACCCAGCCAGGATGCAAAGTTGCCTGTTTCTCTTTTCAGAGAGCTCAAAGAAGCTGCAGCCAGAAAAAGAAGTTTTTGTACCTAGGACCAGCCACCACTCTGTCTCCCTCTGTGCTTAGTGCCCGCCCACCCCACCCTGTTGGTCTTGCCCTTCTCAGCAAGTCTGGGGGAAAGGGGCTGGGGAAGGCACACTTCTGTGGGAGGCTGCTGGGATCCTGGTATCTCAGCTGACTGGGAATAAATGCGTGCTTAGCTGGGCATTAATAATAATTACTGCGTCGTTATGGTTATGTGTTTTGTCTGGACTATGGCACAGTGGGATCGGAAAGTCCATTTTGTAATGAACCAACTTTCCAGTTCACCGGCTGATTAAAAAAAAAAAAGGCAAAAGCAAACAAACAAAAAACCTGATTCTCCCTGAAAGAAAACGTGTCGGCTAAAACTCCGCCTGCTGGAGCCGAGTGTTACTTTGCTTGTCCACAGGGTGGCAGAAGATGACCAGCTTTCCTCAACTTGGAAGCTTGGTAGACCTTGTGCTTTGAAAAGAAGAAACCGAAACAGTGATTTAATAAAAATTTAAGAAACGTGATCGCGAAAACAGCAGCCTCTGAAAGTTAACCTTCCAGTTACTACTGGAACAGGAATAGTAATTTATAAGGAATAATCCTGTGTGGTAAGGAGATGCCTTCACGGTAACTAAATACCCTTTTGTTTCTCCTGCTAGGTTTTACCTGATCGGAGGCGGCATACCCATCATTGTGTGTGGCATAACAGCAGCAGCAAACATCAAGAATTATGGCAGTCGGCCAAGTGCACCCTAGTGAGTAGTTTGCATTCTCTGTGTGCCTGACCCGGTTGCTTCCTGCCCTTGCAACCTTTTCCCAGGCAGTAAAGCATACTGCAGTTTCATAAACAGCCTGTGGAACTGCGTAGCGTCTGAGCTGGTTCACCCTTTTCTCTCCTGTAGTTGCTGGATGGCGTGGGAACCCTCCTTGGGAGCCTTCTATGGGCCCGCCAGCTTCATCACTTTCGTAAACTGTATGTACTTCCTAAGCATATTTATTCAGCTGAAAAGACACCCCGAGCGCAAGTATGAGCTGAAGGAGCCCACCGAGGAGCAACAGAGGTTGGCAGCCACCGAAAACGGCGAAGTCAATCAGCAGGATTCTATGTCTCTGTCTCTGATCTCCACGTCGGCGTTGGAAAACGAGCACACGTTTCATTCTCAGCTTTTGGGGGCCAGCCTCACTTTGCTCTTGTATGTCACTCTGTGGATGTTTGGGGCCTTGGCTGTCTCTTTGTATTACCCTCTGGACTTGGTTTTCAGCTTCTTTTTCGGAGCCACGTGTCTGAGCCTCAGCGCGTTCATCGTGGTTCACCACTGTGTCAGTCGGGAGGACGTCAGACTCGCGTGGATCCTGACGTGCTGCCCAGGCCGGAGCGCGTACTCCGTGCAGGTCAACGTGCAGCCTCCCAACGCCACTGGGACGAATGGCGAGGCCCCCAAGTGCACCCACAGCAGCGCGGAATCTTCCTGCACCAACAAGAGTGCGTCGAGCTTCAAAAACTCGTCCCAGGGCTGCAAGTTGACCAACTTGCAGGCTGCGGCAGCTCAGTGCCATACCAATTCCCTCCCTTTGAACGCCACGCCTCAGCTTGATAATAGCCTGACAGAACACTCGGTGGACAACGATATTAAGATGCACGTGGCCCCGCTAGAAGTTCAGTTCCGAACCAATGTGCACCCAGGCCGCCATCATAAAAACAGGAGTAAAGGACACCGGGCGAGCCGGCTGACAGTCCTCAGAGAATATGCCTACGACGTCCCCACAAGCGTGGAAGGCAGCGTGCAGAATGGCTTACCAAAAAGTCGGCCGGGCACTAGCGAAGGCCACTCGAGGAGTCGGAGAGCTTACCTGGCCTATAGGGAGAGACAGTACAACCCGCCCCAACCAGATAGTAGCGATGCTTGCAGCACGCTCCCCCAAAGCAGCAGAAATGTGGAAAAGCCAGTTTCAACTAGTAGCAAAAAAGATGCTTTGCGGAAGCCAGCTGCCGTTGAACTCGAAAGTCAGCAGAAGTCTTATGGCCTCAACTTGGCCATTCAGAACGGACCAGTCAAAAGCAACGGGCAGGACGGGGCCTTGCTGGGGACGGACAGCATTGGCAACGTGAGGACTGGGTTATGGAAACACGAAACTACCGTGTAGTGGTGGTGGGCTGCTTGGGCAGGGCCCCGAGCGGGCTCGGCAAGTCACATTCCTTTAAGCTATGAACACGTCAGAACACACTGTTTACAGCCCTGTTAGGAATTCAAGAGGATTTTGAGTAAACTTCAGAGTTGTGGATTTTCCTTGTTTTCTATCCCCCCATTGTTGCTGTTTTTATGAATTAAGAAAGAAAGAGAGAAGACCTCTAAAGCATCGTTTTAGTTGTCAAATCATCCGCAGGACATTTTGGGAATCTGAGACATAGTGTTTTGAAATCTGTAATAGCGACTTAACATTTCAGACTTGTATTTAATACAATAAATAGGTGTTTGTCATTGTGTCAATCTTGTATTTTTATGTTTAACAGTGGAAGCATCTAGTTCTATTTTAACGATGTTTATACGTTGGGATGGTTTGATGAGAGGTATGCATAAGTCAGTGATCAGATGGTTTTTACGTGATTAGCTCCCCTGATTATGACATATAAATCAAAGGGCTCTTAGATTGATGTATTTTATAAATACAATTTTAAATGCTACAAGTTTTTTAAGAAGATGCTTACTGAAGCATCACAGAATGTTTTCTGAAAATGCAAATGCCCAAAAAGCTCTTCCTAAATTTCATTACTTCTGCCATATCACTTAGATCCCATTAATACTGTTTTTACCACTTTTGTAGCTTTTCAGTGGTTTATTTGGGGGGGGTGGTTAATTTTCTTATTTGATCTTTTTTCCCACTAGCACGTTATTTTTTAATGTTAAACGAAGAGCTACCATATAAAGTTCACATTCACTTACTCTGGATTCTTCAGTTCTGCTCTTAACCTTGCCTATGAATTCTTTCTTAAAGAGAGGAAGTTTGTTAGATTCATGCTAGCGTTCTGATTTTTAAATTCTGTTGTCCAGATCAAAGCAGGTCTAATCCAAAAGTTAACATTGGTCACCGTGCACCACAGTTCTTTTCTGTCCACAGTGCCCGGTCCTGCCGGGCCCAGTCCTGGGCTCCTGAGGGTGAGAGGGCATGTGCCCCGACGCCCGGCGCCGTCCCTCCAACACGCAAGACGTGCCAGAAAAGATCAGCACAGCTTCAGTCTGGGTGTGTTTTTTGATTTATTGGGGTGAAACTGGTTAATAAAATGATATAGGTTCCAAGTATACACTTCTGTAATGCGTCATGTACATTGCATTGTGTGTGTATACATGTTGACAGCAGTTTGGAGGTTTAAGTAAGATCCAGTTTGAACATTTACATGGAAGCCATGCTCAGAGTCAAGCGTATCTGGGTGAACCTCAAAATCTGATTCACTGCTTATTTTCACACAGCAGTTATCACAGCTACCAAGAGATTACCTGTTAAAGTATAGATGTTCTTTTCAGCGGTTACTGCATTAGGAAGAAGTAAATCATTTTGCTGTGCAGTAATAAAACTGGCAGTTCTAGTTATGACTTTCATGCAGTATTGGAGACATTCTTTTTGGTGGGGGTAGCAAGGCCCCCAGATGGATAAATGTGCCCTTTGACACTGAACCACTGCCTGGCCCAGGGTCTCCTGGTGAACTGATGTATATGTACAAGATGATGTTTAGAAATGGCAAAGATAAACTAGTAAGAAGTAGAACGAATAATTATTTTTATTGCTATTTAATTTTGCTCTGTGGTTTTGCAATTCATTCATTATTCCAAGGTTTAACCTGTTTCTCTGACCCATAGGCCAGTACTACATAGTGAGAGAACGTCTTTCTCTTTTTTTTCCTACCTTTCCATGGGAAGTAGTGAATTTCCCTTCCTGAAAATGTTCACTGTTCAGTAAACACATGTCCTAATTGAAACATAACTTCCTGTAGGTAACAGAAGGAATTGAAGCTTGGGGCGGTAACAGAAGGAATTGAAGCTTGGGCCAGAGGGTGGCGGACTGGGGACAAAATCAAATACTTGGAATGAAATGAAGAGTCCACAAAATATTCAGGGTGTTTTGATACCCAAAGCATAAAAAGTGGTGAGTGAGGATTTTATGCATTGTGTTCTTAGCGTTTGATTGAATTACACTGTGGCGCTTGCCTATAGGAAGTGGGTAACACATTGCATCGCCCATATCTTTGTCTTGTGATTTATGGTTTGTTGCTGGTTGAGGTTTCTCTGTTTTTCAAACAGTCATAAACTCTTAAGAGATGTTTCAGTTTTCTTCGAGATTGGTTTATGCATTTTCCTCACCTACAATTCTTGGCAACTGAGGTCCAAAGAGTTTCTGATGAGCTGAATGTGCCAGCAGGCCACGCCACAGCTTGGACCAGGGCCGTTTGCAGGGGCTGTGGCCGCCAGGGGCCGTCTCCTCGTTTCTCTGGAGGTGCCCGCTGGTGCTCTTCAGTGTTTATTCGCTGTGATTTACTGAAATTTGTTCTCATCCCAGTGACGTTGATTTTTAACTTCATAATCGGGCATATCTATTTAAGGAAACACATGTGATTTACTTTTACTCCATGAAAACATTCTTAATCATGTCATTATAGACTATAGAATGTGTATGATATATGCACATCAGATCCATAACTGCGTGTTATATGCTAACCTATGTTTTAGGTGATAATTAGAAATCAGGTTTGTATATGAGTATTTTTGTAAGTAGATTTATATATATATGTGTTATATATTTATATAACACACATTATATAATAATGCGTTACTATTTCAGGTTATTACTATTTCAAGTTATTAATAGGCAACAAGTAATTTCTAAATCTCAGCACATGTAATTTAATGTAACTCTATCCATTTTCACCATATTTATGTAAATGGATATAATCCTCTAAACAGACGGCCCCTTATATATAGATATTTAGATTGTGCTCATTATTGAGAAATAACAGTGTTAAAACATTTAGACCTGTGTATTTCAGGCATTGAGTTGGGAATGCTCAAACTAGAGTTGGTTAAAATCATAAAGATTGAGGAAGTAAAAAAGTAATCGAAAGCATTTAATGTAGGAATTAAACTAATCACATCAAGGAAGGTGGTTCATGCAACCGCAATCCAAAATTTAAAGCAAATGTTCATTTTGTTCTTTTCAGATTCACAGAATCATCTAATTATTTTAGTGTTCACTTCAGCCCCTTATGTAAGAGATGATTTGATAATTCTTAACTACTTATGATAACGTTTCCAGATTTGAGTCATTCCAGTACTTTGCCAACTTTGCCGTATTTTCCCTAACATTTGTATTAATAGTGTCATGTGGGTCAACTCACTCTTTTTCCCTGAAGTATAAGTAATAACAAATCCAACTGATTTATTTGTGTAAATGAAGCAAACTCTTCAAGGACAAATTTGTCACTGCTTATAATCTGCCAATACTAAAAGCCTCTGATTACACGGTGCTTGGCTTTCGACGAGGATGAGATGGCAATCAGTAAGATTCTGATTTTTTGGTTTCGGTACTAATTCCGAAGAGGTTCCTCCCAACCTCTACCCTGGGGCCTCCAGTCTAGAACCGAATCTCATATTGGTTGTTAAAACTCCTGGCCAGTCACAGTGTTGCGCTCCAGGAGGCACTGATTGACAAATGCAACGCACACAGCCGAGTCACTGTATACCGTCTTTCTGCCTCCTTTGTGCACCCAGCTCGCTATGCAGGGAAGCCCCTGGAAGCCTTTGGTCATAGCTGTTTTGGGGCCTCCTTTCACCAGGGCTGCCCTAACCTCACAGATGGACACTCAGAGTGGTATTAAGAAGCCCCCATTTATGTATCCATGATGGACTGCTACCTTCACTAAACTTCTGGCCAAAATGTATGAGATTTTTTTTGACTTTTGTTTCATGCTGTTTGGAAAACATACTGTCCTAATTGTGTCATGTTTACAAAATGGTAAAAGATGAGAGGGAGGGAGGAAGTTTAATCCGTTATCTGCTGTTGCTATTTCGTGGGAGAAGGCACTGATGAAGACTTTTATGAAATGTTGTTAACCATTTTTAAAATACACAAAGTATTTTCAGAGCGCTCTTCAGGTGTGCTTCTAACTGGGTTATTCCAGCAGTGTAAGGAAGCCAGCTAATCACATCTTCAGTTTTGCGATCTTGTTTTCAATTCTGCCTTGGCATATAACATTTCAATGAAGGTTTGCTCGCATGGGTGAATTTAGTGTTCAAATATGTACATTAGATAAGGTAGCTCACAGAGCCACACGTAGTCAGGTGCATCAGCTCAGGTTGAAGACTATGGCTAGGAAGACTTCCCATGTGAAGGTAATGAACTCCCACACTCAACAGGGTGCTTGTTCTGTTATCAATATCCATCCCTTTATAAAACAGTAAAGGTATTAATTTAGTGGTCAACTATGATTAACAATTTTTATTGCTTAGTTGTTCTTTTCTAGGAAATGTGTCTTTGTAAACTAACTATTTTTAAATGTTTAGAGCCTTAGCATGGTAAAATTTCTTACTGAAGTAATGGTCTGCCCTGCATTCCTAATCTGACAGCGCTTCCCAGGAGGTCTCGCCCAGCTCTCAGACCTTCTCAGTGCCCTTCCTCTGACCATGGAAGACAGCACATTTGTGGCCACACCCACCTCAAAGGATGCTGGGAAATGAAGTCTGGCTGTGTGCCCAGGAAAGGAAAGAAAGATGGGTTGGCAAACAAAGAACCAGACTCGCTGTTTGTACAACAGTGAGCCTGTTCCCACCTAGCCTTACACCATTCCCACATTACACCATTAAAATCTTAGTTTTAAGCACCAGTGCATTATGGCTTTCAAACAAAAAAATGCTACATTTCATGTCAGTTTAAATTTTGGATGGTCAACATTTTGAAAAGAATTCAGCAAATAACATGGAAATTTGTTATTCTTTCTACTGAATTCCTTAGAGTGTAGTGAGAAACTGCTTTATTGTTTAAAGTTTATTCATTATTATTTTTGATTTTCAACCATTACCTGCTTACATCTCATAACTCCTCATTTCGATAGTTTTTTCCCCTTGTGTGCCATTAGGAGTTTCCAGGGTGAATTTTATGTGGTAATGATGCCCAAATGGGTTCTCATTTGAGGAGACATTGCATGACAGACCCCTCAGTGTAGGCAAAACACTAACAGAATATCCCACTGTACTTGCGTAATAATCATGTCTCTGGAGACATGCTGGTCAATCTTCCCTGAAATAGTTTAGCCTTATGGACACTGAAGAAAACTCTGTAGCTTTAGAGTTACAATCAACAGCAACAGTAAACTTCTAAAAGACTGGTTTGAGTCGGATAGGTTTCTTCATAACAACTTAAAAAGATCCTAACACTGAATGCAAATCATGTTTGATAAGTGGTTTTGATGGGAGATTTCATACATTTTGCAGACTTCAGGGTTCAACTGACAGGCTGACACTGATAGCCATGGACTTGGCTGTTGACCCATTACCGGAACGGGACAGATGCCTTAGTGCCGAGGGAGGCAAGGATTTGCAAGCAGTGTCCCCACACAAGCTGTCCCTCCACAGGCTCCATTTATAGAAAGGAATCCCCCCCCCCACACACACACATTTAGGGATAGAAAACAAGGTCATCAGGGTAGAAAACAAGGTCATCAGGGTAGAAAACAAGGAAGGTCATCAGTCATGGTGTGGGCCCTGGTTTGTCTGCAAGTTTATAACCACATGGGGTTGGTCTTTAATTTTTTACTGCTTTCATCCTTTTGTAATGATCCCCAACCAGAGGTGATAACTTAAAAAATTTAGCCTCGCTAGGTGCCACTTCTGTGGACAGAATAAGCAAACAAAATGTGACCCTGGAATAAATGCACACCCTCAACAACCTGTAGGATTTCTGTGCCCAGAAGTGAAGAGCCACTTAGGTGTTTGTTGGGAACTGCTCTGCCTGTTTTCAAGAGCAGTAAACCCCCCATGGCTAACGATGAGTGAGAGACCTCTGGAATGCAAGCCACTAAGGAGACAGAGCTTGTCTCTGGTGGCACACGCTGCCTCGACTTATCTCCCTTGCCCCCAAAGCATGGTTGATGGTCGATGACGGGTAAGACCCCTCAGGGGAGTGGCAACCTATGCCAGATACAATCACTTGGGAGGCCGTGATGGAAGGACTCCAGGGGGCTGTAACAAAGAGGGGGTAATGGATCCTTGCCTCCCGGCTATTCTGACATAGCCCAGTCCCCAAGTCCGCTGGGAGAAGCACTTCCTGGCTCTAATCCACTTAAGCCTGAAAACCTGTGATGGGGAAGGTGGTGCAGCCCTTTGCCTGGCTAGAGCAGGGTCCCAGGTGATCTGGCATAAGAAAGAGTTCCTAACAATGCTGTGAAGCCTGCTTTGGTGAGAATGCTTTTAGTTAAATGATAAAGGCCCGAGCAAAAAATGAGTTTATGTTCCCAAAGTTCTGTAGCCTTTTAGCCGATAGACCCTGATTTAGAAGAAGCCCTAATGGATCTCTGTATACTATCTACTGTTTACTGCCTGACAATGATTAACAAGTTGTGCCTGAACTCCTGTGCAAAAAAAACAATAATAGCCTGTCTGGGCAAGGGTCAGCACACTCTCCCCTTGAGATAGTGGCTAAGCTGCTCTGAGACATTCCCCCCTTGAGGGAGTAGCTGTGTGGTCCCTTTTCCTCCACAGGACTTGGTAGTCCATGTGAATTTGTCTCATGTCTCATCCATGACACTTGTGGGGTGACTTGCTGGTTGTCACCCCGCACCCTCCCGTCTGCCTCCTTCCCATCTATATGGACACCATCTCTATGCTGTGTGTTGTCTTGGCCATAGTTAATCATTCCAGGAATGGGTACATGACCCAAGCCAGGGCAGGTAAACTCTTGTCTGGAAATTTGAGCGAAGAAGTTTCTTTTAGTCACTTGACTGATCATTTAAAGACTCATGATCCTCAAACCTGTCGTAGTTCCTGCCATGCACCCCTGCAGCCAGAAAGAATGGTGTCGAGAACCAGAGGGAGTGGAGACAAGGAACAGTCCCAAATGCTTTTGAGTGCCTGGGTTTAGAGATTCCCTGAAGTCTTTTCTACCTGTGAATTCTGCGACAGAAACTCGATCATCCAATCTCTCCAACCACTACTTTGTTGTTGTTGTTGTTGTTAAAGCTGCCATTTCCTGTTGCTTCCATCCCAGGAATTCAAAGAAATGGGCTGGTAGAGCCTTCTTCCCATTTTGTTCTGTCCGTGTTCTCCAAAATTAGACGCCTCTGTTTGATGGAAGAAGTACTCAGATGTTACAATTAAATGCTGCTGTTCCAGTATTGGATAAACACTCTTAATTCATTCCCATCATTTGAGTAAAAATGTGTAGTAATAATGTGAATGTAATTGTTGGTGCCATTATTTTGTAGGTTTTATAAATGATTTTAGCCATTAGTGGAGAGAGTTGTAAGAATGAAAAAAGACATTTCCTTAGTGAATAAAGAGTATGCCAACGTCACATACCACTTTTAACATTTTGCAGGTGAGGCTGGCTCTTCAGCCAAAATTACTCTTTTTTCATATGAACAAAAGATTGGTTGAGTGATAGTTATTAATTCAAGAAGCAACAGTATCACTGACTGAAAAAGCTTTTCAGATGCAAAAATTACTCTCCTAAAAATATCTTTGTATTCTGTAGAATGCTATTCATTTATATTCACCTTTGAATAGTGAAATTATTTTTGACTCATCAAACACACTTTTTCTGTCACAAAATAGAAGATATTTAAGAAGTAAACAACTCGTGATCTATTTATAATTTCATATTTCTACTTTAAGCTAATTGTTGTAGACAAGATGTTAGAACGGAACTTCACTGCCTCAATTTCAACTAAGGTGACGAGTCTGAGTATTAGGAAAGCAAACGGAGTGAAAGTATTGCGTGCAGACTTTATAAAAGAAATGTAGAGGACCTTGTTGCACAAGTCTGTTCCTGCCTGACAGGCTCTAAGGGCCACGGAAGAGCTCAGATAGACTTGTGAGAGAGACCGAAGGAAAGAGAGTTTGGAGCTGTTGCCATCTTCGGGAAAGGGGTGCTGTGAGCCCCCACTTCCTCCACAACAAATCGAGGGCCAGTTCACCCTTACCCTCAAGAAATGTAGGAAAAAGAGGATGTGGTAGGGAAAACAACGGTCCTCCAAACATGTCTGCATCCTAATCCCTGGCACCAGGAATATGTTACCTCCCGTGCAAACAGGATTTGCCGGTGGGATTCAGTGAAGGATCCTGAGATGGGAGGTTATCTTGGGTAAACTATGGGCCCAGTGAAATCACAGGGTCCTTTGAAAAGGGAAGCAGAGGGTTGGAGTCAGAGATGTGAGGATGGAGGCTGAGGTCAGAGCAATGTGGTGTGAGGCAGGGAATCTTCCTTCAGAACCTGGGAAAGGCAGAATGGGTTTTCCCTTCAGAGCCTTCAGAAGTGACACAGCCCTGCCAGAACCTTGACTGGAACCTAGGGAAATAGTTTGGACCTCCATGACTGTAAAACGCTAAATCTGTGCGATTTGTTGTGATGCTAATTAACTAGTGCGAAGGCAGGGGCTTTGATGACAGAGCTCAAAGTGTTGCTGCTGTGATGTAGGTGGACTGGAGCAGAATGTGGGAGAGAGGAACGGGTATTTTCCATGGACCAGATATGAACCTCACAGGAGAGGAATGGCAAGTTTTCTGAGAGGCTAATTCAACAGCGCCCTCTGGAGGAGCAAGGTGGGCTCACCAGGAAGAGTGGAGGTATGCCATTGGCTTGCTGTTAAGAAGGGAATTCTAAGTGACCTTAAGCATCCATCTAGGTTAGGGGAACTGGAGCAGAGTAGGACCCAGAGAGCTCAAAGCCAACATGTGAGTTCTGATTCAAGTAAAACTTCTTGCCTCTTTCCCAAAGTGCCCCTTCAGATCCATGGGGGAGACAAGATGCAGAAATGGAGAGCTGACCACACCCCTTTCCTATTGCAGGCTCTACAGTATAGCGGCTCCAACTACCTGGAAAAGAGTAGCAGACTGGACAGCAAAGCAAGCTTATAGCTTTGTGATCTTGAACTGGACTTTTTAATTACTTCAGAAGTTTTAATGATGTAAAGGGACCATAGAACCTTCCAGAATTTTCTTCTAGGGAATACATTTCCTCTCACTGAATAAAGTATAAACAGTAGGGGACAAAAGACTCGTACATTTAAAGCTATAAATTTTCTTCTAAGTTCTTCTTTGGCTGCATCTCCTCAATTTTTTTCACTTTCAAGTCATTTAAAAATCATGATTTTTCTTTGACCCATGTATTGCTTAGAAGTGTGTTAGTTTTTTCCATATATCTTTGTTGTTGATTTCTAATTTCATTTTTTTATCAGAGAACAAACTTTGTAAGTCTTCAGTCCTTTCAAATTTGAGACCTATTTTATGCCCAGCATATGATCTATCTTGCCGAACAATTTAGGAGCATATATAAGGAATGTGCATTATACTGTTGTTGAGCAGAATGTTCTACATGTAAATCAGATTAATTAGATGTATGGGTTTTCTCTTTTCCAAAATTCTGTTCTTACTGATTTCTCTCCACATGTGCTAGCACTTGTTGAGAGATGGGTATTGATTTCCCAAATATAATTTTGAATCTGTCTATTCTTTCTGTTCTGTCATTTTTTCTTCATATATCTGAAACTGTACTTAAGTACACAAAAACTTAGTACTATAATGCCTGTTAATCAATTGATCATTTTATTATAAAATCTTCTCTTTTACTCTGCTTTTAAGATTTTTCTTTTTATTATTGATGTTAGCAATTTCATTATGGCTTTCTGGGTTCTTCTTTCTGTATGTATTTTTTGGTGTTCATTGTTTTTATCAAATTATAAAATTTACAGCCTTATTTCTTTGAATGTTTTCCTTTTTAAAAATATTTTTCAGCTTGATATTATCTAAAAATCACTGAAGTTCTGTTCATTCTTAGTCTGTTTGTCTCTGTGATTTAGTTTGGGTAATCCCTTTTGCTATATTTGGAAGTTCACTAATCTTTTCTTCTGCAGAGTCTAATCTCTATTAAGGCCATCCAGTGAATTTTTCATTTCAGATCATTGTATTTTCATCTGTAGAACTTGTTTTAGCTCTTCTTTGCATATTCTATTATGTGCATATTTTTCTTTAGAATAAAATATTGATCATCTTTATAATAGCTCTTTTTAAGTTTCTGTCTGATAATTGTATTAAATAAGTCATTTTTAGTGTTCTTTTCCATTGACTGATTTTTTCCCCCAACTAGTAACTAGATCACATTTTTCAGCTTCTTAGTTTATAAGTAATTTTAATCAAAGGCTGTGCATTGTGATTCTATGGTGTTGAGTGTTTGTTGTCTCTCTTATGGAGCTTTGGTTTTGTTTTTTTTTCTGGAAGGCAGTTGAGTTGCTTGTGGATTTGCTTAAGTTATAATAGATTTGCTTTTAAGGGCTTGTCTTGTGTAGCCTTTGTTATAGGCCAGTTTACACCTACTTCTTTGCAATAATACTTCTCAGGTCTCCACTCCAGGTGGGCAACACAGCCTCTCCTCACTGGCTGGTTAAAACTCAAACATCTCTCAGTACTATGTGAGCTTTTACAATTTCTCAATTTTCTTTCCTGACTTGGTGAAATGTCATCTTATGCGTGTACAAGCTAGTATTCAGTATAGTCTGGAGTAGATCCCTGTGCAGGTTCCGGAGACTCTTGTTTATGTAGCCTTCTCATCTCTGATTCTTTCCTATGAATTCCAGCCATACGAGCATCCCTGAATTCCAGCCCTCCCTTCGTGGACTCGGTGCCACGCCTGGGCTCCGCACGCACCCTCTCTTTCAGCCTGGTCTGCAGGTGCCTTCAAGCAGAAAGCCGCCGTGACTGCATTGCCTACTTGGTTTGTTTCTCCTTTCTTAGGGACAGTAGTTCATTGCTGCGTCTTCTCCAGCATCTAAAAAACAGTTGTTTCACACATGTTGTGCATGTGTATAGTTCTTTATGATGGATGGGCAAGTCCAGTCCAGATACTGGATGTGAAGTCTCCCATTCCATTCTATTTTCACATAACTTATAATGGGGTTTATTAATTTGCTCCATATATAGCCAAGCTATATCAAATGGTTTGCTCAAAATGTATTTCCTATTCATAAAATAAAAATTGTATTAACTCGTGAAAATTAGAGGAGCTAGTTGTGGTAACCTCTGATCTTAAGGTAGAAGTGGAAGTATCAGTTGCTATTAAGTGTGTTTCTCAGTTAAGAAGGCAAAATCGCATCATTAAGCACCATTAGATGGACTGAGGAAGCATCATTATTGAGGATCTGTGCTCTTAGGCCTTCATGTCATTGATTTTCATCCTTTTTTGAAGGATGAAAAGCTTGATTATATTTGGGGCACTGTTAATTCTTGGTTCACATGGCTTTTAGAAACCCTTATTTTTCTGGACCAACTGGTGTAATTTGAAATGATATCAACTTCTTTTCTTTCTAAAGAACCCGAGGGAACATTAATTTGGAATTATTCATTCATTTAGAGAAATCAAAGGGAGCCTGCTCTAGATTTGGGTTCTTTTCATCTATAGTATGGAAACTCGATTTTCACAGGTTTGTAAAATACTAGACACATAATAGGTGAAAATATAAAAGGCTAGACAATTTTGGATGAAACAAGGAGACTCTTTCGAGTTAAAGGAGACCATATTCCTGTAAATAAAAACAAATACAAACAAACAAACAAACAAAAGGCTACTAAGTGTACCAGATTCTGTATTTACTGTCATACCCATTCTCAACATCTTAAACCTAATATAAATCTCCAAATCTAGGGACCTTAAAGATGAAACCCAGCTTTTACACAGCTGCTGCTAGTGTGGACACAGCCATTCAGGAATAACAAAGATCAGAACCAGAAACAAATCTACCCAAGTGTCAGCTTTAGCACTGTTATTGCTCCAGTATTTCACTGTGGCCCAATGCACAGAAGCCGCTGGGGAATAATTGTGGATGTGGCTTTTAGGGTATGGGGTAATTTTCATGGGATATGCACCTAATTTTTAAGGGAATTATGCTAGGAGAAGGACTGTCAACTAGGACTAGAAAGGACAAAGTTGAAATAAGCCAGGCAGTGAGGGAAAAATACCATATGATCTCACCTTTATTTGGAACTTAATGAACAAAACAAACAAGCAAAATATAACCAGAGACATTGAAATTAAGAACAATCTGACAGTAACCAGAGGGGAGGTGGGAGGGGATAATGGGGGGAGGGGTTTTCAGGAACAACTATAAAGGACACATGGACAAAACTAAGGGCAGGGTGGAAGCAGGGGAGGGAGGGGAGGATGGCTGGGGTGGGGGGGTGGTAAATGCAGACAATGGTAACTGAACAACAATGAAAAGATGAAAGGCTTCTGGGATTTACATTTTCTACAGTCAGGAAGAAGCCTGAAAACCATCGTCCTCTGTAAACAAAAAATATTTCTCATGGAAAAGTAGCATTTCAGAGGGAGGAGACAAGGATTTGGAGGCAGGAGGAAAGAATAACCACTGCCACGGAGAAGAGCGGGGCGCCCAGAAATCCTGCTTCCTGCCCTGTGAGCGAGGCCTGCCTGGCGGTTCTGGCCCTGCGCACTGACTGAGCGGTGGCGGCTGTTTGTCTCCTCATTTCCCTCTTTCTGAATGGGACTGTCCTTGTTCCCATCATTGGTCATCCTGTTCTTTTCTCACCAGGGAGTGTTCATTGACAAGAGGCCCTAACTTCTCTTTTTAGCTTATCAGGTCTCTGGATCAAGAAGACCTGCTTTTTAAAATTTATTTTTTTAAATTTTAATGTTGTTCAAGTACAATTTTCTGCCTTTCCCCCCACCCCCAGCCCTCCTCACCTCCCTCGCCCCCCATTATTGCCCATGTGTCCTTTATACTAGTTCCCGCAAACCCTTCACCCTTTTCCCCTAAAACTCCCTCCCCTCTCCCCTCTGGTCACTGTCAGCCTGTTCTCAATTTCAGTGTCTTTGGTTATATGTTGCTCGTTTGTTTGTTTTGTTGATTATGTTCCTGTTCTTGATTCTTTGCATCAAAGTAGCCTCATCTGCATCTGGACTCAGAATAGGTCTTGAGATCATGGCCTGGAACCTAATGCCATAATCGATTGAGACTCTGAGGGTCCTGAGGATGTGGGTTTACTTATTTTTCATTGGGGAAGGTTTGAAGTGATTTTGTCTAGAAGATAAACAGTGGCAGATTGCAAAAGAGCCATGATGCTTTAAAGACTTTTTCTTTCAAAACACGGAGTTATTTCTCTACCTCTTGAATTTCAGCTTAACCACGTGGCTCACTGGGAAACCAGCAACAGTGACCTAGGAGAGGCGTTCCTCTGAACCATTGCTGAAGGGGTCAATGACTTGAGATTTCAATAATCAACACAAGGATGCGTTTAGAAGGATGGGACCTGGAGTACAGAGCGAAGTCTGTGCCATGTACTTATTCAGTAGTTAGTGTAAGCAAACATGCAATACTGGCCATTCAGGCAGGGGCTGGTCCGAAGAGTCAGCAGAGCCGGGGGACCAGCTTTCTGTCCAGGTGTGACCTGCATCTGCCTTGGAATCCTCAGAGGAGCTCGTTTAGAATATGGACTTGGGGGCCCTGCTCAGATTTAATGAGTCAGACTCCTTGGAGGTGCCCAGGAATCTGTCTTCTAAAGACATGATAAGCTTCTTTGAATGCATAAGCTAGAGGTTGAGAATTACTGTTTCAGCTACTGCCTACATTAAGGGGAATGATTCTATAGAGAAATTCTGTGGGAAACCAAGAAATAATTACCAGTTTTTAGTATTACCTCTGTAGCTCTTTTATTTTTACCCATGGCGGATTCTCTCAGGAAGACTTCGCGAATGTTGAGATAGTTACGGTGCACTTGTGGAGGAAACCATGATTATCCACCTGAGAACCTGCATGGCCCAACCAGGCTGTACACCTGCAGGTGATTTTTACATCACTCACGTACTGTGTAAAGCACTTATTTAAAAATCTCTACTGAAATTTATACAACTGAGACAAATCTATTTTGTCTGTTTCCATATTTCTCCAGGTATCTAACGACCACCCAGACACTTGCACAGCAAGTTACAGGTAGTTTGGTAAATCCGGGTAATTAATGTAACCACTTACCGCTGTACCACTCAGAATCTCACAGAAGTGTCCTCAGAATGGCTGCGTTCACTAGACATCAACAATTACACTTTATGCTTGTATAGCCAGAACAGTATAGGAGCCAAAGAATCTTGATTTTTAAAGTAATACCTGCTTTTGAAATATCACCCAGAACTATTGTTGTGATTAGGAGAAATAGTATCTTGGCAAAAGTGAGCCCGTTACATCACCGTAGCGTGGCGTGGTGACGAGGAGCGTCGACTCTGGAACTGACTGGGTGGTCTGGATTCAAAATTCCGTTCTGGGCTTCTTAGCTGAGTAACCTACAGATATTTAACTTCCCTGTGCTTCAATTTCATTATCTGTAAAATGGCAAAAATAAAATAAAGTAAAATAACTGCACCTCGCTTGTGGGTTTGTTGTGATCATTATACATATATATACTGAGACCAATGTCTAGCACATAGTAAGCCCCGTGTACAGTTAGCCATTATTATTTCTTAGGCCACTAATATATTTGTTTTCAATATATTTTCCTCCCTCCTTTTATTCTCAATAGTATCTTGAGGTTGTTTTTTAAAAATTGAGACATAACTGTCATAACACTGGATTCGTTTCAGGGGGACAGTGTAATTTAAGATTTGTATATATCATGAAATGATAGACATGGTAAATCCTGGTGACGGGTCACCGCACATCATTGCAGAACCTCTTCTTGTGAGGAGGATGCGCTCACTAGCTGCTCTCACCTACGCAGTGTGGGGTCAGCTGAGGTCTCCATGCTGTCTGTATGCGACGCCCCCGTGCCTTAGGCTCTAGGAGGAGAACTTTGAAGTTTCCTTTCTTCATTTCCCAGTTTTTATTTCTTCCAGCAGGATGATGGAGAAGCAAATCATTCCAAATTCAGCACCTTGGAAATGTCTCATGTTTAAATCGTATGTATTTTTATGGTTTTTATGCCTTCTGCTAAATATATCCCACGTGGTGTTTCAGGTAACATTCAGAATGACGACTGTTTCTTCTGAATCCTCTCTGGGGACAGCGTTGCACAAGTGGCCAGGTCATAAATATGTCTTGTATTCTTTGAAATAGAGTTCAGTGAGCACTGTGATTTGCAAACTGACTCCCCCTGCTCCGCCACCTTTCTTAGATTGTAAGTGGCTCATGTGACCTCATCAGCATCCTGATCCTACTTAGGTGACTCACTACTGCTGGCATGGAATGGGGCTACCTAACCTGAAACTTGTCCTTGAACTTGTAGGGAAAGCAGACATAGGGAGGGGGGGTCTTAGTTGAAGAGAAATTATACTTTCAGTCTTAACCCGTTTTGAAATACACGGTATTAGACACTTCCTGTGCCTTGGGGGTTGCATTTTGAACCCTGATCATAGTTCTATCACCTTACTGTGGAGTAGATGCTCTTGTACTGTCTTGATTGTTAGCAGGGAGCAGTCATGCAAAGAAACTATCATAAGATGGAGAGAAAGATAAAAGAGAGAGCTGACACCCCCAAAGGACCAAGGGGAACCCTGTCCTCAAGTTCTAGAGCTTCTTGGATGCGGGGCATGAGAGATGGAATGAACAGGCCAGAAAGTGAACACAGGCAGCGTGGAGGGGGGGGTGAGGAGAGTAGCAGGCAGGAGGCGGGAAGACCGGGGACTTTCACGGCGTCCTCCGCAGAGACGGTTGCAGCTCCCTGTGATGCCTTGGCTGTTTAGTCCACGTTTAAACTGCAGGGTCGGGGAGTGCTGCATTACAACCCTGTCGTGTCGTGCTGAAGAATGATTCACTCTCTTTAATTGAGGGGCACTGCGTTAGGCATTAGGGTCACAAATACTAGTGATAATCATAATGACCATCAGTGGGACAATAATAGTCAGAAAATAGTTGCCACTTACACGGGACATACTTGTACAGTATGTGTTTTGTGCCAGATACGTTTCTGAGGCTTTGCCGTTACTAACTCCTTACAATCTGTGAGGCATTAACCGCTTGCTTGTTTGTTATTGTTTTTGTTCTTCAGGTGTTACCATTCTAATGCTCATCTTGTGGATGACAAACCAGAAGCACAAAGAGGGGAAATGTGTGGCTCAGTATCGCTCAGCAGGTAGGCAATGGAGTCAAGATTCAAACCCCAGGAAGTCTGGCTTCAGGGTCTGCAGTAAACTGCTCTCAGATAACCTGCTCTTAGGAGCGGAGGCAGGCAGTGTACATGACCATATAAATGACCAAATAACCCACTTTGTCTTGAATATTGAATGAGTGCTGTGCAGACAGGCTAGATGCCTCAGAGGTGTGCAGCTGGGAGAGCACACAGTGGGGAGGGGGGGCTGTTTGTAGAGGTTCTATGACTTTAGGGGTTGAAAACTCAAACTCAAACATATAAACAAAGGAAATCCATCAGTGATACAGCTAAAAAAGCCCAGGAGTTTAACTCCTGGAATGGAGTATCCAAGGACATGAATGATGTTGCCCAGAATATGTTTCCTTCCTGATCCTGGCATTTTTTCTTCTGTTGGCTTCGCTCTCAGTATGGGCCTCTTTGTGGGATCCTGATGGTCCTCGCTTGGTTCCAAATCACATCGTGCCCACCTGTCACTGCCAGGAAGGAGCTTATCCTGCTCTGTGTTGGCAGAAACAGTTTTGGAACTAAGGCTCACTGACTCTAATTTACATGGCTTTAGGGACAGATTTGCTTCCCTGGCTAATTATTGTGTGTTTACCTGGGTTTATATGCATCCCTCACACTAGAAGGGTGTCTCTTCCAAAATTACATGGAGTAAAAGTCTAGGAGAGGTGGTTTCCAAGTGAAAATTTAAGTGCAAATGCTAGAGGAGAGGGAGATGAACTCTGGGGGGGAAATACAGCAAAATAGGAGATCCCTAGTCCCTGCATTACCCTGTGATATATTGAGGAACTAACAACGCAGGTACAGAGATAGCTAGAATTAAGCCAGCAGCATGTACACGTGCCTAATTTTGCCCTGACTGGGTGGCTCAGTGGGTAGGAGTGTCATCCTGTTCACCAAAAGATTGTGGGTTCAATTCCCAGTCAGGGTTTATACACAAGTTGTGTGTATGTAGGAGAGGCAACCAATGTTTCTTTCACATTGATGGTCCTCTTTTCCTTCCTTCCTCTCTAAGTCCAATAAACATCTTTGAATGAGGATTTAAAAACAATAAAGTGCCCAAACTTCTTGGGAAGGCAGAAGAGAGTTTCATTGAGAAGTTATGATAGAATTGGATGTTAAGGATGATTTTGAGAGGTAAGCCTGGGAAGCATAAAGGAAAGTTGAAGTCCTCTTCATTGTATGGAAATGCAGTATCAAAGCCATATAGAGAATAATAGGATATGTTTTGAAAATGACAGGTAGTTCATTGTGACAGGAAGAAAAGGGTATAGAAAAGGTAGAGCTAAAATTTTAAATTTTGGCTTGATTGTGAAGAGATCTTGAATGCCAAGCCAAGAGATATTTAGATTTTATTTTGTAAACAATAGCTAGATAACCACTGCCCATATTTCTGCAGAGAAGTAAAGTAAATTAAACATTAATTTAAGAAGACTAATCTAAAAAAAATGACTAGCTGACCATGGATTCTTAAATCATTTACTCATTTCATGATTGACATATCCATGCACCTACGAATTGTCTGAGAAAATCATACTATTGGGAAAATAGATATATTGGTAAATTTATGTTCATTAACCTCTAGTGGTTACACAACATTGCTGGACAATCCTGATACCATTCTTTAGGATCTTACTTCTGGAGTACTGAACTCAGTCCAAACTTTGACTCTTCCCCCCACCCCTTGGCCTCTCCTCCATCCTCACTGCTGCCACACCTGTCCCAACTCCCTTCCACTTTACCTGGACTTGCCCTACCTGTTCAGGGACCCTTGATTCCACCCTTGTTTTGTCTTCACCCCATCCCGAGGCTCTAGCCCAAGTACAAAGTACTACAAGGTGATGTGGTATAGGTGTCATTAAAAATAATTGAATGGAGTCCTGGAATAAGGGAAGAAATGACAAGTTAGATGGAAGGATATGAACATGTTTCTGGGCCAAAAAGATGAAGCCAATAGAGAGATTATCATGCAAACAAAAAAAGGGAAGTGATTAATGGAGCGAGACCCCAGAGTAGGGACACATTATGGTGTTGGATTAGAGACCCTGCCCCACTTAAGCAGAGGACCAGGAACAGAGACTGTTGAGTGCTGTAGTTGACAAAATGGCAGATTTCCTTGTGCCACAGACTTCCCACCTGAACTCAACTCTGAAGTTGCTGTGGATCGAGTAGGACCAGAGAAGTCTATTCAATACTCTGTTTAATCACCTTCTAGGTCTTTCTACGCCTATTGAGTTTGACTCTGACTCACTGAATGTGGAACTCTGTAGAATGTACGTTGTGTTGAAAATTGAGGAGCTAATGTAAAAACAGTAAGAATCTTCTGGGAGATGTAAGGAAGAGCACAGAGGAATGTGGGTGGGAAAGAGATTGGGGAATCTTCCTAATTTCTACTTTTAACTTGGTGCCTTGTTGTTTATGCCTGACCCATTGTGCAGCGCCATACCTACAGATACAGCTCAGTGCTGGCTAGAGTTCGTGGAGTCAAGTTCAAGTGGGGCCCAAATTCAGGTTAGTGTGGGAGCATTGACCATCGGAGGCAGGCAAGGGGGTCAGTTTTGACAGCAACGCTGCATAAAGGAAGACAAGTAGTGTTTTAGCACATGTTTCTTAGAAACTTATTGATCAAACAGACATTAAACAAAATAAAATAACATGACTGAATAATATCCCCAGGAGAATAGATTTATACAGAAATAGGTATGTAAAGTATACACAGAAAAATTTGAGTATTGTTGAACACTCATAAAATATTCACAAAAGTGTACAAATACTTTGTGATAAAAAAGTTTCAGTAAATAAAAAGAATCGACATTCACATAGATGATTTCAATAAAATTAGAAATCAAAGACAAAAGGAAAGTTAGAAAAATAGAACATATTTGGAAACAAAAATCATGCTGTTAACCTTGTGGGTAAAACCACAAATAATGCTAAAATTATATAATAATTAGAACTGTTATAGGAAATTATTATGTAAAATTTATGAAATATAGCTAAGTCAGTATTCAGTGAAATCTATAACTTTAAAGACATTTATTCTAATAAAACTGAGGTCAAATGAACTGATTGTTCAATTTAAAAAATTATTAATATACAAAACAGTTAAGAGCAAACAAAAAATAAAGAAGATAATTAAAATATATGTAATATTTATTGACCCAGGCATTGTTAATACTTAACTCACTTGATTCACAATAATAAAGATAAATACAGAAATCAATGTAATTGAGTAAAATAATAGAGGACATTAATCAAACCAAAAGTTAAAATAATTATTTTAAAATAATAAATCACAAAAGGACATTTTTTTCTGTTTTATCAAGTTATCATAAATAGATAATTCTTACCACGATAGTTTAAGTGTCTTCTGAACCTAAGCAGAAAACTCATTTAATAGAACCCAATTCCTGTGTATGATAAAAATACATATATATACATATATAAAACTAGAAATAAATGGAAAATTACTTAAGTTGATAAAAACCAAGTACAAACTTTACTTAATGCCATTTAATAATAAAAGCATTTGCAATTCTATCATTATTTTTAACTAGTGATTTTCAACCTTTTGTATCTCATGGCACACATGAACTAATTACTAAAATTTGACAGCACACCAAAAATACAGTTTTTGCTGATCTGACAAAATATTGGTATAACTTTTTTCTTTCACACTGGATGACTATTGCTATTTCCTGTTGTCATTTTTTTTTTAAATTTGACAATCTAAGAGAAAAGGAGGTCAGTGCCCCTGACTAAATAATATTGCATGTTTAAAAATTCTTTCAGCATGTTCATTGAATATTGCTGTTCTTAATTATCGTATGGGAAGTCCTGACCAAGGCAACCAGATAAGAAGAACAAATAAATAGGAGACATATCAGTCAGGATGGGCTAGATTGTGCTTCAGTTCACGAAAACTAAACATTTTAGTTGCTCAACCATGAGACTTTATTTCCTGCTCATGCTAGACTCTCCACGGTTTGGCATAGGGACTGCATCACTCAGAGAGCAGGCTGGTGGAATAACCTCCATTTTCCGCATTGCCAATTATTGTGTGTAAAGGAAAATTTCAAGCTGGGGGGGCCTGGCATCTGCAGGGTCCAAGGTGATACATGTAACTTGGCTCAAACCTCCGTCAGGTGAAATAGTCACCCAGCCCCACCCAAGAACAGGGGAGCTAGGCAGTAAAACCTTAATCTTGACCCAGATTAAGGTCAAGGGGGAGGTGTGGAAATACTGGTGGGCATTACTAATAACTATGACAGGCATATTGGAAAAGAAGACAAGATACAAAACTGTTCTTTCTTGTAGATGTGTGTTTCCGTAAATGAACAAGAACTACATGAAAAGCAACAGCCAAGTTAGTATAATTAATAAGATCTTGTGGCGATGTTAGGGAATACATGATCAGTTTACAAAAACAAACAGGGGTACCAAGCGTCACCTGTGTCATGTCCATTGCCTTCTCTCCTGTTATTATGGGTGAAATAGTTGTGCTTCTTGTCGCTGCAGAACCAAATTCTAATCTCTCTCACCTAATCAAGAAGATTGCAATTCTCTATTTTTATTCATTCTGGAATATTTCTCATCGGCATGCAGACATTTTATGAATTCTCAGATCTTAGGAATAATCCTCTATTTATTGATGGCACATCCACCTTTAGCTTCCACTCCACTGTCTTGTCACTCTTAAAGGCAAAACTCTTTGAAACAGTGTCTTTTCTCATTTCCAGTGACTTTCCTTTCTTTGCCTCTCAAACCCACAATCTCGCACCATTCTTTCCTTGGTGACTAGTGACTTCTAGTAGTTTGTTCTCCAGTCTTTTCTGCCTTGACCTTGCCATTGATTTGATAAAGTAGATCAAATCCTCCGAACCTCTGTTTACTGGGCTTCCCTACAACTGCAGTTTTACTCCACCTTCACAGGCTCTTCATCCGCATCTTTTTTGGTTCATTTCCTCTGCATCTCTGGAGAAATGTTAGAGCATACCAGGATGAGTCCATGAACCACTTTCCCCCATTCTCTTTTTCTTGGTGATTTACTCCAGTCTTTTAAGTCTATATGGTAATATTGCTGAAATTTGTATCTCCAGGGCTATCTTGCTTCTGCACTCCAGACTGACATATAAGTGTCTATTCAAATCCCACTTAAGTGTCTAATGATGTCTAAAAGATGTAAGGAGTTTTCTCCCCTTAATTTATTCTTTAGGTAGTCTTCCCCATTTGGTAGTGGGCAATTCCATTCTTCTGGCAATTCCGTTCTTCAGACCATTCAAGATAACAAACTCTGGAGTCAGCAGTGATCCCTCTTTCTCACATATTCCACAGCCCATTTGTCAACAAACCCAGAATCTGACTCCTTACCTCCTCCATTGCTACTCATTAGTCCAAATCACCATTATCTCTTGTTTAGACTATTGCAATAGTCCCTAAGGTTTTGCTCTCTTTTTTTACTCTTGCCCTACCTGCAGCCTAATTACAATATAGCTGCCTTAGTAAAGCTAGTATCTGGGCAAATCACGTTACTTCTACAGTGGTTTCCCATCTCACTGAGAGGCAGTACAGGGCAGTGTGTGTGAGCACAGGCCCTAGAACCAGACTGATTGGGTTTGAACCCCAGCTTCCTCACTCGCCACCTGTACGATCTTGGGCAGGGTACTTAAGCTAGCTGTGTCATGCATGGTTTCTTCATCTGCAAGACAGGGCATGATAGTGGTAAGTCTCTCAAAGCATTATTCAGAGGATTCCAGAAATTAATATGTGTAAACTCCTTAGAACAGTGCCTGGCAAAAAGTAGTACAATATATGTGTCAGCTATTACTGTTATTTTAGGGGAAAAAAATCCCTAGTGAGTTATGTAGCAGTTAGAGAATTTTGTCTGTCTCCATCACATGAAACAATGTCTAGTTGTAATAGATGCTCAATAAACATTTGTGAAATAAATCAATTGATAAGAGAATAAAGTTAAAAGAGCCCATGGAATATAATGGAGAACTCGGAATCTAGTTTTTGTTCAATGGTGCAAGTTGCACCGAGAATCATGGGGAAGGGAAGGACTTTTTAGTCAATGTTGAAGAAATTGGCTTTTTATGTGGGGAAAAATTAAATTTGGAACTTTAAAGTCTATACCGATTAGAAATCTAAATTTTAAAAATATTATTTTTGGACAAAACCCTACAGTGCATACCCTAAAAGTCAGAAGAAGGTTGGGCAAGGCTAGCAGAAGGAAAAAATAATAAAGATAATGTGGAGACAGATACAACAAAGAATAACAAAATAAAAATAATAAAAACCAAGAATAGAAGACAGCAGGGGGGAAATGAACAAAATCAGGAGTTGGTTCTGTGTAGAGATCAGTAAGACTGAAGTGGGGGCGCATCACGGAGGAACCTTGGGGCAGGAGCCCCAGGAAGGAAAGCCGAATTTTCTGCTCAACAGAGTGGAATGGGACTGGTGTTTTTCCAATCTGAACAGTAAAGGAAGCATGACTCCATTTTATACCCAAGCCCATAGACAGGGCATTTCTTAGGAGTCATTTTGCATTAAATAAGGTCATAGTATACATGCTGTTTTATAACTTGCTTTTTTTCCTTAATAATGTGTTGTGGATATCTTTCCACGATGTAAACTCATAAATGTAAAAAAAAAAAAAGAAAAAGAAAACTCACTTTAGAAAGTGAGTTAGAGTTTGACCATACGAAATTAGAGATCGTTGCCAGTGAAGGACATGGAGGTTAAAAAACAACTGACAAACTGGGAACCATATTTGCAACATTAAAAACCAAGGGCTTATTATCTGGAACATAATAGAAATATGTGTTAATCTGCAATTAAAATAAAACAATAGAAAATAACCAACAGATGTGAATTGGCAATTCACAAACAGGGAAACCTAAACGTCTTATACATATGAGAGTTTCTTACCCTCAATAATAATCAGAGAAATGTAAGCTTAAAAAGTAATGAGATAATTCTTCATGCTGCTCAGATTGGAAAGAGTTAGAAATTAGGATAATAGCAGACATTGGTAATGGTAATGAACTTGGAAGCCTCAGACCCTGCTGGAGAAAGTGCAAACTGGCAGAAACACTGGGGAGAGAAATCTGGCAGTACCTCATGAAGTAATGCTATGTGTGCACCCCCAAACCCATAACCCTGCTCTGGGTTACAAACTCCTCTTCGACAAGCCTAGGGTGTTCACGGCGTCACCGTCTGTGCTAATGAGGAACTGGAGGGACTCGCGCTGGGGAAAATTCGGCCAGAACGAGGCAGATGCACGCAAAGGCCTGTTACGTAGCATTTAGAAGCAGTCCTCGGAGTGCTACCNGGTAATGAACTTGGAAGCCTCAGACCCTGCTGGAGAAAGTGCAAACTGGCAGAAACACTGGGGAGAGAAATCTGGCAGTACCTCATGAAGTAATGCTATGTGTGCACCCCCAAACCCATAACCCTGCTCTGGGTTACAAACTCCTCTTCGACAAGCCTAGGGTGTTCACCGAGTCACCGTCTGTGCTAATGAGGAACTGGAGGGACTCGCGCTGGGGAAAATACGGCCAGAACGAGGCAGATGCACGCAAAGGCCTGTTATGTAGCATTTAGAAGCAGTCCTCGGAGTGCTACCTGCAGCTGACTCTGTACACCTTGAAAGTGTGTCATTGAGTGCAAAATAATAAAGAAATAGAACCAGATTTATGGGTCAATGCAATTCATAAGAAATGATAAAGCAAGACCATATGTTCGCATAAAACAACCTCTATAATGTTACAAGGGTGCGTATATACATAGCCAAGGGCACACACAGGTTAGAGATGCAGGGGCCAGAGGCAGAGGAGGGAAGGGGAAATTCCAGGTGAAAAGGGCCTTGTGGAGTCTTACGATTACGAGGAGGGCAACATCCAATGTGGGCACAGGAGGGTGAGAAAGCTTAGCGCGAAGTTACACTTCTGAGTCTGGGTCAGTCATTCTGCCTCCGACCAGTTCTCCGCGTGGGGCACCTCCAGCCCCAGGCCTGGGTGGCATGGGCAGTATCATGTGTTTCTTTTGGCTGGAGATTTGAGGACTGCTGAGAAAACCTCTTCTCTTTAGTGCAAATAACACCCCTGGGAAAACCTCAGGGCATCCTCAGAGTCCCTTAGCAAGCAGTCCCTTCATGTGGAGGAGAGAGGTACAAAATTCATAGGAGACCCCCAGCTGGGACCAAAAAGAGATTGAAAGCATAGGGAAAAAAACACACCCAAGTTACTAAAAGGAGCAGCAATCTGAAATCTCCATGAAGGGCAGTTCCTAAAACCACCATGCTGGTGTCTTAGGTTTTCAGGCAACAACCATCGTCTTTGGCCTTTGTCCTTCCTCAACAGTAGCTACTATTGCCAGGGCTCTAACTACAAACTGGCAAACACAGGCTGTCACCTCCATCTGCTGCCCCTATTTCAATAACACCAGCGTAAACTGTCCATAAACTGCCATGTATACCTATCAGAACATGTCTTTGCCAGTGTAATCTGTGGTTAGCCTTGTGTTGAAAATTCTAAATCTCCGGTATTATAGGCAAGCGCCGAGTTAGAAAGCAATTTCCTTTCAAAATGCATTTTGTGACCTTATTGTTTGGAAATGAGAATGTTTTAAAAGAAAGTTATAAATGGCTTAACCCACTTCCCTGGGCACTGGGCCCACTCCGAGTGGAAGTTTGAAACGTCTGACATTTTTCCCTGGCAGTTTTTCTGTGGCCGACCCGGGCTGTGCTTCATACGCCCGATATACTTACCCGCCGCTGCACACTAGCCCCTGGGGACATTCTGCTGCTTCTCAGGCCCAGGAAACACGGGGGAGGGATACAGGCAAAGTAAAGAATAGGGATCTATTGTTTCACTAAAACGCTGGATCTCAATCCTGTCTGGGCACCAAACTTGTGCCTAAACATTTTTCAAAGGAGGAAACCGAATCCTGGCCGGGGAGGTCCCAGCTGCAGCAGCTCCCCGGGTGCAGACCAGCACACGTTAATCCTAGTTCTCTGCTCTCACGCCTGTCTTAGATGCCAACCAATGTTTCAGGAGCAGCCAGTAGCACCAGGTGGCTTCTGGCATCTAAAGTCCATCGTGCAGGTGATTTTAAGACCCTATCCTTGTCCTGGCTGTGTAGCTCAGTTCATTGGAGTGTTGTCTCTATATGGTAAGGTCGTGGGTTTGATCCCTAGTCAGGGCACACACAAGATGCAACCAATGAATGCATAAATGAGTGAAACAACAAATCTCTCTCTCCCCCTCCCCTCTCCCCTCTCTTTCTCTGTCCCCCGCTACGCACACCCCTTGCTAGTTTATTGAATCTGTCATGCCCCCCACACTAACACCACCTTCCCTTTGCCTGGTGTGTCTAGTCTAGCCCTGAGATTCTCACGAAAGCAACACCTCATTTTGTTTTAGTCATAAGTGATCAGTGTTTACTTTTGCTCTGGCGAACATAAAAAAGTGAAACTGCAGTGTCTGAAGCGAGAGAGGATAGGTCGAATCCTGAAACAGCTTCCGTCCACAGCCAGGCTGTTACTTTGCATTCATTCAAGCTTTCTGTCCACAGAAACTTAAGAGTCGGTTCTGGTCAGCCACTTCTCCGGGCCCGGGGCTTTCGTGGGGAGCAAAGCAGGTGAAAGTCTGCTTATGAGGAAGTAAGACGTATACAATATATGTTAGATGACAGATAAAGAGAAAAATAAGGAAAGGCTTCGGGAATGTTTGGGGTGGGGAGGTACAAAGAAAACCCCACAGGGGAAGTAAGTGACATTTGTGAAATGCCCCGAGAGGCTGAGGGGTGGGTTGTGTAGTGATCCGTTGCAAAGGCAGGTGACACGCCTGGGCCAGTGCAGGGATGACAGGGAGACTGGTAAACTTGAGGGGAGAGAGAGCAGGAGACCCTGAATGGGAATGATGAGAAATGAGAAATGAAGTTTATTTGACTTGGAAAATCCTCCTCTCTCAACACCCTCTCCAAGGTTTAGAGCCTTCTCACCAAGTCGAAAATGGTGTAGCTCCCTATGTCCACGCCCTATTAGAGTTATCTAGGACTTCTCAACGTTCTTTCTCAAATTCCCCATACCCCCTAAAATAATTTTCCCTCTGTCTTAAACACCATTCCTTGCTTCCATGAAGGTCAGAGTAGCCATGTGTTAGAAGAAACCAGTCGGAGTTCTCACCAAGGTGCGTGGCAGAGACTGAATCTCTAACTGATGTAAGAGCCGTTACTGGGGGGACGAAGAGTTCCCGAAATGTTGCCATCACCTGGGGATCAGCTCCGGGGTCAGGAGACCTGGGTGCACACCACAGGTTCCCTCTGCTCACTCCGGAACCCAATGCTCCTCAGTGCCAGGCCCTCTGCTTGGTGTTTCTTCAGAAGCAGTGGCACGTGTTTGGGGTGGTTCAGGTCATGGGCAGAAAGCTCGTGTGTGACTTGGCATTTTTCCCTCAGTTCACTTAGGAGCCTAGCATGGTTTTCGAAAGAACACTTCCCAGAAAGCAATCCCAGAGAAACTATGTTGGTACAAACATATACACACAGATGCTAAATGCTTCAGCTATTTACAGTTTAGGGGGGTTGGGGAGGGAGAATAATTTTACCTATTGTAGAGTATGGCACCCTCGGGTACCAATGGACGCTGTTCTGCCAACACCTTCTGGAGGGGCCCTGCTCACCGTTGCGCCTCTGGGAGTGGAACCCTGACCGCCATGGTCAGATGGACCAGTTCACCAGGTATGCTTCTCGGTGATACCCCAGTGGTGGTATGCTTGGTATATTAGAAAGGAGATGTGTATACTAAATAAATTAATAAAACAATGAGTATTCTATCCAATGCTTCTTCTCAGTGTGCTGCACTTCTTGGGTTAAATCAATTCTTTCTCTCTAGGAACTGGCAAAACCTTTGCCAGTCGTGGTCAAGGCAGTGTTCCTGATTCTCTTCTGGGTCCTCAGATGTCACGTGTTTCTGCATCGCTCATTGGTTCAGGGTAGGTGGGCTTTTTCTTAGACTTGAAATGACTGTAAGGTTTCTTTACTGTAAAGCTTATTTACTGTAAGTATTTCAACAATAAAGATGGTTTTATAATTATAAGAGAATACATACAGATTTCAACATCATCAGGCAAATCCGAATTCAATTATTTCTTTCCCTTATTACTTATAACCTTTTTTCCTTTTTATTATCCATGAGCCTTTAACTAGCAGGAGGCTTCTCAGACATTCCTAAGCACCTTTGATACTGCTGGTATTTCTGATAACCAGCACAGTGCTACGTGCTAGTTCTAGCTTTAGATGAGTTGTCACTTCGTAATCTGCAAACGGAGAAACACGAACAACCAGGCACTCTTAGCCGTGACCAAATTCACACCCCACATAATGTGGGGGCAGCAGCTAGATGCAGGGAATATTGTGCAGGATGAAGTAAAAGGTTCGGTGAGGTTGCCTGCAACCGGCCGTCTGGGGAAAAGTACAGTGTTCGCCTAAACGCGGGGCGCACTTGCTTGCAGCAGGAAGGGCAGTTGCCCAGGTGGGCTCTTCAGTGCTGCCCGGGTTCTCCTTGCGCATAGTGTGGCAACAGGATGGGGCTCTGGATCCAGAAGGGTTTGGGTTCGGGCCTGCTTCATACTAGTACAGTTTTGAGTGAGTTTCTCAACCATTTCTGAGTTACAGTTTCTCCAGCTAAAGATGAGGATCGTCAGCCTAGCTTGTGGGGGAACCGTGGGAATTAGAGAGGGCAAATGCGAAACTCCTGGTGGCGGGCGTGTCACAGAGATGGTGTTCGCTAAGAGATCTGACGAATAGCGCTGTTGTTTATCTCTGTTGCCTTTCTTTGTGTCATTATCCTTCTCTGTGTCCCACCCTACTCTGTGACAGATTGATTAAGCCTGGTAGGTAGGAAACATGGAATTCACAGCCTGCCTTGGCTCCCATTTCTAGCTATAAACTACAGAGTTTGCATCAGCCCTGTTCCCCCGTCTTAAATCTTGTGTTTCTGTAGTTTCTGGCGTATTAGCTACTGTGCTGCTGACACTGAAGGAAGACCAGCATTTTTGACAGTGTATTCTTGAAGGCAATCAGAGAATTATTTCTGTGGGTTTGGTGATGGTTGTGTGGGTGGGATTCATACAGAACACTCAAAACTGCATGGTACATCAGAATTTCGCTTCCCATGAATCAAAACCTAACCTGATGTTTTATTTCAGTATCACATTGCTTTTTACACCTGTGGGCTGAATGATCTGGGTTTTTGTGGTTCAAAGATTTTATTTCCCTGTAAGTATGAGATACAGTGAAGCCACAAACAACAAAAACAGTAAGTTATATGGAGGGAATGCTGTACTGAAATGGCAAAGGCTGTACAGTCCCTAAAAGTTCAATCTCTAGTGGCCAATTGTTGTAAAAAGTGACTGATTTGTTGCTAGGACCTTTAAATATCAACGGCTCTCTCTCCCAAGGTATTACATTTAAATCCTCCCAAGATTTTAATAGTTTATTCTGAAGTACTCTTCTTATATATATTTTATGGACCAATGAAGGCACTTAGGTAAAATGCTCTATCACATTCAATTCCATTTATTAAATAAAAACCTATTGAACCTCCACTGAATTCAGAGGGACTAAGCTAAGCACTCGAGGGACTCTAAAGATTTCCAGTTCATAAACAGCTTATTTGCTCTCTTGCCTATGTCAAATATAATCCATTTACATGTGTAGGTTTCTTTTAATTATGGCACATCCAAACTGCAGTCGTAGCTCTTTTTGTGTTCTGTGGCATGTGTTTTCCAATGTGAACAGAATAGTCCATCAATCAGGGTAGAAGGATGTGCTCAGATTTGCCAACTGAGTAGTTTGGAAACTGCTTTTCCAAAAGAACAAGTCATTGGACTTGGAACATTTTAATTCAATTCATGCACTATTGAATAAGTACATTTTTAGCACCTACTATGTACCAGGTACTTTGGGAGTATCTGGGATATTAACGAAACAAGATCCTTATTTTCCTGGGACTCAAAATCCATTACATGTACAAATTACAAAAACCATGATATATGCAGCAACAGGGGTGTGTTTCAGATGGGAAAGAGGCTACTCTTGGTATAAAAGAGAGAGCTGGGGGGGGGACAGATCTCTTGGTTTTCTGCTCTAACTCCTCCCAAACAACTTGTCCTCCCTTTGTGTTCTCCGTCGGCAAAGCCAGAAACCTCGGCCTCATCCGTGAACCGGCCCTTCCCTTGCCTTCCCACGTCCAATCCATCGCCTGGTCTAGCCAAACCCTCCTGAAGTTTAAACCCACCGAGTGTCCTCTATCCCCAGTCATTGTCCCCCAAATTCAAGCTCCTAGCGAATCTCCTCTGGTCCTATTCAATGATCCTTTCCCCTGGTCGCCCCACTTTCATTTTCGCCTCTCTATGATATATTCCCCACTCAGCAGTAAAAGTGATCTTTCAAAGACATGAATCAAACCATGTCATTCTACAGCCTAAAGCCTTTCAGCGACTTCCCATTACATAGGACCTGTAAGGTCCAGGGGGATCTGTCCCAGGCCCTCCCCTCATCTTCTCCCCTTCCCTTATCAGCCCCACTTCATAACAGTTGGTAAGGATGCAGTTCCTGTGCCATCCTAGTTGTTCTGAGTCAGTGCAGCTGTGTGTACACCCACCTCCCTTCTGTTTGGGAATGTGTCTACCTTGCTCTCTCCTTAAGTTTTCTGAATGAAATCCTCTTCCTACACATATTTCCATGGATGGCTCCTTGTTTTCTTGCCGATCTTCGCTCGGAAGTCACCCCTGACAGCGACTTATTTTTTCTCATCCTGAATGAAGAGCATTTACCAACACCTGAAATTGCCTTGGCCCATCATCTGTTTATTGTTTTCTTCCCAGCGCCTCCTCACCTCAGCTCCCTACACACGCATCACCGCACACTCACCCACTCACAGATGTCAAGCTTTGTAAGATCCAGGATGACCTCTTCTGTCTTGTTCATATCCATGCACCCAGAACTTATCTTTATGGAGTGGATGCATGAAGAATATCAGAGGGAAGATAACAGTGGAACTAAGTACGAGCTTGTCAAACCCAGCAGGTGGTGAACAATAACAATAAGCTATTATTTGTTCCCACATTACCTAGTGAGAGAGACTTTTAAAGATAAGGGACTAGCAGCATCCTGGCTAATATTCCAGTTGGGACTAACTTCCTGATAAGTAGGCACATTGTGGATTGAAATAAGCTTCACTCAGCGCAGCCAGACTAAGGCCACATGTGAACACTTGGAACATGTTTTGATTTTTAAAAAATTTTGAATTTCAGACAGAACTGGTATCTACACTCAAAAGTTATTGCTTGGATTACATCTTTCCAATTATACTTTCACTGTGCAGTATTTTTAAAACATAATTTCAATTTGCAACTTAAGTGGTTTTGTGGGCTTTTTTCGTAGCTGGGAAGAGGAGCAATGGGAGTTCATTGGCAAATGCTACATCGGTCTGTCTGGGACATACTCAATGACAAGTTCACAAGTCATCCGCAAGAGGCTCGGAAATAAAAGCTCATTTAATTACCTGTCACTAAAGCTTTCAAGCTAGGGGGCCTCAAATGAACAGTGACAAAATCTGCAAAAAGAAAAAAAACTACTTTTATGGAATTGTCTGGGGGCCATTTCTGTTCTTAATTGAATTTTTCTGATTTTCATATCATTTATGGAGCTATTGAAAATAAATCGGCTTTCGTCTCCTCGTTATCTCTGCGGGGAGTTTCCCGCTTTCCTAGGCGTCATGAGAATTCGTCAGGTAATTATGGAAGCTGGTCTCTTCCAAGCCAACAGTGTCACCCTCTCTGGAACCACAAAACTAGAATGTGGATGACTCAATACAGAGGTTTTTATTCAAGTTAGCATTTATATTTCCCAAGATATTTTATAAACCTGGTAAATGTCTGGTGTCAATGAAATAAACCTTTTATCATCTGAAGTCTAATCATTTTATTTCCTTGTTTCTAGCAGGTAATTAGCCATTGCTGACATTCTTTGGTTTGTCTCTGCATCTCCTCCAACCAGAGAGCTCAGCTGTTTTCAGTCTCTTCCAATGATGCCTTGACCTCCGCACTAGACTTATCCAAGCACCAGGCCCGTGGTTTAAAAAGGCACGGAGGCAAATAGAATTCAACAAACCCCAACTTAACCAGGAGTCCTCTGCTGTTCACTTCTGGCTTTCACTCCTTCATCTCCCACATTCCCTCCCCTGTGTTCCCTTCCTTCACTCTCTCATCCCTCTGTTCAGATTGTAGCAGAGGTCTGTGTACATACACATGCCTGTAGGGTCTGGTCCCTTCAGTCCTATTGGGCACGCACTTGTACGGACACCATTGCCTCTAAATCAGGTCAATAATGTCCTTGTCTGTCTCCCTGCCTCTGTATCTCTTTGCCTTTCAAATCTACATAGATTAAAAAAATAGCCTCTGCAGCATAAAACTAGTTAGAAAGTCATCCAACAACTCTTCACTTATTATGAAAAGAAGAGCTTCGTGTTATCTGTTAGGACAACTCTTCATAATTTAACTCCCCACCTTCCCTAATCACCTAGATCCTTTGTGGTTTAAATGATTCTCTCTCTTTGCTGTCCTCTCTCATTGGGCCCTCTGTCATTCTCACCCTGGGTGGCCTCATCACTTCTAATCACTCGTCCAATTTAATTTTTCCTAAAGGCACTTTTGAAACCTCATCTCCTCAAAGAAGCCTTCCCTGGACACTAGCCCTCACCCATGTCCCTTTTGGACACTGCGCCCTCTTGTGCTATTTGAGTGCCTGGATTTTGTCCCCCTCACAAGGATATGAGCATTGCAAGGGCTGCTGTGTTAGTTTTTGCCTCTGTATCTTCACAGTGCTAAGCAATTTTTTTAAATCTTGGTAAATATTTGAGGACTCGTATAGTAACAAAGAATCAGTCTAGTAAGTTCCACGAGGCATGAGTCAGGCTGGTTTTGTTTGCAGCCAAGTATCTAGTAGGTAGCAAAACCTGGCACATAGTTGCTGTCTAATATATATTTTGTGATTGAGAAAACGAATCAACTAGAGCTAAGAGACAGAATCACAAGTAACAATAAAACCCTCCCCTGTCAGTTTTACAGCACCCATTTGACAAGTAGATAAATGAAAGAAAGAGGTACCATCTCAAATCCAGCATCGCCTGTCCAGGTGAAAAACAGAAGCCACAGCGTATAGATGCCAAAGAGCTAGCACAGGAGGGCACGTCATGACAGTCTGAACCCTGAAGAGCATCGTGACTGCTGGAGCCTTCGGTCTGGTGTGGAGGACCGGGTGTCATGGGGCGAGGGTGTCCCGTGGCGTCAGGCAGGCAGAAGGCAAGGGGGAGGGGACCAGCTCGCTCCTGCTGGGTCTGCCACAGAGGGGGCAGGGTGATGTGCTCCTAACTGAGATGATATTTTGGTTCTCGTTTTCTCCATCTCAGGGCAAGGGGCCCATGTTGGGAGCTCCCATTTCATGCTCTATGTTCTAGGTTCTACTGTAGCATTTGTTGCAACTGTAATAAAATGATTTTTTGTTTGAAATATTTTTTTTTAATATGTTACCCTGCAAAACGCCAGCTTCATGTATTCCTTGTGCCTGGAAAAGGGGCTGGAGAGTAGTAGGTGCTTTATATATGTTTGCTGAACAAATGGGGAATTTTAGGTCTGTACTCAAACAGGTGTGTGTGGGGTGTGTGCACACCCATGCGTTCCAGAGACAGACATTAAATTACTGGACACACCTGGAGCCTCTAAGAAGGTCTCAGAGTCTCAGAGGGAAACACTCGAGGCCATCAAGGGAATGGAAAATAAGTGCTAAGAAATGTGACTTGATACGGCAAAATTTACAGATAAAAATGTGGAATGAGATAGCTCTGTGAAGTGAAAAGTGCCTATTCTTAGCTGCCTTATTTTATTTGTAGCATAAAATGAGGATAATTTATCTTCCATGAGGGTTAATTGGGGTTTTCTATGTAAGGTATTGAACCCTGTCTCTGATTTCCAAACAAGAAATTGCTCACCCTCTTGATAATTTTCTTTTAGTTCGTGGATTCCTAAGGTATTTTTTCTTTAGGGAATATGATGAAATAGAGTTCAGGGGGGAAATAGGACAGGAAGTAACAAAACACAGTGTAACAGGATGGATCGCACATGTTCAAAAACCATTCAAAGCTTTGTCAACTCCCCCCCAAAACTGGAAAATACTTCCTCTGATTTCATCCATCCTAAGTGTGTGGATGTGTCTTTATCTTATATGTCTCTATCCATAGCTCAGACCGAGCTGGCCCATGCACTTTAATCAGTAATACAGTTTTAGCATTGATATGTAAATATGTATAAAATAGAATTTTATAAAACAAAAAAATTGAAATCTTTTCCTCTTCCTCATTTACCTTTCTTCCTCCTTCTCTCTTTCTTCCTTTTTTTTCCCTTTGAATTGACCAGATCAAAACAAACACCAGAATCATTTTTTCCTGTTACTTTGGAATATCTTACCTAGTTCTGATGAACTGAATTTGTTCCTGTAGACACTGAAGGCCAGAATGAAGTTTCTAATAGTAAATGCCAAGGCAACGCCTGCCGACCTCTGCATCTGGTGAGTGTTGGGCGCTCTCCTCAGTTCACAGGCTGGCGGATGACACTACATGTAAACAGGTTCCTCCACGCATTGTGTGCCCCTGTGCTGGCATGACACCTGTGCACGCCTGACCAGCTCCCTGCCAATAGGAAGATGGACAGCATTCACCAAGTCTTGGGCTGGGGACTTTTCAAGAAATAGAAAGGCAGGGACTTGAGATCTCCCTCTGGAAGTTAAATTACTTTTAAAAACCAGTGGGATTATGAAGATCTCAGTGGTAAAACTGACCACACCAGTCCACACCCCTTTCAGTCAAGATCCCAAAGGAAGCCCCCCTCCCCCCGTGCCAAGAGAACAGTAGTTAGACATACAGTTAGGAGAAGGGTGAAATGTGAGCAAACCTTGTAAAATAAGAGCACTTTCCTCTGAAGAGATTCTGTTAGATTTTGTCATTTAACAACTAGAGAGCTGGTAGTACCACTTACTGGACATTTCACATGGGCCAGGAATTTTTGCATATGTTATGTAGTCTTTGCAGCAACTCTGAGTAAATCTTATTATTATGTTTAGTATATTATTCTTCTATAGATGAGCAGCCTGAGTTACTAAGAGGTCAAGGCCGCACAGCCAGTAAGTGGCTGAGCCAGGTTTCAAGTCCAGGCAAATGGAGTCCCACGGCTGTGAGCTATGCACCACACCATTGTTAGCCCATGTCTGTAACAATTACANAGCATTGATATGTAAATACGTATAAAATAGAATTTTATAAAACAAAAAAATTGAAATCTTTTCCTCTTCCTCATTTTCCTTTCTTCCTCCTTCTCTCTTTCTTCCTTTTTTTTTCCCTTTGAATTGACCAGATCAAAACAAACACCAGAATCATTTTTTCCTGTTACTTTGGAATATCTTACCTAGTTCTGATGAACTGAATTTGTTCCTGTAGACACTGAAGGCCAGAATGAAGTTTCTAATAGTAAATGCCGAGGCAACGCCTGCCGACCTCTGCATCTGGTGAGTGTTGGGCGCTCTCCTCATTTCACAGGCTGGCGGATGACACTACATGTAAACAGGTTCCTCCACGCATTGTGTGCCCCTGTGCTGGCGTGACATCTGTGCACACCTGACCAGCTCCCTGCCAATAGGAAGATGGACAGCATTCACCAAGTCTTGGGCTGGGGACTTTTCAAGAAATAGAAAGGCAGGGACTTGAGATCTCCCTCTGGAAGTTAAATTACTTTTAAAAACCAGTGGGATTATGAAGATCTCAGTGGTAAAACTGACCACACCAGTCCACACCCCTTTCAGTCAAGATCCCAAAGGAAGCCCCCCTCCCCCCGTGCCAAGAGAACAGTAGTTAGACATACGGTTAGGAGAAGGGTGAAATGTGAGCAAACCTTGTAAAATAAGAGCACTTTCCTCTGAATAGATTCTGTTAGATTTTGTCATTTAACAACTAGAGAGCTGGTAGTACCACTTACTGGACATTTCACATGGGCCAGGAATTTTTGCATATGTTATGTAGTCTTTGCAGCAACTCTGAGTAAATCTTATTATTATGTTTAGTATATTATTCTTCTATAGATGAGCAGCCTGAGTTACTAAGAGGTCAAGGCTGCACAGCCAGTAAGTGGCTGAGCCAGGTTTCAAGTCCAGGCAAATGGAGTCCCACGGCTGTGAGCTATGCACCACACCATTGTTAGCCCATGTCTGTAACAATTACAATCCATCCTTTGGACAGGGGCTACCGGTGGACAGATTGTATACGATTGGGGGATTTTTTATGACCCACACAAAGGGTTGATACGTCTTTATTCACTTCTAATGGAAAACAGGTGCACGTTTTCTGCCAGAGAATGAAAAACCCTAACCTCAATAAAGGCTTTGCTACCCGGGGATGACGTACCTTATTTGCAGTTCGCCTGCCACAGCCCTACAACGGTGGCATCTGGCTTTGCTTATGGAGAAGCAGGCACTCCCGATTCACTGCCTCTGGCTGTTCTTTTCCTACGGCTATTTGCACCTGCTATGCTTTGCCACTGGAAGTTCCAAAGCAGCTCCTCCTGATAGAAAGATTAGGTTTCATGCAAACGGAAGTTTCATGTCAAAAAGGGAAATGAGTGGAGGTTGTTACAATTTCATGGTAGATGTTCAATGAAGAAGGGCCTCTAATAACACATGGACTAAATCTGTTTAGACAAAACACCTAAAAATATCTCCAGTATTTTAACAGGTGAAATTGCTTTCCTTTTCTGGTTTCCCTGAATATTCGATATTACAGACCACCTCTCCAGAATGTGTTTAAGCTCGTGGGAAGGACCTTAAGAAAGTCAGGAAAATCTTCCTAAAGGATTTTTGAAGGAAAGGAATTTGTCAAAGCTAGACTGTGGGAGGGGCAATGTGTTTTAAACAGGGGAAGCACATGAACAAAAGAATGGAGATGAGGGAGAAAACAAAGAAATTTGAAAAGGCTGTAATGCTAAGTGGGGGAGTGAAAGTGGCTGGCCAGGTAGGTAGCAGGCAGATATGGAAAAGTCTGGTGCATTTTGCAAAGGAATCCAATTTTATTCCACAGGCAAGAGAGAGCCATGAAAAGATACTAAGCAGAGTGGTAGCATGATCAACTTCAGATTTCAGAAAGCTCTCCAGAAGAATGGTGGTCCCTGGAATGGGAAGAGTTAAGAATGTCCCAGGAGAGAGCTAGTCAGCAGGCTACTGGAATGACCCTTGTAAGAAAGGATTGTGGCTCGAACTGAGGCATGGACAATGAGTTGAGACAAAGGTGTGAATATAAAAGGTCTTTAGGAGTTTGAATCTCTAAGTATGGTGACTACTTGTATGCAGAGGTAGAGAGAGGGGTCGAGGATGAATATTAAATTTCCGACTTGGCCATCAGGAGGATGAGAGAGACTTACATCTGTTTGCCTGCTCACAGCAAAGAGGCAGAGACGGTGGAAAATACTGGCTAGGCTGGACAGAGGGAGGTTATTCCAGGACATGAGGTCTTGTGAAAACAAGGGGGCCTGGGCCCTGGCTGGATGGCTCAGTTGGCTGGAGCATCTTCCCACACACCGAAAGGTGGCAGGTTTAATTCCTGGTCAGGGCACATGCCCGGGCTGTGGTTTTGATCCCCGCTCGGGGTACTTATAGGAGGCAACTGATTGATGTTTCTCTCTCTCTCCCTCTCTCTCTCTTTTTTTCTCCCTTCCTCTCTAAAATCAGTGAAAACATATTTTCAGATGAGGTTTAAAAAAGAGACAGAGAAAACTCATAGACACGAACGACATGTTTTCCATAGTGATGGTGGGGTGAGGGGTGGTTGGAGGTGGAAGAGGGCCCCGGGGGATAAATGGTAATGGGAAAAGGACAACAAATACAGTTTGATTTTTGCCATAATAATCAATAACATTAATAGAGTAAGTTTTGAATGAATAAATGTTAAGACAATGAAAGAAAACAGGAGGGCGTGGAATAGCAATGGGAGGAGAAATACTGCTTTTACTGAGCTGAGAACAGAGGATAAAGAGGAAAGATAATGCAGATAGGTCTGTGCTGGTGCATTGAGTAGGGCAGCAGTGTTCAGAAGGTTGAGAGACTTCTGGAACTTTCTCTAAAAGGTAATAGACAAGGTCTTTGGAGAAAGGTATAAGGCGGAAGATTTGAGGAGAGTGGTGAAGGTTTGAACTTTGTGGACAGCAGAAAGAACCATTGCCTCCAAAGAGGCAGAGAGCTATCTAGAAGTGTGAGTGGCTTTGGAAGGGCTGAAGGAAATCATAAACTACTAGTTCTACCATTTTTCTCAGTTTGTGCCACATAACCTTACCCTACATTGTATTATAACTCACTTTTCTTAAAACCGCAGTGATGGAAGAGACTGTGTTTCGTTAAACCAGGAGAATCTTCAGTGTTCAGAACAGGACATGACCTGTATTAGATGCTCAACATATTTTTGTTTTCTTGAAATTTGAGGAGCTGCAGAGCAGCTGACATGAAATGCAATCAGCATACATAACTTCTTTTTCCCCAGTACACTAAATGGCAGAGCTTTGGAGAATGCTGAAAGTAGAACAGTCAGTATTTTAGGAGTGTTCTCCCAGGAGTGACGTTCTCTGTGTGAACAGAGGCATCTGAAAAGACCAATTTTCTGCCCATAGTCACTTTCTTGCTGCAGACGCAGGCGGGGGTGCGAGACACAAGGCGAGCAGAGCACCTGGCATTGTTTACAGTGCTCTTCCCTCACAGCGGCCACCTCAGATTCTGCCCGGGGATTTCTGGGAGAAAAAGGAAGGGGGTGGAAACAAGCAATAGAGGGGAGACAACAGAGAAGTATGAGCTGAAGCCAACCACCAATTGAAAGTTGTTGATTGACCCTTAGTATATGTTACAAGACAAAGAGCACAGAGTGGGACTGGGGGAAAAAAAGCAAACAGCAAGGTTGTAGAGGTCAGCCTCTGACTAACAGAATGATTTTTGGCCTGTGACCTTTTAGCAATTTGCTGAGATTCAAGTTCTTTTTTCTCAAAAGGGAATAATGCTTCTTGCATCAGATGATTGTTTTTAAGTTTTTTAAAATTGAGATCTAAGAGACATTACGTTTATTAGTTTCAGGTGTACAACATAATGATTTGATATTTGTGTATATTGGGAAATGATTCTCACAGTAAGCCTAGTCAACATCCATCAACATACATAGTCACAAAAAGTTTTTCCTTGTGATGAGGAATTTTCAGATCTACCTTCTTAGAAAACTTCAATATGCAATATAGTTTTATTCACTGTAGTCATCACGCTGTGTGTTATTTCCCCACAACATTGACTTTACAGCTGGAAGGCCATACCTTGGTTGATTTTGTTGATAAACATTTTGCGAACATTTTGAAAATGTATTTATTAACATCAAAGGCCAGAGACAAGAACTCTGATCCAAAGCAAACTCACACTGGAACCATGGAATGTCCGTATCTTTCCTCATGCTTTTGCTTTGCTCCTGCCCGTCCCAGCCCAAGCTTTCTGTTTCTCTTCCTTCAACCTCTTCAGAATTTTATCTCCAGGAAAATCCTTACATACAACTTGAAACTTAAATCTCAGTTAGTATTTAGTTTCCAAAGTCCCCCTTTCAGTTCATCCTGTCTGATCATTGACACACCGTCCTTCTAGTCTCTAAAACTTGGCAAAAATGAGGTCATTTGTCAATGCAATCCAACCAGTGGTTATTGAGTTGCCATTACTTGCCCAGCTCTGTATTAGGGGCAGGAAATACAGGCATGAGGTATAATAGGGTACAACTTATCCTACTCAAACAGGTGCTAAATGTTCATATTAAATTCTAGGATATGAAGAGAAACACAGGACAAGGGGATTGATGAACTCTACCCAGGATGTTTAGAGAATGCTTCCTCGATGCTGCAGTAGGTGCCCCTGGCCATGAAGAAGGAGCAAAAGCAACACAACTTCACTAGATGGAAAAGGGGTAACAGACATTTTGGGTAGGGAAACCAGCATGGAAAAGGCTCAGAGCTAGCAAAGGGGGCAGCGCGTTTGGAGGGATGACCAGTGGTCTAGCTACCGCATTGCTCATTCTCCAATGTTAAATTCTTACTGGAAGCGTAAAACCATCCAATACAGACACAAGGCCCTTGAAAATGGTTACTTCCATTGCTTTTGGAGGGTTATGTCTACCAGAGACTCTGAACTATGACACAGAAGGGTCGTGATAATTGCTGTTAAACATACACAGAAGGCACTGTTACCAGGGAAAACAGTGACTTAGAAGGGCAGTGACAATATCTGCTAAGCATACAACAACAACTGTCACCAGAAGAGGTTAACTAGTGTTATTGTGGTGATCATTTTCAATGTATATAAATATCTTATCATTGTGTTATATACATGAAACTCCTATTATGTTATATGTTAATTATACCTGAATTCAAAATAAGAAAAACAGCTCTCACCAGGGTCAGCCTATGGAGACCTGTGAACTAAGCCACATCTTCTATGGAAGGGCCCAAAGATGGCCAAAGATTTGCTGTGATTTAAGAAACAACTAACAATGGAGAAGAAAAGAAGTATACATGTTGGTGTTTCACACACACACACACGTACACCCACATACCCCTAATCACTTAAGATAGTCAGATACGTGTAGGGTATCTAAATTATAAATCTCATGACAATTGCATACATAGAGCTTCTTTATAAGAGCTAGTGGCAAAGCTGGATTTAATTGCAGGCACTTCTACTTGTTATATGTGGGAACTTGGCCAAACTACTTGACCTCTGTAAATCTCAGCTGGCTCATCTGTTTTCAAAGGTGGGAATAGGAATAGTTACTATTCATGATGGCAATGAGGATTTACAATGATGGATTTAAAGCAGCCTCAGAATGCCTTACATTCGCAATGTGCCTATTATAATCTTGTCTTAATTCTATTGATTTTCCCCCATATTTAATAATCATAATGGTTTAATTTGCAAACGTCACCACCAGGTCTCAAAATGTATTTTAAATGCTCTTATTGCCACCTAACTGGCCTTGCAAGAGCCAGAACTCCTGAATAGGAATTCATGTGGCTAATAATTTCCTTGTGAGAAGACAGGTGAACAGTCATGCTTTACCTGTCTTGTGCATGCCCACACTGAGGCAGAAACCTTGGACACAGTCCAAGAAATTCAGACTGTGAACAAAAACTATAATCAAATGCCTTTACCTCCAGCCTGTAGACATTCTGCAACCTCGTCCACACACCGTATGCCAGCAGGGTGCTGAAAGGAACTGCTCCCGTGAAGCTCTCTGCGTACCAGGCAGCATTGCTGTGGCATTTCACAAAGAACAAGTCCTTTGGAAAAATCCAATTGGGAGAGCAGTGAGAGTGATACCAAGGCCAGGGATTGTTTTGAATCATATCAAACACTATATATATACTATATGTGTAATATATAGTATATATATATAGTATTTGAGAAAATATATATATATATATACATATATGTGTATTTGGTAACGGCCAGAAGAAACAATAATTCATTTTTTGTGGTTTGAAAATTGGATTTTCCCAAAGATCAGAATAGAGCTCAGTTCTTTGGACTCCTGTTGATGACACGGTTGCTAACAGAGAACGCAGAGGATGCTGGGAACAAGAACTAAAGCCTGTGCACATTGAATAGCTCCCTCAAAATTTATTGTCCCACTTATGTTTTCGAAAATCTGAATTGTAGGTGGAATGATATGTGTCTCAGTTAGGTATGGCCTTTTATAAGACTTCTCATTTTTGAAATTTATTAATATTCCCTAGTCAATTCTTCCTCCAAGAGACAGGCAGCGGTGGCCTGACATTTAATGTGTTTGCAGCCACATTAAGTCCATTGATCTGAATTAGTTTATCTGCCTTTTGCTTTGATAGTTTATTGTTGTGATTCACAGGTAGCAGGATGTATAGGTAGCCAGTTTCGATTGACTATACTAGAAAATGTATTACATGTCACTGAATATATTGCAAGTCTTCGGGATAATTTACACAGTGTATTTTGTTTTTGTATATTAAATTCTTTTATTTTGACATTAATGTCAATACATAAACACATAAACAGCACTCAGTGAACACTGAGTGAATAAATGAGTAACAACCTTGTACAACATCAAAGAAAATAAGTGGTAGATTCAACATTCAAGTTTTTATGCTTGAGAACGTTCGAGTGTGCTGGTCAAGGAGAACCAGGTGGGTTGGTTAGGCCAGGGCTGGCTAAGCCCAGTAGCTCATTACTCAGATTTTGGCTGCATAGTCTAATACTTTCTTAGTGTAGGCTGAGCTGATGAAATTGATCTGAATCAAATTCCCTGGGGCAATATTAGGAGCTAGAGACACCGAAGTGATAGAACATGATCATCAAATAGGAATTAGATTTATAATCCGGGACATAGGCAAGACAGATTCAGGAACTGGTTGGCTATGATTTAAGAAAGTCCTAGGAAATTGCTCAGTGTGCATCCTAGGAGGTCGCTGAATGTGTTTTTGGTCCGTCTTACATGTTCATATATACACGGATGTATCCTGTAGGCTGAAAGTTTATCAAATCCGGATAGACTGGCAGAGCTTTAGAATTTGGTGTGAGTATATAATAAAAATGGCAATCACTATACACCAGGCAGAGTTCTAGGCTTTCCTCTGGATTATTTTACTTAAACCTGATATGTTACCCTCATTTTATAAACGGGGCCCTGAAGCCCTGAGAGTTTAGTTTTCATGCACAAGAAAGTGGCAGATAAGGACTTGAAACTTAGGAAGTTGAATTCAGTGTTTGGGGCTCTAAATAAGCAGTCTCCCAAAGTAGGATATACCCAGGCCTGGTCGGGAAACTATTCCCTGTTTTTTTCCTACCCCAAATACGTGGCTCCCCAGAATTACTGACAGTCATTTCTGTGACAAGAAATAAATAAAAGATATTTTACCCTAAATAAACCAACAGAAGAAAAATCATCCTCTGAATATAATTCTCCCATTCACCATTTCTATATGTCAGGACCTCCTACATTTGGCCTTTGGTGCTGATGTTTACATTCATTCATTTATTCATTAAATATTTACTGAGCACTCACAACGTGACAGACACTGTTTTAGTCGCTCGGATGCCATCATGAATAAACTGATTAAGATACCGACCCTCATGGATCTTATGTTCTAGCAGAGGAAACAGAAAATAGAAAATAGAATATATATGTAAATCATAAGGTTTATTAGAAGCAGGCTATTATTATAGAAGAAAGAAAAAGGAAAGGGGAGTGAGGAACGTCAGGTGTGCCTCCGAGGGGTGAAGGGTCACTTAAAATAGTTGAGCGAAGGCTTGGAGGAGGAATGGGAGTGGGCCAGGTGTGTTCAGGTGCAATGATGGCCATTGCGACCAGGACGACAATCGATTGGTCTTGGGTGCCTGGCCAAGGACATTAATGTTAACTCTGTGGTCATAGGTGAAGTCAGAGCTAAGGTTCTGTGTGGATTGGTCCCATATCTTTGTCCTTCTCAAATTCTTGAGAAGATTAAAGGTGTAACTTGTCACTTCTCAGCTGACACACTAGCTTGGCTCACAAGTTTCCTCCTGAAAGGGCCTAAACCCTGCAGTCAGCCTGGGCCATCCGTTTGGGCTCCTCTCCAGAATGACATCCAATCTGCCTAATAGGGTGGTTTTCTGTCTGTGAACCCCAGGTGTGAGGGGTCAGCCTCTAGAGGGAGCTCAAGATTTGCTCTCCCTCCCACTCCCTCAGCTCTCCAGCCCTTCCCACCCCCAGTATCCTCGCTTCCTCATCCTTTGAGGTGTTCAAGTCCAGGATGGTATCAGACCTTAGGGCTAGGAGTGGAAGCTTTTTGGATACCAGTACATGAACTCAGAACAAAAATAAGGATGAATTCCTGTGAAATAGTGTCTATAGTATTTACCCAGGTCTGCAATGAATGAAAAGGACAAGATGAATTACTACTTTGCAAAGGTGATATGGAGGACTGAATATTTTAAAGCTTGGCTTCCATGGAGGGAATGCCTCTGCCACATGAGGCAAAAGAGGTATTCAGCTTACAGGGCTTTTTTTTTCTTTCTTCTCTTGCTGTAGCCTCAGCCTTCAACTAGGGTTGTCTATTTCATCTGCCAAACTACAAAATCAGAATAAAAGTCAGCCTTGACAAGAAAAGAGTTATAACAGGGTCCCTGCCTTGTTAACTCCGTGCTGACAGTCCAAGAGAAGAGATATTTCCTTTGCAGAAACTTTTGTAACAAACCGAGTCTTCTTGGGAGTGGGTTTGTTCAGCTGAAAGCTGTCGTCCAATTCCAGCGCGGCCTCCGGACAGTGCTGATGCAGACCCTCCAGGCCCTGCCAACGCTTAGCCGAGGGGATGAAACCGATTTTTAATTTTTTATAGCATGTTTTATGGAGGGAGAAAGAAAGAGAGAGTGAGGAAGAGAGGTGGGGAGGAACATCGACAGAAAGAGAGAGAGAGATTTTGAGTTTGGATTTCTGATGAAACCCTGTATCAGAGTCACTCGGGATAAAATGGAGAGCTTCCTGTCCCCATTATCACTGATGAGACGGGTAACAACGTGTAGTGGGAAAGGAGAGGTTTCGGAGTCTAGCGAAGACTGAGTTCAAATACCAGACTGTGCCTCAGGCTGACCTACTTTTTGTGTGATCTTGGGAAAATTGCTTAATCATATTAAACTGCAGTTTCCTGATTTCTGAGAATCGGTATCGCCTCATTTCCCACCTTGAAGACTTCGTACAAAGACTAAATGAGAGAAGATATGGGTAATGAGGTAAAGAAACCCATGAGTTTGTGCAAGACCCTCGATGTACAAAGAGGGAAACTGTTTAATAAGGTGCAAACGCACGGTTCCATCCTCATGTGCTTAGCACTGAGCGCAGTGGTCTTTCTGCTGCAGCTGAAGGAAGGAAAGCTACTTACAAAGAGCACAGGCTATGTCATGTAACTACATATAGTTATGAACAAGAGAGCCCACATTCTGTAATTCTAACTCTGTGGAGCTGGATTTAAAGGCTGAGAGGATGCAGAAGGTAGCTTCAGCCAGTTGGGTTTCTAAACAATGCATCATGGGTGCGGTGGGACAGTGGCTTGAGTTGTGGCCTCCAAAAAGACTCGTCTGTGATGAGTCCCAGACTGTGTGAATGTGACCACATTTGGAAAAAGGGTCTTTGCAGATATAATTAAGGACCTTGAAGAGATTATCTTAGATTATCCAATGACAAGTGTCCTTACGAGAGACATGCAAGGGAGCAACACAAAGAAAAGGAGGGCGATGCAGTCACAGGGGAAGAGATGGGAGTCACGCCGTCCTCAAGGCCACAGTGCCCTCAGCCACGGAAGCCGGAGGAGGCAAAGACCTGAGTCTTCCCATGGGCCTCTGGAGAGAACACAGCCCTGCCAACATGCCTTTGGTCCTGGGATTCTGATTTCAGATGTGAAGTCTCTAGAACCATGAAAGAAAAAGTGGCTGTTGACTTAAAACCTCAAAGTTATTTGAATTATAAAGAAGGTTGCAGTGGCCCTACAAACCTGACACAGGTGGCTAAAACATCTGAGACGAAGTGAAAACAGGCTTCAAGCTCATGAGGACATAACTCACATGCAAGTGTTGGTGTGGGGGGACAGCCGGGAGGCCTTGTTTTTGAACTCTCTGCTTGCTCACAGGCAACGGGCAGTTGAAAGCTTTTACTGGAGTGCCATGTCTTGGCACAGGAGTAATTCAGTCGGTATTTGAGAAATACAGGTTGCCTTGCCTTCAAGTTACTTATGCCACTGACTAGTGGACAAGTCACTAGTAAACCAGGTATAACACAACATGCTAAGAGCTATGACAGAGGAGGTGTATGCTGTGGGTCACTTAGAAGTGGGATGCCCAAGCCCCCTGGTGGGGACAGGGATGCCATCAGAACAGGCTTCTGAAAGGAAGTGATTTCTGAACTGGACCCCGAACTTGCTGGCTAAGGAAAAGAAGACTGTGGCGACAGATGGAACAGGGGCACTGTTTTCCCCAACCTGGATACATACACAGGTCCTGAAGGCCAGGTTTCTATTTATTATTGTATCCATTCCCTTCTTTTCCATGACCTGGAATGTCTGTAGAAGGACCACTGCAGTTGTTTGCTGGGCTAAGATAAATATTAGACAAAGAAGGGTGTCTGACTAACTCATGAGAGCCAGGTGTTTTGGAAAGATAAGCTCAGAAGTGGAGAAGGGCGAAGTCATGGGCGCCGAGGACCGAAAGCTTCCATCGGCCAGGTGGAGCTGGTCCAGGTCCCCAGGCGGCAGCGCTGCCTGTGGCTTCCTTGTTTCTGCCCAGAGGCCCCGCTGACAGCTCTCCCTGCCCTTCAACTCATCACTCTACTGCCTGTCCTGGACTGAGAAGGAAGAGAGGAACGAATCTCTTGTTATGTGTGACAAGCACTGTGCTATAGACATATGTGACCAACTTCGCCCTTACCACATTCCCCGGGAAAAGTGGGGCCATCCCATTTTTCAATAGAGGAAACGTTTGCCTGGGGCTGAAGGACCTTTGAGGATCCTGCTACCGCTTACTTCTTGTATCCAACTCCAGTCACATCTGTCTCATGACGCACACTCCAGTGATGCCAACCTGCCTCTAGTTCTTTTTTCCATGCTTTGTGAAGTGATCCTGTCTCAGCTTGGGGCACGTTTGTCTTCCAGGGTTAAAATTTGATAATATCTGGGGACATTTCTGATTGCTACCACTGAGGGAGGAGATGTGACTGTCATTGAGTGAATAGAAGCCAGGATGCTGTTCAAAATCTCACAAGAAATGCACAGACAGCCCTCTTCTGCTGAAGAGAAGAATGACCTGGGCCAAAATGTTAGTAATTCCTAGACGGGGAAATGCTGCATTACTGCCTGCCATTCCCTCTGCCAGGTCTGTCCCTATCTCTCTTTTCCCTTACTCATTTAAGATGCAGCCTAGGTGTCACTTCCCCTAGGAAGTCCCCCCTGATTTCTCCAGGCTCGGCCCTGTGCTTCCTCCTGGGGCTCCCATACATAGCCGTTCCTAGCGATGTCTTCTTGCTGGTTCTACACCATCCCCTTCGTGAATCTGAGGCTCCCCCTGGGCAATGAACCATATGCCACTCACCTTTACATCCTAGAAGCCCGTGAGGAGACTGGCAGGTGCTTGGTATATTTGTTGACTATACTAAGAAGGGTAATTTGGGATTTATACACCATCTGCAAGGGGCAGTGGGAAGAAATGATAGAGTTGTTTTTAGTGCAGAATGTTTGGCATAAAAGAAGAATGCCCGCAATTGCTGCTTTGGAGATTCCGACCCATTTCCTGCTGGTTTTAGCTCTGGTTTCCTGAACCCAGAAAGGGAAGAGAGAGTCCCAGAGGAAGGAAAGGGGGCAGAGTATAATGGATACATGTCCCTTTCTTCTTACTTCCCGCTTCCTCCCCGTGTTGCTGTAGTGAAAGGAATGACAAAGCGTGCTCACAAAGGTCGGGACTGGCTGTTAGAGCTTGAACAGTGCCCAGACCCAGCAGTGCAGCGCTGCAGAAATGGCGGTGTTTGTTCAAGGACACGGGTCCAAGAACACCTCGTTGGCCCTTGCCTTGCTTCCGTCCGAGAAATGCAAGTGACAGCAGCACTTGTGTCAGCTGCCAAAGGGGTTGGCGGAAAGCAGGAGCTCTCTGCGGCACTGGACGCACTGCTCTCTGTCAAGTGCAGAGACTGTGACAGCCTTCCAGCTCCCTGGCTCCCTTTGGCACCTGGAAGGACTGGCAGTCCAAGGGACTTTGAGGACCTGTCCTCGGCACAGTCTCGGGGGTTCCGAATAGCCTAGGCATGGAGGGAAGGGACATGCACTGTTTCAGCTGAGCCCTTCTACCAGGAGCAGAGGGGGATCCAAAGATAAGGAGATGGGAGTTGGCGAAACGTGAAGACTCAGGAGCCTGAAATCTGGCTCCGGGAATTCCTGTAAGAATTCCTTGAGTGCATGAATGCATACGATCTTTTCTATTTTAAATTCAGTTCTGTTTATAAACAGGAGCTTGAACTTTGCCCATGACGCGATTATTGAGAACTGCAGTTAGGTCAGAGCAGCCCGAGTGAAAAGGTGCCTGAGAGTGGGCCTCTTTTTCTCATGCTGATTTTTTTCCTTCTGATTCCAAATACCCCTGCTTTCCAATGCTCAGCCAAGCAGTTTTCATCCTGAAGGGAAAATATAGTTAGGAAAATTATTACAAGGCTAGCCAAAGCCATTCCTTCATAGATGGTATGCTGCGGGGAGTAGACCCTGGCCAGCTGTCCTGATAATTTGACGATAATGCAGTCAGACTTCGAGTTCCTCCCATCAGGGAGGATGTTGGATGCTGTTGCCCGGGAAGTGCAGGCTGTCCACCTCCTTTGCCGTAGACCATCTGTCTGTATCGTACAGCCAACCCCAAACTCAGCACCTCGAGGAGGACAGCATTGGTCATTCTCCTCCCACTCCTGGGATATTGACAGAGAGGCCTGATGGGCCAGGGGCATGGGCTGGCTGTAGGTAGATACAGCCCCGTGGAAGTCAAAGGGAGACAGCACAATGTAAAGTTTTCATTGGAGATTTACAATTTTAACGTAATTCACATTTCACGTTTTTTCTTTAGGTTATGTACTTTTCAACCCCCCCTCTTCGCCCCAAAGTTATTTTCTAGAACCCTAAGAAAGGATCAGAAACGTCAGTTGAGCCCTGATCAGCATGGCTCAGTTGGGTGAGTGCCATCCCACAAAGTGAAAGTTTGCTGTTCAATTTCTGGTTCAAGTCACATTTCCTGGGGTGCAGGTTTGGTCCCCAGTTAGGGCGTGTCCAAGAAGCAACCAACTAATGTTTCTCTCACTCTTTTTCTACCTGCCTTCCCTTCTCTCTAAAAATAAATAAAGTATTTTATAAAAGTCATTGGAGTTCTGACACAATGCCTTTTTATTGCATCAGGTATGAAACGCAGCCCAGTCTCACAGATGTGCATCTTACAATCAGTGAAATATGGTACAAAAAAAGAGATGAGCACAGGAAAGAATTGGACAGCTTATATGCAAAAAATAAAAGGAAATGATCTCTAGAAAGCCAAAGTCCTGCAGAGCCAGAACAGTCAGCTGCTTCTGGGCTCCAAGGAAGAGATGTGATCTGAAAAGGCTTTGAGAGACAAAGACCCAGTGAGACTTCTTACTTGAATGGGACAGCTCAGCTTGGAGGCAGAGATTAGCTGGGAGGCCTGTCCACTCAAGCCCTGTAGCCTCAAGGCAGCAAGTCTCTGCTGAGAGAGGCAGGTATGAAAGTGAGGAATTGAAGAAATACACAAATCTACGATCCAAATCTACGGAACTTTGAATATAGTTAACAGTGCGTGGATCTCAGTAGAAGCAAATAAATCAGAAGCATACTAATGATTTGAGGGAGTTTGCTGCCAAAAAATTCTGGCCTAAAAAAAGCCCCACTGTTCAGGGAGTCTTAAAGTGGCCCTCCTGCAGAAATTGGGCCAGGCGAGCTATATGGCCCTTGGCGAGGGCACCTTGTCCAATACCCATGATAGATGTGGCCACCATGGATAATGAACCAGAGAGAATTTTAGGTTTGCTACAGACCAGTGGCTACTAAGTCTCTCCCCATTGAAAGTGTCTACATGGTTATTCTGTCCCTGTCTCACCAGTGCACATTGTGTGTGGAAGTGGAGAAAGATAACCTGTCTTTTTAGTTCATAGCTTGTTGCACAGTGAGGAGCCACATCTCTATGTAGTTGGAGGGGTCACCCAGAAGTCCTGGACTTTAAGCTGCTTTCAGTGCAGATTGGATGACTGGGTTGCCTTCCTGGGGAAGGTGTGAACATGTTCTATGTGGGGGAGAAAGAATGAAATGCATATCTGAATGCCAGGAGTAGGGACATTTGCAGTGACAGGGTAAGTATTTATAAAACCCAGTTCATTTTCCTGCTGATGATATTGCAAGACCACAAGGCTCAATCTTCCATGGTATCAGAGGAGCCACAGGATGGCGTTCTGGCCAATGGGATCTGCCAATGGAAGTGGAAGGCACTACTTCTAGACCCCACCATCAAACCCCCTGCATAAACGTCCACATTCTTGCTCTCTCAAAGGAACTCAAAGGCTTTGTATTGTGATGGAAGGAGCTTCCTTAAATGACCGCAAAAACTAGAACAGAGAAATGCACACCCCCATACCCCTTAAACCAGTGACTCTGGTTGAGGATGAGCAATAAAATTTTATTGTGTTCAAATGAGATTTTATTTTTTATTTCTTACTGTAGCATAACTTAGCTTTGCATAATTAACACAATCAATCAACTCCTCTCCATTGGATTATTCTTACTGGGCTTACCATATATTCATTAATATTTTCAAAATTGAAAATATCTCTCTTTGTCTCAAAGCCTCCTCTAGCCTATTTGTCCCCTATAAAGTTTCTTTATAACAATGATGTTTTAAATCTCCTTCATGCAAAGTCTCCCCTTCTCTTCTCTCCCATTAATTCCAAACCCAGTGATCATTTCTAGGTCCTTATTTAATTTGAATTCCTAGCAACTTTCATAATGGTTGAGCATGCTCTTATCTTTGATTTTCTTCCTACTCTATTAGCCATTTCTTCCGGATCTCTCTTGCTGGCTTCATCACTTCACCGATCCCAAAATGCAGGCATGATCCACAGGTCCTTCCCTTGGCCATCTAATTCATGGCCTTGGTGATCACATTCATGCTTGTACCTCTAAAGTGTCCCGTATTGACAATAGTGTAACCCAAATCCATAGGCCTATACCTAACACTTCTAATCTGAGCACAAAAGGCATATATGCAACAGCCTACTTCATGTGGAGCCCTACCGGGCATCTCGAACTCAACATGGACGAAAGAGAACTATTAATAGCCCTTTCTCTCATGACTAATTTTCCCCTAAGACTTCCCCTCTCTTTCAACAGCATCACTGTCCTCGGGCCCAGAAGCTAGGATTCCTCTCTGACTCCCTTATGTTCCATCTTTTCATCATACCCCTCAGCCGGTCAATCACCACCGCCACTACACAAGCTGAAATTCAAGCCGTCCTCATCATTGGAGTGGATAACATCTCGTTCCTGGTCTTGTTTTTTCCTTCGCAGTCTCCTCAGAGCATTCAGTGGAGTATTCTGGGTACATCAACCCTCCTGTCTTTAGGAGTCTCTAATTGCAACTAGAATAAAAGTCAGGTTTCTTACTTCACCCCCATGGAGTCTTACACAGTCTGATCCCTGCCCAAATCTCCAGTCTCCTGTCCCCCACGTGCCCTATCACTTAATATATATATTTAAAGATTTATTTATTTTTAGAGTGGGGAAGGGAGGGAGACAGAGAGGGAGAGAAACATCAGTGTGTGGTTACCTCTCTCGCGCCCCCTACTGGGGACCTGGCCCTCAACCCAAGCATGTACTCTGATTGGGAATTGAACTGGTGACCTTTTGCTTTGCAGGCCACCATTCAGTCCACTGAGCCACACCAGCCAGGGCTCACTTACTGTGTTTTCGTCTTACTGCTGTTGTTATTGTTGCTCGATCATGTTAAATTCACTCTTTCTCAGGGACTTTGTATCTCCTGTTCCTTCCGGTTGCAAAGATTTTCTTTAGGGTCTTTCATTCAGATTTTATGGCTGCATCCTTCTCATTGGTCTTATCTCTGCCCAAATATCCTTGTCTCAGACAAGCAAAGAGACCACCATTTTCCACCACTTTAATGAATTATCATTTTTCTTTACATGTGATTGACTCACTCTAAGGAGGTTTGACTATATTTTAAATAAGTGATATACTTTGAGTATTCTTGCTTTATCACTATTTATTAACCAGGAAAGAAAATGTTGTCTATTCAGCCTTTCTCCTAGGAAATTTAAAGCAGGAGCTAAATATAATGAATCTGGCAGGAACTGAAGAAAAGGGCTGGCTTTTGTGCAGAGGTGCCTAATAGAACCATTGGCTCGAATAATCACTTAATCATAGTGTGCCAGCATTTGAGTGCCACCTGATTACGGCTCCGTTTCAGTTTACAGCCAAGACTGTAGTGCACCCAGCTCTTTGAAATGCCATGGCAACATTGCTGCTGGAGCATCTTATTCTCGGCAATTTTTTTTTTCATCCTGGTTGCTTGGGCACCACTTTCATTAAATTGCAATCAAGTCTTTGACCTCCACCATGTCTATTTTCAGAGGTAGTCCTACCCTTTAAAGTGCCCACACACTACCTGGTAGAGTGCATTCCCTCAGTCTTTGAAGATGTAGCTACCCATGCAGATCCTCAGTGATGGAAGCTTCAGTCCTCTCATGTCCCTGCTCGCCTCCCATTGTCAGCTCTCTTAATCCCGTCCCTGTCCCTGCTTTTGTCCCTTTAGTCTTGATGAACATGTGGCTCCGTTTTCTCAACCCAGCTCTCTCTGGCAGGCCGGGCCCTTCCAAGGGTATGATGTCTGTCTAGTCACCAAGCTCCTCTTCATTACATCCCTAGTGCCTCTTAATCTTGGATGCCAGTTCCTGGGAAGGTCCTTCAGGGCATGCAGCCTGGGGTTTAGGACCAGACACAGTCTGCCTTTTAGCATGTTGTCCTCTAGCCAGAAGATTAGGGGGGTAAGGGGAGTTAAAGCGCTTAGTAGCTCACTAGAATATAGTTCTGTACTCTTTCCCTAGAAGCTTAACTCCTATTAAATCCTTTTATGAGAAACCTGAATTATCTTGTGTCAAGAAGGATGCTTCCAAAGACATCAACCAAGGAGCAACTTGTCCAGAATACCTCCTAAGAAATGCATCTGCTTCTAGACTTCTTTCTGTTTTACTGACCCACTTGGCAAAAGTCCTGGGAGATCTAATCTGAATTAGCACTTATTTTGAATAGATCAAAATCTTTTAAGAATAAACTTTCAAGATTGAAGAATAGGTAGATTTATCTGAAAGAAAAAAAAAATTCTCCCTTATTCCTGAGAGTGAATCCATATTAGTTTGCTAGGGCTGCTGTAACTACTCCAGACTGGGTGGCTTAAAAAACAGAAACGTATTTTTTCAAACTTCTAGAGGCTGAAAGTCTGAGATCGAAATGTTGTCAGGACTGGTTTCTGCTGAGATCCACGGGAGAAGGGTCTGCTCCTGACCCCCCTCTTTGGCTCTTGTAGACGACTCTCTTCCACCCACATCTCTCATGTTTTCTTCTCTCTGTGTGTGTCTATGCCCAAATTTCCAGTCATATTGGCCCAGGTCCCGTCCTAATGACCTCATTTAACTTAATTACTCTGCAAAGACCCTGTCTCCAAATAACAATCACATTCTAAGGTCTGGGGCTAGGACTTGGATTGGTGGGTGGGGGCATGATTCATCCCATAGCAAGATCTTTAACCTTTTGAGAAACATTTAATTCAAAACTACATTCTGTCTCTTACACGACCACCTGTAGCTAAATGAGTGCATGCTTATGAGCACCTTAGTTAGTTTCTGCCTGAGAATGTTTGCGCCAGCCCTTCCCTTGACCTCCAATGTTCTTCTCTACATGGCCATGTGGCTTTTGAGTAAATATTCTGTGAATATTTAATCAAATATTGATTGAATAAGAGCATCTCCCAGATGACCGATTAGTGTATTCATCCTCTCCCCCCACCAGGACTTATTGTCACTTTTCCCTACTTTATTTTGTTTATAGCATTCAGTACTATGTAAAATTTGAAAATATTAATTGTGAAAATAAAAGATACTACAGTGGTACCTCAGCACGTCTTGTTAATTAGTTCTGATGAGTGGCAAGCAAGCAACCATTGATAAAGCATATTCTCTTGTAAGGCAGCTTCAGCACTTATGCAAGTTCCAGCAAGTGCAACCCCTGCAAGTGAGTGCTGAGTGCCGAAACGATGTTTCTCATCAAAATACAGTGAGCACCAGATCTGATGAGTTCTGAAGCCTACATGTAATGAGGTATTACTGTAATAATGTTCACATCCAACAATCATTAAGTATGTACTATATGTTAAACTCTTCTCTAAGTATTTTATACAGAGTGAGGCAAAAGTAGGTTAACAGTTGTTCGTATAAAAATTATAAAATAAGTAATAAATAAAAATAAGAGAATGAACTGTTTAACATACTCACAACTGTACGCTTAACGTTTGTCGCACCTGCATATTATTTTGTTAAATTTCACAGAAACCCTGTGTGGCTGCCATTATTTTTAACAGCATTTCATAAGTGAGGAAATATGCTTATTGTCTTATTTACCAGTGTGCACTGAATGATGTATATTAAAAACTTATACATATTTGTTGAATGAATAAATAAATGACTACAGATGCAAAGTTGAGACAAACAGAAAGGAATAAAATCAGCCACAGGTTTTCGTAATTCAGATCCAGAATTAGTTTTGAAAGTAATTTTTTAAAATTACATTGAAATGAGAATGCAGCCAGAACTTTCTTGTATATATCTCCATGGGTGATTGAGAATGCGTATGTGGACTCCCATAAATTATATGACCAGTGGTTCTTTTTTATTTTTTTAAATATTTTATTTATTTATCTTTAGAGGGGAAGGGAAGGAGAGAGGGAGAGAAATATCAATGTATGGTTGCCTCTTGTGAGTCCCCTGTTGGGAACTGGCCTGCAACCCAGGTATGTGCCCTGACTGGGAATCGAACCCTGATTGTGTGGTTTGCAGGCCCGTGTTCAATCCACGGAGCTACACCAGCCAGGGCCGATCAGTGGTTCTTGATGGAAAGCGTCCATCAGAATCAACTGGGGAACTTTTGAAAACCATACGTACCTGGCTCCCAGACCCATGGAATTAGAACCCTTTGAGGAAAAGCCCAGCCATGCGAGTTTTGAGCTTTATGCTACCCTTGACACTGCACCAAAGAGGGGAGGAAGGAACATTATGGCCTTGGAGGTCAGGGCGATCATAAGTCTCTCTTGTGTTGTGGAGCCCAGAGGAGCATCTGAGCACCAGCATGAACCTTGGAGGTCGTTCAGGTCATGGTTGAACTCCCAGCCCGCCCTTGCTTTTGGTGTGAATAACTTAAACCTTCGGAGCCACAGAGTCCTCAAATGTAGAATGAATACAACCTTTTCTGTTTCATAATGTTGTTCTGAAAATTAAGTGAAATTATATACTATTTACTACAGTGTCTGTTCGGAAGTTAAGTCTTCAATACTTGAAAACTCTTCTAAATAGAAATCTCAAAGGAAAATGAAGGAGTGGTAGAAATACTTTGTTTTGGTTTGGTTTTGTAAATGCATTAAAACCAGTCTTCAGGATATCTACCTGGAAGACACTTTTGTGCCAGAATTTGCTACCCTAGGCACTCCGGAGCCTTCTGGCTATCCTAAACACCAGCATGGCCCCGGTCAAAGCTTTCGGCAATGGAATCTCAGCTCTCACAAGAAGTCAGAAGTTATTTCTTTCTGCTCAGAGGCTGTTGGAGCTTCTGCTAAGCAGCAATGGCCAGCATCTCCCCGTCAGTTACCAAGGACCAACAGTGGTCCTTTTAGTCACAGCTGCAAGGTGATTACAACCACTTTTTAGTTTAGTACACTTGAATAGTTTGGAAAGATCATCGGGGATTGTTTTATTACCCCAGATCATCCTAATACCCCAGTAGAGATAAGTCACCCATGAAGTAGATTTAAGTAGAGGAACTCCTGGCTGCCCAGGTTGGTTCTCCATCATATGGATGCTGGGACAAGGGTTCCACCCTAAGGATATTGTCATTCCAGGGTCCTGCAGAAAGTCTGACCTCGTTGGCCTTGACTTTCCCAGTGCTTTGTAGATACAAAGTTGATTAACATGCAGTTTGAATCCCCCCCTTTCTATTGTTCGCCGCTGAGTGTACTTTACAGGAAATCATTTGCATAACTAAATTTTCCCTTCTTCGGTGTTTTGGAGGGGCTCCTTGTTGCGAGTTATTCCACAAGGTGAATTATTGTAATGGATTCACTGTATATGAAAAATCAACAGATGTTTGTGGAAGTCAACATCTATTTTGCTTTGTTTAAAGATGTGATTTAAGCTCATCTGTCTTCAAATGATTCAAATAATTGACTAGTCAACCACAGAGCACATTACTTAAGGGAAGTCTCTGCCCGGAGGAAGTATGTGTGCCAGATTATATCTTAAGTTTTTAAGGAAATGGATGATTTTCATTGTTTGAGGTGTTTACCATTTTCCAAGGGAAGGCTTGAGCCGGCACCTATGCTGAGCTTTTCTGTAGCTTCCAGAAAACTGAGGAAACAAATTTGCCAGTGGGAGCAATGTTCTGTGTTAGGAAACAAGCACATTGGCAGATGGTCAGGGGAGTGCTACCTGAGTGTAGTGGGCCATTTAGGGCTCTTCAAGTTTAAATCTCCGATTTGAGCTGAACACAAGTGGTGCAATAAACCAATTTGTCACATTTACACTTGGCTCAAGTCGGAAATGTAATATTGGTATTCCACATACTTGTAAATAGGTCATTGCTTAAATATATTTGAATAGCAAAGAAGGTAAATGGATATAATAACATTTGTCATACTGTTGCTATTGTTCCTGAACAGGGCCTGGACCCACAGTGGGTCTGCCAAGGGCCAGCCAGCAGTGTGTGGGTTCTTGATTCTGTGTAGGAAAGAGCTCACACTATGAGTCCAGGTGATTTGGAGAGTAGATTTGTTAAGGCTGCAGAGAGTGAGACAGGGAAGGACTGAGGGTAGAAGAAGTAACAGCAGAGAGCTGACGTGGCGCTCTGCTCTAGCTCCCTAGAAATGTTATAGGAAAAGAGTGAGCCAGGGTGGGGCTGTTGTTAGCTCACTAGGGAGTCAGAGAAAAAGGAGGCCATGGAGACAGGTTGTACGGGGAAGCCTGGGGCGAGCTGCCACTGCCCACTGCNAGGTTCTTGATTCTGTGTAGGAAAGAGCTCACACTATGAGTCCAGGTGATTTGGAGAGTAGATTTGTTAAGGCTGCAGAGAGTGAGACAGGGAAGGACTGAGGGTAGAAGAAGTAACAGCAGAGAGCTGACGTGGCGCTCTGCTCTAGCTCCCTAGAAATGTTATAGGAAAAGAGCGAGCCAGGGTGGGGCTGTTGTTAGCTCACTAGGGAGTCAGAGAAAAAGGAGGCCATGGAGACAGGTTCTACGGGGAAGCCTGGGGCGAGCTGCCACTGCCCACTGCTCTCATGGATGCAAGTCTTTTGGAGACTCTTAGAGTTTAGGGGAAGTAAAAAGTTCATGCCCAAGAAGGGGCATGGGTGTTCTCTAGAGTGAGCCCACGGCTGGTCTTTGTCTTGAGGGTTTCCTCTTTTTTTTTTCAGCAAGCAAGAATCATAGGGGAGGGTTTCAGCAGAATCGTCATCAGCTTTGCAGGTGAATTTTAAATCTGCTGATGCATCAAAATGGTCAAATAGGGGAGTTTGGGACCGTTCTTTGGTCAACTTTATTGTTTTACTTTTATCTTGGATCTGTCTGGCTTTTAACGGGATTTTTATTATTTGTTCCCCTGACTTCATCCATCCTTGGGTTTAGCTGGCACAAAAGGCATCAGCTCGTTCTCTGTTCTCTGTCTCCCTGACCAGGGAGATTGAAGCTGTGTGTTCTCTGGTCAGGGAGGAGAGAGGTATAAACCGTTCTCTCTTAAGTGTCCTTGGTTAGGGAAGATAAGATCTTGTGATTCACTAGCTGGCTGTAAGTTGTTCAAACTGTTCAGTGTGTTTAATTTTCTTTTCTCAGCTTCTCTGTTCCACTTGCCCAGAAGTTTTCCTGGCTTCTTACTATCTGGTCTCAACACATCTGTCATAGTATTTACTGTGTGGCAGGTGTGTTCAGGATCAGGCTTGGGTGGCTTAGGAGAACTGGTCACAACATGACATACACCTCTTTGGGCTAAGAAATATGCACAGAGCACTTTTACAGGAACAAACTATTGATACCTACATTTTCTTAAAAAACACATATCTGTTAGTTATTCTATAAAAACTTCTGAGGGAAGCAGTTTAACTATTTTTTTAAACCTTCCAAAATTTTAAAAGTAGTATTTAACGCACATTGGCTATCACTGGGCACAACTGGGCTTTTTGAAAATAAAGGATAAATAGGCATTTGAAATTCATTAATCAACTAAGAAATTAATTACCCATTTACCTCCCTCCTTGAAACTAAATTGAAACTTTTGTTTTCCTGCTGTTTAGAGTGTATTAGCAATTTCATCACTATAGTCAGTATAGTGTTGCAAGGAAAATTTCCACGTAGTTTTATTATGACTAAACCTAAATCCTTACATCAGGAACAAAGATATTGTTGGAGCTGAAAGTAAACTTAGGAGGCTTTCTAGTTCAATTCCATCATTAACAAGGAAGAATGACTCACATAAGGTCAAATCACTGACTGATGGCCAAATCAGAAGACAGGCCTAAGAGAACTTAGGTTAATTAGGATAATTAACATGACCAAAACCAAGACCTATCAATAATGTTCCTGCTAATATTTTATTGCACCGTTTTCTTTTTGCACACACATTTTTTAGTAAAAGACAAAATTACCAACAAGATCACAACTGCGTTGATTGTAAAATCAAATCTAATTCAGTGAATTCATCAAACCAACTAGAATTTCTGAATGAGTATGGCTTTGTTGAGACATATATGAAAAAATTGGTCAAGTGACAGGGCTTCCTGGCATTGCTTTCCACGAACCTCCTTCTAGACTTTTCTTCTGAAGGTCAGCATAGCATTGCTGACCAGTCTCTGCAAGAAACAGGAACCTGAGCTTGCCTGCAGGCTGGAAAGTTTGTATGGCTCTCTGGACACTCGGTAGGGATAAATAAAGAATTTGGCTCCTGAGTTAGTCATGTTTGTGTGTGTGTGTGTGTGTGTGTGTGTGTGTGTTGTGCTTTCATGCATGTTTGTGTGTATTTCTTCCTCCCTTCTAGGGTGAGTACACAAAACCTCTAACCAAAGGCAAGATTTTGTTGCTGTTGTTGTTTAATCGAATGCCCTCAGAATCCCAGAGTGCATGGATTAAAGTTCACACAGTAACCCAGTTCCCTACTACCAGTGACACTTTGTAATCAGATTTTTCTTTACGTGAATATTCTTCATTGTATTGCACACTTAGTATACACTTGGAATGTGTATGTATATCTTACTACATATGATTTTTTTCTCCTATGAGACTGCATGAAGAGATATAAAAGGTTTGTGTTTATAACTATGACAACTTTCTGATGGATTGAAACTTTTATCATTATAAACTGTACTTCTTTGTCTCTAGAAGTAATTTTTATCTTAAAGTTCACTTTGTCTAATATAGTATAATCATGCAATTCTTTTCATTATCATTTGCATGTTCTTCTTTTGCTTTTAAGCTATTTGTCTTAGAATTCAGTGTGTTTCTCGTAGGCAGTTAATAGTTGGAGCGTTTTTTTTAATACGTTCTGCCAAACTTTGCCTTTAGATTAGAATATTTATTTTATATAAACTTAATGTAGTTACTGATAAGAAGGTGGGTTTACTTCAGCCATTTTGCCATTTCTTTTCTACATGGTTTATGTATTGTTTCTCAATTTCTCCATCATCATCTATTGTGTTAAATAGGTATTTTCTAGTGTTCCACTTTAATTCCCTTATGGTTTTTCTGTTAAATGTTTTTTGAGTTTCTTAGTGGCAACTTTGGAAGTCAGATCCTGCCTCCTACCTAGAGTTTGTCATTTTTTTCTGTTATTGTTTGTTTAATGAATTACTTTTTGAACTAAGGTTGGAAGGTCTGTATTCTTTCTGTGTGTGGTCACTAAAGTTTGTGTTCAGTGAGTTTAGTGGTCAATTAATGACTGGCAATTCCTAAATACTGTCACAGAAAGGACTGGTTTGGGAGCCAAGATACTGATACCTCAAACAATTCCCCTTCCTCCAGGGGTCTTTCTTTTCCTATGGTTCTTTGCCCACCATCATCACATTGGGAACTGTGGCTCTCAGTGCCAGAGTTTGGTAAAAAGGAAAGGAACTATTTATTCAAAAGTTATAGAGGTTTAGAGTAAGGGTGGAATGTCACAGTTAAAACCCCAAAGTTCCTTTAAACACCCCCTCCCCCCCACACACACACAGTGCTGCCTTCGCTCCTTTGCCCAGTCAGGCCAGTCTCAGAACGTGCCAATCAGAAGTACTCTCTTCCGGAAGGAAAAGAACTGAAGTCCACAGCTCCCTTCTCCCGTTCCTCCTAGTCATCCGTGCTCGGCTGGGCTGGTCTCCCACAGTCCCCAGCACCATCAGCTGTGTCACCAGAATCTCCGGTTCTCAATCCAAAACCACGTGGCACATCCTCATGCCCCTCCAGTGAGAGTCCTTTTACCCCTGTTCTTCCTGCATGGTCTTGCATCGTCTCCAGCCCCTCACCTTTTAGTTTAAATCCCAGCCTGGAACCCTCTCTGGAACCTCATTTCCGACTTCTCCCACAACTCACTACACCGGGCACTCCCGTATTCTCTGCTTTTCTTGGCTGCCATAGTTAGTTTGGGCAGACGAGGCCCGGTGGCCTGGAGCGAACCATCTCCAAGATCTGGTGCAGGTGCTGTAGCTGGAAGAGCTGCCTTCCAAGCACATCATGAGCCTTCCTGGCTCCACTCAGGCTAGGAGACTGGTCTGCTGTTATTGATATGCAAAAATAACTCTGCTGCTTTTCCTGGCCCCCAAACTACACTCATGGAATAAGCCCCTCATTCTTTGTTGTGGCGTGTCTTCAACACTGCCAATTTACAACTCTACCTGATCCTTCACCTGCTCTTTGCAAAGAGCCTCAAGGTTAACCAAGGTGAGGGCTTAAGGTTTTCTCAGGTCTTTCTTGGCTCGCACACGATCTTCTAGACCCCCAGGAATATGTCGGAGCTTTTCCAAAACCCTCCATACAATTTTATCCCTAACATTTTCTTTTAATTGTTTCTGATTTCCCAACTTGCATCCCCAGCTCAGGCAGCTATGATGTTCAACGATTGCTGCTGATGGACAAATGCCCCGGGGGTAGGAAGTTTCCCACTGATGAACTCTGAGTGGGGATGCGGGAAGACAAGGCCTGGGAATGGGACTGTTATGGGGAGCTGACAGAGAGCTCAAACCCTGACAGTTCTCGGGGGACGGGGCTTTTGGCAGGGCTTCAGTCCCGTTCTGCCCCCTTCATGTCTGCTGGGCTGGTCCTCTCCAGAGTTACTAGGGTTGTGAGACTGCTTGTTTTTAGGGCCACAGCAGAGCTGGGGAGGAGGGTGGGGATAAGGTAGGTTAAGGTGCAGCAAATCTCTCTGTTCTTACTGTGATTCAGATGTTGCTACTTAACCAGATTGTTATAAGCCTTTGGTTAATTTTCAGCATTCTGAAAAAGTTGCTTTTGGCAATATTTGGTCCATTTTCTCATTGCTTTTCTGAAGGAGTAGAATTTTGGAGGTTTTTAGCCTGCCACTATGGAAGTACATCCTACTTGTGATTGCTTAGCTCAGAATTATCTCTTCCAAGAGGCCTGTCCTGGACATGCATGGGATAATACTTTCCATGTTATAGCTAAGTGATATGTTTCTTTTCTCTTTCTCTCCCCTTAGTCTGTAGGTTCTTCAAGAACATAGACAGTGTCCCATTACCCATTACCCCACAGGGACGTGGGATGACAAGGCAATGCTCCTCCTTTTAATGTCCCATCATTCTTTGAGTCCCAGCCCCTTTGGCGTGTTTGACTCATTTCAACTTATTTATTCACTGAAAGGCTCTTCCTTCAGGTGTACGCCATCTTCCGTCATTCTAAACCATTCAAGGCAAATAAGAACATGATAGTGAAGGGAAACAGAATTACCCCCAAATATGCCTCTTTGGGATATTGATTAAGGAAAAAAAAGACTGGAAGAGAATCTTTGACCTTTCCTGTAACTGCCTAAAAGCATTTAGCCAGAGAATCTGCTTCAGAAAAGGGAGTTATACTCATAGATAACTACAGTTAAATATAAACAGGTGCGACAGACCAGGAGGAAAGGAACAAGGCCTCTTGGATCAAAGTTCTCTCTGTGTCCCAGTTGTTTACCAAAAACTTGCTTTTCAATCTGCATTTGAATTACCTTCCTCCCCTTTGACATTTTAACTTCTACCCTACCACTTTCTCCTTAGCTCAGGATAACATATGGGCCTCAACTGCTCCATTTGTCCTGGGACCCCAAGTAATCAAACTTCTCTCTTGTCAATTTAATTCTTAGTCCAGCCAGAAGAACTAAGAGGGAAAAGAGGAGGGGGGGGGTTGCGAATTTTCCCTTCCCTACAATAGTAAAGGTTAAAACAAATACTGGGGGCACTTAGGGAAATATATTTAGGGCTGACATTTATACTGTGTATAATCCCACACAATGTGAAGAGTTTAGAATGAAAGTTGGCTTTGGGATTCCTACCTGCAGACTTTAAAATCTCTTTCTGGTTTTGAATATGGAGTAATGGTTATAAAACAGAAATATTTTTTAAAGTATTTTAACCGACACCTTCAAATATTCGTTGTCTTTTGTCACGGTCACTTGAGGAGCTGGATTCATTTCCAATGATGTCTCCCTACGTCAGCTCTCTCCTCAGGAACCAGCTCTCGCCAATGTAGTCTCACCCCCCAAAGCACCTGAATCATCAGCTTTGATTCGGATTCAACATACCCCATTCCCTGTGCTCAGGATTTGCTTACGTCAACGTGCTGGCTATGGGCCAAATTCTAAATCAAAGAGCCTGGAGGAGACAGATCTTTTAGCTGCTCATGGGGCTCCACCCTGCCAGCCTTTTGCTGGCATCTTAATAGGTTCTCGTGGAGAGAACGTAGCTTTACGTGGAGTGACAGGGTCAGAGCTGCTAAGTGCCTGTGTGCCCAGCTCCCTTGATCTTAAATTTGCGGTCCTGAGTGGATTGCAAGGAAATAGAGACAAAGCTAAACAAATGGGAAACGACATTTACAGAAAGACAACTTCTTAATCTCATACCAAACTATATATTTATCTGCACAGAAAGGGTTCAGTAGTGTTTTAATGGTTACGAAGAAAGACCTTCGAGATGCTGATGAAAGTATCTGTAATGTGGATTCTCATTATTTTATGCAGCCGTAGCACTGAGCTCAGCAATTCAGAGCCTATAGACTCTCCTTCATGGAAATAGTATAAATCAACTCTCCACAGAGAAATTGAAAACTTGTGACTCAGGGTCAAATGTCTTTCAGTGTCATAAAGACTACTTCCTGGCCACCTGCTATCACTGGTGGTATTTGTATCTTTAGAATTTGTTATTGGATTATAACATACATATGGAACATGTGACATTTAGACAAGTGGAATCAAAGAATAGAACCCATTTATGTTTGGCCACTCTCCCTAATATTATGTTCATAAGATACACCAATACTGCCATGGATGTTTGTAATTCAGTCACTGTCTTTGCTAGGTAGCTTTGTATGGTGGAATATACCACACTTTAATTATCTCCTCTACCATTGGTGGATAGTTAGCTTTTTTTTTTCATTTTGGTGAAATGGATTTGCTCGTTCACACGAAAGCCATGCATTTGGCATGGTAGACGCTGCAACTGTCTTATCCGCACTATTTGTGCCGACTTACTTTACTGTGGAAGGTACGACTGTTCGGCTGTCCCCCGTGTTTCCACAACATTTGATATTGCCTGCCTGTTGAAAGTTTAGCCGTTCTGGGGGGTTTCTAGTAGATTTGCATGGTGGTGTTAATTTACACGTCCCTGACAAGGAGTAAGGTTGATTTCTATTTCAAGGAAAAATGATACGTAAATTAGAGGTCGTAAAGATGAGGCAAGAACACGGCACGGAGTTAGACACGGTGAGGTGACCGCGTCAAAGCCTCCCGCTGAATCTGAGTACAAACGTGAAATGACTGGCTGTGGGAGGTGGTGCTTTCTCTGCGTTAGAGGAAGTTGAAGCTGATGATTTCAAGGGGAGTGTAGGAAAGACTCCAATCGTACTGGACTTCGGCTAATTTCCACGACTTGTTCAATGGCCTTCCTACAATGTAAACCTGCTGTTTTTTTCTCTTAAACTCTCTATTTTAGTATTGTCTCAATTTTCTGGAGGTCCTGTTTGGATGATACTTACTATGGATGCTACTCATTCTTAGTGGTTCTATAGAGCCCGAATTAGTAACAGACTGATTCAACTCAGAGCACAGGCAGCAAACGCAAGGCCCGTGGGCCAAATCCAGCCCTCCACCTTGTTTTACCTGGCTGGGTGGCAGCACCAGGTCCTGGCCCCTAGTTAAGGAATAGTGACATTTACACAGTCCTAAAATTATATTCGGCCCTTTGAAGGCAACGGCAAGGCTGATGTGGCCCCCAGGGAAAATGAGTTTGACACCTCTGAGAGAAAACATAACATTAAAACATGTTACATGCACGTATGGGAGAAATTATGCAAATGATACATGAGGGTTTCTATAATTTTTGGAAGAGGAATGGAACCTAGAAGGCTTACCGTAACCTTTCAAAAAAGGAAGCCTTGGTATTTTATCTCTTCATAGTGCCTACAGTTCTTTGACTGTTGCCATACATTTAATTAGGGCTAAAAAAGATACAATGATCATGGTTGTTATGATTCATAAAAATTTGAAGACTATTAAATCTGTTTATATACTGCATCAGATATATTGCAGCTTCCTGAGGAGAAGTCTAGTTTTATTATAATCTGTCTCCCAGTCAAAACACGCATTGCCTTTGATCCAAGTGACAACGCTGCTTAGCTGCTTGCCTCTGTTTTTACCGGGAATCAGCCTGAGCCTCTCCTCATCTCATTTGTACATAATACAAAAACCTGTCACTCAGTGAGGACCTACTGTATCCTGGGCACTGTGCTAACCATGTTGCATCTGATACTTCATGTAATTCTACAACAACCCTACGAAGGAGGGATTATCATCCCATTTCACAGATGTGGAAACCGAGGCACCTGGAATTTAACTATTACCCACGGCCGTATAGCTAGCATGTGCGGCACCTAGGATTTGACTAGGACTTGGCTGTGACAGTTCACCCTTGAAAACACAGAATTGTGGTGCAACCCTGTGCAGCCAAAATCCATGTATAACTTTGCACTCCCCCTAAACTTAACGACAGCTGGTCGTTCGCTTCCGCAGATTCAACAAACCACTGATCGAAAAGTGTTTCACACCACTGTAGCGAATCCACTATTGGGAAACTGCAGCTGGGAACGTGAAAACACTGCTCCGGATCCTCAGTGAGTTGAAACCCAGAAAGAGGAAGGGATGGCTGTATTTATTGAAGAAAATCCTGTGCAGTTCAAACCAGTGTTTTTCAAGGGTCCACTACAGTGTTTCATGTCCTTGGGTAAGTTATTTTAACTGTCTGGGTCTGTTGCTTCATCTGACAAAATGAAGTGGTATCGACAGAATGAGGCAATATTGGGTTGTGGAGAAAATTAAAGAAGATGGTAGCTCTAAAGCGCTTCCCGTGTGCATGTCAACATGTGAGAACTCTGCATGACATTATAGACAACAATATAACATTATTATTGTTACTTCCTGTTGCTATCCTTAGGTATATTGGCTACACAGATTTCCAGGTGCCCACAACAACTCTACCACTAATGCGTCTCGCTAATTCTCTGTGTATTAGTGAACACTGAGTGTGCACTACCATCCAGTGTAGTAAACACCACTGCACTGTGTATTAACTAGCACTGCGTGTGGTTCACACTGCTGCCCCGGGGTACTAACTCACACCGTGTGCTGCTCACACTGCTCTACTCTGGGGTGACTCACACAGGACCTAGGTCAGCGGTTGGTGTTGAGTTTAGCACTATTCTATGTGGGGGCCTCAAGAACAGATACGGATCTTTAAGCACTGATTGTAAGAACGAGAGAACCTATTCTAAACCTCTGGTGGATGGAAGCGTCACTTTTAGCATTTACATGGTTTTTCTGCCACGTCGGTAAGTCAGGACTTGGAAGTACAACGAGGCACCATGGACACTGCTGTGGCAGCTTCTAGTCTCACATCATCCAAGTACAGCCCAGGAGAGGCTGTCATTTAGAACTGCACTGAGGGACAGAGGAAGAAACCCTTGTTCTTGAACTTGTAATACTTGTAATATTATTACTTGTAATAATCCACACAGATGATGAAGCTCACCCACATGCTCTCAGGGGTGACTCTCCAACACGGGGTCTCGGTTTGGGTCTGGCTGGTATCTCACTTTAAACTTTAAAATGGGGCCTTCACCCCCAAGAGGCTTTAGATTTTGTTAACAGGTGGTACAACTTGGGATGGACAAGAGAACAGAAAATGGGCACAGAGAGGTCTTTGAGTCAGTTTTATTAATGCGTTCCTCAGACCCATTTCAGTCTAGTGTGCCCTAAAGGTGCCAGATGATACCCCCAAAAGCAGAGGCTGGTGTTGGGTTCTGGGCTTGTGAAGGTCAGAGCTGAAGGGCGAGAATCGCTGAGCCTTCTGACACAGACAGCCCCAGGGCCCTGGCTGAGTGTAGACCTCCCAGCCAAGCCCAGTGAGTTAAGAGAACAAAACACAGGGAGTGTAGAGCAGAGATGCTCTTCCCACTCCTGTAGTCGAAGAGGAGGAATCTCCCCCAAACACTCCTGACCTCCCACTCTGAACTGACCCCCGCAGGGAGTCGGGTGAGTTGTCTGGTTGGTACCTGAGAATTGTTGGTGTCAGCCTTTTGGGGGCCTGGTTTCCTTTCCAGAGTTTACACTACCATCCAGTGCAATGATGCTGGATAAGTGTGTCATTTCTGCAGTTTATACCTAAGAAGAGCCTTAACAAAACAGCTCACTGTTGCTACAAACCAAACCCCATATTGGCCAGCTTTTGCTAAGTCTCCATCTGCCTGAATCTTCTGTATCCTTTAACAGGCCAGAACTCAGGCAGTGAGGACATGGGTATAATGTATCAGCTTCCTAAAGCTTCTAATGCTTCACATCACTTACTGGAGTTTTATTTGCCACTCATTTGTATATGATTTGTATATGATGAATATCTGCCTTACCATTAGTAAGTTCTGTGGGGAGTGAGAAGGTGAGCATGTCTGCTTTGGATCCCCATTGTATTCCCAGGACTTGGTTCAGTGTCCTAAAACTACACATACAATTTGTTAAAGGAAATTGATAAATGAGTCTCAGAAACCTGCCATTCTTATTGGGTCTGGCTCTCTTCCCCGCCTGTAGGGTCCTCTTGCTGAGGTCTGAATAGCTCTCTGGACCAAGACTTTTAAGCCCAGCAAAGCCCACAATACATCACAGCGCCACCACCCAAGTAGAGGCAGCCCTGTGCAACTGCATTCTATTCCAAGGAAGAGTCCTGAATTTTCCCCTATTTTCCCTTTGGCTCCTTTCGTGAGTGTATGTTCATGACACAGTCTTTCCTGTAAGTCAGCCGGGCAACTGCTGGGCTAGCTGCCCGTGGAGCAGCCGGCACCGAGGAATAGACAGGAGTCACACACAGTAACCATGCTGTGCGCTCAGCTTTTATTGGATGCAGGTTCAGTCAAAGTAGCACATCAACATACATTAATATCCTACTCACACTCAGACAATCTAAGAGGAATATAACACACACACACAGTGGTCAGTGGGGGATAATGAACCTGAGTCCCAGAGTCTCAGTCTAAGTGTCTTGGAGACAGCAAGGGAGTCGTCAGTGTCTTGCAAGGGAGGATCTCCAGAGCCAGGTGGGCAGTGGGGCAGGCAAAGTCCTCAGCCCAGCAGGACAGAGCCTTCGGCAGCCGATGCCAAGGGAGATCGGTGTGGCATGGATCCGTACTCTGGTGTGTGGGGCTCAGCTGTCTCAGCAGTGGTCTGGAGCCTGTCTCAGCTATACATCGAGAGTGGTGCACTCCACCCTTCTGGGTCTGTGGATAAGTGTCTTCACACCCCTGATGGCAAGTGGGGAATGTCCCTAGGAGCCTATCTGTGGGTGGTCCTGCTCTGCAGACATGGCTTTTCTGGTCATGTGTGCAAATATCTTACGTGTGTCTCCTTGCCAGATGTGTCTGCTCCGACTTAGGTAGTTTCCCTCTTGAACTGAAGTGTCATGGCTGACTGGCTGCCATCTTGGTTGACATGAGTGACTCCACTTTGTTTTATGCATTCCACGCTGTCTTGACCAAACCAATGCCATTTTATTGGCTCTGCTCTGCACAGCTCCTCACTTCTAGCTGTGGGAATATGTGTTTGTTGAGACTTCTGACCTCAGGCTTGCCTCTCCCTGATACTCCTAGCATGCCTTCATGAACAAACACCGTGCTCGCTCTGTTGCTAGATGGCCCATGAAGGTCCTGGGTTTTGAGCCTGGAGAGCAGCCAACCTGAAATCCAAGCTGGCTGACGTTCTCTTTCCCCAACCGCAGCCACCCTGGGGCACAGCAGAAGTTGGTATGGGTCTCGGGCACAGCTCAGTGAAAAGAGTTTTGTTTTCAGACTGTCATGGAGGGTGGTGGGAGCAATGTCTGGTGCAGAAAATATTTGCAAACAGAAAAGAAAAAGGGTGGCTTTGCCTCTCTTCCAACTGTTGCTTTTCTCACTTCTTTTAAGAGTGTACGGGAATATTTCTCTCCTCTCTTGCCTGCGTTTTTCTAGGCCTTATTATCTCACTTGTACAACTATTTTCTTTGAGCTTTGTCTCTGAACCCTTCCTGGGGCTCCTTCCCTGCTAACAGTTTGATACAGAACAGGCAAAACAGCCTGAAGGAAGTGAGCAGAACCCGGTGGCTCCCACAGGTCTCCCGGCCCCCGCCATGGACATGGAGGCTGCATCCAACCCCGAGACACGTCTCTGAAACTGAGCGATGTGCCCACAATCCAAGTCAAAGGTGCTTCTAAAAAGATTCTCCTCTTTTGGGTCTGGGCTGGGTTTTTTCCCTCCCAGCTCCAGGTCCTGCTGCCTTCCTACCGTCACAAGGGAAGGACCCGGGGTCTTCTTCCTGCTTTGAGTGGCACGAGCTTTAGAGATGTAGGCCCTTTTCCTGCTCCGCTGGTGGCAGCCAACTCACCAGGTGGCTCTCACACCTGGCCCTGAGCTGTTACCTGCAGCTGTGCCTTCCTGTCTCACTTTCTTTTCAAAGATGCCTTGTTTTCTCTTCCTCTGTGAGAGTAGTACAGGCCTCCTATAGAAAATCACTATAGAAATAGGCGGAGGGGAACTCGCTGTAGAAATAGGACTAGGAGTGAATTGTTTACCAAACACACGTCCCCCTAGTCCCTCTCCCCTAGTACCCCCGACCTGGAAGACAAACATTGTGAGCGTGCTGGTACATTTCCTTCCAGACTTTACATTTTTTTAAAGCATCTTTAGAGTTGGAAGATTCCTGGCTTTTGCTCTTTGTGTTCTTACTCACCAGGCATTGAGAATTCCCAGGTGGGGTTTTGTTTTGAGGCGGGAGTGCTCTAAGGGAGAGAGAGCTGGAGAAGGGGGAGCACCACTGGACACAGAAAAAGCATAAACCCAAGCACCTTCCGTATAAGTATTTCATCTTTGTGAACTCCCAGACTAGTGCTTAGTTACAATAGTTCACATTTAGATTCCTCTATTAATTAGAAAGAGAAACTCTGAGTCAGCAACTACTTGAAGGCTCTCAACCCATCCCTCTGAGATGAGTAACTTTTCAGCACCTTCAGCTAATCTTCTTAATACAGTAAATAAAGAGTGGGCAGGCAGTTTAATGAATAATGTGCGAAATGAAAAACAGCGCCCCCTCAGGGCAGACGCGTGCAGGCACATGAGGGCTCCGGGTGCAGAGAGCTGCGAAAGGCTGGGGTCCAGCCNACTCTGAGTCAGCAACTACTTGAAGGCTCTCAACCCATCCCTCTGAGATGAGTAACTTTTCAGCACCTTCAGCTAATCTTCTTAATACAGTAAATAAAGAGTGGGCAGGCAGTTTAATGAATAATGTGCGAAATGAAAAACAGCGCCCCCTCAGGGCAGACGCGTGCAGGCACATGAGGGCTCCGGGTGCAGAGAGCTGCGAGAGGCTCGGGTCCAGCCTGTGTCCACTTCTCCTTCTAGGCCCTGTGGCTGGGGCAGAGCCTTCACAGACATAATGGTGGCTAGTGGCATGCAATGGGGAGTCGGGGGAGCTCAGTTTGGGGTTCAATTTTGGCCACTGTGTGATTGCATTTGGCCAGTCCACTCTCTCTAGGTGGCTTGGCTTGTTCCCCAGTACAATGAGTAGCCCCAAATAAAATGATCTCTAACATCTAGGTCACACATTCCAGGGAGAGAGCAGGATTGCATCCACAGATGTTGCAGACGCTTACAGACCTGCTCTCTTTTCTCACCGGAGATCTCAGGCCTGACTGCAGGGCTGAGTGAGCGATGTGTTGCAATCCTGAACTGTTTGTTCCGAGGGCTGAGTGACCTGGAGGGCATAACAATGTGTACCTTTAGGGTGGTTAGGAGAAGGAATGAAAAACAGAATTACGTAAATAAATAATTCAATAAATATTTCTTAAACATCCACAGTATGTCAGGCACAGTTCCAGTCATTGTGGGCAAGCAGCGACAAGCACAGAGGTCTGTTGTCTCCTGCAGCTGTCATACTGACGGGCGGGGGGTGGGGGGTGGGGGGTGTGGAAGAAAGGAAATAAATGAAAGTGCCAGTGCTGTGCAGGCAATTCAAATGGGGTGCTGTGATAGAAAGTGACGAAGTCCCCACTTCCGCCTGAGTAGTCGGGGGAAGGTTTGAGGAGGTCACCTGCAGGCTGAGCTGTGAATGACAAGGAGCCAACCACACCACAGTGGCCAGGAAGCCAGCAGTTCAGAGAAAGGGACCCGTTGAAGAGAAGACCACAGGCCCCAAATGGCATCACTTGTGTTAAATGAAGCCTATGATACCACATGTAGATTTAACAGCTGACCTAACTGCTGCGTGCCTCGAAGCCACTCAAGGCCGGGCAGACTCACACGGGATTAGGGCAGACAGCTGAAAGTTTGCAGAGCCGTCGGGACGTCCGACACGCCTTCATTCTGAGGTGGGGCGGTGGTCATGCTCCACCCATGTGTCGCACCGCGTGTCCCCCTGCGGGGAAGCCCTGACTCCCTTATAAGCTGAGTGCGCACAGAGCCGGCAGGGTGCCAGTACTGGCCTTCAGATTGTATAACAGAGCGTCCTTCTGCGCATGCGGGCCCCTGCTCAAGGTCACCTGAACACTGCCAAGCCACAGTCGCCCAGACATCCGGGTGAGGGAGCCTGACTGACTCCATTTCCCCCACACTGTCTAACCCGTCCCAGAGACACAGTCTTAATCAACCAGGCTGGGGTAGTCTGGTCAACATCACTAAGACAATCTGTCACTTGGGCCCTCTCCCCCTCCCCCACTCCTAATAGAAAGAAGGGGCGATTTGTGTGATAAAAATCCTTGCCCTTTTCTTCCCCACAAAAGATGTCCTGGTTTAAAAATAACTCTTCTTTTCTTAAGTTAATAGCTGCCCTGCCCTCCCTTTTTCCTATAAAATCTTTCCATGTTGTACAACTTTCTCGGAGCTTCCTCCCTCCTAGTGGCTGGATGGAATGCTGCTCAGGAATCTCTTAGTCAAGCCAGTTAGATCTTCAAGTTTACTCAGCTGCACTTTGTATTTATTATCGGCACATAAGTGCGAAGCGCAAAGAGGGAAGGCAGTGGGGCTTGGCATGTGTAGGACTTGCTATGTCCGGGGTCTGGAAGGTGAGGAGTCTGTCCGGGGGTCTGGAAGGTGAGGAGCAGGTAGGTTCAGGGAGGAGCGAGGAGCGGGATCACTAAGGCTTCGATAAACCAGGAAAGCATTTTGGACAAGGAAGAGATGACTTAGCTTGTGGATGGACAAGGGGGTTCTATGGAAAGGAACCTCACAGGGTGGTCTCATCGTGGACTCCTGAGTGAAGAATTGGGGGGCAGGCAGCCATGCCCCAGGCATGCAGCTTCTCTAGTAAAAGGCTCATGTTTGCCTTAAGCGAGCCCTGTCCACTGTGCTTGTGCATCTGGGTGAACACACGTCTGAAATGCCCCCTTTCCGGCCCCTCCATCCTTGTTATAACACCTGATGGTCTTCCTTACGTTCTGCCCTTCCTCTCCTATGCATAAAAGAAACTGCAAACTGGCCCTCTTTGAAGCATTTATCTCAGTCTTCGAGATCTTGCTTCAGGTGTATCCACTCTTCAATTCAAATAATTTATAAAAATTCTCTGCAGGTTTGTACGTTTCCCTATTGACAAGTTCTTGGCCCAAAGGTGCTCTTCACTGAGGGACTTGTCTGTGAAAATGAAGAGCAAAGAAGATTCTGGAGAAACCTGCTTCCTCCTAACCCCGAAGGATAGAGGTAAGAATCCCTTCACACGCTGTGGTGCCAGATGGTTTCTGGGGTGGACAATGTCTGCCCATGTCACACTGAAACCCCGGGGGGAGAGACGGGCTCTCTGAGCCTTCAGAGGAAGCACAGTCAGCTGCTGAAAGTGGGGAAATAGTTCACCCAAGAACCCTTAAAACTGTTTCTCATAGAGATGCAAATTTAGTTCGGAGCAGGTGTCCCAAAGTCAAGAAGCTTGAAAGCACCCTCAGGAGGGGAAACTGGGAACCTCAGAAGCCCAGGGCAGAGCAGCTGGCTGAATGGACCTGAGCTGAGCACTCTCCTCCAAGAAAGGGAGTGTTAATTAAGTGAGAAAGCCCCCAACAGCAGACTGTTTGCCTTCATTATCAATAGTAGTATTCTTCCATGTATGAGTTGCTAACAGAGCTGTTCAGGTCTGACAGGAAAAGAAACCAATTCCTCTCCTTACTTGCAGAGATCCCTGGAGCTGCTCCCCCCGGGATATTTCCCAGGATTTCAAGGAAGGCTAATGTTCAGGATGAGGAGTAATTACATCTCTTGGTTTCTGGCTCTCTGAGAGGCAGCTTGGATGGTTAATTGGCTCTGCTATCTCGGTTTCTTTTCCTGAGGCTGCGTCACTCACTTCCTCTCCTGCATCTGGGGAAAGTTTCACAGTCCAGCAGGCTGTGCACATTTAGGTCACCTCGGAGGGTGGGTCTGCCATCAGGCAACAGTAATTTCCAAGCCACTGCAGTTACCTTGGCTGACTTTCTATGGCGCTAAGGAGGGCTGGCTGTTCCTTAGCAGCTGTGACATTTTCAGAGCAGTAATGAGGCCCGTTTGAAGTCTCAGACCCAGAGTGAGTGGAATTCCTCTTTGTCACAGTGTAGCCCAGCCCAAGTTCAGCAGCCAGCCACCATGTAAGACACACTTGTGACCCAGGTGCTGGCAAGAAGGAATGAGGTTTATTCGAGTGCTGGCATCTCCAGAAGATGGGTGGACTCCTTTTCTCAAAACCCATCTTAATAGCTCTGGTCAAGCCAGTGATACTGACAGGGAGTTGGTGGGCATTTGGGGTGGGGAGCCTTCCCCGTGGGGAGTGTGGCTACGCAGGTGCTGGTGAGAGAGGGAAGTGGGAGTGAGAGGCTGTGGCTGAAAGGCGGGTTGCGCAGCTCCCGCCCAGGTTATCTGTCAATTTGCATTTGCATTCCTCCCTTTCCCAGACACCTGTGGCTCATGGGCGTATCTCACAACCCCAACAGGGACTGGAGCCCAGCGTTGATGAAATACTTTGACTTGTTACAGAATGCAGGACTTTGATTACTAGGGGGAGATACTAAATCATGGTCACAACCTAACATCTCAGTGCAGGCAGTCAGGGGTTTTTACAAGGAGGGAGGAGAGGGAAAGCAGGACAAAGACATCAGGGGGAGGGGCTGTGGGTGGGCAGGCAGTGTCCTTGCTGGTAGAGTATTTATGGTCAGCGTCCTCAGGCTGGCCCTCTGTTTTTTGTCAGCTTTGTGGAGCTCCGAGGTCCGGCTGTTTCTTAGCTTTACACAGAACCAGAACCTGTTGATTCTAGTAAAGTGTATTTAGAAAAGAAATTTTTAACATAAACTCTAGTTTTGAGAGAGGAAAATCGGGTTAGAGTAACAGGCTGGGTTTAATATTTACTGATATTGATATAGGTAACTTTATATAAGTACAGGGTATTCATTCCCTGTTCCAATAGGAAGGACTGGAGAAACTCTCCTGGCTTATTTAGGCCCTAGTTCAGACCCAAAGGAGCATCAGATTTATCCCATGATGACAATGGTATCCCTTGAAAAGAGAATTCTCTGGAAGCTTGGGACATAATATTTTGAAAACCCTTTATAATGAAGAATTTCAAATATACAAAAAGAATAACTGTAGGGTATACGGAGGCAATCTGGCTTCCTCACCCAGGTGTCTGGGCAGCTAAGGGAAGCAGTGTCCCATGGCCTTGAGAATGGGCGTGATAAGCAGTGTTCTCATACATAGCCTTGAGACTGGGTCCAATAGATGGTTCCCGTAGCTTTGAGTGGGCTCGCATAGGTAGTATGAATCTCTATTGCATGCGATCTGTTGGCACCCTGCTGGCTTTATCTCTTTCCGGTATTTAAGGTGGTGGGCGCTCCCTGGGGAGTGCCAGGACAGGTGCCATGCAAGGGGACATGTGACATGCAGTGTGCCACTCAGAGGCACCCAGAAGGACCCAGCTTGCAGCATGTGTGGCTTGCTCACCCTTGAATGGAGGCATGCCCGTTGTCCCCATGACTCCGTGGATATTCTTCCATCTGCCTGAGTACCGCGAACCTGCCAGGCCTTGAACGGAGTCATGGGGACATGACGATGCCATAATGTCACAATGAACCTTCTTGTGCTCATTGCTTAGACTTTACAATTACTAACATTTTGCTCATCTTTTTTGCATCTCTTTCCCTTCTTATTTTTCCTTTGCAATTGTGAGATATAATATCATCCCGTGCTTAAATTCTTCAAGGTATTTCTCTAATGGGCAGAAAATGTCTCCCATGACATTGTTACAGGTTGGGTTCCCTGGAAATCAAACTCCGAGGTGAGAGCAGTGGGCAGAAAGCTTGTTGGGAAGTTGCCAGATCAGGGGATGAAAGGAAGCAAAGGCAGTCTCTTTCAAGGACTCAGCTGCCCCTGTGAAAAGGTGAGAAGCCGAGCACTTCTTAGTTGTCCAGAGTCGGGGGAGGAGGTTGGGAGTGAGGACACTTTTGACTTTGGGGCCTTTATGTTCCTGTCCTTTCTCATATTGACCAGACTCTCCTCCGGAAGTGGCTATAACCTTGAAGTAGGTGCGTCTCGTTAGCCAATGGCATTTGAGGGCAATCTCTGGAGAGGGCTCATAGTGTGTGGCTGCTAGCTGGCAGTACTCCTAGAAGCTTAGGGAGGAAGTTTTAAGTACTGCAGGAGGGTCAGGGCTGCCCATCACAGCACCCACTACAGACATCGCTATGCCTAATAAAATCAACAGTGACTCTTTACTGTTTTCTAATATTCTCCAAGCAAGGTTATGTTAAATTAAGTTCCAATGTTCCTTTATGGCAGGTTTGTTATGAATTTTAAATATGCAAATGAAAACCATGATTCGCTAAGAGCATTTTTAAGCGTGCAGCATTTCCAAAATTTATTGGACCACCTAATATGTCTTTGGTTTTGTCTTTATTTTTATTTTGGGGTACTTATCTCAAAAACAGTTCTCTGGAGAATTGAATAAACAGGGACAGCGGAAGTTTTTATTTTACAATGTTTGAGTATAGCTAAGGCTAAGGCGATCTTGCATGGCAAAGGAGGTGAATTTGGGAGTGGAACCACAGTGAGAGTAATAAGAGTGAATGCTACCAGATGATACAGTCCCTCTGAGGACAGCTGTGACTTATGGGGACATCTGAAGGCATCTGACAGAACAGGACACATGCTAAAATACTGTCCACTTCATCAAGCCCACAGTGTTTCCCAGACACCGCTTTATGACGTGGTCATTTCTTCGCAGTGGAGGGGCAGCAGAAACATGCGGCCGCTGACGAAGAGTCTCCTTGTGGATGCTGTGGAATTATTTTTAGGCGTGTCAAAGCCTCATTTGTAACTGCTGCCCCGATCTTAGGAGGCTGATGTTGGAGACCAGAGAACTGAAAAGCAGTGTCCTAAGGTTTAGTGAAAGGTTCGTAAATCAATAGATTCCAGCTGTGCGTACAACATGGGGTGAGGCTTTGGACTTGATCATTGCTTCTCCAGGACTCTATATGGGACTGATGGAGGGAGAGGTGATGGTTAATTCAGTGGAGCAAAACAAGGAAACATGTATGTAATTAATTTTCATTTTGTAGTATGCTTATTTCTCTCTTGGGCTTTTTAAATAAACACTGCCTCCATTAATGTGTATGTGCAAGTATTATTTCCATTTCATAGATAGAGATGAGGAGAAGATACTTAATGACACAGTGAATAAGTGCAAACACAGTCCGGACATTTTGATGGTCACTCTTCCAGTTCTAGCAGACGATGGTGGGGGTTTAGAGCTAGGGGAGAACCGAAGGGGAGCTGATAGGGTGTCTGCAATTAGGGGTACAGTTAGCATCAGATTTCTCTCGATTCAGTGACCTACAGTACTGGGTCCCCTTCACTGGGAGGTGAGTGAGACCGTAGGCTTCCTATAGCAGTTCATACTCGGAGGGGCATGCTTACTTTCTTCTCCATATTTGTGGGGAAACTTAGGTGTTCTCCAAACACATGGGGGTTGCTAGACAGGCCCATTGGAAGAGATGGCCCAGTGCAGAGGAGAATGTGGATCTGAGCACAGGGACGACTGCTTTTATGCTCCGTTTCTACTTAACTGTCAGAGTGTTCTCATGCCCCACATTGGGAATATTAGTTTTCCCATCCACGAAATGGGAGGAATGATGCCTACGGACTTACAGGGTACCTGTGAGGATTGTGTGTGCTTTATGATAGTGCCTAGGAGGAGCTTGATGCCTGCAGACACTCAGTAAATAATGATTTCCCCTTCTCCCTCATGCGATCCCTTATCTTCAGCACAAGAAGTTGTTAGTACCAGAATCAGCTTTTCGATAAACAATAGAGTTTCCGCCCTTTTCCTCCCCTCCCCCACCCCCATCACCTGGGAATCTATGCAGCGTATGCTCCCGAAGGGTCAGCTGTGCACTCTCCTGAATTATTGTCTATATTGGCACGTGAATAAGGTTCATGTTTTTCTGCCTTAATTCAGGCGAAGTTTGTTTATTCAGTAGTGAACAGTAATAATGGACGATACAACTTCCTGGGTGGGCATTAGGGCCCTTGGGGTGTTTGCAGGCTGTAATGACTGTATGAGGTAAGTCCTGTTGCTACTCCTGTTTGGGTGAGGGCGCTTTTGAGTTTTGGGTGGTGTAAATTACCCTGGATCACAGAGCTGGTAAGTGATGGGGGTGGCCTTCCACCCAGGTTTTGGTGATACCACAGTATGAAAGGTAAAACCTCTGGGTGACAAAAAGCTTGTGACATTGACTCCTGTGATTCTAGTGGGCTAGAGCTGCTTGGGTGTAGCAAAAATAAAGAGACAGCTGGCTGTTGGAGGACCTGCTTTTGCATCTAGTCCAAGTCTTCTCTGGTCAGATGGCTGAGACAGAAGCCCAGCTCAAGTTTGCTTTAGGAAACGGGTGCAATTTACTGACCTCAATCTTTTTCTCTCTGTAACTCTGCTTCTGTTGGTCAGCCTTCCTCTCCTATTGAAGATATTGCCCCAAGTTCACCCAGGAAATTTGATAGAAATAACTTTGGCCTAGTTTTCCCTAACGCTGGTGATCACAGAAAAAAAGGACATATTTCCGTAAGCTCCATCAAGTTTGTGTCTGTGTACTAATCACCGTGGACAGGAAAATGAACTCTTTTTAGCTTGGCAAGCTCATGTTTCTCTGACCCGGGGGACTGGGTGGAATGGAGGGTAGGGTAAATCCCATTGGAGGTAAATTGAATTAAGACATAAAAGGAAGAGACCCTCAGCAGACAGAAGCCCTTGCTCCTTAATAACATGCCACCTAAAACCTGTCTAAGTTTAAGTGTTGTTTCCCTGGGTGAAATTTGAAACTGACCTCAGTGCACCGAGGTCAAGGAGAGACCAAGGAAAGAGGCAGGCCACTCCGATTGGTAGGTGGCAGGTTCAGTACGCAGGGACACTGGCGTAGGAGGCTTTTCTTGGTGGCTGCAAGATGAGTAGACCTCCCCATTCAGACACCGTCGTGTTGTCTATATCGAGGCTTATCTGTGCTCAGGCGTATGTTCAGTCCAAGTGGTCTTAACAACACAATGAAGGTCTTAACAACACAATGCGTCCTTGGACAGGCCCCTTGTGTGGGAATGGGGGTGGAATGTATATTCCAAGGTCATGGGAGGTGGGAGTGAACCTCCTGTTGCCCAGGTCTAGCGGGAGGGTCAACCAGAGGTCACATCCTTTGGATGATCTCCTCCAACAGGAAATCACTTCTTTCTAAAGCTTTCGTCTCTTCACCTGTAAAATGAGAGTAATAATTTTCTTTACAGGTTGTTGTGATGGACAAAGGCTACAGCAGATTAGAAAGAGAGTGCGGTGTTTTTTCAGAGGCCTGTGGCAACGGGACTCCGTGTCCGTGTCTCTGAAAACCTGCTGTGTCTCTAGCAACCTTTGCTTTGACATATGACTTACGTTGGGTGTCCTTCACCACTCAGCGATAAAGAGTGCTAACGAGTCATGTCCCACACTGAGTTAATGAAACTCTACACATCACCACCAGAATATGTATCCTCATACTCTTTAGCCTGAAGAGAAGTAAAAAGGAGAGGGTGAAAAAAAAAATCTGGGATACAGTTATTTATATCTCATTCTGCCAAATTCTCTCCAAATGTACAGCTTAATTTCAGGTTTACCTCCAAGTGTCTCTGCTAAAAGGTAAACGCTGGGTGACAAGCCTGTGGATAAAAATAAACAGAGGGTTTATACAAAGGGAAAATACAAAGCGAGAATACAAAGCTCAGGGTCTACGGGTGAGGACAGCGCTGTGAGCAGAGTGTGTGTTGTAAGGTGAGCTGCAACTCTGGCTAAGGTCATGGACCAAGGGGAGAAAGAAGTGCTTCCTCCTTCAAGTGATTAAACCCTAAAATCACGTCCTACTCGAATGCTCCCGATAATCAAAGCGAACCTGGGGGTGGTTGGCCTCCCAATGAGGAAGGAAATCCTGAATTGCAGCAGCTTCCTGCTCTCGCTGAAAAAAATCTAACACATTACGTGAAAGCCATCTTGAGAGAATTGCCCAGGTGATGAATCTGGGTCTCTGCCTCTTAAAACGAGTGTAAATTCACTTAGAAAGTTGCGTGTGTCTCAACATTGTAGCCATTGAGTTTTGGACACCTAGAACTGGTGGTTCTTCTACTTCTGGTTGATGGAAACACTGAAGAGTGGATGTAAATGGCCTAGTCCCGTGGCTGGAAATAAGAAGACCTACATTCTCATTCTCATTCCGTTGAAATAAATTCAAAGAATTAGTATTTGAGCATCAAGCTCTGCTCTAGGTGCCGGGGATGGAGCTTTGAGCTCAGTATTGTTCTTGCCTTCATGAAGCTTATGTTTATCATGGGAAAGGGACACATAATAAAGATATCACCTAAGTGGTTATTATTGTAACTTAAAAGTCAATAGGGTAAGGGGATTTAGAGGGACATCATTTTTTTTTCAGAGAGTGGTCAAAGGATTCTCTGATGGGTTATACTTTGAAATACGTCATGAAGGAGGTGAGAGAACAAGACATGGATTTGGGGGAAGGAGAAAAGAATGCTCCTGGAATAGACACTAGTACATGCAAAGGTCCTGCGGCAGGAGGGTACTGGGCTTATCTGAGAAAGCAACAAGGAGGACAGGATGATTAGGGAGGAAAAAGTCAGGAAGCAGATGCAAAACAAATCGGAGAGCAAGCAGGAGGCTAGGTCACAGGGGGATTTACAGGTTGTGGTACCACTTTCTACTTTATTGACATGTAATGGAAAGTCATTGGCGAGCTTGAACAGAGTCATGACACAGTGCGATTTATGTTTTAGAAAGATCATTCCAGCTGTCATTTGGAAAACAGATGGTGAAAAATAAAAATAAAAACAGGAGAGCAGCCGACGACTATTATAGTAATTTAGGGTGTTCATGGTTATGGTGAGAAATGGTTTTATTTGAGATAGTTTATGTAGGTAGCTCCCAGGGGCTTAAGGAGGTTTTTCTGCCGTAGAGCTCTAGTTACGTATTTTGGAATGTGGTGAAATATGGCAGACATTCTGTGTAACAATTTTTCAAACATACAAAGGTAAAGTGAACAGTCAAGTGAACTGTGTATCTACCACTCAGGTTTAATCATTTAAAATTTTTTAAATCTTGTTTTGCTTATGTCTTCCCACTGCCTTTTCTTTTTCTTTCTGGGATGTTCAAACAAATCCCAAGCATCATATCATTTTACCCATCAATATATGAGGATGTATGTCCAACTAACAAGAACGTTAATAAAATCCCCACAATATCACTTATAAAAAGTCCATAGTAATAACCTAACAAAATTAATGATAAATCTGTATTGCCATCTAAATCAATGTTTGTTCAAGGTTTCCTGTTTTTAACAAATGTATTTTGATAGTTGGTGTGATCAAATCAATACCCAAAGAAGTTCTACCCATTACATTTGCTTAATTTATCTGGTAAATCTCTTTAATTTATAACCACCTGTTTCCTCCCGTTCTTTTACTTGCTTATTTATAATTATTTAATTTTGCCTTTTCAGTACAATACTGTCATCTTTAGAGCTGTTTGAAGTTTACATACAGCAAAGCTGAGATGAAGGTAGGGATTTTTCAGACACCCCTGTGCCCCATTAACAAGATCCTGCCAGGAGAGTGGTACGTTTCTTAAAACGTGCCGATCTCCACTGACACATCTTCGTCATCATCGTCACCATCATTGTCACCCAGAGTTCCTAGTTTATCTGAGGGAGTGCTCTTGGTGTTGTCTGTGGCTTGGGCCAATCCGTTCATCATTATGGTATCAGAGTACCATGATGTACTCTGAGTATTTTCACTGCCCCGAAATTCCTCTGTGCTCTGCCTGTTCATCCCTCTTCCTGCCCCCCAACCTCTGGCAGCCACCGACCTTTTTACTGTCCCCATGGTTGTGCCTTTTCCAGATGCCAGTGGTTGACATCCCGGTGTGTGGTCTTTTCCAGTGAGCTGCTTTCACTTAGTAATATGCATTTAAGTTTATCTCATGTCTTTTCATGCCTTGATAGCTAATATCTTTTTAGTGCTGAATAATATCCAATGGCCTGGATGCACCAGAGTTCATTTGTCCACTAAGCTATTGAAGGACGTGTTAGTTACTCCCAAGTTGTGGCAAATAGGGATTTAGCTGCCATAAATCCATGTGCAGGTTTTTGCGTGCACCTGTTTTCACCTCCTTTGGGCAAACACCAAGGGGTGTGTTGCTGATAATGCGGCAAGTGTATGCTCACTTTTCTGAGCAACTGCCAAACTGTCTTCCAAAGCAGTTGTGCCATTTTGATTTCCTCCTAGGCATGAATGAGAATTCCTATTGCTCCACATCCTCACTGTTACTTGATATTGTCAGTGTTCCAAATAGTGGCCATCTTTTTATTTTTCTTTGCCATTTTAAAAACATTGACAATCCTGAGGTATTCACCCTGTAGGATTTCCTGGATACTGGATTTGTCAGGTTGCATTGCGTGGCAATTGGAAAATGTATCTTCATCCTCTTAATCTACTAGGAAACTGTTAGCTACATCTAGAGACTTGGTTATATTCTTCCTTTTGGCAAGGACAGGGCCCGAATAATTTGTAGGTGGTGTCACGTATCTATATTATTGTGTCGTCAGCCTAAATAAAGAGGTTAACTGAGGCAAGTTTGAATTAGAACTCAGAACTTGAGTCTGTTTGGGGATGAGAGGAATTACCGTACAAGACACAAACTATGGCAAGCTACGGGAGAGTCCTGGAGGGTATTGGGTGAGCGGTTTTTATTGGCAAGTTGAGTAAAGAGGGAGCAGTTTAACTAGAATCCAGGCAGCAAGTTCCTTAGCTCGAGGGTGGGGGGAGGTCTTGGTGGATATTCAATGGTTAAGGGATATGATTCCTTTTCCTGAGGACACATGCATGAGATTCTCCATTTCTTATCCTCCATTTCCCTTTTAGATAGAAATTCTTTCACAGCATTGGGGCCCATGTGATGACCATTTCTGTCCAGGTGGGTTCACGTGACTCCCAGGAGACATGAAAGGCGGAGAACCTACCCCAGCAGAAGTCAGAAGCAGAAGAGTGTGGTAGGAGGGAGGAGGGCCGTAAGAGACGTTGCCAGCAGGGGGGAGGTTTCATGTGCTGTTGCTGGCTCTGAGGCACAGGGAAGCTGAGCAAGGCCCCTAGGAGCTAACTGCAGGACCCAGCTCAAAGCCAGCAAACAAATAGACCTCCATTCTTCCACTCCAATGAACTTTACTCGGCCGACAGCCTGAAGGCACTCAGAAGCCGTTTTTTCCCAGTGTCACCCAGGCTCCGTGATCTCTTGGTTCTGATCTAAAATCCACAGCAGAAAAGCCAGTCAAGCAGACCTGGACTTTCCACCGACAGAACAGTGAGATAATGAATGTGTGCTGCTTTAAGCTGCTCAACTTGTTACACAGCAGTACAGGCATACCTCAGAGATGCTGCAGGTCAGTTCCAGGACACCACAGGAAAGCAAGTTGCATTCTTTCTGCAGGTGGAGGGGCAGGGGGTTCTTGCCTTCAATTTGTAAAACACGCAGCATTTGTGGAGCATAATAAAGAGAGGAGCAATAAAAAACAAAATGGAGCGTGCCTACTGATACGTGTAAGTAGTACAAGTGGATACAGGTTTGTGAACCTGACCCATCTATTACAAAGTGCTCCATGAATCTTTCACCTTCTGGTTTCAGCAGCTGTTGATGACTGTTGTTTGAATCTATTGTCATTTGTGGTCACAAAATGGTGATTTTTCTAGTTCGATCTTTCCCTCTGCATTTGTTTGCTGGCATTCTCTACAGAAGAGTCTGACGTCATCGATGATTTACTTTCCCTAAACATTTTTGTGTGTGAAAGGCAGGATAAATGCCTGATTTTTAAAAAATCATTCTCAAAATACCGAAATGAGAATGCAAGGGAAAAGACACTCCTTTTCCTCATAGAACTTCCATCCTCTTGGGAAAAACAAGGTGTAAGCAAACTAATAATTAAATCTATAACAAAATATCAAACAGTGATGAGTATTTTGAAGAAAACTGAAGTCGGGTGAAGGCCTGGAGAGTGACTAGGGGTTCATTTTAGGGACCAAGACCATGGAAAGCATATCCCAGGAGGAGACCCTTCAGCCCAAGGGATGTGAGGCAGAAAACTGCCTGTACCAGCTCACACCGTCCGGGCTGGGCCGGGGAAAGTGTGAGTGGAGTGTGAACACCCTGAGGGAGGGTCTTGATTGGAGCCCCCCTGGACAGCGAGGACCCAGTGCTTCGTGATGAGCAGGGAGCGAGGGGAAGGGTGCTGCAGGTGAGAGTGAGTTTATAGCCAGGCGTGGGCTCTCCCAGGGACTTGGAAGCCGTGGAGAAGATTTGGGGCTTTATTCTAATCATGGTGGCAAGCATTGTAAGATTTTAAATAAAGAGCATATAGTGTTCTGACCACTATTGAAAACAATCACCACAGATTACTCTGGGAGAGAAAACAATTTTCCATTTCTGTGCTACAGACATAGGTATTTTGCTGAGTTATGCTCAAAGCATTTTGTGAACAGTGACTTTTCATTCATTCATTTGATACATAAATATCGAACAACATGCTATGAGCACCTTTTTCAGCTTTGGGCATAGAATGATGAACGAGACATCGCTCTAACCTTGTGGAATTTATAATCTAATACTCGAGTTTAGAAGTAAACAGAAGTATACTGTTGTAAACAGTATAGTAAGTTCTATAAAAAGGGTAAACTCGGGGGGTGGGGCAAACCACACAGCCCAGCCAGGGTGGGTGGGGAGGGAAGAAATGTGTGTTTACTTCAGCTGTGTTCTGCACCTGGCTGAGGCTGCCAGGTGAAACGCAGGATGGCCAGTTACATTCGAGCTTCATAAAAACAACTCATGCCCTTCTTAATGTGTCCCAAATGTTGCCTAGGGCGTGCTTGTACTAAAAAAAATATTCATTGTTTATCTGAAATTCAGATTTAACTGGGCATCCAGTATTTTTTATTTCTTAAAGTTAGCCAATCTGGGGAATGTTCTTCAGGGGAACTGCACGTAGCTGAATAGGCAGGGAGACCAGAGCTGGAGATGGGTGTGTTGAGGGAGTAGGATAGAGCAGCGATTTTGAACCTTTTTTCATCTCATGGCACACAAACTAACTACTAAAAAATATCTTGTTTTTGTTCATCTGACAAAAAACAGGAATAATTTTGATACATTCACACTGGATGGCTATTGTGTTGTCTGCTGTCACTTTTTTATGTGACGAGCTAAGGGAGAGGAGGTCAGTGCCCCCGACTAAACAGTCAGGTATGGCACTTTTTAAAAGTTCTTGCAGCACACTGGTTGGAACTCACTGGGTGAGACCACGTTGGACGGGCCACATGGTCCCCTGCTGTCAGAATCCAGTCAGAGGACAATCAATGAAGGGATACCAATAGGGAAGTGACACACACTCAGATTTCAAGGTTAGACGGAAACACGTACTCTGGCTCTCAAAGTACCAGTGATGGAGTGGGGGAGCTTTTCATAGCTTGACGACTGGAGGGGTTATAAACGAGTCACTTGTACGTACCAGCCTTGTAATTTAATGAACTTATTTTTAGTTTCTTTCGTATTCCTCCGAGGAAGAGTTTATGCTCTTTCTCATTAGTGTGCACTAATGTTAATCTTGAACCAGCAGTAAAAATCCTGATGGGAAAATTTTTTTATGAGAGACAAAAACAGGGTTTGACAAGAGGAGATATTCCCCAAGGAGCTCCCAGAACGTGTTCACAGGGTTGACTCACTCGCCCTCGAGGTCCATTACAGGGGGGTGGAGGGAGTGGGTGTCGGGAGCTTCATCTCTCGGGTGACTCCCTTCAGCCTCCAGCAAAGATCCCCCATGGTTTCTCTGACAAGTAGGAGGCTGAGGTGCATGTGGGAGGCCAAGGCCAGCTTTCTCCCGTGGCTGGGAAAAATAGGCCTCAGCTCTTCGGCAACAGCCAAACTCACGATTCAGCCCGACTTTGAAACTGATTTATGAGAGCTGGACGGAATTTCCTTGGAGATGAGAATGCAAAAGGGAATTGCTCATCAAACAGAATGCCACAGGCCACAGTAATTCTGAAGCATGATTCCCTTCTAGTAATTTGTCATCTGTATTATCTTCCTGTCAGAATTTGTGGGCCTATTAAACTCATTTTTCTTAATCCAAATCTTGTTCTTTCTTCAAGTCTTCTTCCTATTCTCAGTCGCCTGCCTTAACCTCCCAGTTCTTTCCCTCTGTTTTTTCAGAGGTTCATCCATTCATTCATTCATTAAATATTACTGAACATCTATGGTAAAGCTTATTTTTGGACTGGTTGCTGAAGAATAAAAAGATGCATTAAAGAGTATCTTTTTTCAAGATATATTTATAATAGTTGGGGGAAGAGAGAGAAAGCAAATCAGTAATATTTATCTATTTTATTCTTTATTCTGTTATAGTCATCCCATTTTTTTTCTTTTGCCCCCTCCACCCAACCCACCACTCTCTCCCACAGTCAGCCCTCTCTCCGTTGTCCATGAGTCATTCATACAGGTTGTCTGATGAATCTGTTCCCTTTCTTTCTGTGATTCCTCTCTCCCTTTCCCCCTCCTGCAGCTACCAGTCTGTTCCATGTTTCCGTGTCTCTGGTTCCATTTTTCTTGTTAGTTTATTGTGTTCATTAGATTCCAGTCATAAGTGAGGTTGTATGGTATTTGTCTTTTGTTTACTGGTTGGCTTATTTCACTTAACAGTCTCCAGTTCTATCTGTGCTTTCACAACAGGTAGGAATTCTTTCTTTCTGCTGTTTAGTGTCCCATTGTGTAAGCGCACCACAGCTTTTTGATGCACTAATCTACTGATGGGCATTTGGGCTGCTTCTAACACTTGGATATTGTAAATAGCACTACTATGGACATAGGGATACATAAGTTCTTTTGAACTAGTGTTTTCAGGATTCTTATGGTATATTCCCAACAGTGGAATCACTGGGTCAAAGGGCAGATATATTTTTAATTTTTTGAGGAAATCCCATACTGTTTTCCACAGTGGCTATACCAGTCTGCATTACCAGCAGCAGTACTTTTCTCCACAACCTTGCCAGCACTTGTTGTTTGTTGATCTATTAATGATGACCATTCTGGTAGGTGTGAGGTGATATCTTTTTGTGGTTTTAATTTGCATGTCTCTGATGGCTAGTGATGCTGAGCATTTTTTCATATGTCTATGAGCCCTCTGTATGTCCTCCTTGGAGAAGTGTCTATTCAGGTACTTTATCTATTTTTTAGTTAGACTGTTTATCTTCCTGGTGTTGAGTTATGTGAGTTCTTTATATATTTTAGAGAATAAACCCTTGTCTGAGGTATCACTGGAAATACATTCTCCTATACCATCAGTTATGTTTTCATTTTCATGACAGTTTCTTTAGCCATGCAGAAGCTTTTTTATTTGATGTAGTTCCATTTGTTTAGCTTTCTTTTATTTCCCTTTCTCTAGGAGATATATTGGCAAAAGTATTGCTATGTGGGATGTCTAAAATTTTACTGCCTATGATTTCTGCTAGGACTTTTATGGTATATTGACTTATATTTAACTCCTTTATGCATTCTGAGTTTATTCTGGTGTGTGGTGTAAATTGGTGATTTAGTTTCATTTTTTCTGCATGTACCAGTCCAGTTCTCCCAATGCCATTTATTGAAGAGACTATTTTTACTCCATTGTATGCGTATGCCACCTTTGTCAAATAATCACTGACCATAGAGACATGGGTTTATTTCTGGGTTCTCTATTCTGTGCCACTGATCTGTGTGTTGTTATGCCAGCACCAGACTATTATGCTTATAGTGACCTTGCAGTATAGTGTGATATCAGGTATTGTGATCCCTCCTTCTTTGTTTTTCTTTCTCAAGTTTGCTCAGGCTATTCAGTGTCTACAAGTTTCCATATAAATACACAGAATATTTGTTCTAGATCTGTGAAATACACCACTGGTATTTTAATAGGGATTGCATTGAATCTATAGATTGCTTTGTGTTGTATGGACATTTTAGTAATATCAATTCTTCCAATTCATGAACATGGACTATGCTTTCATTTATTTGTATCTTACTCAGTTTCTTTGTTCAGTGTTTTATAGTTTTCTGAGTATAGGTCTTTTACATCTTTGGTTAAATTTATTTTCTTGGGCACTTTATTTTTCTTGTTGATAGAGTAAATGGGATTTTTTCCTCAGTTTCTCATTCTGTTAATTCATTGTTGGTGTATAAGAATGCCATTAATTTCTGAATATTGATTTTGTATCCTGCCACTTTGTCAAATTCACTTATTAGGTTGAGTAGTTTTTAGGTGGGGATATAGGGTTTTCTATGTACACTATCATGTCATCTGCAGATGACAATTTGACTTCTGCTTTTCCAGTTTGGATGCCTCTTATTCCTTTTTCTTGTCTACTTGCCGTGACTAGAACTTTGCTGTGGTTAGAACCTCCAGTACTATATGTCGAATAAGAGTGGTGAAAGTGGGCACCCTTATCATGTCCTGATCTTAAGGGAAATGCTTTTAGCTTTTGCCCATTGAGTATGATGTTGGCAGTAAGTCTCTCATATATAGCCTTTATTATGTTGATGTATGCTCCTTCTATTCCCACTTTGTTGAGTATTTTTATTATCATAAATGGGTGCTGGATTTTATCAAATGCTTTTCAGTATCTATTGACATGACCATATGATTTTTGTCTTTCATTTTGTTTATATGATCTAGTACATTTTTTGATTTGCAAATATTATACCATCCTTGCATCCCTGAGATAAATCCCACTCAATCATGGTGTATGATCTGTTTAATTCATTACTGGATCCAGATTGGCAATATTTTGTTGAGGATTTTAACATCTATGTTCATCAGAGATATTGGCCTATAATTATATTTCTTTGCTGTGTCGTTACCTGGTTTTGGAATTAGGGTAATACTAGTCTTGTAAAAAAAGTTTGGGAGTCTTTCCTCTTCTTGAATTTTTTTGAATAGTTTGAGAAGTGTAAGGGTTAGTTCTTCTTTGAGTGCTTGGTAAAATTCACCTGTGCAGCCATCTGGTCCACAGCCATCTGGTCCACAGCGTTTGTGTGCAGGGAGTTTTTTTATTACTGCTTCAGTTTCACTAGTTGTTTTCAGTCTGCTCGGGATTTTTGCTTCTTCTTGATTCAGTTTTGGGGGATTATATGTTTCCAGAAATTTTTTTCATTTTCCCTAGGTTGTCCATTTCATAGTAATTTCTTACAATCCTTTGTTATCAGTTGTTACTTCTCATCTTTTGTTCCTGATTTCATTTATTTGGGTCCTATCTCTTTTTTTTCTTGATGAGTCTGGTTAAAGGTTTGTCAATTCTGTTTATCTTTTCAAAGAACCAGCTCCTAGATTAATTGATTCTTAAGTGATATTTATTATTGTGAAGAGACATGGAGACAACCAAAATGTTCTTTGACAGGGTATTGGATAAAGAAGATATGGTAAATATGTACAATGGAATGCTCCTCAGCCATAAGCAAAGATGAAATACTGCCATTGTGACAACAAAGATGGGTCTTGAGAACAGTATAGTAAGCAAAATAAATCCATCAGAAAAAGCTAAGAACCTTATGATTTCACTCATATGTGGGATATAAAACTGAAACTCATACACACAGACAGACAACAGTAGGGTGGTTACTAGAGGGATGGAGGGAGGGGTAGTAAAGGGAAAGGGGACCAAATATATGATGATGGAAGATGATTTGAGTTTGGGTAGTGGGCACACAATTCCATATATAGATCATGTATCATATAGTTGTATACCTGAAACCTATATGACCCTATAAACCAACGTCACCTCAATAAATTTAATTAAAATAAATAAAATAATGTATGATAATAATTTACTTATTGTAAAAATAATAACTAATGACAATAGTAGCAATCTAGTATGTGCTTAATAGATGCTGGAGACTCTTCTAAGAACTTTATATCTATTCACACCTTTAATATTCAGAAAAAGTCTATATGAAAACTATAGTTTTTTACCCTTTTATGAGAAAAGTGAGGTGCAGAAAGTCTCAAAAATTTGCTTAAGGCCCAAAGGTTAATGAAAGAGCTGGGCAGAGACCAGCACTCTGGTTCTAGAGTTTGTGTCCTTAACTGTATGCTTTATAAATATGTATTGCTTATCTTATATACATACACATACACACACACACGCACAAATGTGTTTTTATACAGTTCACTTGTAAAATATGCTATTCATTATTTAAAGATTATTTTCCATGGGTATTTATACCATTGGATAAGAATAAGGAGAGAGGGAGTTTTGTATATTGCTTGACACCAGACCGTCTACCCAGATCAGCTGTTCCAGATGTACAACATGGTACAGTTGCCCCTGCTACTCTGAAGGGATAATGAGATTCGCAGTGAAAGATTGAGGTTTGGGAGTCATCTATACCAGGAATTTAAAACTAGGACATGAATGGCATCAACTGAAAGGGATGTGTGATAAAAAGAGTGGGTAGGAGACTAAAACTCTGAAGCTTCAACATTTACAGGGTGGGCAGAAGCCGCACCAGGGATAAGAAGAGAAGAAAGGGGGGTGGGGAGGAGATCAGGGAGGGAAAGTCGTGGGTGACCAGGGAATGAAGTTTCAAGGATGGAGTCATCATGCCAAAAGCCCCTGAGAGAGCCGCCTCGGTGCCCTACCTTCATGGGTAAATGGCACTTGACAAAGCTGCCCCAAAATGCTCCCCAACAAGTAGCCTGTGGTGACTCGTGCTCTCCTCTGTCCTGGGTTAATATTGTCCCTCTTCCTGGACTGAGTTAGATATTTCCCTTTCTCAGAGATGTTTTTTGTGTTACTGGAAGCCTTTTGGCCCTCAACCAGTTTCCACCCCCTCCGTCCATCCTGGGTGGATAAGCACCCTGGCCAAAGTAAATAAATAAATGAATAAATGAAGCAAATCTTGATTTTGTTGCTTCTTGTTTGCTTTTGATGGGAGAAACGAGATGAAGTGACTCATCATTAGAGCAGGATGGACTGAACTGAACTCACATTAAGGAGAAAAAAACGGGGAGAAGATGGAATCTTCTTAGCAGGAGCTTTAGCAGAAATCACACTGTTTAAAGAGGAACAGTGAGTAAAAGGATACTGAGCAAAGGATAAATGCTCTTTCGAGGAAATGCAGGAAAGTGGCCATTCCAATCTCAGGGGCCCTTTGAGGTCACTAGCACACTTGTCAAAGAATTCTCAGAAAAGCTGATTTAATCACCCACTTTTCTTCCGAGTCTACCAAATATCCTTCAGGTCTAATGCTGGCAAAGAGACCTGTGATGAGGAAAGAATGGGTCACCATGTCCTTCCCCCGAGGGCAGAGGATAGGGCTGACAGATGTGCTGAATTTATTTTAGGAATAAAGACAGAAAGCAGAAAATAGACAAAACTCCTGGTGATTATCCCAGAAGCAGGGACCAATCTCTAGATAAGAGAGTAGCTTCCAAATCTTAGTGAAATTCAGAAAAAATTGTACCTTTCCCACATCTATTATTTTGGGTTTCCAGTATATATTCCTCATAGTGAGTAGCGATAAAAAATCAGAAAGACTCATATCCTTGATTTGAGATGGAGATTGGGGTGACAGCAAAGTAAAGAGGTACTCTTTCCAACTCCACAGCCAATGTATGGGGCAGGGATGGGGGAAGAAACCCAACAGATGCTGGTCACAGCAATTTTATGATAAATTGGGGGAAAGGAATCACAAGACCTAGGGCAAGGAGGAAAAAGCAAAAAAGGAGGGCCATGGTAAAAAGGAAAAGTACCAGTATTACCATAATTTTAGTGTTATTGAGAGCTTGCAATGACTTAGCCACTATTCTAAGTGTTTTAACACATTTAACCCATCCAATAATAATAGGTGTTACTTGCCCCTCTTACTAATGCTACCTGACAACCCTTCCCAATATTTAGTGGTACAAAATGACAACCATTTTATAATACAATTCTGAGGTCAGGAATTCAGACAGGGCACAGTGAGCATGGCTTTTCTCTATCCACAAGGTCAGGAGCTGCAGCTCAGAAGACTTGAATGAGATGGCTTTTCACTCATACATTTGGCTCCTTGGCAGGGGTGGACAGTGCTTTCAAATCTGGGCATAACCAAGACCCTGGTAGCCTAGGGAACTTGAACTCCTCACACAGCGACTCTGAATCAGGGAAGAAGGTGGAAACTGCATAGCCTGTTGTGACCTGTGCGGGGAAGGGCCATGGTGTCACTTCCGCCAGACTCCATCGGAGGGGGCTGACATCAGCCCACCCAGACCTGAAGGGAGGGAGCACAGACTCCAGCTGTTGATACCGGTATCAAGTAATGTGTTGCCACTTACAAAATGTTACACTTTTTCCCCCCACCATTTTATAAAGGAAGAAATGAAAGCCTAGGGAAGTTAAATAAGTTGCCAACAATCACATAGCAAGTGGGTGGCAGGAGTCAAATCTGGGGACTTGGGCTCCAAAGCCATTGTCCTTAATTGTTATGTTAATGAGACTGTGGCCACCGATGATAGCAATCTACTACTACTCCATCCAGGACCGATGCTCCTGCTGTGGCTGCTCTGGCTGCTAGGGCCCCCTTTTTTTCCCTACTACTATTCTGCTGCTAACTATGGCTGCTGTCTCCACCACTGGAACTATTACTGCTACCATTGCTACCACTGCAGTGGCTACTCTCACTGCTAGGCCACCAATGACCATTCATTGGGTGTAGTTGATGACATCCTTGTCAGCCCTTGTGCTAAGTCTTTTACATACAATATTGTATCCGAAGCTTATGGTATTTTCTATGAGGAAACTAGTATCATCTTCCTCCTTTTAAGAATGAGAAACTAGGTCAGACATTAAGAAACTGGTGTTGGATAGTAGGCTGTGGAACTCGGGCCCCCAACCATTCCTGAGTTCCGACAACCCATGGCAGGTCAAGGCTACCCTCTCCACCATCCGAGTTCACTCCTAACTTGGTGTAACGCTGTTCTTTGATCTTGGAAGAAACAGCTCTACCTGTTAGTGTTTGTCTGTGAGGTAGCAATGTGAGAGAATATATAAATAGATGCATTTTTACTTTATTGATAGGGGATGTGTTTTGAGGATACAGGGTTATATGGTAGAGAGAGCAGGTCTCTGGGATTTGCCCTGGCCATTCCAGAAGCTGCAAGCCTTTGGGTAGTCACCTCACTGACTGCACCCTATTTTCCCTACTATTTGGTCAAAAGGATTTGCAAAGCTTCTTTCAACTCTGGTGTCTCATAGGCTAGAATTAAGTGGACAGTAGACAGTGGGGAAGAGATGCATCTTTCCTTAAGAAACTGTGTTGGGAGCAGCTTCTCAGTGTATTTGGTTTTGGGTCCAACTTGGTGGGTCTGACAAGGAGCTGAACGTACAACAGACCTATGCCCCACGGAAAAGCGTAACTCAGCTGTAAGAAGCACAGGTGGGGAAAGGGTCATAGAGTGCAATTAGAAATGCTTTAGTGCTGAAAGCTATTGAACACAGTGCAAATTATGTAAAGCCACAGGACTTCACAAACACTTCAGTGAATATTCTTTCAGTAATGAAATTACTTTGGGTAATGCATTTCTTGGATATGTTTTGTATAATGAGGGGGAAATGAAATTGTGCCAAATTAAAAATCAAACGAAAATGAACTGGAAGAACTGAAACTACTAAATATTGAAAAGATCTCAGCAATTGTAGCACTTAATTTTTTTAACAGAAATAGTGTAGAGGAAGTCCAATAACACGTTAACATTAATGTGTGAAAATTTGTGCAAATAAGCACTTTAAATCTCTTTACACAGGGATGGATTTATCTCATTTGGCTACTCAAAAGTTTGTTTACTGTGTGTGTGTATATGTGGGGGTCTAATGCCATTCTTAGGTTCTGTTTATTGATACCTTAAAAAACAGGATTGGTACCAAATGTATTACTTGCAATGTCAGCCTGTGACATAACCTTATTTAAAAAACCGTGTATTAAATTTACTGGGTGACATTGGTTAATAGGGTGATATAAGTTTCAAGTGTACAATTCTATGACACATCATCTGTGCATTGCACTGTGTGTTCTCCACTCAACGTTGTCTCCTTCCATTACCATGTGTAATATTTGAGCCCCTCCACCCTCTTCTGCCTCTCCAACCCTGACAACCTTCTTTAACTCTGCTTTTCCTTGAGTGACTTGCAACTTCTGGGAAGGATAATAATAAAACAATGATGATAATATTTATTGACTGTTTAGTGTCTGCCAGGCACTTGGCCGAGCATAGCATATCTAGGTCTTCCAAGATTCCTTATGCAGTATTATTATTATCATCTCCATTTTATAGATGAAGAACCTGAGGGTCAGAACCATTAGACAAAACTCTTAAGGCCACACAGCTGCTAGAAACCAAAGGAACCAGGATTTGACCCCCCCGCAATCAGATCTGGAGCCCGACGTTACTGCCATGCAGCACGAGTAGTTCAGGGCCACCTTTCAGTCCTGCGCTGTCTGTTGCACTGATCGGGGAGAGATGCTCTCATTCTTTTCTGAAGTTTGCTGTTAGTGATACTTTCGGGAGATTCAGTGCAGCAGCTGCCTGCTCACCGTGAAGCCAGTGTGATTGACTAAATGTTTGTGTCCCCCTCAAACACCTGCACTGAAGCCCAAATCCCTGACGTGATGGTGTCTGGAGATGGGGCCCGTGGGAGTATTTGGTTTAGATCAGAATATGAAGTTGGGACCCCATGATGGATTAGAGTCCTTGGAAGAAGAGGAAGAGAGAACAGAACTGTCCCTCTCTGGGATGTGAGGACGAAAGGACAAGATGGCCCTCACCAGGAACTGAATCTGCCAGCCCATTGAGAGGGCAAATATCTTTTTTTTGATATACAGATGGATTTATTGCAATTCATTTTCATGTGGGCCGGATGCCTTCTTAAGTCATGGATGTGGAAGACTATCTCCTATTCTACTTTGAAGTCCAGGCTGCTACCGCGGTATCTAATATGCAAGGGAAACTCGACGTTCGGTTGGCCAAAATGCGTGTGCATTTTTTTCTGTAAAATAGAAGGTACATTTTTTATTTTCACTAATAACTATATGGATTTGGATATTTTAAGTATCTGGGCTATCTTCCACAGGGTATAGTGTTAATCGTTCTCAATTAATGTCCTGATTTGATCACCATGGACTTCAACTGGTCGACCCGACCGTGGAGCATCATCCAGTGAGAAATCTCCAGCAGGAAACTTGGCAAACCACCTTTGACTCGTTCAGTCGGTCACAGCACCTGCTCCATATACTACAAATCTTTTTTTTTTGTTTCAGTTGCACTTTTAACTTTCTTGAAATAATAAAGCATAATATACCAAAAATGTTGCCTATTTTCTTCCATTTTCAATATCAAAATGACACAAAGATTCACCAATTTTGGTGATTTTTTTAAACCCATGCTGATATGACAGCTGTCACAATACAACCTAACAAAACTGTTTTAAATGAAGTTAAGGACGACTAAGTGCTACTGGAGCCATCGTATGGAAAAAACTGAGCGTACCCTTTGGCCAACCCAGTCATTTCATAAATCCATTAATACACTCTGGGCTACTGTCTGATACCTCAAAGAAATTCCCTTGCCAAATTGAGAATTATCCTTCAATCCTTGAGTTTATTCTCCACTTCTGACTTTAAAAGGCTTGTACACAATTTCGGACAGAAAAAAGTAATCCTTTTGGTGCATATCCTTTTATTGTTATTTTAATGAATGCTGGAACTGATTCTGCCTTAGAATTTTGTGTTTCTAGAATCTCTTGTCAGCATTTTAAAAGATCTCTTTGGATATGAGTAATTCATGCTCAAAATCCAAGCATAATTTTCTGTTCAGAAAAAATGAACCCTGTAAAATTCACCCTTTTGAAAAGATTAAATGTCAGTGTTTAAAAATTAAATATCCATTGCTATCTGAGGTTGCTAAAATCTTATGCTTTAATTTGTTTGAAGTCCTGAAGATGGGTTGGCTTCAATCAATTCTTACATTTCCATCCCCCCGTGACTAGGGAAATATAGTTTGTTGGAAACCTGGCTGATCCGGAGATCTCACTGGTCTCAAAGAATGCAAAGAGAAGGAAAATAACTTGGGTTGAGAATTCAGTTAACGTGTGTCAGGAGCAACAATAACCCTGTGAGGTAGGCAAACATTCTCATCCTGTAGATTAGGGTGAGCAAACAGACAAGTGAAAGCCAAACCAACACCATGCAAGGGAACCAAAAAAAGTGCTGAGTAGTGAAATTTGCTGCATAGCTTAGTAGTAACAATCTTCAAAGTACCTGTACTGAGTTATCCTTCAAGAAGCAAAGCTACGGATATTTCCTATTTATGAAGAAGAGTGAAGTTTTGAATGCTGTACTGTTTTCTGGATACAGTAATACAAAGGACAGTTCTGAGGAACAGTCTCCACAGGCATTCTCTTTAGTTGGTCTCAGTGTGAGGCACTGTTAGGAAATTTTCTTTGGTTCCTTGGTTTATGTATTATTTTAGAGGCTTTGATTTCAGGGTCCGTGGACCCCCAAAGGATGCTTGAATAGAATGCTGAGGTTCTATGAATTTGGATAGGGAAAATTGCATCTTTTTTTCATAATGATATTATTTATTTATTTTTAGAGAGGGGATGGGAAGGAAGGGAAAGCAAAAGAGAGAGAGAAAAACATCAATGTGTGGTTGCCTCTTGTATGTCCCCTCCTGGGGACCTGGCCAGGAACCCAGGCATGTGTCCTGACTGGGAGTTGATCCAGCGACCCTTGGATTCACATGCCCGTGCTCAGTCCGCTGAACTAGACCAGCCAGGGCAGAAGTTGCATCTTTAATTAATATCTAACTAAATGTTCATTATGAACTTAGGCGACATCCTTCTGTAATTTTAGGTGTACTGTGGCGTTGTCGTCAGTAGAAATCACATGTAACTCCACAGTGCATGACAGTTTTGACTGATGTCTTGAAGTTGTATGTCTCGGACTATTTCAAAACTGTGGTAGTTATCAGACCTACTATTATATACTATTACCTAATGGAATATTAAAGAAGCATATATATTTTTGTAACTCAGATTTGTTGTCTTAATATTTGTTTACTATAATTAAAATGTAAGCAGATGCTTTTACAACCTTATATATGTTATTTTATATAGTTAAAAATATTATTCTAAGAAAGAATTTACAGCCTTCCAAGGGTCATGGCACAAAAAAAAACCCAAGCAAACAGGTCTCAAATCTTTGCTTCAAGTTTTATCCTCAGTCTCTTCCTCTGCCATTTCTTTTTTGTTTGTTTCTTCCTCTGTTATCTCTCCTCTTTCTTTCCATACCTGCTTATACTAACATGGAGATTCTAATCAGGCTTCTGTTTACTCTGATAAATAGTGAAATGAGTGAGTGAGTTCTCCTTGAGTCTTTTTTTTCCTTATCTGACCTTCAAATCTTCTCCTCTGAGAACAGTGCCCTGTTGTTTATTTACTTGAGTCTGAAGCTTTTGGAGCGAGCAGGAAACCCAGCAAGGCCTGTGTACCAGCTGGGTCTGTGTCCACCTTTGTGACAAAATTCAATTCTCCCTTTTCTTCTGAGATTTTGTTAAATGTTTCACATCAGGGTCCATGCCTGATATGAAAGAGTGAGTCTTCCTTGAATAAAAGGGAATGAAATCAGACTTTATACTGTTTCTCCAACTCAGTGAAGACTACTGCAGAGAGAGAGAGAGAGAGAGAGAGAGAGAGAGATGAATATAAAGAATGAACCCTGGTTGTTATGATTTGGTCTCCTTGCTAACAATCTGAAGGAAGGATGCAGAAAGCACTGCTGCTTTGCGTGCCTCTTTCCTAGGAATACAGATTTCATAAAGTAACATCTTAACTTATTTTCTTCCACATTGTCTGCATTTCTTTTCAGTTCTGGTATCTGACAGATAATAAATACTTCTGTGTCATTATCATTTCCCTGCCTTTTCTTCTTTCCCAGCTCAGAAAGTTTATATGTCACCCTAATCCAGTGACTTCAGGGAATGGTTTTACAGCTCTTAATACATGGCTTAGGAGCATATAATTCTGTGCCTCTATGTTGCTTATCACAAGGTAGGTCCTGAGATATTCCCCAAACATAATTCTACAGTGACTCCTGTATAGGTTTCTGCTGATGTTCTGTTTTGCTTCTTTTTGTCTATTCAACAGCAAGGTCTTCATTACTGTCTTTATCTCTGATCAAAACGTGGGGGCCTAGACGACCACTTACAGTCTGGTTTTCCGCAGAGCTCACATTGGGCCTGAGGGTGGGAGTGTGCTCTGGCCTCAGGACACAAGTTACGGAGTGAAGGGAGTTATGAAAGGCAGCATCTGGGGCCGGGCTGGATTAAGACCGACAGACAGATTAATACTGAAGCTGGGAGCGGAGGACTGAATAAAAGAGAAAACTCAGAGCACTCTGGGTGGACCACCAGGATCCTGTCCAGAGGACAGAAGGCAAAGCTTGGACAGCGGCCTTGAAGCATGAGGAGCTAACATCCATCGCTTTTTATAGGTGTTTGAGCTTGTACAAGGCTGAGGACAGAGAGCTGTGGAGGATATTTGGAAAGTTTCTCTCCACTGAAATGTTTTTTCTAGTGAATAATCACATTCTGTGATGTCTCTGTTCCTTTGTTTAAGTAGTGTTCTTGAGATGATTATGGGAGAGAGGAGATTGCTAGCATGTCTGAGGATCAGTGAAGATGCCTATGCTTCTCTAGTGAAATTAGAAAGAGGGAAATTTAGGAGATAAGGACCGAAAGGAGAATAGGAGGTCAGATTATGGAGGTTATTGTGTTTCTGTGTGTGTGTGTGTGTGTGTTTCTTATAGTGAAGACTTTGTGTTTTCCTTCAGTCTGCTGGGGGAGCTACTTGAGGGTATTAGGTAGAAGAAAAATATGGTGTAGTTGATGTTTTTGAAGAGTCTCTTTTGCTGCTGTGTTGAGAAGAAATTAGAGTGCAAGAATAAAAGCAAAGGGATGACTTGGGAGCCAACTGCGGTTGCCCAGGCTGGAGATGATGGCGGCTTGGACACCCCTGGGAAGAAGGGATGGTGAGGGGTCTTATCGGTAGGATTTGCTGGTGGGTTAGATCTAGGGTGTGATAGAAGGAGAGGGTTAAGGATGACACTAGGGATTTGGAACTGAGGAAATAACAGCATTGAATTGCTACCGACTCTGATAGGGAGGCTCCAGAAGAAACACTGTGGGAAAATGATGTATCTAGAGCTTTCCAAATAGTGACGTAGCTGCATTTGCTTATCATCCAAGTGTGGTGAATTCTCCAGAATGCCTCATCGACAGAACTGAGAGACAGTACTCTACCATTCTAACGAACTATTATTGGAACTGTTTTGCCTGTCACTTTACATAAAAGTGGGATAATTAAATCGTACATATTTCAGAGAAAGATGCTGTTGGAGAGTTGCATTAACCAAGCCATTCTTTGACATGTGAACTGCCCAGAAGGCATGAGGCAATGACAATAGTGGGTCATCTGATCTTCCTGGAAGAAACACTCTCGCTGACTTTCTTAGCATTATTATGACTTTTTTTAATGAGTGCAATGGCTCAAGTGAAGGTGTGAAGAATGTGACTCTCATGTAGTTCAGTGACCTGACATGAGGCCCTTCGTGCAGAAAGAATCAATAGCCTATTTTATCAGAGAGGATTCTGCCTGTCCGCCGAAGTCATTCTAGCTAATTTAATGACAGAAATCTATCACGTGTACTTATAAAAGCATTGGGAAAGGGAACCCAAAAGCAGGAAACCTTACAATTTGCAGCTGTGGGGAGCAGCTGCCAGCCCCAGGTTAGGGGATGAAGGGAGGAGCTGGGGTCACCCGTGGAAGCAGGAATCACGTGGACCTGCCCAGGGGGACCTGAAACCACAGAGCTAGGGCCAGAGAGCAGGCGCAGCCATGGAAGAGCCTGTGCCTGAGACAGAGACAGGAGAGAAACGCCCTGGCTCCCTCTTCCTGCTGCCCTTCAGTCTCCTTCTGTGCTTCCCACCGGAAGGCGGGAGGCAAAGTGCCTTGGAACGTGGCTGGCAGGGCATTGCCACCCAGGTAATTTGGAGTAGAGTAGGGAGAAGGCGGGGAACAGGGCTGCAGGCAACGGAGCAAATGATCTGTAAACCTCCTCAGAGAGGTCAAGGAGAGAATGAAGTCGGTGAATTTCTGTCTCAGGGGTCAAAGGAAAGGAAGGAGTTACACAGAGCTTCAGGTACTGTGAGGATGGAGTCAGATCTTAGAGAAAAGAGACTATATTTTTGTGGAGAACTTTGTTAGATTTCAAAGTTTTATACTTTCACTGTGTTTATTTTTATTTACCCGGTGGTGATAGATTCTTTAAACAATGAGGCAGTAAGAAAAGGAGCCCTGTGAAAACTACATTCTTTTTCACTCTGTTTTGGATGGGATCTCACATGATTGAATCAGTAAAGAAAAAATTTTAATAGGGCAGAGAGTGGGCAATCAGTGAAACTATTCATTCTGATAAAATAAAAATAATATAGAGGTAAGCCAGTAGCCCCCAGTGACATTCATTCTCAGGTTCCTTCCTTTTCTGATATCTTAGACCATGGTTGGGAATTCTCTCTGAAATCATCATTTTTATTTCTATTATCATTTGATGTATAAGATGAGCAAAATATTTCTCTTCCATGTTAAATTTGTTGCTTTTGAATCTAAAATGACACCTACCCTGGACAAAGTATGTCATATTATTTCCACTACATGCATCATAACCTAGGAAGATTTGTTGGGTATAGTCAACATGTAGTCTGTCAATCAGAGATTAAGTCATATTTTATAAGAACCATTTGTTGTGAATATTACTGTTGGATTTGTTTTTGTTGTGCTCTATGGGAGCAGGACTTGAAAGAAACACTGAAGTCAAAACTTTGGTAATTCAAAATTCAACCCTATGCTTTGTAATTTTTTTATTGTTGTTCAATTACAGTCATTCCACATTTTTCGCTGTTGCTCTTCCCTGCCCCATTCCCCTCCACCCCATCCCCTGCTGTCAATCCCCACCCTATTGTCTGTGCCCATGGGTCCTCTGTACAGGTTCTTTGACTCACCCCTTCTCCTTCTTTCCCCTGTTCTCCCCCTCCTCCCTCCCCTCTGGTCACTGTCAGTTTGTTCTTTATTTCCAAGTCTCTGGTTCTGTTTTGCGTACTTGTATGTTTTGTTCATTAGGCTTCACTTATAGGTGAGGTCATATGGTATTTGTCTTTCACTGCCTGGCTTATGTCACTTAGGTACTCCCCAGTTCCATTCATGCTGTCGCAAAGGTTAGGTTTCCTTCTTTCTTTCTTTTATGTAGTATTCCATTGTGTAAATGTACCACATATTTTTTTTTAATTTTTTTAAAAGATGTTATTTATTTATCTTAGAGGGGAAGGGAAGGAGAGAGAGAGAGAGAGAGAAATATCAATGTACGGTTGCCTCTCGTGTGTCCCCTGCTGGGAACTGGGAACTGGCCTGCAACCCAGGCATGTGCCCTGACTGGGAATCGAACCGCGATTGTGTGGTTCACAGGCCCGTGCTCAATTCACTGAGCTACACCAGCCGGGGCTGTACCACATATTTTTGATCCTCTCATTTACTGTTGGACACTTAGGTTGTTTCTGACACTTGGCTATTGTTAATAACGCTGCTATGAACATTGGGGTGCATATTGTCTTTTAAATTGGTGTGTCAGGGTTCTTAGGGTATAATACCAGCATCAGAATCACTGGATCAAAAGGCAGTTCCATTTTTAGTTTTCTGAGGAAATTCTGTACTGTTTTCCATAGTGGCTGCAGCAGTCTGCATTCCCACCAACAGGGCACTGGGGTTCCTTTTCTTCCACATCCTTGCCAGCACTTGTCGATTTGTTTGTGATGGCCATTCTGACCAGTGTGAGGTGGTATCTCACTGTGGTTTTAATTTGCAACCCTCTGATGGCTACTGATTTATAATTTTTTAAACAAACCAAATTTAATTTTGGTATCTGACCAGCCTGAAGTTTATAATTCATGTAATGTGACCCTCTTTCATTAGAGACATATTACCTATATACTATGTGTCTTTATCAGCTTTGAAAAAAGTAAAAATTTGCATAAAAGTTATGGTGAGGAATCCTTTAGTTTTTAAGAGACTGGAAGAAACTGCTGTTGTCTTTAGAAGATGTTTGTAGGATAACTGATGGACTTACTTCAAATATAAATTATGAAAATGTTTCTAATTCTTTATTTTACTTTTTCATTCATTATACTAATTTTTTTGTATTTTCTGACATTAATGTTTCTCATGTCAAATTTTTGAACATTCGTCAACTCAAATTTTTCTCAGATATTCAAATTTGTGTATCAAAAATATTTGTCTTATAATATCAGTAGGCTGATTATTCCACAATTGCTTAGTTTTAATGCCCTCTGAGTGTAACAAGTGCTTTATACTTTCACATGTTGCCTTTGTACACATATTTCAGAAGGTATGGTTAAGGGGCTTTACTCTTTTAGCAGTGAGAATATTGTGGTTCGCAGTGGATGCATGACAACTCTCACTGTGATGGTGCGGCCCTGTGTTCAGTTGGTGTGGAGACCCTGTCTCTGTAAAGGTGTATGAAGCACAGCAGACTGAGTGGCGCAGTCGGGGTCCAGGGAGTGATTGCTTTGTTCCATTTACTGCCCAGAACTTGACACGTTGCTTGATTCTAGGGGGAAAAACGTAACAATAGGGACAATGCATTAGCTCATAGGAAACCTTGATATCTTTCAGATATGGAGAAAATAACAGCTTTTAAAGCGGAAAATGAACACTCTGATAATATTCCTGTCCTGTCAATTCTGAATGGCACCATGGCTGTCATTCACGAAGACGAGATTCAGAAACTTACAAAACAGCTGAATACATTGGTAGACAGAGTAAGAGGCCTAAGAGCTTTGAATAGTGATTTAGTATCAAAAGCCCAAGATACTCTGTTTCCTTAGAACTCTTCATTGGAAGCACTACTGAATACTTAGAAATCTCCCTCTAGGTAAGGTGACATCTAGACTCCATGGAGGTGAAGATGTCTTCTCTATTATGATTTTTATAAAAGAATTTCTCTTTCTGTTTCTACTATCCCTCAGTCCTCAGATTTCCGTACATTGTCATTCACAGTAGAAGGATGGCTCCTGACCAGCATCATCTATAAACATGTACTGACATCTAATTCTAGGTTGGGGACCGTGCACGGGAATAACCAAGAGGAAGGCACATTCCCTGCCCCTGGAAAATCAGATGGATCCTCAATGGAATTCAATAGCTTTGTCATTATTGCAATAATTGTTTTCTTATCTATCGTCTCATAAAAGTTTTTTCAGTATCTTGAGGATATTGCTAGTATTTTACTGAGGTTAAATATGCTTAATGTCTCTCAGAGATGACATGGGACCTAAACAAGTGGGGTCTGACTCTTCTTCCAAGGTGGTGGTGTCCTTGTTATTATTGCCAACTGGGACCTACAAAAGCTATCCCTTGCTCTTAGAAAATATTGCCCTCCCCTTGCTTTCACGGCTTCCACAATCTCCACCATTAGTAAAGTAAGACTTCACCCACCCTTCCTTTCCCTTGGGGCAACTTGATATAATGAGCGTGGTGCCCCCTCTGAAAGCTTGTGTGCCTCAGTCTACTGCGGTGGTTGGAAAAGTAAAAGAACTCTGCATGTCCTAGGCTCCTTTGCATCTGGGGTTCTGAACATAATTTATTTTCACCAGTATGATGCACTCAACTGAGATTGGGAAATGGAGTGCGGCAGAGGCCGTCTTTCCATGGCCACTGTTTTCTGTCATCAAGCATGGCCGTGGTGCTGTACTCACACAGCAGAGGTCCAATGTCGGCCCAACAGCACTGGGGAAATGAGGAGAGGCAGGGTCCTAGTGTCGGAGGGCTGCAAACTCCCCATCTGGGTTGTAGCCATCCAACCTTTGTTTGCTAGAACAAAGATTCCAGCGCCCTTCTGCTTTTCCTTTATCCTAGCAGTAACTCTGAGGGGTAGATACCACTGTTACGGCCCAGAGAGCTTAAGGAAAATGCCCAACTCACACAACTAGTGAATGACATGACCCAGGTGGGTTTTAATTTGCCTGCTTTCACTGTCTGGTTTCAAAGGCTGACCTTTTAATCTGGCTTTGCTGATTTTTATACAGATGGAAGCTAAACACAAACTAGTATCTCAATAAGTTATATGTACAGAGAAGCTTTTTAGAATGGTTGATTAACGGAAAGCCCTACTCAATAAATACTGTGTATAAACAACACCTTCAGTTTACAGACAAGAACCTGAGACGCAGATAAAGCAGATCTATGTCAAAGCTTTTATAGGTAAAATATTAAACTGCCACCGGGGGTTCTGATTCGGTGTGTGTTGTTCTTTGGAAGCCAAAACTGATAAGAGAATTTGATGAAAACTTTAGATCCCTTAGTAGGAAAAAAAAAAGCCTAAACACCATTACACATACATACAATATTTTATCTCAAATTTACTTTATTGTTAAAACTGGCTTCTCAGAATCAACCTAAACCTCCTCTTGATGATCCCGGCATTCTAGTGCAATGAAAGCAATTGATTAGGAATTTTCTTCACAGTAAAGAATAGACTTAATATCTTAGGAATTATAATTTTCCATTGTCCTTTTTAAAAAAATTATACCTGCTTCTGTAAAGTTTGAAAGAGATCTAAATTGCACTAACGCCAGTTTGTTTGGTTTGGTTTTGGTGAGATGTTAAGATTGTGGGGAGAGCTTGTTGACGTAACAACACATATGCGTCTTGACTACTATGAGATTTTGACTTTTATTCTCACAAGAATAAGTGCTGAAAAACCCGACTTAAGGAATAAAAGGCAACCTGAGTATTCATTTGATTATGTTTCATTAGGCTCTTTGTTATGTAAGGGTAGCTTATCTTATGAAACACTGGAGAGTTTGGGTTAAATTCATGACTTCCGTTGCCCCCAAATCAGTGAGGGTATTTATTTTTCTAGAAATTTCATCATGGGTGCTATGTGCATTCACAAGAACAGAATTATGAATCCTGTTTTCATCTCAACAGAACTAACTTTTGGCAGACTTTTGTGGTATTCTTGAGTGTCTGCAGACTTCTGACAAATTGACTAGATTTTACCAATTTCCACTTCAGCCTGCTGAAGTGCTTCTTCCAGCTTTGGAAAGTTTTCACAAATTTCTGATTCCAATCCTTCTTCTAACACAGCAGATTGGCCAATGGGACCCACAGTTGCCTAGCCGCCGCCAATGAGATTATCAGAGCTCACTGCAGAACTTCAGTGAGATGATTTGGGTTCTCCATAAGGGCCCAGATAGCTGCCAGCTGAGCCAAGACCTAAGTGAACTCCACCTTTTCTGACTGTTCTGGAACTGTGATTTACTGTTATTATTAAAATGCAACTTCTGCTCAATTTCAATCCAGCTCTTCAAGACTCCTTCTCTTTTGAAAGCCTGGGAGCATGCATGCAGAAGACATATTTGTATTCAGCCTACTCCTGACAAAAATCACACAAAGAGGCAATGATTCAAAACCTAGACCAGATGGAAGAGCCCCCTCCCAGGGCAGTAGGCTGTCTGTGATTTCACAACCAAGCAAAGAGATCATATGACATATGCAACTTTCTTCTTCATTAAAGCAGGAAAAATAGTTAATGTGTGTGACAGGTGACATATCTGTAGAGAGCACCAAGAATTTGTGTACCGATTTTGTGTTGGTGAATATGCTCTTTATTCCTTTGGGGTTATTAGTTGCTTCCACAGTTCCCAAAGTGGCTTAAAACAGGGGTCTACAACCTCTAGGCCTTGGACGGGTAACCGTTCAAGCTTGTTAGGAACTGGGCTGCCCTGCAGCTGGTGAGCTTGAATGTAATGTGCTTGAATCAGCCTGAAGTAATCCCCACCACCCTGGTCCATGGAAAAATGTGGTGGTCCCTGATGCTAAAAAGGTTGGGGACTGCTGGCTTAAAAGAGGCACTTTTCACAGACATGTTAGCAAAAATGAGTTTAGATCCTAGCACCAGTGAGAGAGAGTAGTAGTTCCATCCAGTTAATGTTTAAGGAGAATAAGGTGCATTATTATCTGAAATATATTTAAAAGAGTAACAACAAGTTTGGAGAAGATAATTAGTGCTGATAGAGTATGTCTACTTTAATTTTTTTGAATTTTGCCCTTTGTAGTTCACATGTTATTGTAGGCTGAATCATGTGCCCCAAAGTTTGTATTTTGAGTCCTAATTCTTCTTACCTAGGTAAGTGACTGTCATTGGAGATAGGGTATTTAAAGAGATAATTAAAATAAATGAGGATATTGGGGTGAGTTCTAATTCAGTATGACTGGAGTCCTTATAAAAAGCCCTTAGGACACAGGCATGTACAGGGAGAAGATCATGTGAAGACACAGCAGGAAGACGACCATCGACAAGCCATGGAGAAAGGCTCCAAAAGAAACCAACCCTGCTGACACCTCGATCTTGGACTTGGAGCTACCAGAATTGTGGGAAAATAAATTTCTCTTAAAGTACTAGGCTGTTGTACTTTATTATGGCAGCCCTAGCAAACGAAAACATGTGGATTCTCTCAGATCTTGCCATCCTGTGAGAGTCTTTTTGCCTGGCAATGTGATAAGCATTCTTGGAGGATGCTTCAAAATTAGGTGTTTCAGTTAAGGCAAACCCATGTTTTGGTGAAGTTACAATCTTTCAAAGCAAGACTTCTTCTCACAAAAAGGTCTATAATTCTGTCTGTTTTGTCATGATGATCACTGAATATGTTTCTCTAATTGTATTGACTTCAAAAATTATCCTAGAACACGAATGAACATTGTGGTTTTTGTGTCCTGCCCTGCTTGAGAAGAAAGCAAAGCCAAAAGATACCTAAGCTTTATTCCATGGCCTATTTCTAAGGTAAGGTAATCCCAATGCAAATGCAGAAATGTTTCTGTAATTATAATGGCAAGGCATGTTTTCACTAATTTTTTACAGTGATAAATTATTTTAGACCTCATGGCACTACAAATATCTCAATGAATTCTTAATTCTTAATATCTTATTCATATCTTAATTCTCATGTGTCTAGGCTCCATTAGCTGAGAGGAGAAAACAACAGGGAACAGGGAGCCTGGAGAAAACACGTGCTTTTTTAATGCACTGTGTTGGAAGGAACCACACTGTTTTGGCTCACACTCCAGGGGTGAGACCTAGTTACTAGGTCATACCTATACGCAGGGAGGTTGGGATATATCTCAATGCATAGCCCCTTTCCAGTTACAACTGCACTCTAGTGTGTATATTATGTAGTGTAGTCAATGCTATGGTACAGGGGGAAGTGAGCAGATTTTTGTGGAGAATGGCTGTCTCTGCCAAAATAGCTCATTATCTATCTAATATGCACTGTGTACTTTTATGCCATAAGCCATTTCTGTCATATGGCCTTTAATCTTCGCAACAACTCATTAAGTAAGTTCTGTTGTATTCCTAGAATGTAGATGAGAAGTTGAGAGAGAGAAATTAAATAACTTGGGTATATTCACACAGCTAGGAAGTGAGAAAGCAGGATTCAAGTCAGCCCAAGTAACTATTACAGTTACTTGGTGTGTCTATTAAGGAAGCAGTGAGATTGTAACATAGTGAAAGAAGTCTAAGACTTCATGATTGTTTCATTCATCAAGACAGTGAAGATGTTATTTTCTCAGGAAAACTACTTGGCTGATGTCATTCCTACTTTCTATCTAACCAAAGTATTCCTAATTTTTCAACAGTTGAGTTAACCTCATGCCTTAGTCCATTTTGGCTGCTATAACAAAGATACAATAGACTGGGTAGCTTATAAGCAATAGCTATTGCTTATTTCTAACAGTTCTGGAGGCTGGGAAGTCCAAGATCAATATGCCAGCAGATTTTGACCTGCGAAGGCATGCTTTGTTGTTCATAGACATCCATCTGTTCTTCGTGTCCTTACAGGGTGGAAAGGGGACAGGAGTTCTCTGGAGTGTCTTATATAAGAGCACTGATCTCATTCATGATAGCTCTGCCCTTATGACTCAGTCATCTCTCTAAGGCCCCACCCCAAATATCATCACATTGGGGATTAGTTTTCACCAAATGAGTGATGAAGAGTGCATTCAGCCTGTACCATGCATCTCTTTCACACAGAGCTTTCTTGCCCATCTAGCCTATATCTTCCTCCATTTAACTTCCATAGCACTCTGTACCATGCATCTGCTTTGGTTACAGAAATATTTATTTACTGGATGATTTATTCATCAACCATTAGCCATTTTTAAGTGTCTATTATGTTCCAGTTAAGGTGTTAGGTACTGGTGATATACTGAACAGAACATGAACAGTACTTCCAGAACTTCATAGTTGAAAGGAATATGTGTTTGGAGACTAGATATTGAATTGTTCATATTGTTGTGGAATTCTCTTATATATGCTGTGTTTCATCAACAAATTTTTAGATTGTAGCTTCTATCACTCCTCTCCCATTATGCCTAGGACAATAATAGACATATAATAGGAGCTTGAAAAATGCCAGTTTTCTTAAACATGCAAATTTTATTCTTTTAAGTAACTCCACATATATCTTTTTAAAAAAGATACCCATCTGAGGATATATTTACTGATTCCAGAGGGTGGGGGACAAAGAAAAGGAGGGAGGGAGGGAGAAGAGAGAGAGAGAGAGAGAGAGAGATCGATGTGACAGAGAATCAATTGGTTGCCTCCCATACACACCTGAGTGGGGACCAAACCTGCAACCTAGGCATGTGCCCTGACCTAAAGTCAAGTCACTACCTTTTTGTTTATATAACAATGCTCTAACCAACTGTGCCACACCAGCCAGGGCTCCACATATATCTTTAAGTCACATATATCTTGGAGTACTATTTCAGCATCGGTTTGAAAATGTGCCAGCGAATAAGTGGCTCTATCAAAACATAAGAAAACTGAATCAAATAACATGATCACCATTTCTTGCACCACATACCTGCCGCTAGGTCTGGCCAATTTCTGTCATTTGGAATTTGAGGAATTTTTTTAAACATTTATTTATTTATCTTTAGAGGGGAATGGAAGGAGAGAGGAAGAGAAACATCAGTGTATGGTTGCTTCTCATGCATCCCCTGCCAGGAACTGGCCTGCAACCCAGGCATGTGCCCTGACTGGGAATCGAACTGCGATCTTCTGGTTCGCAGGCCAGTGCTCAATCCACTGAGCCACACCAGCCAGGTGGAATTTGAGGAATTTGATAATGGGAAATGGGCCAATGGTACTGGGAGAGAAGGTGTCAGACAATGCTCAACTTATTTCTAGCTTATTTAAATAAAATGTCACATTTCTTCACCTTTGAACTCAAAATAGCTCATATATTACACTTAACAATGCCGACTTTGTATGAGAAGATCAATATAAAGTACTTCACATTCATAATATACACATGTACAACACATGACGCACACACAGCTAGATTTGAGAACAGATGTTTAATTATATTTGAATCCAAAGCCTCAAAATGCAATCTGCTCAGAGTATGGAAACATTTAATAATTAGTTTATCATGCAGCAGTTTGAAGAAAGCCAGTTATGATGTAGTTGCACAATCAATTCAAGAGGTGAGAAAAGAATTAACCAACTAGATTATGTTCAATGCATAATAATTTACCTAATTTTTCTCTCTGCTGGAAAGGATGAAGTTGTGTAAATAACATTGAAAACTCCAGTTTTGGTTCTCTGGGGTTTGAGGTTTTTCTTTGAAAAATGAGATAACTGTATTTGAATTTGAGTAATCACTTTTGTAATGAATGTCTCTGTTGGCAAAGTGAAGGGAAATTTTGATTTATGTAATTTTGGAGAAGTAATCTTTTATCTTTACATACCTTAAATATTAAGACAAATTAATATATATTTTTGAATCCATTGAATGATTCATTACCCAAATCTTTCCCTTAATTTTTTTATTAGTGATTTTTAAAAATACTCTTAGTAGGATAAAGTCATCTCTTAGAATTATTGTAATTGCTTTTGAAGTCTTCCATAGCAATACAAACTCTATGGAGTTTTTTCACAATATTTCCTCGTGCATTTTTTGACCCTTCATTTCCTTCCCACATACTTCTCTATATAAAATTTGATAAAATTGTATGTATAGGAAAAAATCAAGTAATATTTTCTCCCACAAAATTCCTTTGGCCTTTAGGTGATCTCAGGAAGATTCTGTACATCAGAACTGAGGCCCTGTGTTGCTACGAGAAACACAGTTTTACTCAGAAGCAGAAGGACTGGGACAGTGGTTCTGTGTATTGATGACAACATGCCTACTCACATCGCCACCTGTGAGGTCTGGGGGAGACTGCTGCCCTGCAGCCCCCCCAGAGAACAAAACGTTTTATCTTTCAACTCGATAGATCAGCAATGGTATCAGAGTAAAATTCCAACGTGTATTTCTTTAAGAAAAAGAAAGAAAAGAAAAGCAGTTCTACTTGAAGAAACACGTAGATTATGGCTCTTATTTTTAAGCAAAATGTGGCGGGCAGTCTCCAGGGATCCCTCCGGATGTAGCACACGTCATCCCCTCCCCGTGGATTTTCTAACTGGCCTCTGAGAAATGGAACATGGCCAGTAGGTGGAATGGCGCTCCTGAGACTGGTTCCGAAAAACTGAGACTGGAATCTAGAATTTTTAATATTTTCCATTCAATATCCCATAACATGAATAATTTCCACTAATTGAAAGCTCTACATTTCCAGATTAACAGGATCCACTTCATGCCCAACTTCATGTCGGTGAAGAAAAAACCCACATCAAGGCCTATCATCAAGAAAATGCAGAATGTCATCATTAAAGAGAGAATTCTAAAGGCTTCCAGACAGAAAAGGAATAGCAGGTCACATATGATCAGGAATTATAGTGGCACCAAGCTTCTTAGTTGCAATGCTGGCAAACAGAAGACAAGAGAGAAATGCTTCATGAGCCCGAGGAAATGAATTCTAACTGGAATTACATTCTCCACCAAACTATAAATCAAGTCTTAAGGTGAAATAACATTTTTAGACATGCAAGATGTCAACCAATTTATTGCCCACGGCTGCTCATTCGGTGCGTAGGGGTGGGAAGTAAACAGAAGGTTTACTTCTGTTTATAGAACCTTATAAACCTTTATAGTATATAGAACCTTATATCCAGGAAACAGAAGGTTCCTGAGAGTAGAGAGAGGTAATAAAGAAGAGCAGGCTCGTTTTGCCTGATCAAGATAGACCGAGTCCATCCTGGAGCATGTGACTTGGGCTCCATGAGGGATGAGACAAAGTAAAAAGGAAGATAAAGTATTGATGCGTTTCGCCTTATTGAAAAGCATTTGGCAGAGTTTGAGTATGCAGCAAAGATCAGCACAGAAGATACCTAGCAAACAAACACCCTTGTCTTCCTCAGAAGGAAGAAATAAAGATATTGTCTGTAACAGCAGAATCTAGAAATAGCAAAAACGGATCACATATGTTGAAGTTAGGGGTAAATATCACAAGAATCAGCAGAAGAGCAGACAAGGATGGCTCTGGAGATTCCAAAGTGAGAGTAACAAGAGACACACAACGGGGACTGCTTAGACAAAAAATCTACTCTAGCTCTTAGAATTATGTATTGATTACAATAACAAGAAATTCTCGGAAGTCATATTTTATAAATGCTGAAATGCCTTCTCCTATTCTTCCTCCTCCCTGTACTCTCCTCCCCTTCACGACCTAGAGACCCTGAAGCTTTTATATTATCACTGCCTGATCAACAGTCCATAGAGACCCCAGAAGGCCCCCCCCATTCCTGTGTCCCTTTCCCTCCTCCCCACTCTACACCAGGAAAATTCTAGGAAAAGGGGTTTCCATAAACACGGCCTTCTTTCTTTTTCTTTCCCTCTCCAGAATGTCACATTCAGCTTCTGGCAGGGATCACACATCAGATGGGGTCATTGGAAGGTCTCATTAATGATTTTTCCTCTTCTCCATTTTTGTAGTGGTTTGAAAACAATAGCTCTCTCATCTAGACAGTTTCATTCTTAGAGCATATCGGGAAATTTTCTTACTTGTTCCATCTCAGCCTAGCCTCTACCCTGGAGATTGAATGGTCCCTTGCTTGTTTAGGCTTTTCAGTGAGATTTCACCTCATTATGGTGCGCCCAGGTGAGCTTGCCTGTCATTGATTTCTACATGAATTCCAGACAGCCAGGCAGTTAACAAACACTGCTCACTGAGTTCCTTTTTGGAATGCACTCCCGGGAGAGGATGTCCACACACTCCTGTGAAAGGTCATTATCACAGCAGTTCTGGCAGGCCACTGGGATGGAGGCAGAGCGAAAATATGCAGGGGCTTTTGACCATAGATTTTTTTTCTTAGTCTGGGTTCCAGAATACAGAATCTGGTCCAACTCTTCAGTCTAGTGTGAATGAGCAGGGGAATAGCCTTCCCTTCTCTTACTCTGTATTTCATATGTCTCAGGTCTTAGAAGGGGCTATGATGGGAATAAGGACAGCGTCTTCTCGCAGGGTAGAGCAGAGTTCCATGCTAGCAAATCAGGGAAAGCTTCCTGGGAACGGATGTGTTAGCATGGGCTTTGCATGGAGCCAGAAGGATGCATAGGGTGAGCTCTGAGCTCGCTGGGAAACAACTGGGTGTACTAAAGCACTAACAGCCACACCTGGCATGATCCCTTCCTTACCTTTACCAAGCAGTTCACGGTTTATGAATAACACCATCTCCAAGTACGGGATTAGCAAGTAAAAAAAGAGCCTGTGCTCCGAACACCAGCAATGCCAGGGCCAACGAAATGGGCACAGTCCAGCTTCTGCAAATTTACCCATAATTTTGCAAGAAGAAAATCAACAGGTGGTCTATTTTAATTGCAGATATACTTTTTAGTTTTGGGTTTTATAGTTTGCATTCATTTTATTTTGTAAAATGTGTAGGATGAATAGTGGAAGTGGGGAGGTATCATGCATTTTAAAGAGACTAATATGGTTACTTTACATATATTATCTTTGAACAACCTTAAGAAAGGTTATATAGGCTAGACATTATTATTATTATTATTATTACCACCAAGTTAATAGATGATCACACATAGGTCAGAGTAAGAAACTCCACTGATTTACACTGGCCGCTAAGTCAGGTAAGTCTGAGCACAGATCTTTTTTCTTCCATGTGATGAAACTCTTTTATGTCATTCACCTTCAAATGAGGAAAAAATTCATACCCCAGAGAGTTAGAAAATTAAATAAGATAGTGTTGGAGCAGTGTCTAACCTAGGACAGGCTAATGTTTAATGGATGGGAGGTATTATCATACCACAGTTTCTGGGTCCAGTGCCATTTCCACTCTGCGGCATGTGAATGAGAGTTCATCTGAAGCAATGCCAGACCAGGGGGAGGGGAGGTTATGTATTTACCTTGCTCAGGACTAGACCTGCGCGGCTAGAGTACGGGTGTGATTCTGATGATGCTGTTGATGGACTTTGGTGCTCTCGGCCCTGCTTCTTCCATTTTATATAGAAACAGCTTAGGTTGTTTGTCCAGATCCTAGATGGAATTATTTGGAATTTCCATGTTTTTCAATGCATCCTTTCTATCTGGTTTATTCAGTCAGATTCACTGGTGGCAGGGGGAGCTCCGAGGCCGGCGAGGCTGGGTTGAAATTCAGGCTTTCTTTGCCTTCTCGCTGCATTATGTTGGAGACATCACCAAAATAGTCTGTGCTTCAGGTTCCTTATCTGTGAAATGAAGATAAGGCTAGTATCTGCTTATTGGATGTTGAAAGGATTAAATGAATTAGTACATGTAAATTGTCTTTAAATTGCTTGGTACAGGTTTAGTGTTTACTGAGCATTCATTATATGCCAGGTCCTATTTTAAGCACTGAATTATTATCAATGACCACAAGAGACAAAGCCTCTATCTCCATGGACCTTAAATTCTAATGTGAACAAATAAGTACTAGTGAGTTTCTCAAACTCTGAGCTTCTAATGTGAGAACTCATTTTGATGCTGCTTGGTCAGGATTGAACAGCAAATGTTTCCAGTTCCTTCTGGGTTGTGCCAGACCATTCAGAACCCTGATGTTATTCCCTTCAGCCTGTGTCAAAGCTTTAATTTTTTTCTTTCAGCAATGACTTTCTACAAACTGATACTTATGACTTCATGAGAAGCAACCTCTTTATAAGAACCATTTTATGGATGCCAGATAAAAGTTTGCATACTACAGACCAGAGATTAGAAATGTCTAGTTTTGAGGTTAGCTCAAATGTATGTGGATTATCTGTCTGCTTAAGTTAGGAGTATAAAACATTTGTATTATAAAATTTCCATCCTGCTAAATATATCTCTAGGTGCATTATAGGCAAAGCCACTGCTTGACAAAGAAATGTGAAAGGAGGTGACGTGTAGGATTTTGAAAACCCAGATCTCAGTGTCTCCCTTGTTTCTCTTCTTAGCAGTTTCGTAACAACTGTAACCTATTATTCACTGTTGTACTTCCCCAACCAAGGGAAGTCCTTTCTACTGAATTGCAGCCAGAAGTTTGGCAATGGTTAAATTAAGAATAAAACATCGCATTTATGTTCTTTCCATTAGGGCACATAAAGATGAGCAAACTCACAAGTAACTTGAGGTCATCCTAAATGTAACAAGTCACTGATGAGCTCCTTCTGTGTAGACAGTGCACATCTCAGTTTCAGAAGAAGCAGGATCCTGTTGGGTAATTGACAGGCAGAGTCCCAAGTAGACGATATTTCCTTTGGCAGTGGCACACTACTACTTCCTCTCTGTCACTGCTCACACACAGAGCAAGAAATTATGCACCATAATAGCAAAGAGCCAGTGACTCTCTGTGTGTGATAGGCTCTGATTACTTAATTCCATCTGATTTGAATGTTTTGCAGTGTCCCAAATGCAGAACGCACATGTCTATCTGGAAATACGCTCGTTGGCTCTCCCCAAACATGCAGAAGGATTTAGAACCATTCAAAACCAGCATCCCAGACTTCTAATTTGGAACTTAATAAGCCCCTTCATAATATCCATTTGTGGTATTTCTTGTCAAAAATCCCTTCTCTTGGGAAATGCATGCCCCGTCCTCATCCTGCATCACAGTCTATATGTTTATGGATATATGTTTTATAATTTAGCATGAGTCTAACCTCAACATTCATCAGACACCATCTACAAGAGCTGAGTTCAAATTTGAGCAGAGTATTTTGCTCTCGAAACAGCATCTGATATTTTACCAGTAGGCACTAGTAAGGCTTTGCTGGAAAGCTTGTACTGTCCCAGGAGCTATATATTTTGAATACCTCCCTAGGTAATATGGCACCTCTGTGAGCACACTGTCAGCTAGCTACACACCATTATGTACTTATGGGGTCGATATAGGTAAAGCTTGTGTTTCCAAAAAGTTAAGAACCTTATCAGTCTAACTTTAGAGAACACACAGTTTGGGAGAAAATGATGAGTGATTCTTGTCTTGACTATCTGGACATGATCTCCGCTCAACACTTAATAAACCAAGGGGTGATGCATGAATGTGCTCTAACAAGAAAAATATATTGCTATGAAATGTTCTATGAATCCACTTTGCTATCTGAAGTCACTGACTTGCTTTACTCAAGCACAGGTTTCTCCTTGATTTAGCTAAACTGCCACTTGTGAAACAGCACACTTAAATTTATAATAGAGTGTAACTAAAGGAAATAGATACCATGATTGAGTTATAAGTCAAAATTACAATAACAAGAACCTGGCAAATTAATGTCCTTCAACACTTTTTTTAAAAAAACTGTATATTTGAAGACTCAAATGTAAGAAATCTTGGCTCACATTTGCAACTACTAACCATTTCAGATGCTGTTTTTGGACATACATTAACTTAGTAATACACATAATCTTCCATGAGATACTTACATTTATTATTTCAATTTCATAGGTGAGAAAGTGGACAGATGAGTTAAGTAAAGTTCATACACCTAAGAGGTGGTGGGCCTATGATTCGAACCTGGGTCCCTGGCTCCAGAGACCATGCCTGCAACCATCACCCTATGAGCCTCAATATAAACAGTAGGTTGAGTGTAGTATTTGAAAGACACGCTATTATAAGCAGGTTTTATGCACTCTAACTTTTCATCTTTTACTGTGCCGTACCTACAATTATCCTTGGGTGTTAGCTGCCTGTGTTACAGGAAAAAATCTAAATCCAACTCATATGTAGAAATTAATTATGGCCTATTCTTCCTATGGCTTGGACTCATGGGACCTTTTGTAGTTCAGCTTATGAATGAAGGTGAATGCCCTTCCCAAATCAGTCACTCTGGGATGAATGGCATGATTTAACAGAAATAAAATAAACTCCAGGAAGGCAGAATGGTTGTATCCTTCTCATGATTGGATTCTCAATAGCTGGAACAGAGTTTTCCATATGATCAATGCTTGTAATTGACTCAACGTCTGAGTCCCACCAGCCCCCAAATTCACGTGTTGAAGCCCTAACCCCTTCGTTAGGAAAGTAAGTAGGCCATTAAGATGGAGCTGTCATGGATGAGAATAGTGTCCCGAGTTCACTCGCCCTCTGTCCACCATGTGTGAGAGTATAGGGAGAAGTTGGCAGTCTACAACCAGGAAGACAACTCTCACTGGAATCCAACCATGGTAGCTCCCTGATCTTGGGCTTCCAGATCCCATAACTGTGAGGACTAAATTTCCATTTTTTGACAAGTCATCCAGTCTGTAGCATTTTGCTATAGCAGTCTAAACGAGGATAACACTCAATGAAAACTAATTGAGAGCATAAATATAACGCAAACCCTTGACTTGAGGAAGACCAAATCTTGAACACCCTTGGCTGAAGGTAAGAGTGCTGAAGAAATGGGATTGTCCCCTTTCAAGAAAACAGAGGAGCACACACAGGGACCTTCAGTGGCAGCAGGGCCTAAAGAAATGTTAACATGAGGTGCTCTGGCTGGAGACGACCTGGTCCTGACTGAGCTTAACACTGAGTGGGAGAGACTTCCTTCTGGGCCCCAGTAAGCCTTAACTTGCCTTTGCCAGATTCTGTCACAACGGTGGGAGGGATAGCACCCGGCAATACAGATTTCGAGTAGCCAGACTAGAGCAAAGGAATACAAGGCAGTAGAAATGAGGTCTTCTAGTAGACCCGTTATGTCACCTAGTTCTCCCTCAGAAAAGGCATTATTAAGCAGGAGAGGCCTCATTAATCTAAATAGGCTTTGACTTAAGAATATGTAGGGGGCCCTGGCTGGTGTAGCTCAGTGGATGGAGTGCAGGCCTACGAACCACACGATCATGGTTCGATTCCCAGTCAGGGCACATGCCTGGGTTGCAGGCCAGTTCCCAGCAGGGGACACACGAGAGGCAACCATACATTGATATTTCTCTCCCTCTCTCCTTCCCTTCCTCTCTAAAGATAAGTAAATAAAATATTTAAAAAAAGAAGATGTGGGGGAAAAAATCTGTGAAGGGTATTGACTTCTCATTCACCTGGCCATATAGAGATGAGATAATTAACTGTGGAAATATACAGGGTCTGGCACCCAAGAACACCCCTTTTTTATTAAAAAAACACTTTTATTACAAAATCATAAGCATGCAATTCTGTAACATTACAACATCCCACTCAAGCACACCATATGCCATTTTAGGTGAAATGTTCAAATTGCTATCCATCTCATGTGAGTCATTCATGTGTCCTACCAACCACACTCAAGCAAGTCTTACTTCTGTCGGACCCTGTATTTCACAGAAAAAAAAGAAATTGGACCATTTGTACCCCAGCCTGATTACAAGGTTCTGAGTAGTCAATGTTTGAGTCTCTGATACCAAGACAAAAAGTATTATATTTATTTTAAGAGAAATGGAAGGGACACTGATTTCCAAGTGAGTCAAGTCCATGGAATAATCAAGGCAGTTACCTAGCCCTTGTGTGCTTTCAGATCTTTTGGATTTTAGTTTTTCTTCTAGTTTACAGAAGTTTTATGTCTGAAATCTCAAACAGAGTTTATAAGATGGGAAGGTCCCACAGGAATGAAATGTCTTTATCTTAATTGTAACCCCAAACCCGGGCATGTCTTATTTCACTGAAATTGTATTTTAGACTGGGTTTTGAAAAATATGACAGCTACTTAGGTAGTTAGATTTCATATTCTAGTCTTCTGCTAGAGTTTTGGTAAATTTGCTAAGGTTGCCAAATTTATCACCATGCTGTAAGACCTTCTAAATAGTGCAGTAGAGTGTCCAGAGAAAGTTGATCTCAAGACCTTAACTGATAGCAGCCTCTCATTTCTTATTTGTCATGCCCAGCTGGATGTGGTACTGCTGGGAACTTGTTAACTCAGCAGCATTTATCATGATTCTGTTTTGTTGTACAAATACAATAGACTCTTCTTTTTACATTTAATCAATACATAAAGCAGTGAGATAGGTAGAAGGGAGAAGAATCATGTTAGATTAATGGGTTCTGACTTACTGTGAAATTCAGCTGGAATATTGCACTCACAGTCCTGAGATGGCCTCTCCTAAAAGCAAAATATTTCTAAATAATTCATTGACATTGCTTCTGTACATCATAGCAGCTCTTTCATTTCTTCACTGGGAGAAAAAGCAAGAAACATTCCAATCCATCAAGATCAATGTTACTTAGAAGATAGACTTTTTCAGGCAGAGCAAATGCAGATCACATTGGGGTGTAGGGTGGCAGAAAGAGTAGAAGAGAAAGGGGCTTTGGGGGCCTATCTGACTATCTAACTAAATATTAAGTGTCCATGACTTCATGCAACCTCCCTTATAAGTGAAGGGGGTCCTAACCTTACATGAAAAGGAATGTGTATGGCAGTGGTCCTGATCAGGCAGAAGGTAGCAGATGTGGTTCCAGACTAAGGCCTGTGTAACTCCAAAGCCCAGTCATTATGCTTTCTTTGTTTGCCCTCCCAACAGGCCACAGTTCTGTGTGTTGGGGGTGGGGAGGAGGGGGTGTTGCTTTTATAGTAAGAAGCTACGAATTTGCTATCATTTTCTATAGTGAGTACTTCAGTGGGAATTTCCCACAGAATAATATATGAGGGTATTTGGTTTAATTTCTCTTCTCAACAGTCTTTCTCTACAGTAAGATGAAACTGGAGAAGACTTGAAAGAGTGAGTTTTAAAGTAAGAATTACAGAAGTTTGAGGATACGACGGACACTGATGAGACTAAAATGAGTTGTATGGTATAAGAAATACTAAATCTGGATTTACATGCCTGAGGTAAATTTGAAGAGAAAATGCTGTGAGTTCTGGAGCAGCTCAGAGTAATGTGAGGGCTTGCCATCTCTTCTTGTCTGCCCCGTGTGATCTCCAGAGCCAGATGAGAGGCGGGGTGATGGATGGGGAAGAGCAAAGCTTTGGAGACAGGAAGACCTGAATTCGAGTCAGCAGCAATGCTGTCCACCTCCTTGTGTCGTCGACTTAATGTCTCTGAATTTCAATTTCTTTACTGGTTACGCAGGCTTGATAATACCTATCTTGTGGGGTTGACGTGGAAATCAGATATGATACTGCATATAGAAAACCCTGTGTCTGGCACACAGTAGGCAGTCACTAAAAAAGTTAAATCACCATGTCCAACTTAAATGATCACTAATAAGGGAAATATAAATTGAGAAAAATAAGGAAGGAGTTGAAAACATGTTGTGAAAACTTGTGGCTCTTCCAAATGTGGCAGTCCTTGGTATAGTTGCAAAAACAATCTCTTGGACATGATTTATCTGGTTATTGGAAAGCCCATAATCCCAAATGTCAGGTTGTCTTAAAAACCCATCAGCTCTCTTTTTGGCTTATAAAGGCTTTTATGAAACGGCATTTTAGGGAGCAAGAAGAGGAGAGAACTGGGAGAAGGGTGATGAACCAAAAAGAAACCAAACTTTGCCTGCAGCACAATTTGCTAAGACCAGCTCTGCTCCAAAAAAACCCCACAGGAGACACATTGGAACTTACAGGTTTGCTAAGCTTAAATATATAATAGCCTTGCTTTCATTTTGAGAGAAGGCCCTACAAGGGGAAAAAGTCAGAAAGAGTTGTTTCTCTAAGGGTTCTCAGCCAAGGTTTCCTTTTCGCTGTTGCATACCATTCCCCCCTTGTAGTTATTTGTAAAGAATTTTACATTCAAATGCTTTTCATTCTCCCCCTCTCCTTGGGACAACAATATGTGAAATCATTCCGGGAGCAGGGAGCACCTTCTGTGAGGAGATTAGCCTGGCATGTGATAGAAAGAAATGAACAATAACAGAATGACATAGAACCTGGCCACTTCAGGAAGTGAGGTAGGTTTTTATGGCACGGAGGAATGGGTGTTTGGGACCTTCTGAATGCACTCCCGGAGCAGTGACTCACTCCACTTAGCCTGGACACCTGGAGATTTCAGTTCAGATATCATTATGACAAAGTATAATTCTCCCAGCCCGTGGTGTTCACTCTGACTCAGCTGACACAAAAGCTACCACACGTTCCTCACCTGGGTCGTGACTAACACCAAGGCTGAATTGAGAGTTATCCTGCTGCTCCATCAAAGGAGGGAGTAAAGTTGTTCTCATTGCGAAGGGTACGTTTAGCACGGCACACGTACCAAAGCAAACAGAAACCCACCCTCACCCCTTCAGGTGGGCATTCTTGTTAAATATCGCGTATGGGATTCCTTGGGAGTAACACGTTATATTCATTTTTCAGATTCCTTATCTATGTAGTAGAGGGTATTTGGCACTGGTATCAAAACACTTCAAAATTAAATCACTTGAATTAAGCCTAATAAAGTTCTCCATGAAACAACACGTGACCAGAAAGCTTTATTGTGCTGATAGTCCTCGGCCTCGTAGATATAAGCATATGTTATGATAATATTTTTTTGGATTTCTTAAAGCTATGTTTGCATTTCAAGAGATTTAAACTCAGCTAGTTGAAGACAAAGTATTCATCACTTTGAAAATGAGCCAGTTAAATTCAAACAACCAGTTTTTAAGTAGTTATTATCCAAAGTAAGAAGGCTCTAAATTATTTGAACCATTCATTGGGATATTCATAACTAATGTAGAGATAAAAATTAAGTATTTAATTTGATAATATTTGATAGAATTATTTACTTACAAAATCTTTATTTTCTTCCAAAGCCTAGCATAGTGGCTCACATAGTAGGTACTGAATAAGTCTTTATTGAAAGAATGGATGGATGAACAAAAGGAAAGAAAATATTAATTATTTTGAAAAGAATTCAGCTATTTGAATCTTTTGACCTTGAAGGAAGGCTAATTTATATTAGGAAGGATAACGTCTCCTTTGTTAGAACAAATGCCATAATGATGATTTTTGATAATGGAAGATGTGTGGTGGCCTGAAAGGAATTCTCTGCACAGTGAAGTCTTAGGGAATATGTTGTTACTCACAGCATCTCTATGTGGAGGGTGGGAGCAATGAGGACCTGGAAAGATGAAAAAGAGAAAACAGATGGAAATTAGAAGAGGAGCTTGAGAAACTTGGCAGGAAAGAGGATCCTAGAAAAGGGCGTGACCAACAACAGCGTCCCCATGAGGGGAATGCATTTGAAGTTTCAGGTGAGGAAATTCCAGTATTCACACTTACATTTGCCATCAGTGTGCCTGGCTTTAACATCTTTCTGTTACCCCAAACTTGAATCTAAAAGTGGTTCTACTCGGGAGTACCGGGATAGTCTATTTTTGGAGAATAAAAGAAGTGTTGTTTTTAGGTATAGGGCAAAGTGGCAGAATAATGGTGCAAATGAAAAAGCCCAGATTCACAGAGGAGGTTGTATAAGGTCAATACTCAGGAAACAGGAAATTTGAGCTATAGTAACCCAGGGCAACCTAAATCTATTTTGAATCTTAGACAGACCTAGGTTTAGAGAGAAAGTTCTGCTTTTTCCCTACCACAGTCACCCACCCACCTCTGTGCATTTTGTCTCTATCAGCTACTTGTAATCGTCCCTTCCCAGGAAGATCTAATGAAAAGTACCTTGATCAATACAGTTAATCACTGCTAAGGATCCAGCCTCTGGCAGCAAAGAATATTTTCATTTGATTTCCATTTAATTAACTAGCAGCTGATGAATATATTTTGCTGGAGTTGCCCAGAAGTAGTTCTAAATGTCCCGGTGATCTGATTCATTTTTACTAAAGTGTACCTTCTATCTTATTTGAATAAACGATTATTAAGTAACTCCTAAATTCTAACTCTGGGAGTTTATCATCTTATGATCTGCTTGAAAAGGCCTCAGTTTCTCTTGGTCACTGCTTCATGCTGAAAGTTTTCAAGGGCTAAAATCTGTATCTCAAGCCTGTGTCCAGCTTCTAGGAAGAAGCTGACAAGGAATATTGTATATGGACTTTTTGTTCCTGAAATTAGGAAAAAATGACAGATCGTATTTGTGTATGTGTGTGTGTATTGAATCCATCAAGTTTTCCAAGTTTGTTCTAAATGTAAAGTACCTGTAAGGTGGTAAGCAAGCTCTCCAGTAGTTGGACCCATGGATCCAGTTTTTTTTCTTGTTTCCCATTGAGTTGAGCACAGAGTACACACTCAATAAATGTCTGCTGACTTCAGTAAAAGTGGCCAAGTTTTCAAGAGTCAGGAGGTGACTCTCTTTTTTTTTGCTGGTAAATCCCCACAGAAGCTTGCTTATCTACTATGATATTTTGAGCCCGGTAGGTAGGCTAACATCTCTTGATCAATTTTAGGGAGACAATTAATCATTTGGCTGCCTCTCCAATCTCTTCTCAACGGGGAGTGATACTCGAACAGTGACTTAGACAGTGGGCAGCTTTCAATGCCAAGAAAGTAAACAAGGCCTTGCTTTTTTCTTGGAGATTTCTCTGGCTCTTTAGAGTGTAAATTTACCCTCATTCTGACGCATCCTTACTGATGGAAACAGCACTTGAAACCCTATTTTGAACACGATTAACAAGTTTCCTTTTACCAATATATTAGATTAATGCTTTCTTTATAGAATTTTAAATATTTTAGCTCTATTTGCCATATTGTATTGTGTACATAATACACACCTATGTTTTGGGCTCAAGATTTCAGGAAAAAAATCTTTTGTTTTAGTTTTTTAATTCAATTTTTACTTATTTATAGTTAGAAACAAAACTGATTATTGTATTCTAGGGTATTATTTTGCATACGGATGTCATTATTGCGTTGTAGACTTACACTTTTAATCCTTAAGGAAATGAAATAATCAAAAACATTTATATACATACAGAATTAGTACTACCCATGTGTAATGCACATTCTTGCTTTTCCCTCAAAATTTGGGCAAAAATGTACACATTATACATGGCAAAATATAGTAGGTATATGCTATTCAATTAGGATGCAGTTCAAAGGGATGTTCTCACCCCTAATTGGGTGAAACCTTGAGGCTCAGAGTATGTGAGGCTGTGTAATGTGCTTCTTTCTTGGAAAACAACTACCCCCTTGTTCTACCACAAAGCAGCTTCCAAAAAAACTGTGTGAAGGAAAGGTGGGATATATCTCAAAAATGTAAAAGCAGATGTTTAAGACTATATCCTCTACACTCTTGTACGACAATCAGAACCCTTGGTTGGCCAGATTGTCATACGCAGACATCCCCAGCGCTTCCCCAGTGTGCTTCTGACGCAGTATTCACTGCGGGCCTTGATAATTGCAGATTTTGTGCTACACTATCAACTCAGCACATGAGAGCAATGGCAAGACAATGGAAAATAGACTCTAGAAATGAATATTGGATGTTCACAGGAATTCCCACTCAAATTATGTTTTAGTCTGTTGTTGACCGTCGAACTGTGTTACTACGAGGCTCATAAGGATCCATGTGGACCCTGAAGGACTAAGACAGTGCAGCTTCTCAACCAGCAGGAGCTGAGAAGAAATTCAGACCCTTTGTGATTAAATCTTTTCCGTTTTAATTCCTTTTATAGCCCTTATATGACAGGTGTAGTATTTTCTTTTTCTTTTCTGAAAAGTCTAGGAGAAAGGCTGGGTGTGGTGTGATTACTTTTGTAGCACCTGGCAGTTCTGGTTTTTTGGGGTTTTTTTTGGCTGTCTAACTGCTTGCCAGTTCATTGCACTAATTATCAGACCTCCCTTCCTTGCTTCCAAATAGCATCATCATGTAATGCTAAAACAAAGGAAAAGAATGCCAACAAAAAGCTTAGTGGAAAAAATTCAAGTTGATTAATTTTATACTTCCGAAGAAGGAGTTTCGTGGGCTGGAAATGAAGTCAGCATTTCTTCACAGTCACTCAAGAGACTCCGAGTGAAGTAAATATATTGTTGTGCCCTGGCTGGTGTGGCTCAGTGGACTGAGGACAGGCCTGTGAACCAAAGGGTTGCCAGTTCAGCTCCCCATCAGGGCACACACCTGGGTTGCAGGCCAGGGCCCCAATAGAGGGTGCGCAAGAGGCAACCATGCATTGATGTTGCTCTCCTTCTCTTTCTCCCTCCTTTCCTCTTCCTAAAAATAAATAAATAACATATTTTAAAATAAATAAATAAATGATTGGGACATAATGAATAAATTCTGAGACTTTTAAGTCTTGACTCATTACTATCCCTATAGATCAAAGGTAACTGATATTTTTTTAAAAAGAGAGACCTAGAAAGAAGCATCTTCTTTGTGCGTCTTTCTAAAGGTTAAAATTGTATACTGTATACACAAACACCACACATGTATGCATACTTGTGAACATTTTGTGTGTGTGTATACACACGCACACACACACACGTAATGTTCCTTCACTACATTTTATGCTATTCTTCTTTCTCTGGACCAAAAGTTACCAGTGCCATTTGCCGTTATGAAATTAGTTTACCTTCCCAGCCTTAAAAACCCTCAGGTGATCTTAACTCTGCAGAGGTCAGAATAATTCAAACTGGAAAAGAAAATAATATACTGTGTAATAAAATACTAATTTAAACTGGAAAAGAAGGAACAGTTAGTCTAGCAACCTGTCCAAGACTCCTTTCTGCTATTCAGTTTCTCTTTAACTAAAGTCTTGTAAAACTCTTCCCATGCCTTTGTATCTTCGGAGTCAGACACACACCATGATTTAAAGAGCCTTTGAAGGCACTTGAAGCTTTCGTGGCACGTGGCCTTGAGCACATTCTCTGGCTCTCTGAGTCTAGGACACAGGTTTTGTTCCAGGTTTTTAGCGATTCTGCTGAGGTCCCTGCACAGTCCCTCCATCTGCTCCTGCAGGCACCGTGTTTCACTTAAGGGCTTACTCTGCCACCTAAGGAAATGTGGCATTGCCTGCCCGGTCTTGCTGCCAGTCCCCTCTTTTGATCACGCTTCCCTCAAAATCAAAACAGAGCTAGAAAACCAGTTAATGATGACCTCTTACGCAAGTGAACTGGGTTTAATTTAAGCTCCAACTTTTCTCAGGTGCTCCTGGAGTGATTCAGATATTGTCCCTAGTTCTACAGTCTTGTCTCTCACTCCTCATCTTATTTCCACTCAGACATGGTTTGTTAGGACGGTTTCTGTGGCCTATGTTGGACTTCCTCATTCCCCCATGAAGCCATCCACAGACCTCCCCTCCCCAGCCCGTGAGTTGGGTTAGGTGTCCTCCACTTTGCCCCCGTTACTCATTCAAGGTTTAACCACTTGCACTGTAAAATAATTGGCTGTTCTATGATTGGTTATTGCTAAAGGACAACATTTTCTAAGAGCAAGAGCTATGCCATATGTTTGGTTATATCAGCAGCTCCTAGAACAATTCTAATATATAGAAAACACTCAGCTGAACTCAGTTTCATTAAATCAGGCCTTCCCAATAATTTAAAACATTTAGTAGTGTGCCATTGCTTTCTACTAAATGAGCATTGCCTTATTTTTTTAATGAACAATTTAAAATCAAGATAGAGCTGTAGCCAACCAACCAGACAAACACAAGAGTTGCTGCAGAATCACAAGACAGGTGCTTCTTTGTTGATTCCTGGGCAAAAATCAATGCTAAGAGTAGGTAAAAGAGGGGCTGGGCTGCCACCCTGTGGGGGTATCAAAATGAGGCTCTCAGGAGGGTGAGGGAGCAGGCCAGCACGCCCCTCTCTTTCCAAGTGTCCTGGATCTGTGGAGTAGACATTTTTAAGTGCCAGAATTCAAAAGGAGACGAGAAAGCAAATACGTGAGGAGGAGGGAACCGAGGAAAATTCCATGGAAGCACCATGCCATTTGTTACAGCAGCCGCAGGCACACCCACAAGACAGGCTCTGACATCCGTCAGAAACAGGAAGAACTGGCTTCTCTGTAAAGCTGCCAGGATTATTACCATTCTTACCTGGACGGCTCTCAGCAAAGGCTCCCCATTTGTCCGTGCCAGGCAGGGCCTTCTCTAAGGGAGGAAAAACGGCAAGAGACAGAGAAGAACCTGGCTGACTCCTGCAGCTGTTGCCCAATGCTGCCAAGGCAGGGGCTTCTGGAATGCTCTTGTTTGGTGACTCAGAGTCCTCACTTGACCCTCATTATGTCGGGGCCTGCAGCTCAGTGGTTGCTTCCCAGGCCTCCTCTGGTGTAACTCCAGTTGATCATCCACAACTTGTCAATATGGATGGCATGGTGGGAAATGCCATGCTCTCCCTTTTACTGTTATTATGAGCCATAAGAATAATTTTTGGCACCTACTTTGTGCCAGGCTTAGTATATATGCTTTTATATATCTCATTTACTATTTATGACAACCTTTTTGTGCTAAGTACCATTTCCCACTCATGTTACAAACATTGAGCAAGTTTCTAAGATGTGGATCCTCATCCTTCTAACTCTACAATTTGTGTTCTTCCTGCCCGTCGCCATAATATAGGCCTGTACCATTCTCTTCCGTTAAAGATCGGGCATGACTCTACAATGGCGCCACTACTATGCACTCAGTCTTGTAACAATTTTTCTTCATCTCCCATTACCGTGCAATAGCTTTCCTGGGCATTGTTTAAATCCTGTCCTTTATTAAGCTCTTTATTTGAGAAGCATGAATTTGTTGAACAAGAGGCTAAGCAAAAAGCAAAAATACACACAAAAAATTCAAAGTCAAGTGGAAGAAGTGTAGTCTCTCACTGACATAGGAGAATCACTTTTGCAACCCTCCACAGTTTCCAAGTGTGTTAAATATATGTCCCACCTCATAGCCTGGCAGTCCTGTTGGTAGATAAAACATACCTTATTAGCCTCATTCAAAAGATGAACAAAGTTAAACTCAAAGATTATTTACCTAAAGTATTAAATCCATCTTTTCAAAAAATATGTATTACACGTTTCCTAGCAGAGTCTCTGCTCTTAGGAGTTTTCCCTGCTAGTGAATGGAGACAGAACATAAGGAAAGAAATGTGCAAATAAGATGGGACCAGGTGGTGACGATGAGAGTAGGAAGAGCAAGGATGAGAGTTTGAGCCGAGACCTGAAAGCCGAGAGCTGTCCTGCTGTGTGCAAACTGGCATGGTGGTCCCAGCAGAAGAAAGAGCAAGTCCAGAGGCCCTGAGAGTGGACTAAGTGCTGGCAAGTTGGAGAGTAAAGGCATGGAGGGGGTGTGGTCATCAGGAAGGAAAGTGGTAAGGGTTGCTATCAAAACAGCAAGGCAGAACGTGACCCAAACTACTTTCAGAGGACAAAGATTTTGACGCGTCATAGGATCACGAAAGATTTTAATCATGGAATAACTAGAGTAAGAAAAGTTATATTTTCCCCTAAAGATATCTTAAATATGTGTAAGTTAGGTGTCTGGATCCAACGGAAACCAAAGCTCTCAGTTCTGTTCAGTAACTCTGCTTTGTCCACTAAGGACATTTGGGTGCAAAGTATATTGGGCTCCAGCTGCTCTGGCTACTTTCCCACTTCTGAAATGGAAAAGGGTTCATTCTTGATTCAGGACTTTGTATAGGCACATGTGAAATGTCTAAAATGCCAGGCCTTTTCTTCTGGCCTGGCCAGCTCCTGGTCATTTACTCAGTCTCTGCTTTAATGGTATTTCTGCAGCAAAGCCTTTGTTGTTCTCACCAGTCTAGATGTTGCTCTGAAGGGACTTCGTGTACGTGGTTGACATCTACAGTCAGGTGACTTTACGTAAGGGAGATGACACTTAATACTATGACTGGGCCTCCTACAATCAGCTAAAAGGCTCTAAGAGCAAAACTGATTATTTTCCTGACTAAGAGAGATTTTACCTCAAGACTGTGACATGCCCTCTTGTCCTAGAGTTTCCTGCTTGCCCTGCAGACTGTGGATTTGCCAGTCCCTACAAATCATGTAAGCCAATTCTGTGAAATAAATCAGAGAGAGAGAAAGTGAGAAAGAGAGATTTCAGTAAAAAAAGGAGAAGAAACTTAAGGGGGTTCTGTGTGATGCAAAGCCAAACTTTCAATCCAACACAGAGGTCCGAGGCATTCAACCACCACTCACTCATGGCTTCGACTCATTAAAAAAAATGGCTCCCTCTTGCAAAGGTTGGCTGGCTCAAAGGAAAGGCAGACCTGAGATGAAGACTGGTTCTCTCAACTTCTCTTTTAATGACTTTTTCTGTGTTCTTTTTTCTTTATTTTATTTGGTTTTCATGCTCATGGTGCAGAATTGTGTAGCATTTTTATATTAGGAAAGGAACATCTGCCTAAAGTTACAGGCATTGGTAGAAAGGCCTTGGAGATTAACCATATGCCCAAAGCAAGTTTCCTAGTTTTGCAGAAGTCAAAAGTCATCTATTACAAAGAAAAATTAAGCTAAAAGTTAAAGAGTATAGAGCCATGTCTTATCAATTGTGGGAATTGATGCTATTATTCTCAAGCTGCTTTTAGAAATGAAGGAAGAGTTATTTGAACATAAGTTCAAATAATTTAAATTATTTAAATTTAAATTATTTATCAGGTTTTCTGTGTGACTCTGGGAGGGTTGCAGTGTTTCTCCAACATCCTGGGAGTGGCCCCCACACTATGACTCCGGGCTTTATGGGATGAGGAATCCGTGATTACTCAGCCTGTCACCATCTACCTGTGCTGCCGAAATTCATCTAGCCAAAATGAGAATTAGTATAATTTATGGTTTTGTTTTTACAACTGGGACAAGGAAAAAATTGATCAGGTAGCAATCTATCAGTGTTGCTCGAGGCCTTGCCGGTGTTGTTTTGCCCCTTAAATTAAAATGAAAACCATGGAGAATATTGATCGAAAATCTTCCAAATTCTGTTTAATTCCAAACTGTGTCTCAGAAACCGTGATCACTTTTAAAGGTGAAATTGGCTTCTCATTAGCTGTTTTCATGAGGCTGCTTCATTTCATACTTCCCCTCATTATCTCTGCTTGACTATCCAGGTAAATTGGGTTGGATCTACTCTTTGTAGCAATCTGGCTGAGGCCTTTTTGGAAATAGACAATATTTATTTAACACCCTTGGTGCATCTACCTTGGATACATCCCCTCCAAGGTACACAGAAGAGACAAACACAACCCCTGCCTTCATTAACTTGCACTCGCATGGTATAGATATGCCTATATTTAAAAATCAAAGTCACAAAAGGAAAAATGGCTGCTGAGTCTGGAGAACTGGGTCCTAGTTTGCCTTTTTCTCCAAGTAGCTGTATAGCTTGGGTAGGGCACTGCACCTGTCTGGGCCTCAGTTTACACAGATCATTTCCATGGCTCCTTGATTAGCATGACATAATGTAGGGCAAGTGTTAGACGAGAAGACATAGGAAGACCACTGTAGCAAACAAGATCGCGTTGCTTGGGAAAAGCTAGCCCAACATAATTACATACATTTTTATTGAGCACCTACTGTTTGCAAGATACAGTGTGCATCATTGAGGCAATATCAAGATACATGGAATACACATCATTCCTTGTCTTTAAGGAGATTACAAGATTTACTGGGGATGCAAAGTCAGGACTAAGGGTATGACCTCTGGAGAGTATTTGAAACTTTTCTTTGCCAACAACTGGCTCTGAGTAAGTAATATAGTTAATTGACCTCTTGGAATAGTGTAAACGAGTTCCTACCTCAAAGGCTTGAATGTGGGAGGTGAACGGTGGGGCAGGGGAGGGGAGAGTAATGTGGGAAAAATGGGGACAACTCTCACAGCAATAATTTTTTTTTTAAAGAGTAAATATTTTAATTCACTTAATGGCAAACACTTGAGTGCCTGCTCTAAGCCAAAGACTGCAATTGATGCTGGGTGTGTATTGGTGAACAAAATATAGAAAGATATCTGCCTTCACATGGCTCTTTTTCCAGGACAAGGAGATTGGTACTAAACTATGGTTGTGATAAGGAAGTGAACTGGTTCATACGTGATGAGTTGATGAATGGGATGGGGCAAAATAAAAAGTAGATGTGATAGAGGGAATCTGGGAATAGACACTACAATCTTGGAGGAAGCTACACTTTTAAATATGAGGGTCAGGGTAGGCTTCATAGAGAAAGGTCCATTTGAGCAAAGGAGAGGAAAATTTGCAGCATATAATGTGGAATGGGCAATTAAAGGACAAAGAACAGCCAACACCAAGTGCAGAGGCAGCAGCAAGGCAGAAGGCTGTAGGGTGAATAAGAAGGCCAGTGTGACTAGGGGAGAATGGGTGATAGAGAGTTTTAGGAAATGAGATCAGCTAGGCAGCAAGAGGGAAAAACGAGGTCCTGTGGGATCTTTTAGACACAGTAGGGATTTTGGCTTTAGTTTGAGGGAAGAGAGGGCATTGTAGCGTTTCACTGACAAGTGACACAATCTTACTTAAGTTTGAAGTACAATAGTAGATACAGGGCGAAGCAGAAGTACAAACAATGGTGAAAGGGGGAAAAGGATCAGGAGACTATTACAGTGATTCAGTGGAGGGGAAATGGTGGCTGGAGCTGGGATGGTCGTGGCAGAAGGCTGGGAAGGGTTTGGAGTCTGGACTTATTTTGTAGGAGAGTCAACACAGATTCTGGGGGCTTGTAAGTGGTGTATGAGAGAAGATTCAAGTCGAGGATGGCTGCATAGCTTTAGTCCTGGGTAAAAGACAATAATAAAGCAGAGAAAGCATGCAAACCCTTGAAAGGACTTAGGACAGTGTTTGGTACACAGTAGCCTCTCAATGAAGAAATTAAGGTAAATGATATCTAGAAAGAACTCACCAGTCTGTTCAAGTCTTTTCATTTTTGAGATGTTAGTTTAGATACACTTATCTGGTAACCCTTCCCTGACTCCCTCTGGGTGACGCACCATTTCTGTCTAAGCCCATGTCTACCCGAGTCCTCCCCCATAGTCCCTCTTATTTTATATTATAACTTCTCAAAGTGCCTTCTGAGAGAAAGCAAGTGGTAGAAAGATTGATAATCCTCGCATTTACTCTGAAAGATCAGAAAATGTTTTCATCAAGGGAACGACATTTGAGACGGGACTTGAAAGAATAATGAGATACACAGCGATGGTTGAGAGAACAAAATAAACAGGGCACGTGTTCACGCTCAGAGGAGTCTATGTAGGGGCCTATTGGTGGCAAGCAAGCACGGAAACCAACTCACTCCTAACTTGAGATTTTGGTTCCATAGCCTCTGGTCTGGCCAAAGAAGGTCACAACTGTACAGTGACAGAGGGCAGGCCAGCATTCTCCTAGTCTGTAAATTCACACTTTATGTCTTTTGTCTATGATAAGAACAAGGGCCTGGCTTATAGGTGTGTATGATGGGGGTGATACCAATGGTCCTAAAACATAAATGGCGTTGTATTTTTCCATTATTTCCTTCCTGGCATTTTCAGATCTTCTACACTGCTGGTTGCAAGGTATGGGAATGAAAGAAAACTGGGATTAGTGTCTTCATGTCACAGGCAGATTAAGAGTGCTACATAGAGTTAGCTAATATCCCTGGAGGTACATAGAGCTTATTTTCCCATCTTCAAGGGGAATGGGATACCCACTGTGTGTGTGTGGCTGTTTTCTGCGCAGAACTTCATTGCTGAGCAGACCCAGGAAAGGCCCAGTCCTCATGGTTTCGTGATGCCACACTGTAAAGGCTGTACTATTAAAATAAGAAAACAAAATACAAATGCATACAAAGTTTTAATCACAAATTATGTGCAACTGCACAAAATAGAACTTTTTTTGAAGCTGTTCCCATCGAAAGATTGTCTTTTTATGTAGATTAGATGGCTTAGGTTTTTGTAAAATGCGAATTCAACAATTTCAGTGAAAGAGGCTTTCTTTTTCTGATAGCTCACCTGCAGCAGGCAAAGATATTCCTCATGGCAACAACAAAGAATTTCAAATGGTGTTCAGATTAAGGTTATTCTGTCTTGAAAATTTCTCTTGTGTTCAATATGCATGCTGTCTCTGATGTGATCGAGGGGCAAAATGAATTTTTGATATTGCTCTGAAGATTTTTATGATATAACTTTTCCTTGAGTGTGAATGTAATCAAAGCGTTTGCAGGTGACCTGCAGGGAGCCTTCTTATGAAGAAATGGAACATGGTGACATTGATTTCAGGGTTGGTGACAGTGAGAAGTACAGAGAAATTATTGGCATCATAAGGTTTTGTTCACAGTCTCCAGGGCGGATTCAGAAATGGGTATGGAATCCTGAGGCAGTTTTTCAGTTCCTAGGAGAGGACATTTTAGCAGTAAGGCAGGGGTTTCATTTTCTAGGAAATTGAGATTCCCATGTAATTTATTAGAGCAGGGACCACAGGTGCATATGAGACAGAGCTGAGGCATGTACAGGGCATTTGATGCAGTTGGCCTGGCAGGAAAGGTTGTGTATCTCAGAGGCCAAGGGTGACACTCCGGAGTCCTGGCGGTCTCCACCCAGGGTCTGGATTTCTCCTGAGAACTGGGAAAGATGGGTCTGCAGGTGGCCCGTCAATGACAGATGAGAAAGACAAAATGAGGAATCTGAGATTTCAATAATTACTCTACAAGCTCCAGGAATAGAAAGCCTATGAGTCTCATAGGTTCCTGGTGAGAGTGCAAATTGATATAACTATTCTAAGAAGAATTTCACCATTTACTATGTATTAAAAGGTTAAAACTGTGTATACCTTTCACCTCAAATGCTTAATTCTAGGAGTGTTATTATGAGTAAAGGGTACTCACAATGGGATGTTCAAAGAAACTGCTATTTAAATGGTAAATAAACAATGAAAAGTAAAGGGGGTATAAAATAAATAATCCAAATGTACTATAGAATTTTGGTTAAGTATATTATATTTTCCTTTGCTTGAAAAGAACTCACTAGGTTGCTTTGTTCACCTCACAGATAAATCTTCTCTTTTCATCTTTCAGAGAGCTGCACTGTTATGTCTACTATAAACCTCTCCTGACTTGTTCAAGCCTCGGTGAAATGCCCCCTTCAATAGGCTTCCGTACTCTTTTTAATCCTCCTCCTTCATGTCAATTCTGGTCTAACCATATACTAAATGCCTGGTGTATTTTCCTAGTACTATTCAAAATAGGGTGATATAAAAACATCTGAAATGAGCACAAGTGGAGCAATTTCATCCACCCAAGCTAGCCCTTAATAAATATAAAAGGGAGTTTCTTTCTCACCATTTTCTCAAAGAAAAATGATACCAGATGGAAACACAAATAAACACAAAGGAAATACAACAGAACTAGCAAAACTGTGGATAAATATATCAGGCTGTCTTTTTGTTTCTTTCCTTAATTTGTTTAAGAGCCACTTTATTACTTAGAGAAAATTAATAATGACAGATTGTGGCTATTGTACCATGTGAGGCAGTAACATATATAACAATGGATCGGGAAAGAGAGGCCAGTAAGAGGAAGTATATGTTGTAAGAATCTTACATTACACATGAGGAAGCACAACATTATTTTTAAAAATTACTTGGTGACAGGATGATAAATTCAGAATGCATATTGTAATCCCTAAAGCGATAATAAACGCCATTACCAATAACAAATGATAGATATGACTAAGAGGTAACAGTAGAGATAAAAGGAAATACTTGAGTAAAAATGACTGCTGTACCTAAATGAAAACAGGAAAGAAAAAATTATGAGTGAAGAACACATGGGAGAAACAGGTGACTAGTAGCAAGATAATAGCTTAAAATTCAGCTAAATCAATAATTACATTGTCTATATGGAGTAACCCCCCCGGTTAATTGATGGAGATTGACAATAGGGAACTAAAATAAAAATCTAATTACAAGCTATTACAAGAGATGAATTTTAAATATGAGGAACAGATTGGGTAAAAGTAAAAGGATAGGAAAAAGTAACACCTTGGAAACACCGTTCAAAAGATACTCAGAATAATTATATTAGTTTGACAAAGTAGATTTTAGGATATAGACTATCATAATAAACATAGAGAGATATTTTTAAATGATTAAAGAATCAAGTTGTCATGAAGGCATAACAATTCTGAAGTTGTCTAAGCAACTAAAATGGAGCTTAAACAGACATATTCAATTATAGTTTATAACTTTCAACACTTCTCTCTTACTAATTAATAGAACAATTACACAAAGCAATTTAGTAATGTTATAGGGTAATTGAACAATAATATCAATCATCCTAACCCCATAAATGTGGCATGTTTCTGTCCACAGCTGCAGGGCACAAATTATTTTCAAGTGCATGTAGAACATTTATAAAGACAAATTATATGTTGTGCTGTAAAAATGTCTAAGTTTCAAAGAATTTATATTTTCTGAGAAAAATTAAACATTTATAAAGAAGATATCTAGAAAAGTCTCAAATATTTGGAAATCAAGTAACATACTTCAAAGTAAACTACGTATCAAAGAAGAAAATCACAGGGATGTTCAGAAAATATTCCAAACTAAATGGCAAGGAAATATTATGTTCACAATTTGTGAACATAGCTAAAGCCCTGATAAAAATTTTAAATGCTTATATAAGGAAAGGAAAAAAGTTTGAAACTAATCCACTTTGGAAAAGTAGAAAAATAAATAAATTAAACCCAAAATAAATAGAAAGAAAATAATTAAGAGGAAGAGAAATCGATGAAATGAATAAAAATGGAGATACTGATAAAATTCAAAGGCATTTCTTGGAAAAGTTTAATAAAATTAATAAACCCTTGGGCAAATAAATCAAGTAAAAGAGAGGAAAGCAGCTTAATATCAATAATAATGGACATCACTACAAATCTTACAGACATACAAAGGAACAATATTGGATTGGCCAACAATTTCATTCTGTTTCCATGTAAGCTCTCTCTAGTAGTAATTAGTTGTCTTTAACTTCATTTGAAACAATTTTGTTAGAAGGTATTGTGACAGCTGTTATATCAGTGCACATTTATAAAACTTATCAAAATTGATGAATTTTTGTATAGCCATTTTGATATTGGAGATGGAACAAAGAATAGACACAACATTTTTGGCATATTATGCTTTATTATTTCAAGAAAGGTAAAAATGCAACTGAAACCCAAAAATAGCTTGTGCAGTGTGTGGAGAAAGTGCAGTGACTGATAGAACATGTCAAAAGTGGTTTGCAAAGTTCTGTTCTGGAGATTTCTCTCTTTCTGGACATTGCTGCATGGTTGGGAGACCAGATGAAGTTGATAGCAATCAAACGGAGACATTAATTGAGAACAATCAACATTACATACACCATGCAGGGGAGAGCAGACATATTAAAAATATCCAAATCAATAAATCCATTGGTGAAAATGAAAAATGGGTCTTTTATTTTATGTAAAGAAACTAAATGTACTTTTTGGCCAACCCAATATAAAAAACACAATATACTCTGAAGAAAAGTTTGACTATTTAAATTAGGTGAACTAATTACTTGAGGTATACACAGTTTTAAAACAGATACAAAGAGAAAAAACAGAATTTTTGAATAGCCCTATATCTGTTAAATAATTTGACTTCATAATTAAAAACCTCAGAAAAAGTAAAATACCATATCTGGAAAGCTTTTTGGTGATTATTTTTCAATTACTGTTTACATTCAATATTATTTTGTTTCAGGTTCAAGTTTAGAGCATAGTGGTTAGACAATCATATACTTTTATACTTCCTGGTGAATTTAATCAAACATGTCAGAAAGAGAAAATATTAGTCTTTCATAACACTTTCAGAAAATAATAAGGAAGCACCAATCTGATCAGCCCTTCTGAGGGTGTCTATGTCAGGAGATGCAATAAACCTCATGCACATAGATGGCCAGAATATCAGCAAATGACACCCACAACATGTAAAAAGTGTAATACAGCACGACTAAGAGGAGCCTATTACAAGAATGTACAACTGTTTGAACATGCAAAAATCAATTAATGCAATTCACTAAAAATAGAATATAGAGAAAAATTACATGATCATTTCAATAGATGCAAAAGTTTTTGAAAAATTGAACACATACCTATGATATCTACTCTTAGCAAACTAGAATTTAGGGGAAACTCCTTAATCTGATTAACAGATGTCTTTAAAATGATCTCAGCTAAGTGGTGATACTTAATGGTAAATTTTTAAATCCCTTGGCCTTATATTCCAGAAAAAGGAGAGGGCATCTTAACCGTACCAGTTATCTTCAGCACTGTGCTTCTGGTTCTAATCAGGGAAGGGGAGAAAATGACTGCAATGAAACCAGTTAGGAAGGGCAAAACGAAAGTGTCTTTATCCTCAACTGACATGAGTGTCTAGGCAGAAAACCTCAGGGATTCTACAAAACAAACCATGAAGACCAGTAAATCAATTTAGTAATGTCACAGTATGCAAAAATATGTCTATTTATTACAAATAAATTATTTGAAAATAACATTTAAAATAATAGTAGTTAAAAATATAAATGCATAAAAGACTTAAAATATGTTTAAATGTAATGATAGATGTAAAAGATGTAAAGTAGAAACTACAAGATCATTCTGAGCAGACGAAGACCTAAATAATGGGACAGATGTATCATAATGTTAGACTGGAAGACTCAATAGTGTCAATATGTCTGTTAGTCCCAAAATGTTCAGTACATTCCATGCAACCTCAATTAAAATCTTAGTAAACTCTTTGATAGAAATTGACAAAATGATTCTAAGAAATTATATAGAAGTGCAAAGGAGCTAGAATAACCAAGACAATTTGTTAATTTGGTGACTTACACCAATTAATTTCCAAACATAATGTAAAGTTATGATCATCTAGAAAGTGTAGATTTGGCATAAGTATAGACAGAAAGATCAATGGAAAATAATAGAGGCCAGAAATATAGCCATATACTGACATTTACTTGATTCACTACAAGAGTGCTAAAGCATTTCAACGGGTAAAGAAAATCTGTTCACCAAATGGTCCTGGAACCAGTGGGTAGTCACATGAAAGAAAACGTCCACTGCATATCTTACACAGAAATTAATTCAATATGAATCATGTACATAAACGTAGAATCTAGAACCATTAAGCTTCAAGGAAGATATCAGAAGAATATATTTGTGACCTTGGAATAGGTAAAAAAAAAAATTAGATGGGCCACAGACACAAAATACACTGGTAAGAAAGGAATATGCAAGCCACTAAGAGAGTATCTTTGCTATATTTAGGTATCTGGCAAAGGACTTATATCCAGGTGATAAAGGACTCTTATAACCAACCCAACTTAAAAATATATAAACTACTTGAACAGTTTCATAAAGGAAGATGTACAAACAGCCAATAAACACATGAAAATGTGGTTAACACTCAAAATGAGGGAATTGCACATTGAAACTGCAATGGCTACAATTAAAAACCACTAAAGGTACCAAATGTTGGTAAGGACATGAAGCAAACAGTACTTTCAGAGATTTTGGGTGCAATTGTAAAACAGCACAGCTACCTTGAAAAAACAGTTTGGAACTTTTTTCTAGCCTTGAACATTCACCTGTTTTGTATTCCAGCAAGTCCACCTCTAGATATTTACCTGAGAGAAATGAAAATTTATATCAATAGAAAAACTTGTATAAACGTATTTATAGCAGTTTTGTTTATAATCGACAAGAAAAGAAAATGACTCAAATATTGTGTCTAGCAACAGGAGAATGGATCAGCAAATTCTGCCTGTTCATACAATTCAATGAAACTAAATAATCTAATGGTATATACAATAGCATGAGTGAATCTCACAAACATTATGCTAAAGATAGAAGCCAGACATATCCCTATGTGATGCATAATTCTATTTATGAGACATTTCAGAATAGGCAAATCTGATCTATTGTAGTAGAAATAAATGGGGTGTGCTAGAAAATAGAAAATTCTATATCTGGATAGTGAAGGGGTTTACACACATCTCTTGTAGATGTTTCTCGAAATTCTTGGAACCATTCACCCAAGGTTTATGCATTTTACTGTATGAAAATTACATCTCAGTTTTTAAAAAATATAGAATTCTGTTTATGGCATATTATTAAGCAGAAATATAAAATCTATAAAACATAATTTCTTTATGTAAACAAGTATTTTATTAGTCAGGATCCATCATTACAACCAACAGAAAGACTGCAGTTTGGGATTTGTTTTAAAATATTTAGAAGCAAACTGGATATTCAGGAAGGTCAGGGAATTTGGCATGAATGCTACATAGCTAAGAACAAATCAGAACGAGAACCACCCAAGCTACAGTATGGCACAGTTCTAGGTGAAACCCCACTGCCGCTTCCATCTGCTACTTGGCACTGAGGGCGCCAGGGTGGAACCTTCATCGAAACTACCCCAGAGGACCAGATGTCCCCGCCACTGCATTTTCAAGAGCTCTCATTTCCCTGTGAGTCTGTCTTCTCACCTTGCTCCTTTTCTTCTTGCAAGACCTAGGCAGTGCAGTCACCTGAGTGGAATACTCACTGTGGAAGGCCTGAGAAATACAAGTGATCTGGTTTCTAAAAAACCCGAAGATTTGGTACAAGATATGTGGAGTCCTAAAAGGAAGTGAGTGGAGAATGAGTTAATAAGATTTATCTCTCATAGTTCAACCTTTTGAGTCCTATGACTATACACATCTTTTTCCATGTACAAAATTCCAAGTAACAGTACTAGTTCAGTGTTCTTGCATTTAATGCATATAAACCATCTTTTGTAAGACCAAAATGTGACTTACTTTATGTTCTCCAAAGGAAAGATACACAATCTTGTCAGTTACAACATCCAACTCTGAGTTTCGTTTTTTCCTTACCTTAGCTGAATCATAGCCCTGCTTTGGTGTTTTTTAACCAAGGGCCAAGTAATAATTCTAACCACTACCACCAAAATCCAAAAAGACAGAACCAAGAAGAAACTCAGTTCTGTGATTGGTCACGATGTTGTTGGTGTTTATAATTTCCTTCCTCTGATATGCATTTCATGTCACATTTGTCTTGAAAAACACCTTGGGTGACTGGAATTTATCTCCTGGAGGATGAACAAAACCTGTGTAGTCCCACCTTGGCTGCTGTGGCTCCGTGGATTGAGCACCGGCCTCAGAACTGAAAGGTTGTTGGTTTGGTTCCCAGTTGGGTCACATGCCTGGCCAGGTCCCCAGCTGGGGATGTGCAAGAAGCAACCAATCAATGTTTCTCTCCTTCTCTTTCTCTCTCTCTTCCCCTCTCTCTAAAAAATAAATAAAATCTTTTTTAAAAACCTTGTAGTCCTGAGGTATTTAATTCTTCGACGGACTTTCCTATAAAGGTCACTTAGGTTTTATGTTAACATTTTACACTGGACTGGGAAACACTAGGAGGTACTCAGAATGAACCGGAGTGTTCTAGAATGTTCCTTTTTTGCCCTAATTGTGTAGCAGCATTTTTCCCTTGCTAATTATGGTTAATAATGAATGCTTTCTGTCTAGTAACATAAGGATCCCAAAATGGCCATATGGCAGTTTTAGCTTTAAATGCAATGGAATAATTACCCTCATGGGCACTCAGACCTATAAACAAGCAGAGCTGGGAGTCCTAGGGACCACAAAAACAATTTTTTTAAAGTGGGTCAACAGGCATAACAGTGCAAGATGCACAGCCACTTTTAACCTTTGGTTTTGAGTATGAGAGAAATAACGTATGTATTGATTACTTTTCATAGCACACTCATATCATCAGCTTTTCAATGTGATGCTTCTGAGCTGGAGCCTGTCTGTGTCGTCCATAGACCTCTGCATAATTCTATAAAGTTTACTTTTCTTAGTCAAAGGTACTGCGAACAGACGTGTGACTATGGGAAAGCCGGTCTACACTTCCAGGGCTGTCTCTCTAGCACCAGGTAGTAGCCTACTCATACTAGCTTGCGGTGCCATGTCAAGTTCAGAAATGATCATTGCCATTGATCAGAGAGAAAGACTTAGCTCCTTGGATACAGCCGGGCCGGATTTGGTGAGAAGTCCATGTTCTGCATGTGAACATTTTCCAATCTTGCCACCTTGGCCACTTTGAAAACACTTCGATAGTCAGTGCCATGACTAGGGAAAAGGTGAAATGACCTCCACAGGGAGACCATTTTCCACCTCATCAGTGAGCATCTGCTCCACTCTCCTTCCCCACGGTGGGGACCTGTGGTACACATTCATACGGCCATGAGTTCTTAACACTCTGAGCTCATTAAGAGTGGTTCACTCACATGTTTCTTTCACAAATCTTACTAACAAACTTCAAATTTTGTTTTTTTTTCTGAGAATTTGCTACCATCCAGTTCATTTAGCCACACTACCAGCCAGTCGATGTAAGCTCATCTCTAGCCTTCACTTCTTCCACGTGCAGGGGCAGGGGATGTATTGCTTGTAGTTTTACTAAGTAGGAACATTTTTTACACAACTGTCCTTCAGGCCTCCATGAAATGAGGTTATTACTATGACAGCATTGCGCTCTCAGCTCAGCGCACGCATTGTGCAGAGTCTTGTGTAAGTCAGTTGTTTCCCTTGTCAGTCAGTTGATCCTTGGCAATTCTTTATGAAGTCATAGGTGTAGATTGAGGAAAACACGTCAGTTCTTTAGGGGTAGGCGTGTTGGTAATGAGACAATGCTGCAAATCACTCATCCTCAATCTGCTTGTACTTGATCTTGAATATACAGGTTCCACTTGACTATGTATGCTTCTGGGAACACCTGACTATAGTCTCTTTCAGGGTGCACAGTTAATGACTCTTTCATAGGTGAGGTGTTCCATTCCTACAGAGGTCCAACAGCAAGGCAAGAACACTTTTTCAAAAGGAGAATAATTACCTGCCCAAAGGGGCATGCATCAGCTCCCAAACCCATTGTGATTCTCTTTCTCCGGTGCCTATCGCATCCTTGGCTTCACAGAGCATCCTTGTTGGTCACAGACATTTTAGGTATCCAAATGTCCACAGACATTTTGGATTGACTATGTGATAGAGGTGAAATGGCAAAGCTTCCTGAATTGGTGTTTTCAAGCTCCTTTTGAACCTGGTAGCCATATGGGTAATTCAGTCAATGCGAGTGGCACTTCCACGTGACGTATCTGATGCTTCCAAAGTTGAAAGAAGACACTAAATGTCGCATTTTTAGTGGTTATTTAGTGCAACAGTTTTTCCTTCAGTTTGGAGAGAATATGCTAACAGGAACTAGACCCTGTGCATTAACTGAGTAAGAAAGGGAGATTAGATGAAAAGCTTAATCTTCTGTTCAGCATACCAGAGGGTTGCTTGTTTGTGCTTTGTGGACTCTCACTGGGCTATTGTACATATCACTGGAGGGACGAGAAAGTCTTGTTGCACAGTCCCGGAGGTTACCATTCATCTGATGATAAGCACAGTATTAGCAAAAGTTCCTTTCAAAACAGTGATCACCGGCTCCATCCTAGCTTCACTGCAAATTATTGCATGCTGTCCCATCTTGCCTCTGATGGTGAAATACCACTGTGAGATCTCATCACTTCTGTTACAATAAGGAGTTCAAGCAATAGAAGTACCTCCTTCCTTTATCCAAGGTACATCCATTTCTTAAAGTGGATGGTGCTCTGCTCAGCAATGTATCGATTTGTGGTGAAAGGAATATTCTCTTGAAACTCTTGGGGGCTAGAGGAAAATGGTAAGTGGCTTGTCCATAAGGGATTCAATACATGACTCAATGACATTGTCAGTAATTTCTTTTTTCCACTATCACAAGAAATTCTGATGTCTTAATTTCATTCAGAGCAGTCCATAGATGAATATACCTTAACCAACTAACAAAGCAAACAACCACAGCCATCATTAGTTGTTCCACTCAGCACACCGAATCCAGAATTTTGGACAGAAGTACTCAGAACAATAAATTCAGCCTGAGCTAAACTCCCTACTCGTCCTTTTAAAAAATCTGTCCCTACATCATCCTCCAGGCTTTTTGTTGACACATTGCCATTTTTTGGTGGGCAAGCCTTCTCCTCTTAGGTCTGACTTTGCAATCCTCCACTTCCCAACCCCAGAATCTGACCCTAGCTTTAGGCTATGAGATAACGAGAGATGGCGGATGCAGGACAAGAGTTCATTATGAGAATCAGCTTTGTTAGGGGAAGGAGAGGCTTCTGCTGGCAAAGGTGGTTCAGTGGAATCTGGAGGCTTAGAAAACCCCAAATTACCAACGTCACTGCACACACGTCTGTTCCAATAGTCAGTATCATGCTTTCCCAATCCATACCCGAATTCACATGTGAGAAACTTGGCAAGGCTAAGAATTTTAATCTACATAGTTTTTTCAATAAACTGAATCATCAGATTTTTGGTCTGATTATAGGCTCTATTGGCCCAGGAATGATAAGAGTTAATACACTATTAGGACAGTCATAAAAACTTGGTCCCTTGCCTGAGTCTTGAGCCAAGAATTTAACACCACGAGTCTGTGATTTAATTTTTAAAGATCTCTGCATTTACAAGTAACCAGCCTGTTCTTCAGAATTCGTGATGCTGTTTCTCACTATCACCTTCAGCCTGTGATGTGTCTTTAATAGAAACTGCAGTCCAGGGAACCACAGATAATTCCAAATAACTAAATTGCCACTCTGTGCAATGAGTGGCTTGTGTTATATTCCCTAATGACAGTGGACAGTCACTCTCTTCAGATTCAATTAAGTCCGTACCAGTCTCCCAGCTCCATTTCTGTGTGTGTCTGCGACCTGCAACCACTTTGCTTAGTAAGTATCCTACTTACCAGGATATTTACTGAGAAACAATACACTTCACTGTTAGTAGTTTAAGCGTATGGATTTTTTTTTTTTACAGGTTATCCTGTTACAAATAGGTGACCTTCAGGATTATTTTTCTGTGGAGGGTAGCACTGGGAAATATAGGGACAAAATGCAGGTGTCTCTTAGCCAGAAAAAAAATGTCCTGGGAACGTCCATCCGGACCATAGACTGGTCCAGCAGCAATGCCCCCGCTGCTGCTGCCCTCCACCCCACACCTGCCTCTTTTTGGGCCAGACACTGAAACCTCCACCATTGCTGACCTGAAAGAATCAAGTAGTTCTTGCCATTATAGTTAAAGGTATACCTAGCCTCTCCAGGTGTCTCCAACTCACTTTACTCTCTTCCACCCTGCAAATCCCATGGGAAATCGAGCCCGCATGCAGAACCCAAGTTTCTAGAGTTCAGAAAGTCACGCATGCCGAATGAGGCACAAGTACATTTGTACAGACAAGTTCTATGTACAATACACACATACAAATGTCCATGGTAATTGTCTCTGGCTGGACTTGTCTAGTGTATATTCTAGTTTACCGATTTGTATTCCTAAATGCTCAGTAATAAACATTTGTTCTTTATGAAAATAATAAACAGGAAGACAAGAGAACAACATGAGTAATGCCTATATGTTCTTTATAAAGTAAGAAAAAATTGGTTTTCAAAAACTCAATGAAAAGATAAGGAGTAAAGTAGAGAAACAAAGTGATGTCTTTAATTTTTCAAACACCACAAGATATGTGCAATAACACACTAAACCCATTCCTCCTGAGCCAGAGGAGACATGCATTCTTGTTTCAGTTTATCTTCCTCCAGAAGTTTACTGATAGATTGATTTAACAACAGGTTCTGGAGATGCAGAGATGCATAAGGCTTGTGATTTTCTTCTGGAACTATGTTGTCTGAACTTAGGGGTAGATAAGTAAACAAAGAAGAATAATTAATGGGTACCAGTGTCAGGAGTAGCCTGTATATTGTACAGAGGATTCACAATAATGCATATGAGGTGTGTAATATATGGATACAATAGAAAGAGGACCATTTCTACTAAAAGGAAAAAATGGGGGGTTGTGACAAACATCAAAGATTGTTACTTTGAACTTAATCTTCAAAAGTAAATATATGTTTAATATGTGAACAGGAGGGCAAGGGAATAGCATGTAACAGAATATCCTGTTACTTTCCCTTGGCAGGGAAAGTAACTCACTCTGGCATGACACATTAGGATTCTTCTCCTTTTTTTCCCCAGAAAGTAGCAGATTTACAATTATCATAATTGATTCTCAATCAGGGAAGAACACTGAGTCATCCTGAGGCAGAATACAGGATATGGAACATCCCCATAGCTGTATTACAGACAGCTGGAAAGACAGCATAGAGTAAAGGTGAGAGCTTTCAGCCTGAAGGTAAGCACGTCTGGTTTGGGATCTGGTTCTGCCACGGACTAGCCATCTAACCTTGGGCAAGTAATTTAATTACACTGAGCCTCAGTTTCCTACATCTTTAAAGTGGACATCTAAATAGTACCTACCTCTTTGGATTGAGGAGATCATTTATTAAGATAGTGTCTATAAAGTATCTACCTGCTCAGTTTCTGACCTATAATAAATACTCAATAGATATTAGCTAGTATTGTCAGCTTTATCAATGTGTCTTTTCTTGTGTGAGTTCAAACACCTAATCAATCCACGTTATCTGATTATTCCTCTCTGAAAATTTAATTAACACTTAAGATTAGTAAGGAAAGAGATTACTTGAAAACCCCAAATTCTCCAAATAAGGATGCGTTTTTTCCCCTACTCATAGTACTTGAACTGAGAGATTCACTGTATGTCATCTTCAGCGACACACAAGGAGTAGATTACTTAGGGATGGCTCCGCAAAAACTCCCGTTGACTTGTGCTCCAGGAGAATGCGGTGCTGGCAGCAGCTCTGCACATGGTCTCAAAAGAACCTGAGATAATTTAGCACCAACACAGTCATTCAAGAAGTTAGAATGAATAGTCGATCAGCTCAGTAAGAAAAAAAATAAGACAAATAATTGGCGGTTAGACGAAAGCACTCAAAGTGTTGAATTCTTTTTCCATTTCTTCAACTGTAATTGTTGGAGTCCGGTGCAAATTACCCACAGTTGCTGTATTTAATGCCATGACTGCAGAAAAGACTGTTGACTATCCCGCTGTTTTTATACAAGAGTCAACCTTACTCAAATGTATCCCAAGGCATAGGAGAAGAGGGCAGTATGGTTAGGATGGAAGAAGATGGACTCCTCCTTGTTTTAATACATGTCAGCAAAGAAGCAGCGCAACAGCGTGGGAAAAGCTAAGGATATTGGGACCAGAGTGCCTGGCTTACATTTCTAGCTCATCCATTTACTACCTATGTGAACTTGAACAAGCTGAATTCTCTTTGCCTTCAGTTACTCTAGCATAAAATAGGAATAATAGTACCTCCAAGGACAAAAGAAATTGGTACACATAAAATGCTTAGAAGAGAGACTACATCTAAAAGCTTTCAATAAGCACTAGTCTTTTTATTGGCAGTGTGACCTTGGCCTAATTCTTTCTGAATCTCTATTTTCTTCTACATAAAATGGGGATAAAAGTAAAACATACCCGAGGTTCCCCCTGAAAAATAAAAGGAGTACGGTGTGTAGAAGTGTATAAACACACACACACACACACACACACACACACACATTCATTCATGATGAAAGTAACAGTCAGTCCACTCTGCTCTCCTTTCTGTAATGCTACACAAAGTGCACACACCCTCTCCAAACAAGATGAGGGGCTCGGGTGGGTGCCTGGCCTCCCTCAAGAAAGAACACATGCCCTCCAAGAGGTGGCGTGGGGACATTCCCTAAATCTAAGCATAAAATATGATACCTTTAAATATGAAGAATTAGCCATTGTCCTGACTGCTACTCTAAATTCCTTAGCAGATAGGTAGGATTATATTATCACTCAGAAAAGTCTTTGTTCTTTTTGTTTTAAGATTTTATTTATTTATTTGTTAGAGAGGAGAAGAGAGGGAGAGAAACATCAGTGTGTGGTTGCCTCTCATGTGGCCCCCACTGCGGACCTGGCCTGCAACCCAGGCATATGCCCTGACTGGGTATCAAACAGGTGACCCTTTGGTTTGCAGCCCACACTCAATCAACTGAACTACGTCAGCCAGGCTCTCTTTTCTTTATTAGGTTATTCTTGTCCTTAGGAAATTGTTAAATTACCTTCATCTGATTTTATTTTTGGTTATAATGTCTTGCAAGACCTTTCATAAAAGAGCATAAAAGAATGTTATAGATGAAATGCAACATAATTTATATAGAGATGGAGTTTAAATCTTTCCAGTATAATGTAAGCTCCTGTAGATATGGGGTTTGCATGGCAGACCAGGCAGACTGGAGAAAGGTGTGATTGCAGTTAATGTACACACCCCACATATATTTGACACCTCACCAGTTCCCCAGGATGGTGCATGAGTTCCTCCATGTCCTTGTCAAGTTCCGGCCAGATTTCTCCTGAAGTAATCCATGTATCTGTCTTTTCCTACTATCTCCTCAGTACATACCTATCCCAGGTCTTATCTCAATGCCCCAACTTTCCAAGCATTCAGAACTCTAGTGATGGAGTGAATCTACCAGGAATTGACAATGTCTCAATATAGTGTAATAATAATATAATATTTATAGAGGAGGTTATGTCTATTGTTATAAGGTAGGGTCAAGGCCTTCAACCTAGTTAACTATTAATGATGGCTGTTTTATTTATTTATTTAAAAGATTTTTATTTATGTTTTAGAGAGAGGAGAAGGAAGGGAGAAAGAGAGGGAGAGAAACACCAATGTGCAGGGGAAACATCGATGCATCAATCAGTTAACCTCTTGCAGACATCCAACTGGGGACCTGGCCCACAACCCAGGCATTTGCCGTGACCAGGAATTGAACCAGTGATCTTTTGGTTTGTAGGAAAAAGCCCAGTTCACTGAGCCACACCAGTCAGGGAAATGATGGCTCTTTTAGACTGTTAGGGAAATGTTTTTGGAGGAAGAGTTCATTAAAGCTTCTCACATCATGTATACTCCTGAGAAACCTTTGCTGGGGAAAATGAGATCACAGGAAAGTGAAGAAGAAATCTAGCCTTCCGGTGGCAGGCGTTTTATGTAACCGTTAACAACTATTAAGTGCCACACACTAATATGTGTGTTAGCTAATTTAATTCTCGCAACAACTGCACAGAGTAGGTGGTGTAAATAGTCTTATTTATGAATGAGAAACTAAGGGACACAGTGAATGAGGCTATACTGCCATTTGTCCTGCAAAGCAAAACTCAAAACCAAGCTCTTAGCTTGGAAGCCCAGTCACTTTACCGTCTGCTATAGTGTGCCTCCTGGGAAGTAGCTCAATCAGTCTCCACAGAAGCCTGGAGGTCTCTTCTGCATCTGCAGTTTCTCTTGCAACGATTTCCTTAAAGGAAGCTGACACATACTATGTACTTCAGTCAGAGTGGCACTTTTATTTATTCATTTATTTTTCTGATGACACCAAGCTGTGGGTGGGGCCTAACTGCTTGAGAATATTTTCCAGAGTGCTTTCAACAAAACAAATGATTGTGGCATCTTCCAGCATTTAGGCTGCCTAATGGCCAACTTAAAAAGCCAAAAGTGACTTTACTCAGAGAAAGTAGTTCAGCCTGTGCTCCTCTGAAGTGATTTAGTGTGTGGTAATTCCGTGTGCCATTACGGAGCCATTTAAAAAAGCATGGTGAATTTCTGTTCTCTGCACACTGAAGAAGCAAGTCACAGAACTTGATTCCCATGTCATTTGTTTTTAGAGGCAAGGTAATCGAGGCATGGGTCTTTCTTATTTCTTTTCCTGTTGCTCACTATCCTTAATATACCTCTTGCCATTTAAAAAACATAGTATGTCTCTGTGGTAGTTCTTCTGGGGGAAAGAAAAAGATGACACGCCTGAAACAGAAGTAGAGAGGGCACTGAAAATAATGACCACGGAATCATCTGGAGGGGCCCTGATTTCCAGAACGCTCCCCTCCTCCTAAATCCTTCTTATTTGGCTCCTCAACCATGACTCACTGAATTGGCCTTTTATTACAATGAGGAAAAGGGCTTAGACAGAAAAAATGGCCCCAGGAGAGGAAAACTCATGGGTGGGATGACTTGTACCAGATTTTTTTTCCGCAGAGAGCAAATTTTATTAGAGGAAATGAAGAGGAAGGAAACTCCCAATTTTTAGTGTCTCTCTGCCTCCACCAGCTTTGGGATAAGCTCTCTACAGACACTTAACCTTCATGGGACAATTGTGAGCTGGGTATTTATTTACCATCTGGTTGTTACAGTTGATGAACTCAAAGAGGTTCACTGACTTGCCTAAGGCTGTACAGTTAGAGAGGATCAGAAGCAGAATTCAATCCTCACTCTAAAAGTTGGTCTCTCTCTTTGGAGATCATCAACCCCACAGTTAACTTTTATTAACAAATACTTCTTCAGTAGGACACACCAGTTTTGATACTGAAGACATGAAAAAAAGACTTCAAGATGTGAATACTACCTTCTGTAGGGAGAGGGTGGAACTTTCTCTTCCCATGTGTCATGTTTCCATTTGGAAGGACCCCTATTAGAGTAACACTCCTGGCCTCCTTTCCTTTCCCTCCCTGTCCTTTTCCTGGCAGGGCAGGGGTCCCTGTGACTGGTGAGTTAGAGTTAGTGAGCACAGTTTAATCATCTCCCTTATGTTTTGGGAACTGCCTGCTAGCAGAGGGGATGTATCCTTCCTCATCTGTTCTCCCATCTGGTAATTTCAGGATTAAAAGCCCTGTCCCTGTGACTGAAGTTGAGTTTTTTAGTTCTGCTGAAGAAGAGTGAGTGGATTTACCTCTAGGGTGTATTACTATTAGAAACTCAATCCAACCGTCTCTCTCTGACTTGATGGTTTTCAGTACAAATAGCTCTGATAGAGATGATAATTCATAACTCCAATTTCTGTCTTACTGATGGATGCTCTGTCTATATTTCAGAAAATGAGTTGCAACCTCAAAAGCCTTCATGGGTTCGCGGTCTCATAGGAGGAGCCAAATGTAGCCCGTGACAGATAACATTACATTGTCATTTACATGTGCTAATTTCTATGGAAGGAACCCTACACACAGGGCTGGCTTCCCTGGTTCTGATAAAATACTCTATTGAATGAAGATATGTCTTTTTTAAAACAATGTTCACACTAAACTTGAGTATGTATCAGCACAGATAATTCTGAAGAAAGGAAACCTCAAATGAATCAACTTTATTCCTCAGTGTCTAGGGAACCATTTTCTGTGTTTTGACCAGAAGCTTTGGCATCTGCGGACATTTTTTGCCCCTTTCTTCATAGAGGGTGGGGAGAGGGGTGTTTCTCACCCTACGATTACGCCTATCCAACAAGATGCCAAATTACCAGAGCGAAAGCAACCGAATCAGCCCACATTATTTTTTCAATAAAGTAACATATCCAGATGATTAATTGACAGTTTCCAATGATCACCCTGATGTTTTGGTGACTTGATAACATGGCCATATTTCAAAGAAGGATTCTTTTTAAATAGCCACTCTGAATATCAACTATATTGTACATAGAGTAGCAGGTGTTGGCCATCATCTAAATACTTTGGCAGGTATAGTTTCGTAGGTAGTGCAGGTGAGAACTCATTTTTTATTTAATTACCCGGGTCACTCATCAAACCTTCATTTTTTGTGTAACTGCAGTTGTCTGGCTTGTTGCCGAGTCCACAGTGCTTGTGAACTCATTTGGCCATTGTTGGAAGGTGGCCCTAAAAATAACAAAAGGCTAAAAAAAAGGTGACTGAAGTGGTAAGCAAATATTTAGATATATCAGAATCAAGTCATCTGCTTTTAATCTGCTTGTTAAGTGAAATCTTTGATGCTATATGTTACCTCTTTTCAAAAGCAGACCATAAAGGAAATACTTATAATCATAATTTAATGTTCCATATTTTACTTAATGGGTTACCTAGGTAACTATACCAGTTTTCAGTGATTCTTAAAACTCATGCTTTTATCTAGGAAGAGAAATGGATTATATATGCTTGGAGGACATGTAAAGGGTGCTTTATTATCTCCAGCTGAAGAGGGTCTGCAATGGTTTGTTAGTTTGGACATTATGATACTACCCTTTGAATGAATTATTCATGTATCATTTAGTATCTACTATGGTTCAGGAACTATACTGGACACTGAAATAGATAATCATTAACATATTTTATTGCTCCTTTCCTTGTGATTGAGAATTATGCATATTATGTATACATATATGTGTGTGCATATATATATATATATATATATTCATGCATGCACATATTGAACCACATAGTGCATATACCTTTTGTTAAATAGGTAGTAATCTTTTGTATTTTATTTCTTCTTTCAATTTATAGACACCAGGTTTATCTTCTTAAACAACAATTTTGCAAAGTCATTTACATGATTAGAACAAACACTAGCTTTTTATTACCTAAAGGATAAAGCTCAATGTACTCACTCTGTCATTCAGAGCTCATTTGGTTCTAACCTATGTTTAATGCCACATTTTTAAGAAGCCTGACAAAACCTTCCATTCTATTCAATCTATTTTATTTATATTTTCTCCGAGATGTTTGTTGGTTCTTCTCACTGGACACCTCTCCGCCCCAGGCATGCCCAGCCCATCATCTTCTGACTGCTTTAACTCTATCTTTCCTTCAAGAAAGATCAAGTGTGACTCATTCATACAAATATCTTTGATTATTTCTACCCAAAGTGATGTTTCCCTAAGCTGGACACTAACACTTTATCACTTACTATGTATGATGTCAGCTTATGCTTGTCTGCTTTTTTTTTCCTGTCTGAAGAGGGTGGTCCATATAGAATGGGACTGATTTCACCAGCTCTAGTTTAAAACTACTTTTACTGTTGTGTAGTCTGATAAAATCTCATCTCTTCATCATCTAGATTTTAGTCCCCTTATAGGGCAGAAACACAGTCTCAAACCTTGTTGCCTCCATATAGCACCCAGTGCAATACCTGGCCCAGGGTAACCTGTCAGTAAACATTTTTTCTTTAGTATGATGGTAGAGACAATGGTACTAGACTCAAAATCAAGAGGCCTGGATTCTAGTGTGTTTCCTGTTCGGAAAGTCACTTACATGTTTCTGAACTTGTCCCATCAGCTGTATAAAGACAGAGTTGATGACTTGATCTTTAAGTCCCATTACACGAAAAACACGTGCCTGGTCTGGTAATAAAAGTCTTCTTTTTCCCTTCAGTTCAACAATTACTGAAGTTGGTAGAATTTTATATAGCTACATGAAACTTGTAAGGGACTGATTTTTCTCAGTCCTTTTTCTCAGTCCCATTTCTCAGTCCCTTTTCTTGGTCCCTTTCCTCAGTCCCATTTCTCATAACGTGAGAAATGGGCTCAGTATTCCAGGGCTGGCTCAGGTAGTTTTTCTTTCTGCTCTGTCATCTTTAGTATTTGATTTTTCCCTCTCAGTCACAGTGTGGCTGCTGTACCTCCAAGCCACTCATTCATGCCTTTCCAACAGGAAGCAAGGGAAAGACTAAAGGGGAATGTGTCCATGGAGCATGACCCTTTGTCAGCAAAACGGTAGTTTTCCTAGAAGCCCCAACGGTAAGACTTTTGCCCTCATCTCCCAACTAGTTGTATGACTGGTTGAAATAAAATCATAGAAATGATGTTTTTAGCTTGTTGGGTCATGTAAATAAAGTTAATCAATCAATTTCTCTCTTCTTCTCTCAATAAGGCAGATATGGAGGATAAATTAACAAGGTTTTTTTATTCTGCTATTTGTATCTTTACATCTTTATATTTTGTTAATTAATTACTGTAATAAAACATGTGGTCCATAGGCAAGTAAAAGCCAGTAAAATATTTTTGCGGAGAGAGGTTAAAGGACTTTAGACAATTTAGTTTGGGGACATACTGTAGTTAATGCCTTTTGGTCTCTAATTTCCTTTCCAGGAACTTCAGTGATATATAATTTATATACAATAAACCACATCCACTCAAAATGAACAATTTGGTGAGTTTTGACAGCATATATACTTACAAAACTACTACCAAAATTAAGACACCAAACATTCCCATCATCCTGAATAATTTCTCTTCTCCCTTTGCAATTCGTCCCATTGCCCATCCATGCCTCAGACAACCACTACTCTGCTTACTTTCACTCTGTATTAATTTGTATTTCTAGATGCTTATATAAGTGGAATCATTCAAGATTTACTCCTTTGTGTCTGGCTCATTTCCCTCAGCTTAGTGATTTTGAGATTTATTTATGTTGGGGTGTGTGTCAATAGTGCATTCCTTTTTATGGTAGAGTAGCGTTCCATGATATGGGCACACTATTTTGTTTATTCATTTACTTGTTCATGATGTTTTGTTGTTTCTAGTTTTTGGCTAGTATGAGTAATTCTGCTATGAACATTCATGTACAAGTCTTTGTATGGATATATATTTTTATGATTTCCTGGCTAAATGCCTAGGATTAGGATGTACAAATGGTTTGGTGATGTAAGTCTGACTTTTAAGTATCTGCCAAGTTGTTTGCAAAGTGAGTGTGTCATTTTACATTCCATCCATAATTCATAAGAACTGGAGTTGCTTTATATTCTTGTCAACACTTGGTATGGTCAGTCTCTAATTTAACCATTTTGATGGAAGTGGAGCCTTTTTATTTTGTATAGCTTGATCTGATCTTTTCAATAATATTTATTCCTAGTGATAGTTCTATGATACTTAAGTCATTTATTTAGGTTTTCAGAGTAGACAATTTATACTCTCTGAAAACATTGATCTTTTAACTTCATCCATTTCAATAATAGAATTCACTTTTTAATTTTATATTTTAATGCAGTGTTAAAATTTGTGGACTTACATAAAATAATGTTAGATGTAATAAATGCTCATTATTTGTTCATATGATATAATATTTATCTTATTCCCAATCTAATGCCAGTTTCTTTAGTGATTCAGCATTTGGGATAGGTGCTTTTCATCACATTAAAAAGTAGCTTTTAAAAATTGTTGACAAAGGTTTTTTTCTTTAATCATAGCTACATGATAAATTTTTTAAAGTACTTTTTGGCATCTAAGGACATGATTTTCCCCCAATTTGATTAAAATCCATTAGCTGAACGCTTTTTGAGTACATGTATTACACATTTTCATTTGTTAGTGTTTTATCCATAATTTTGTCATAACTATTAATAGATGATATAATATTCATATGCCAAGTTTTTGTATCAGCGTTGTCCTATCTTTACAGAAATCAACATGGGATCTTTCCAACTGCATTCAGACTCTGAAATAATTTATATGGCATTGATAGACTATTTCTTGATTACTCGGAAGAAATCATGTGAACTTACATATGATTTTAGAAGAAAATCTCCAGCAGACTTGATGAATGTATTCCATGATTATTAATATGTGAACCTTTCCTGTTTCATAAGTCTATATTGACTTTAACTACCCCTGCACCCCCATACTCCTGCTCCCTCTGACAAACACAGAAAATCACTCACTTTTTGAATAGTTAAATTCATTAGCACAGGGTCTAATTTATTTATATGTTTAATAATTTAAAAAATCTCTTTATCAACGGTTTGGCTCAATTTTCTTCCCTAGTTCCTGCATTTACCTTTTCTTCTATTGGATTATATTAGAGTATTTATTTATTATTTATTAGAGCTCCTTGTTTTTCTCAAAAAGTGCTATTGGATGTGTTTACTCATTTAATATGTTTGCACTTAAAAAATAATTGGTATTAACTTCCCTTTCTATACCTAACTATAAGTAGTACCTGTTCTAGAGTGTCCCTTTTCTCATCCCCAGTCATGGGGGATTGGGTGAAGGAGGTATCAGGGAAGTGGATCTCACAGAAGATGCAATGCCAGTCTTCTCGGGTTTGCCCTGCAAAGTTTCTGAAGCTTGGTTCACGGTTTTATTTATTTATTTATTTATTTATTGTTGAATTCCACATTTCCTAGTATTTTATCTCCACCTATCATTCCTTAATTTATTCAACATAGCACTGCCCTGGCTGGTGTAGCTCAGTGGATTGAGCACGGGCCTGCGAAACAGAGGATCGCGGTTCGATTCCCAGTCAGGGCACATGCCTGGGTTGCAGGCCAGTGCCTGGCAGGGGACACACGATTCATTGTGTGTCCTCAGCAGAGGCAACCATACATTGATATTTCTCTCCCTCTCTCCTTCCCTTCCCCTCTAAAAATAAATAAATAAAATATTTAAAAACAAAAAAAACAAAAAAAAAACATAGCACTGGACACTGATGCTTAAGCAAAACAGATAAGTTCCCTGCCTTCACAAAATGTATGATCTAGCAAGAAAGAAAGAGAGAAAGAAAGAGTAATAGGGGCAACATTGGGAAAATATCTAGTGCCTTGGGAGCAAATGAAGAGAACTTAACCCCGGGTGAGGAAGGACGTGTTTTGTTTCTGATTTCTGTTCTAGCCATTTGTTTCCCATAATGGCGAGAAAAAAGCTATCCATTGGCTTTTATGAGGCACTCTGAGACTTTGCAAGGTTAAGTTGTATTTCTCATGCCTTAAGGCACTTGGTGTGGGAGGAAGAGCCTAATCAATATAAGAAATCAACCAATAATATTTATGCTCTAGGTCTAAATTGCAAACAAATCATTGAAAAAATAAATGTAACAGGACAATTAAAATTTCAGAGTATTAAAAAAATTAGAATTAAAAAAACAGTAAAAAGGACTAGATAACCACCAAGCTGTGTTCAAACTATTCATGAGAGACTTTTAGTCTTCAAATGGGTAAAACTGCTTTGGCTGTGTGGGTGTGATGAGGGAGAATGCAAAGAAAAACACATCCTTTTCCTACCCAGTGTTACTGCATGTTCTGAGCTATCCAGACTCAGCTTTTCTCTGAAAGCAGAAACCTACCACCTGCTGCTAAATGTGGCAGCAGCATTCATTGGTGGAGTGACCAATATGTCAGGAAGTGAAGCATCTCGAATGGGATGGCTGCGTCCAAAAAAGAACAAAGCAAATTCCAAAAGGAAAATTATGTTATAGAACTGAATATTTAGTATTGGTAGGATTTGCAGTGAGTGCAAACACTTGCCACTCTTATATCCTGAACTTACAGAGAAATAGACACAGTAGCCAGGTGAGATGTAAAGTACAATAAATACATATTTAGTTATTGTCAGAAAAATAAAATTGGATCAGAAGTCAAATTAAGTGAGGGACTCCTATATCCTCCCACAACTCTAGACTTTGAGACTCAGTGGCAGATTAATGAGTGAGTAGAGCAGCTTCTTAGACCACAGTGGTAGACCATGCCACTTAGGATACTGCTGAGACCGAGGGCCAAGGGTAAGGACTATCTTCTCAACAATGATCTTTAGTGACATGAATTCAGCTCATTGGAAGAACATGGAAGAGTGAATATCATGTTCTCATTATCTCAGCGATCAGATGAGCCCTTCCTCCTCCCCCTGGAGGTTCAAGTGTGTATATAGGAATGGCAGGGGCTTCTTTCCTTCAATGCTTCTCTGAGAAGATGGAGATTTGGGGAGACTTCTTATTGTATGAGTTTATGCAGGAGGGGAAGAGGCTGGTTGTCTTCATGGGCATGTAAAAAAAGTATAAACGTAGTATAAACACATAGTCCCCACTACTGGAATAGAAAGTCACCAGCCTTTTGAAATAGATATCACAGTTGAATGAGATTGTGAGTGATTTTTATACTTTCTGATTGTTCTCCAATGGTCATGCGTTACTTTAATAACTGAGAGAGAGGTAATACCATTGATACTTAAATATATTCACAGTGATGAGCTGTATTTTGAGTTTCCCATGATAAACTGGTTCCTGAAAGCCCTTTGCTTGGCAGGCAAGAGAAGATAAATTCCCAAAGGACATGGATTTATGGTCAACAGCAAATCAATAGATGGACAGTTATTTGACACCTACCATCTTCTAGACATTATTTTATGGGCTACAGATGCCCTGCTGGACAAGACAATGTCCTATCCCTCTAAAAGCTATTATTCTAGCAGGTGGACCAAGAACAAAAATATGAACAAACAAAAATAGGATTCTAGGCACTGATAACATTTAAGATGAAAAAGTTAGATTAGGTGGATATATGAAGATGTGTTATTTATGTAAAAGGCACTGAAAATATAAAAGCCTAACGGTTGGGATCATACGAGCAAATGACAGTAAAGGAAAGACAGATAACAAGTCAGCAATTAATACGGAGCAATTGGAACTGTGATGATCTGGAGAGTGCAGGTCCCACCTGCAAGCGTCAAGCAGCAGAAATATGAGTCCAATGTTGCTGAATGTTTTGATTTTTTCCATGAGAAACTGGAAGCCCATACTGTCAAAAGAATTCTAATTTTTAATGCTTGCTGCCAATGTTCAACATTTTGGGCCAATAACAAAAAAACGCACACAAAAATATGTCTGAATTGAATCAATGGTCTTTCAATTTCTAACTTTTTTCATAAACTATGAAGTTTAAGGGATTGCAGGGATTATAAAGATCAGTGGTAAATATATGAAAAAGGTGAAGTCCAGATGAAGTGATTTGGCTATTGATCTAGACCTGAGAAAGTTATTCAGACAAGATTCAAATGTACTCTTCAGAGCTCTTTCCATTACATGTGATTGTATGATACAGGTTATATTTTCTCTGATTCAGGCCATGGATTATATTCCGACATATCAGGTACTGTCTTATTTTCTTCCCTTTTCATACACGGATATCTGAAAGGTCAAACTAAATGTGCACATTTCAACTCTGTTTAACAATCACAGGAATTACTAGCATAATGGATCGGATAGTTGATGGTAGGACAGCATTTGAAAGAGCCATAAACAAAATGTGTGGGTGCAAGGGTATTGTGTCACTGAAAGAATGAGTCCATTTAAAAATGAATCAAAAATGGCAATGTCTACTCCTTTGATGTTGGAGACTTTAATGTGTGGTTTCATAAGAGGAACTCTGCAAGGTCGTGTCACATAGTGCTCAGAGTAGCTGGTAGAGAGATTCCAAAACACATGCAATGTGACTTTTGCTTGGTGAATGATCATGTTCCCATCCTTGGAGACAATTCTTTAGTATAGTGTCTGATGGCAGAGGAATAATAGCTGGTGGAAGAGTATAGGGAATCAGAAAAGAGAGAGCTCAGCCTAGACAAAAAGTATTCTGAACTTCTTTGTAATCACTTCGCAGTTGTGTTTTACTAACCGTGAAGGTAGGTGTTGGTTTCCTAGTAAATTCTCCATCTGTTTTTCTTCCTGCCTGAGCTGTATTTATTGAATGAATGAAAGAATGAGAACACAAAAAGAGAGTAGTATTTAATTTGAGTGGGAAAATGCTGGCTTAAAAATAGTGTTAGCATTTGCGTATCCTTCAGGGTAGTATTATTTAGTGTTGAGCAGGAAACAGATATCAGAATGGGAGGGGAGCATTTCTTTGGGACATCAATGGGCCCCATTTTGGATTCTAGAGATGGGTTTTATTATGAAAAGTCAAGAGACAATGAGGCATATAACTCAGGAGACATGAATGATGGTACTGGCTTTGTGGATGTCTGATGTTAGTTTAGTGCTTGAATATTCTTTTTTTTTAAAATTTATCTTTAGAGGGGGAGGGAAGGAGAGAAACATCAATGTATGGTTGCCTCTCGTGAGTCCCCTGCTGGGAACTGGCCTGCAACTCAACCATGTGCCCTGACTGGGAATCCAACCACGATCATATGGTTCGCAGGCCCGCACTCAATCCACTGAGGTCCACCAGCCAGGGCTTGAATATTCTGTATCCATGCTGTCATCCAGCAAACAGAACCAATGAAAACATAATATATATTGCAAGACCAAAAGTTTTAAATATAGAAAGTGCTAAACCAAGGCCTAGTTGCTGAAATATCTCAATTAAGAAGTTCTTAGATGTGATGGGTTTTGCAAGTTGGTTCCTTCCATCAACAACCTAAATTTATTTTTTAGGATTTGTTCCTGGTATAGCTAAGGACTTCACCTATATTAAATGCCATAATTTATTTGAAAGAACTCCCATGAATGTACTGCCCTGTGGTTGCTACATTTGTGGTTTTCCAATTGGTTCTCCCATGGTTTTATCTTGAAGGAAGTACCTTAGGCCAGTGTTTATCTATCTGTCTATCTATCTATCTATCTATCTATCTATCTATCTATCATATGTCTAAAATGGACTGGGATCTAGGAGACTGGTATGATAAGCACACAAGGAATTGATGTAAAACCAGTTTGGCATTCACCACTGGTTAGCTGACTCAGCTGCCATCTATAGGCCCACTTGTCCCTAGGATGTTCTGGTAAGGATGACCATTGTCACAGTTCTGACTAATGGATGTAAACAGCTCCAGCACAGGTTTTCCAAGACGTTTTTGCTTCCTTGATTAAAAAGGACAGATTCAGCAACCACTTCTATCAACATTCATTCTTTATCTTTCTTCCTTATTTCTGCTTGGTATGAGGCGTGGGTGTACAGTACTTGTCCTGTCACCACGAGGTTACTCATCTAACAAGAAAAGCGAAAAGAAATATAAAAAGAGCTTGAATTTGTTGAGGTGGTGCCTCTCAAACTATCTGTGGTTAAGATAATTTTTTCAAAAATTCCAGTCTATTGTGAACCAATTAAATACAATAATATAAATAAATAGAAAAGTGAAATTAAAAAAAAACATGCAAAACATAAGTACAGATATTTTAACATTAGATTCAATAAGTATATAATAATTCTGCCAAATTGTTATCCAAGTTTTTTAGTGCTCTCTATGATTCTCTATGCTTACCTCATCTGTATTCGTTGGCTAGGGTACCACAGCAAAATACCACAGATGGGGTGGTTCATACAACAGAAATTTGTTTTCTTGCAGCGTTGGAGGCTGAAAGTCCCAGATCAAGATATTGGCAGATTGGATTTCTTCTGAGGCCTCTCTTTGGCTTGCAGGTGGCTTCCTTCTCACCGTGTCCTGACCTGGTCTTTCCTCTGTGTGTGTACATATAATGCAGTTATCTTTGGGGTTAGGGCTTCAATACATGAATATGTGGGGACAGAAGTCAGTCCATAACATCATCACAGACTAGTAACAAGTAATTCATGGGCTGATACCCACAGTTCCTGGGCCACACGTTGAGAGGAAGCCCTAAGATGCTGCACCATCCTGCATTTGCACCTCCAGAATGCTTGTTTATGGACAAAAACATAACCTCCATTTGTTGGAACCACAATGTGCCAGGTTTCTCTTACTTGCAATTGAAATAAATATTCTCAATGGGTATCACCAGGAAGCACATTTTTAAAATTTACATTAGGAAACATGGCTGACTTGAGAGTCAAGCCAGTCACATCCATTGGAGAATCTGTCCACTGTTTGATTACTTTGCATTGCCCACACGCATGCTCCCCTTTTCTGATAACAGACATTCATTTCACTTTAGAAACCCTTCACATATATTACATACAATTTTTGTAGACTGCTACTCCTGGTGCTCTACCCTCCTCTTGACAGTGAATTGAAACTAGGGCAGGCTTATTCATTCATTTTGATTAACTGCTGACCTCTGACTTGAAACAAAAAACCTTTGCTAGTAGAGAAGGTTAATTCGTAAAACTAAATGGGGATCATGAAGTCTGTTTGATGAACAGGTAATTACAAAAAGGGGAGTACTTGAGCATCAGCTCAAACACTGCATCTTCTGTCAAACCTTTCTTGTTATTTCCAGCACATGAGGTTCTTTGTCCATTGTGTTTCTGCAGTATTGTGTACATATTTTCCCCAGAGTAAGCATTGTATCACACAACAAGTGTATGTTTTCATCTCTCCTTCCAATTAGTCAACACACTCCATAGGGGGAGAATTGAGCTTAGTAATCTTTGCATTTCTAGTACCCAGCAGAGTACAGATGCATAATAGGCAATTAATAAGTCATCGCTAAAGAAATGAACTGGATATTTCAATTTATTGGTTTGTTGATAAATTTCATCAGGAAAAATGACTCAGAATCACAGTATACACTGTGCAGGAAGTGGTAGGAATATGAAGAGGGGTGAGCTATAATCCTGACTCGAGAGTTCTTTGGGTCTGGGGGGTGGAGAGGTATTAAATGGACCCAGGAACATATTATGATGATTCAGTGGGGCCAGGCAAATGGAAACAATATTGATTCATCCATCCATGCACCGAGTATTTGTGCAGTATTACCTGTGAATCAAGCATCATGAGCAAGTGTGCACTAGTTATGAGGAGAACAAACATTCCAAGCACCTCATGGAGAGACTGGAGGAAGCTTCTGGGTAAGGGTAGTACTTGAGCAGGACTTTAACAAACAAGGAGACTATCTGAAATACTCGTTGAGTAAAATGAGAACTTGTTGAGAACCCCAAATATGTTGGACACATTTGAGGGTTCAGGTGATGTCTGAGAAAATACTTTGTGACAGCATTTATATGCACAAGTGTGATTTTTCTTCGGTGCTCTGCTGCAGAGTCTTAGAAGCTGAGAAAGTGGATGGATTTGTAACTTTCACACTACATTAAAGATTCACGAGGTGAACAATGATGTAATAATACCATTGAGTGTGCTAATGAGACAGTGGTTCAGATGATCAGCTCTTAGGTCCAACCTGGGTGGGAAAGAAGATCCAGGAGGTGGCTGATCAAAGGTAGGGGGACCAGGGAAGAGAGAGCCTCCATTGATTCAAAGAGCTGATGGAGCTGCAGGTGAATGTATGTACTTTATATGCATCGTCTTACATTGTTAATAGAACAATCTTAAGAAGGAGAAAATTTTATTGTCAGCCTTTTTTTAGGGGAAAAGAGATAGAGGTGAAGAAGTCCAGTCACTTACCTGAGATTACACAGTAAGTGATGGAAGTGATATTAGGATAGGATTACATTACCTGACTCCAGAGCTTAAATTTACTTTTTTAGGAAGTATATTAATGTAATATTGAAATAAAACATAACCTGTTTCTAAAACTACAGTAATACATAATCAATGCATGTTCTCCCAGAAGTAATACCAAATAAGCATTGGTAAATCCTTGCTTTTACAAATTTTGCTTTTCTTCTCTGAAGTATTTGACATTACTGAAATTTTGCCATTCCTGACCTACAGAAACACTGAACATGGTTCACCCTAACATTACAGTGTTACAGCCATTGTGCTCTTGACCCCCCATCCATATGGCATTGACTCTTTCTGGGCATGTTGATGATGTACTTGGCCAGAGGACAGTGTCCAATGTCCAATGAATTCTATTCTATCTTGGCACAATTTTTTTCTTTTTTGGATAAAGACTCAGAGAAATTTTGAAAACAACTCGAGTGGCGAGTCACCTCTGGTGGGTTCCTTTAGGTGAGGACTTGAGAATCCATAGGAGAGGCCACCAGATAATCAGATGAGAGGCCACCAGGTGATCATGAGTCCTTTCTCCTCCTTGCCAAGTGCAACAGGGAATTTAGTTGAGGCGAAAGTCATGGGCAGCATGTAGGTTACAATGGGTGTTTTATTCTGTGTTGATTATTAAATGTCAGGCTGAAACTTTAAAGTTATATAAAAGATATTTGGGATACCGCTTTGAACTGATCTGACATAGTGTGATAAACAAAATTCAACAGTGGGGGGAACTATCTCTTTGCAATGTGTTATGTGAAAGTCTTTGACTTCAAGTAAACACATCCTGAAAAATGAAACCCTCAACAAACCACACAAGAACTTTAGACATTATGTCTAAAGGGGGGGGATAGATTGTGTAGCAATAGAAAGCCATCAAATAGTCATGAAAACAATCACAGAAAAAATTGCACTTATTCACTTTGTATAAAAAGCTATTATCTTATTTCACTTTGTCGCTCATTATAGTCCTGTCATCAAGAGAACTGACCCAATTCTGTCTTCTTTCTCTTGTCATCGTGTTAGGGAGACGTGAAGGAGAAGCATATTTACTGTGTTAATTAAACTTATTCTTTATTCACTGAAAACTAAAAAAATACTTTCCTCTATTAATTTAGATCTTATAATTGCTCATTGTTACTATTACTAAAATCATTTCTCCCTGTTGCATAAATCTTCCATATCACCAGTAAAATATGCCTAAAATGGTATTTAAATTTTAAAAAATTATTTTTTCCTTAAAATCATTCTACATAGCTGCAACAACTTGTAATGATGAGGGTTGGAATATGTGGCACTTCTTCTCTGAAGATGCAACAGACTAAAACACTCTTAAAGTTGACCTTATTTCTCTAATGCACTCTTTGGGGTCCTTGTCATCTTTTTATACTGATGGGGTCAATTTTTTCCTCAGACGCACTCCAATCATTGACTTAAAAGCAGCATTCTGAAGGCAGTTGTCAGAACTAGTTTGACAACCAAATCAATTAAAGCAAACATTTATTATCTTATTACCATTGAGGCAAGGGAATATAGAAGCACTCTTTTTAACATAAGTTGTTTTTTCTTTGCACAGTCAGAAAGAAGGGATCCTATAATCCATGGACGTATTTAAGTAGATAATGTTTTGACAGATGCAGAAATCAGGCTCAGAGAGGTTGAGGGACTACGCAAGTTTGCCCAGCTGGTACATGGAAAAGACAGAGATGCCTGTCATTTTTGGCTCCCAGTCCAGTTTTCTTTCTGGTCAGATGTAGTTATTTATAGAGTACATTACCTCTGCTGTCTCCCTAGTGCAGAGAGACCACCAGAGAAGGGTCAGAGCTGCACCCTTAGTGTCACATGGATGAGGACAAAAAGCAATGACTTTGTGATAGACCTGCCAGTGAATGCTGTGATGACAGGGATTATGTGCCTGTCCCCACTATCCAGAGGCTTAATCCTCTGTGATCTTGTAGCAGTGACTGCGCAGGAGAGTCCTTAGGTGATGTTTCCCCCCTGAGAGCCAGGGCTCCCCTGGGGGAAGTGATGCCACAAGCCTTAGATGCCAACGAGGACAACAGCTTTGCTTCCCGTTGACAGCATTACACCTGTTTCTATTTGACCAGTTAGAGGTCAGATAGAAACAGGTTTTGCTGAAATTTTCTTTGGTGATACAATTCCTGCTAATCAATTTCTATTAGTTTCCCTCTCTTGTTAACCTCATTTCCTTCTCATATGAATCAGTGAATCAGTGCACAAATATTTATTAAACATCTACCAAGGGCACTGTCCATGGATTATGCCAGGAGAAATGTAACAACCCTGACATTCCATAAAATCATTGCTCAGCAATTCTGAGAGTGTGTTCGGAAAGATTCCAGCCAAAAGAATGCATGCGAATATATCTATGGCTATCTGAATTGGGTAAAGGCCAATGGTATTCTTTTTTCAATTTTTTTAAATTTAATTATTTTTCAAGTACAGTTTTCTGTCTATTACTCCCATCCAATGGTATTCTTTACTTCAGGGCATTGCAGGGCCTCAAGCACACCAACGTGGGTTGTAATCCTGGGAAACAGTTAGTGCAATATTTTCCAGGTGATGGGCCATTTAAAGCTACATCGCATGGAGTAATTCAAAACACCAGCTTTCCTTTGAAGACACTTTGGGACTATTCTATAATTCGAGGAGATGTATTCACTACAGTGAAGTTTTTTTTAATCAAAATCTTTCCCCATTTGATAAATTCTGTGCACTTTCTTGGTGAAAATTGCTTGTGTCTGGAGTAATCCATGATGCCGCAGGGGTGTGCATATCTCTGAAATACATAAAATTTTTTTCCAAGGTGTAGATGGGAAAAGGGATAGTTTTCTTCTGATTTGTTTTTTTAAATTACAGTTAACATTCAATATTATATTAGTTTCAAGTATACCAGATAGCAGTTAGTTATACATTATATAATTTATGAAGTGCTCCCTTGATGAGTTTAATACCCACTAGGCAAGATACATAGTTATTACAGTATTATTGACTGCATTCCCCATGCTGTACTTCACATCCCCATGACTGTTCTGTAGCCACCAATGTGTACTATTCTGTATCCACCAATGTGTACTATTCTGTGTATTTCTCAATCCTTTCACCTTTTTCACGCATCCTCCCGACCCCCTTCCCTCCTGCAAACATCAGTTTGTTTTCCGTATCTCTGAGTCTGTGTCTGTTTATTTTGCTTCTTTAGATTCCACATACAAGTTAAATCACATAGCATGGCTTTCTGACTTGTTTCACTTAGCGAAATATCCTCTAGATTTGTCTATGCTGCCACAAATGGGAAGATTTCATTCCTTTTATGGTTGAGTAATTTTCCGGGGGCACCTGAGGAAATTGTTTTAAGAGAATCAATTCCCAGATTCTCCTGTCTCACATGTAATGTCTATTTTTTCCACAAATTGAACTGGGAGAGAGAGTCCAATTTTGAAGAACACCATTCTTTTCACAGCATGACTTTATGGAAAAGTTGGTGACATTACCTAAAAGGGAATTACTTTAATACCTGGGTGGAAGAAGTCTATTTTGCTAGACACCTGTTTTCATTTCAATAATATTTCAGGAATATCTAACTGACCACTTGCCTGATTATTAAAAAGAAATTTTGTGTATTTGCCCTATGACAGTTTGGTAAGTACATGGAAAAAGTTGGAGACTTAAATGCCTTGCTAAAATCAAATATTCCTATCCATTTATTTAGATGAACATTATTTCTGAGCTTAAAAATGTAAAAAATGAAAATGAAGAAAGGAATTAATGCTAAATCTCATCTTAATATAATAATGCTATGTATAGTAATGGTGATGTGTAATATTCATTGTTGGATATATGAGTTACATGGAGGAAAACCACATCTATTCAATTAAAAAGTATTACCAATAATATTTTACTTGTTGTGTTAGAAATTAATTAGATTTAAAAAATTGAGCCCTGTAATATTTATTATCATTACTCAACACAAAAAGAATATTTATGGTCAACGGATGTTTAAAAACAATTTACCTTTCAATGTATGTACATATTTTTGTTACATTGAAGTATGAATTGGTGATCACTAAAGGCTTCCATACAAGAAGTGTCCTGTTTAGGATAAAATTCTGTGAGGAAATTGAAATAGAAATATGAGCCTACAGGGAATAAAGACTGAGGAAAATTTTAGACTGGAAAAGAAGAGTGTGCTTTTATTACTAAACAAATGATTGTGATCCTGCGCTTGCTGTTGTGTTTAAATTACTTAGAAAAGAATTTACAGTTATCTGACAGTTTAATTTAAAAGTGTCATTGTTTGGGATTTGCCAGAGAGTATACCTTTGGCAATTAGTTATAAAATAAACACAGAATTTTAGATGTCAACTTAAAGATACATAAGTTTTTCTTGAAATTTTTTCATAGAAAAAGGAGTAAAACAAAGGTATAAAGGCCACTGACTTAAGCCATAGTCCAGGGCTACTAGTGCTGTTATAATCCCTTTATTTACTCTATGCGTTTTCAGTTTACTCTGTGAATTTTAATGAACCTTGGGTTTTTTGTTTTTTGTTTTTTTTGATTTGTAATTAGGGCTCTTTCATCAAGATAAATCCTCACCTTAGGATAACTTCACACATAATCGCTTCTGAGGGCATTCTTCCTTAAACTGGGATTCACACCCACTTTCCAGGGCAAAGCATTGACCTCTTTTCTCTCCATGGAACATATATGTTGCCAGCACCATCCTCCCTTATCTCTGAAAAGAGGTGGAGTATGAAGAGCTGCCTCATGCAAGTGGCTTGGGATTTTTGGAGAACCAACCACACACTAGGATGTGATATTAAAGAGAGATCGCCAGTGTTTGGAGACCAAGATTTAAGGTCTGTGCAACCTTGGACAAGTGGTGCTACTTCTCACAACTTTAACACCTAACTGACGTATCAGTAAGTTTCCTTTCTGATACATCAGATAAGGAGAGTGCTTAATAAGATAAGTGCCAAGTAACTTATCTCTTTAATTTTTTTATTTTTGTAAGAACACTTATCTGAGATCTACCTTATTAACAAGTTAAAAGTTTTATTTTATTGTTTTTATTTTGAAATCATTTGAGACTTTAAAAAGTTACAAAAACACAATTAATACAATGAATATTATATACTTTTATATAAAAGTATAGCTTCCCAAATGTTAAAATTTTTCATAACAATATATTTATAAAAATAAAAATTGATATTGATAAAATTCTACCATCTAATCTAGAGACCTTATTCAAATTCCACCAATAGTACCAGTGATGTTTTTTGTCTTGTTTTGTTTTGTTTTTCTGGTCCAAGAGCTAATTCAATATTTTGTTGAGTTTATTTGTCATATCTCTTTAACCTGGTCCAATTCCTAAAGTTCCTAACTCAATAAGAAGTTCCAGCAGGCCTTGACCCATTGGAAAAGCATGGATAAAGACTCTTTGCTTGATCAAACTTTAGTCAGGCTCCTGAAACTTCTCCCAGTACCATCCATGCACTTTCCTGTAAAATCCAGTTTTAGCAACAACCCTGCTAAGTTGATTGAACCAGAATCCCCACCGGCGATATCTGATCACCTTCTATACCTGAGCAGGTCTCTTATTCTCCATTATCCTCCAGGTGATGCCCTATCACCCTGGCTTGTCTTCAGCAAGAATCTTGTTAGGTTAGATCAGCCAGAAATGCTTCTTATCTCTGATGTTTACTCTTAACAATGTTTTTCATATACTGACCCCTACCCTGCTCCTTGCTTACACGTTCCCACTTGCTCATTATATATTTGGAGTCAAATCCAATCTTTTCCCACTCCTATCCTTGCAAAATCCCATGGCAGTAGTCTCTATATCTACCACTGTGGTCCTGAATAAAATCTGTCTCACCATCTTAAAAAGTGCCTTCAATTTTCCTAGAACAAGAACAAATCATCTTAATATTTATGTGGAGCTACGGAAGATCCAAAATAGTGAAAGTAATCTTGAGAAAGAAGAACAAAGTTGGAGGTATCAGGCTCTCTGATCTAAAACTATACCACAAAGCTGTAAGAATTAAAACAGCATGGACTGGCATGAAAAAAGACACACAGATCAATGGAATAGAAGAGAAAGCCGAGAAGTAAACCTTCACTTATATAGTCTACTAATCTATGACGAAGGAGGTAAAAATATACATTGGAGTAGTGATAGTCTCTTAAACAAATGGTGTTAGGAAAACTGGACAGATATCTGCAAAAAGAAAATGAAACTGGACCACTCTCCTACATTATATACAAAAACAAACACAAAATGGGTAAAACTGGAATATAAGCCAAACCTATAAACTCCTATAAGCAAATATGGGAAATAAACTATTTGACATCGGTCTGAGTAATACCTTTTTGGATACATTCCTTTGATCAAGGGAAAAAAAAAACAAATAGGATTAAATCAAACTAAAAAGCTTGTGCACAGCAAAGGAGATCTGCAATAAAACAAAATGGCAACCTACTGCCTGGGAGAATATATTCTCAAATGTTATATGCAGTATCCAATAAAGGGTTTATATCCAAAATATCTAAGAAACTCATACAATTCAGTAAACAAAAACATTCTGATTGAAAAACAAGCAGAAGACATGACAAGAAGACATACAAATGACCAACAGTCATATGAAAAGATTCTCAACATCCCTAATCACCAGGTAAATAAATGCAAGTCAAAACCACAGGGACATACCAACTCACACCAATCAGAACGACTCTTATTAAAAACTCAACAAACCACCAGGTAGGACAGAATATGGAGAAGAGGGAAACAGTGCAGAACCCTTGTGCACTGTCTGTGGGACTGCAAACTGCTGTGGCCTCTGTGGGTAACAGAGTGGAGAGACCTCATAAAAACTAAACATAAATTGAGGACCTAACAATTCCACTTCTGGGTGTCTAACTAAAGAAGATGAAAACTCTAATTCAAAAAGATACCCACACCTCTGTGTGTATTGCAGCATAATTTGCAATAGCCGAGATATGGGAGCAACCTAGGTGTCCGTAGATAGATAAATGAGCAACATAGATGTGGTATATGTACAATGAACTATTACACAGCAGGAAAAAAGAATGATATCTTGATATTTGAGGCAACATGGGTGAACCTAGAGGGTATTATACTAAGTGAAATAAGTCAGGCAGAGAAAGACCAATACTGTTTGGTTTTACTTTTATGTGGAATCTAAAACAAAATAAATAAACCTAAACTTACTCATAGAGAGACCAAAGGAATGGTTACCAGAGGGTTGGGGTTGGGGAGATGGCTGAAAAGGGGAAGGGGAATATAGTCAATAATGTTTTGATAAGTTTACTGGTGACAGATGGTTACTAGGATTAGTGGGATGGTCACATCATAGGGGTAAAAATGTTGAATCACTATATTGTGCAACTGAAACTACTATAACCAACATAAGATTGTAAGCCAAATATAAGTAAATTAAAAAATATATAAGTATCAAGGGTATATTTTTAAACAATATGCACGAGTCATTTTGTGGTGTATGGGGATGACTGTTCTCATGAAATTCTAGGTGCACATTTTTGGACAAAATGCCACAGAAATGCTGTGGCCTTCTCAGAACAGCCCATGAGGAGGCAACTGATTCAGATGTCTCATTCTTCATGAGGTTAGCTTTGTTCACTTTGTTAAGATGCTCTCTGTCAGGCGTCTCCAATAAAAAACATGATTTTTTTCAGTTTCTTATTGATGTGATTTTTCTTTTACATATAGAAGTCTCGCATAGAAACTTCTGATATTTTTCTGTGTTTTTTCACACATCAAAATGTATGGAATCTGAACTTTGGGTAGTTGGTGTTCATCTCTGACTTCACATTTCTTTACAAGGTATCGTAAAATAGAACTTTATCTAGACTTTTCATGGTGAACCTCTGCCAAGCTCCAGGCATAAAATTAGAGCATGACATTTTAAAGAACATATTGGGAAAAAATACAAAATTCTGTATTAAAATAGCTAACCTTATTCTATTACCAAATTTTGTATTTTTTAAAAAGTGATCTTAAATTTAGAAGACCTAAGATTAAGCCTCTGCTCTAGTTCTTATAAGCTTCACGAACTTTCTGTATTTTTGTATCTTGATTGCCTCTTTTATCAAATGGAAATAGTTAAGCTTACATGAGTTAACCTTCCAGTGTTCTTATAATCTTCACAAAGATGTCTGTGCACGTGATGTTGTGCCATTTGAGTGTCCATCTGGCAGCGGCAGGGAGGCAGGGAGAGTGTGGCTCGAATGCCTGTACCCTCTGGGCACCGGCGCCTCCCCAGTGTGGTTCTGGGATTTAGTTTCAACAATATTGGAAGTCAATTTTTAGAATGATCAGGAATGTATTAGCCAAATAGTACTGCACACTCTCTTTCATACACACACACATGCGCACACACTTCGACCTACACTTAATGCCGACATAACTGGAATGTGACGCTGGTGTTGAAAACAGACTCCTGTCCTTGGAAGCATTGGTGACAGACTTAGACATCAGTGGTCCAAGGAAATACCTCTGCTGTCCTTAAGGTCCTAGGCTGTGTCATGTCAGCTTAGAGTGGATCTTCTTATAGCAATTTTTCTGCCTAGAGGAGGCCAATGCTTACAATTATAGGGTTGGCAACTGAGTTTCTACAACCATAGCTAACTCTTTTTCTATTTGTTACCGAACAACTCCCTGTGAACACCACCTCAGCAGCTGTAGCTCTCCATTTCGTGGTGATCATCAGCCTTCTTGGAGCTGCCCAGGACTCCCCCCCCCCCCCCCCCGCCCCCTCCTGCCCCCCGCGGCCCCATTTCCACTGCTGTCCTTCAGGTGCTTGACTTTTACAGACAAGGCAACAATGTACTGTCAGATATTACCTAGGAAAGTGCCTGTCCCTCAGTCCCTCCCAGTTATTTCCTCTTTTGCTGTACTGTTCATTCATTCATTCATTCATTATTCAACAGCTATTTATTGAGTGCTTCATGTGAACCAAGAATGTTTCAGGAGGTAGAGACCTCAAGACCTAATGGATCTTAGAGTCCATTTAGCAGGCGAAGATGAAACTGCCTCTCGTGACTTTCTAGGACTTGGCTCTTTAACCCTCCCCTGCCCATCTCCATGTGCATTATAAAATTAGTGTTTCAGACTGTGAAGAGTTATAAAAATGGACTATAATTATTGTTGTGGCTTTCACTGTGTGGTTCCAATTGATAAGACACTTTGATCTAGCAAGTAGAAGCAAAATTGTACCTCCTTGAATGGCTGTTTTATAACTCCTGCCTCTGCTTACACTCCCTGATTATTGTCTTTATCTTCAAGAAACATTTCCCCTCCAGGAGCCACTTAACAAAGCCATAGCACGGCATGATGTTGCTCAGCATAGCAAACATCCAGATCTCATCCCGCTACAAGTTCACATGGACTCCAAGTGACTGATGGGTCCTCTCCGCTTCCCATCTGTTCTCCCTCCTTTTCCAAAGGACCACTTTCTTCATAAGTACTAAAACACCTTAGCTTCTGATACAGTGGAACTGCTGTGGGACTCAGGAATCAGCATTTTAACAACCACCAGGGGTGATTCTGTTGTAACTGGTCAGTATTATAAAACTTGGCAGAACATGGCCGTAAACCACGTGTCCCTGTATTTTTTGTATCCCTTGTCCCTATCAGAGTGTCCAGATTTAAACAGCTGAACCCCGGCTGGTTTGGTTCAGTGGAGTGGGTACAAGCCTGTGAACTAAAAGGTGGCTGGTTCGATTCCTAGTCAAGGCACATCTGAGTTGCAGGCCAGTTCCCAGCAGGGGACATGCGAGAGGCAACGAAGAAACAACCAGTCCTGTATCTCTCACACACTGATGTATCTCTCCTTCTCTTTCTCCCTCCCTTCCCCTCTCTCTAAAAGTAAATAAGTACAATCTTTAAAAAATAAAAATCAATAGCTGGCATTGCATGGGTATAGTATTAGATTTATTCTATATCCAAGCCTGTCAGGCGTTCTGGAAAGAAGGAAAACTAAAGCTACCTTGGGAACATGACTCTCCAACAGTCACTCACACCAAGACATTTGTTTTCTGAAATTGGCTTTCAAAACCATTTATTTTAAAGGGTAAGAACAGTTTAAAAATTAAAGCAGTTGTTTACCTTTTGGGTAGAAAAATACTGATCCAGTGTCCTACCGATTTTGTTTTATTGCCAATGAAGGCCTCTTGGAGCTGCACAGGACTAAGTAGATTCACCTGCAATAAAAGCCCTGAAGACTCAGGTGATGGGGGACAAATCCAGACTCGTGCTGAATGGTTCACTCCTCCCTTTGGGGTTTCGTGTTTGCACTTTCCACGACCACATTGTTTACATCATGTAAAACATTCGAAACAGAGCGCCTATGGCAAAAACCCCCACAACATATCGCTGTTGCTATTTTTATATCTAGAATTCAAGTCTAATGGAAGTAAGTGGCTGTGAGTTACAGTTGTTAAGCATTTAAGCATGTTGATCTCGTGTGTGTCTGCTCGCAATGTGGCGGTTGCCATGGCATCTGCATGCATGATTTCTGTGAAGGTGGTGCTGATTGAATCTATAAAAAGATAAGCAAAAAAAAGATGTTTATGAAACCCTTTTCTGATGAAATTGCTCGTGATGCTGATCTGTTTGTTTTGTTTCAGTCTGCATTCCAGTATTAAATGTTTTTTTTACTGGTAGATTTTTAGCCTGCTGGATAGTTGATTGATCTCTTATTGATGATTTATTAAATCGCAATGCTCACTGGTGTGAGATGAGAGTGAAAGGCAATGTTTTTACACAGTCCAGATGACACGTATTCTTAGCTTTTATGCGTGCACTGTGTCCCTGAGAAGGTGTTTAATTAAATTTTTAGAAATCAAATGAGTCATGTGGCCTATCTCAAACAATTCTAATGTAATTTCACACATAAATGATTTTTTGTGGGGTAGGGCTGATAATCACTCTCTGTGTTCTCCACCGTGGGTCTGACTGACAGGCTGACTTATTTCAAGTTCAGTTTTTAGACATCAGACTAAATTCTACCACTATCTATGGGACTTGAGGCACATCTCTCCTTTACTCAGGATCTGAGTTTCTTCTGCTTTAAAACTGAGAGGGTTGGAGAGGGGAGAGAGGAGGGAATTTTGGGGGAAAAGGGGAAGGATTTACAGGAACAAGTATAAAGGACACATGGACAAAAACCAAGGGGGCTGGAAATGGGAGGGAGGTGGGGAGCACTGGGGGGTGGGCTGGGATGGGAGTAAAAGACAGGAAACTGTACTTGAACAATAATTACATTTTTAAAAAAGATTTACATTTCACAGAAAAGAAAAAAGAAAAAAACTGAAAGGGTTGGCCCTGAAAACTCTTGCTTTACTTCAGCTGTTAAGTATGATTATGTGTGCACATGTGTGTATAAACCTACATTATTACATGCCCCATTTACTCAGGGATGAGATATGTTGTTGATAAACTGATAGTTCATTTAGGTGTATTTCAATGCAATTTGACATGGATATATTCTAACACAATTTGTTGAAACAAAGAAAATGGCTTTTGGTTTTCTCCTCTATTCACAGATTCGTTATTAATTGTAGAGTAACATACAGCAGAAAGAGACCAGACTTTGGAGTCAGACAAAACAAGCCTGGAATTGAGCTCTGCTACTGATGACTTGTATACCTGGGAGAGACTTGGTTTTGAATCTAGTTAAACGTTCAATGCCGTATTAGAAATGACGGCAGATGCTGGATGTGGATTTCTCTCCAGTGAATTTTATAGACTAAAATATTGAGAAAGATTTTCAGAAGAAGTGTTCGTAATAAAGGTATTCTCATGTGCCTGGAAGATAAATTGAGACTCAGTAGTTTGTGAATCAAATATCCAGTTCCTTTCAGAGGAAAACATACTTTCGGTTACACAGAAATGAATGGCTCAGAACCTCATCTGAACATTTACGTATCTGTTGATGTCATGTGTATTGTCTTAGCAGGAAATGGGGAGGAAATGGGGGCAGGATGGAACACAGAGAGAAGTTTACCTGCTTTGTGGATGCAGCCGATTTCTTAGCTGATCCTACAAGGAGCTCTGGAGTGGGATGGTCCTTGAGATGCCTCAAACTGAGACGAGGGAGGGGAGCCTTTATGCTCTGTCATGGCCCAGTAACAGGCCACAGGTCAGCCTCAGGTTGGGGGAATTCCCAGGAGGCGAGGGCATTGCCCAGTGGGGGCACATCTGGGAGCGTCCAGCTGCTAGGATTTTCAGCAGTGGAGGTGGGGGGGTGGGGGATGGGCGGTGGCGGAGTGAGTGCATTGGCCCTGAGGGGGTTCCAGGGGGAGCAACTAGAACCCGCCATGCTTCTTTCTATCCATACAAAACTAGGCGTGCTTCGTCCAGTGGTCCTCAAAAATGAGCATTTTTATTAAAGTGAGGCAAGCATATTTTCCTAAAGAATGATACCTCATGTTATTATCTAAAAGGTTCTGTTAAAATCTACCCTGCCCCGCCCCCACCCCCGAAAAAATCGTGTATAACTGATACACTCTTATTTCACCGCAGAAATATATTTTGGCATATCACCAAATAATGATATGCAGAATTAGATTCTGTAAAACTTTGGGGAATTGCAGCTTTATAAATAGATTACTAGGGTAACTACTATTTAATAGTGTCAATAATTAGAAAATATTTTGACATTTGGACCATTCTCGAGCAAGAGATAGGAACAGCCACACACAGAGGCCCGTGTACATGCTCACTCCTCGCTCTGCCTCAGCCCTGGAGTTGGACCGACGGCTGCGCTGATGGTAACAAGACAGAAGTTGACTGGTCACTGGAGGGTAGGTGGATGTGCTTTTGCGGCTGCGCCGAGGCCCCAGGTGCCTTGGCGCCTATGGTTGGCTTCCTGGGGAGGCTGCCAGTGCTGGTGATGGGGGTGTCCTTTATGAGTAATGAAAAGCAGCAAAAGCCAATGTTATCAGGCCAGGATTTTAAAACCATAAAAATAGATGCAAAAGAGAGATTTGACCCCACTCAGTGTCAAGACTCAACTGGAACTGGTACTGATGTAGAAGCAGTAGCAAGGTTGCTTGATGCTGGAGCAAAAGTTCATTAGTGGTCCAGGATGCAGATGACATGATGTGTACAGATGTCAGCATGTTCACAGCACAGGGAGACCTGGAGACCACGCACACATTTGCTCAGGGTTTTAACAAGTTAATCAGATGCTACAGACTCCTGGAGAAAGGTTTTGAAGATGAAGTAAAAACCTGCTGCTGTTCTCAAAGGGTTTTTCAGTGTCACAGGGAAACAAATGGTCCATGTTGACTCGTGTTCTTCTGGCTAATGGAATACTTAATGCATCCATTCTTAATAGCCTTTAGAGTGAGAATTTGGCCCAAGAAGGGGCTTCAGCAGCTTTTTCTGTAAAAGCTCTTTAAATTGTGCATAAAGGAAAAAAGATATCACTGAAGTAGTAGCTGAAGTCTTTGGAGAATCAGCATGGATAACAGACTGACGGGACTCTTCCTGCCAATAAACAAAGTGTTGAGGGGGACTTTGGAAGGTGGAGGGATTGAGCAAAAGGGGAAAAGGACTCATGGACACAGACAACAGTGAGGGGGAAGGGAATAAAAGGGGACTAAATGAGAGTGGAAAAAATAAAATAAAACCATAAAACTTATATTAGCCAAAGTGAAAAAAGCATTGAACACTTTACAAGTATGGTACTGAGGCAGGCTTCACAGAGCTTTTGGAATATGTTCAGGATCGGCAAACTGTAAGAGCTCATAAGGAACTCCAGGAAGAATGTCAAGAGCTTCAGATGTCCTGTGGCGATCCTGATACAGGGTGCAGCCAAGGGGGGCCCAGAAAAGATTTGGAATAGTGTCCAAAACTCAAAGTGTACAGGAATATTGGAGGAAATATTAAGATGTCCTCACCCTCCCCCCCAAGGGTCAGTTGGGGGAAGGGACGAATGGAGCAGGGCCATTGAGAGCTGTTTTGCATAGCAACAGTTTTGCAGCTAACCTCTGGAATGGTCATTTAACATATCTATAACCTTTAACTGGTTTCATAGATATGTTAATAGCTGTGGCCAAGTTTTGGGCCAGGGAGAAGTGAGTGCCGGCTACCCAGGCTGGAATTAGGGGCTACTTCTCTGAGAGAGTGCCTGCAGGAGAGGCATGTGGCTTTAGCAGAGTGAGGAACCCCCTCTTGGCCAGGTGAGGGGGAGAACCACACTGTTTTGGAAAGATGTAGACCCCTGTAGCCATTAGGAGGGAGAGCCACGTGGTTTCAGCAGAGTGCAGACCCCCTCTTGGCCAGGTGAAAGGGAAAACCATGCAGCTTTGCCAGAATGGAGATCCCTGCGGCTAGGTGAAGAAGAAAGATGCGCTTTTGGTGGAGTGCGGCTTTGGTAGAAGAGGCCCACGCGGCTTTGGCGTGCTCCCTTTGGCTGAGTGGCCTGGAAAGCAGGAGAGACTTTGACTGGAACTTTGACTGGAACTTTTGACAGGAACTGGTACAAAGAACTCTTGCCAGTGAAAGGTGCCACATGACTTTGGATTAATTGGAGATCCTGCTTAGACAGACGACACAGCTCACGTGCCAGCGACCTGAAAACGGACGTGTGCTCTTTTCCTGATTTACGGTACCCGGAGCTGGGACAGTGGGAGAAGGGAGCGCTGTGTGTGTGTGTGTAGGTGTATACCCTTAAAGACTTTGATATTTTAAGGAAGGCATTAGGCCTAAATAGCATTACATAAACATTTTGTTTCCTTTTCACAAATCTCTGGCATTGAGAGATGTCTTTCCAATTGGTGGTGGACAGAAGAGCCCAATAGATATTAGTATACTGTCCTTGGGAGGGGCCCCTGTTTTCTGAAGTAGTTTTTGGCATCCCTCGGTGGGCCAAGTATTGCCGCCCCCCCCCCACCCCCCGGACCTTTGTTCGGTAACAATCCACGTAAGCATATAATTTTGTACGTCAAGGAAAAGATGAAAACAAAAACAATAGCAGCATGCCAGAATCCATGGTCATTGGAATAGTCTGGTCCTGTGTGATGAGCATCATGGAACAGACAAAAAGAGGAGCTTGTCGCAGAGCAAGCATCAAGCACTGTGAGCGGTACAGCCGTCTGTTTGCTGCCTTTACTACTATTCAAGATCAGCCCGAGCTGGCTGGCTCCCTTTTGGAAGACTCAGGGCTAATGCTGTGATAACAGTTGTTTCATGAAAGCCTTCCAGAAAATAGTGGTGCTTTTTTATAAAGCTGAAGTCCGGGGTGAAGAGCCCATTCTGAAATGGTCTAAAGATGCACATGTTGCAAAGGGAAAATGTGTTTTCCTTGAACAAATGAAAAAGTCCGTGGAGTGGCTCAAAAGTGCTCAAGAGGAATCTGAGACCGAAGCTGAAGAAGGTGACTGAATTTGGAGACTTCACACTCAGTAAAGCAAACAGGAGTTGTAGAGAAAATGTCATGTCTCAGGTGTCCTGGTTCTTACATCTTCCTGCCTCCCTGTGTCAAGCACGATGTCAGGGCTCTCATGGCAAGTTTTATTTTAACTGTCTCTATGGTTACTGGAAATCTTGGGTTTAGTTTCTGAAACTGTTTTAAGTAGGCACAGGAGCTACACGTTCCAACCCAACATTGCATTAGTCCTTTCAAGTTATCTTCTACCTCTCGTCTTTTCTACTGTAATAATGTCATTTAAGGCCACCCACAATGGGCAGTTTACTTGTTTCCTGGGTTTCTATATATACCCCTTTCAAGTTATGATTTTGTTAAAAAATAATCCATTATAAAGATTGCTTGTGGATTAAACTGTAAAAGTATCCAAAGTCTCAAAAAGCAGTGATCTCTGGAACAATTTTTTATGCCCCAAACCCCCTCCCTCAACGAAAGCCTCATCTGCTGTAATTGGATTCGTTAACCTGACCCTTGGGTATTTGGGCCATTTGCTTGCCTGTTAATATTTTCTTGCATTTTTGACCCCAGTTGTCCCTAAGTTCAATTGTTTGTTCTTTGGTTTCATTCTTTAGCAGCTTGAAACGAGGTCTTTGAGAAATCATATGTGGCAGAGGTGGTGGGAAGAAGAAATTTGAGCTTTTTCCCTTTGAGAAACTTCCGTGTTCAGTTTGTATCTTTGCAGGCAAAACAAATGTGTATTCTTTTCATAGCATTTCCAACAGTACCTTAGAGAAGTCTTGCCATTTAACAAATTTAACACTTGTTATACACATAGATTAATGTGAAAAAACTCATGAAACCGTGTAAGAGAATTGATTCTACTAAACCCAGTAAATTACTGAAAATGGTAAGTGCCCACGTGTGCTCATTGGGAGTCTAAAATATAACTCATTTCCCATTGGCTTAGAATATTCAATGTAAAGTGTGGATAATGTAAAGATTAATGATAGAGTTACACTTGGTCATATAGGACCAGCTTCATGTTCTTAACAAATACACTAATGATGCAAGCATCTGGCTATTCATATACCCTATGCACCTTTTTATTCAAAGTTGCCATGAGTTCATTTCTCTTCTATGCAATTGATTACTTTATTTTAATGGCTGCCTTTTCATTTTTGTCTTTTCTTGCCGCTATCCACCTCTATATGCAGACCGTAGAAAACTAAATGTGACCACCCATTTTGGTGGAAAGATTTCATCTTAAAAGTGAAGGTTTGGGAAGTTGTTATGGTTGTGGAAAGAAAGTATCTTGGAATAGTGCCAAGAGGGAATGAGTTGAAATTTCCCCCTTCAGAGGTGCCATTTTTATGGACCAAGAATTTGGTGTTCAACAGTTCATCTGGAGGGAAAAACATGTAGCAGAAAATTTGGAGGAAAGGTGTATATGACCTTAAGAAAAAGAGCATGATTACTGATACCATTGAGAATGGGGTAAAAATGTAACTGAGTAGCTTTGATAAAGTTTCCATGCACAGGCAAACTGTATTCACTAGATTTCTATGTAGTGATCTGCTTTACTTTGAAATTTGTAGTCCCCAAAAGACATTTTTTAAAAACAAAATCCATCTTTATGCTTAAGTTATGTGAGTCAGTCTTCTTTGTTAATTTTTTATTTTTGGTAAATTCCATGTTCATGTCCAGTGGTAACTACAAGATACACGTTCAGGCATCTCTACTACATAAGCATTACATGATTGCTTTTCTCATCCTTATAGCTCCCAAACTGTAACACCTACACAGAATTCTGATGTAGCAAAAACTGCATAACATTTCTACGACCAAATCATTGCCTGATGCGGGCACTCACAGTGTGCCCTGTCTATTATCTACTTTGTGGAGTGAAAGGATGGGTACTCTTCCAGAACTACATTAAGGCCTTTGTCTGATCAAAGCCTTTTCTTCATAATGACAAAGTAGTGTTTACTTACTGTAATATTACAGTAAGTGGAAGTCACCAGTGACAGTATAAAGAAAGGGAATGCTTTCTGAAAAGACCGCAGAATCTCATGTTGAATTGTAAGTGGCAATTTTGGAACTCAGCTGCCAATAACAACCTCTGGTTTCAAATATGTAATTTTTAATACATATGCTAAAATTGTACTTGTACGACTGGATGAATGTTGATTTTTTCCTAAGTAGGTGTCAGTTTCAAAGGATATGTCTCTTAGATGTGTGTTTAGAGCTGGGGAAAAAAAGAAAGGAAAAACCAGTTAACTCTGTATTCAAGTTTAGATTATCTTTACCTTCTACAAACTTATCTAAGCATTTGTACATTCTTTTGTTCACTTAGTGATTCATTTATTCAGAAAACATTTACTGAGGGTCTGAATGTTTGCTATAGAAGCTAGAATGTAAACTCCCTGGATCAGGACCTTTTCCTATTTTTTAAACCACTTTCACAGTAAGTATCAAGTACAGTATTTAGCACCAAGAAAAATACTTGCTTGGTTAGTAAGTGCTGAGTGAAAGTACCACCCACTGCACTGGGCACCAGGGGTACAAAGAAAACACAGATTGTGGTCCCCGCATTGCAGAGGCCTATATCCAGTGGGGACCTTCATCACAATGAAAGATTCAGGATGGAACTTACTATGTAAATGATTGCAAAAATGATAGTTCCAAAGATCTCACACTGATGAAATATGCAGTCGGTAATTCCCTTTCCATGTATATATAATACTCAAGACCTGAGAATAGTATTAGTTGGTGGGGGTGGGGGTTGTTTGGATACCACTTTTTAGGGCTTCTGGGAAGGGACATGGCAGGATGGGAAGGAGACTTGGCATTAGTGGTTGGAACATGGCAGAGCCATTATGTCTGCTGCTGATCGACATCCTTTCTAATTCTCTGAGCATGTAGTTAAATGTGCTGAGAGAATTTAGGGAGAGGGAATTCTAGCATTTGGAACCGGGCCCGAACCATAGGTTGATAATGAGATTCTTGCTGTAATTTTTCAACCCTCTGGCTAGTGCTGGGTCTAAAGCACATCTGCCAGCTCCGTGTCTCTCAAACTGCCGATCTCGTCTCCTCCAAATTTTGGCACTTCTTGAGGAGCTCTCTTCCTGCCCAATTCTGCTACACTTCTCAAAGCCAACAGAAGCCTGGCTCTGGGTTGTCAGCAGCTGACACGTTCAAGACAGATGGCTTAGGATTTGAGGGAATGAACACCTGTAGTGTGGTCAAGGCCAGGAAATACTCCAAGGTAGAAATGGAAGATGCTTTGGCAGTAGATCCTGGTCTGTGAAGAAGTGAAGTGAAATAATGGCAACTCTGTTTGGTTGGATTCAATACTATCTTCATGCCCTTGGATGAGCGTGTATACTGTATTAGAAACCTAAAATCTGAGTTGCAGGTTTCCTTTGACATTTCTGCTTTTTTACTGGATTATGATTTCAATCTTCTTCACATCATTTGGCATATCTCTCCTCTCCTCTTCATGAGAATATTCATGACTTATTTGGAAATAGGAAGTAAAAGATCAGCAAGTTTTATGGCTTTCAGTTTTACTTTTCACCTTGCATGCTGCCTCAGTATATTGAAAACTTTTTTCTTATTGATAAAATTTCTCATTTTTGGTCCTATTTCTCTATTTGTACTATTGTTTTCTTCTTTTTACTGTATAAAGGTATGTCCATAGCACTGTGATGGCTTCTTTTCTAAAACAGACTTGGAATTGCACAGCATGGCTAACTACTCTTTACTCTGAATCTCAAAGCTCCCGATGGAATTTTTAAATTAAATTTATTGGGGTGATGTTGACTGATAGGATTATATATGCTTCAATTGTTTATTTCTAAAATACCGCTCTGTATATTGCTTTGTGTGCCCACAACTCAAAGTCAAATAATCTTCAATCCCATGTACTTGACCCACTTCACCCTTTACTACCCACCAGCCGCCTTCTCGCTGGTGACCATCAAACTGTCGTACAAGTTTTTGCTTATTTGTTTTCCTTGGTTGTTCATGTGTTGTTTTCAGTTGTTTTTTGAATCTGTGAAGATTGATTGCTTTGACAGTCATCTCTACACACTTGCATGCACTTAAAAATTTAGACTCAATATGAAATAAATATTCTTGGTAATAGAAGTAAAGTGATAAATAGAATATGGAAAGCACTTTGAGAAGGACTGTTGGCTAGGTACAAATAAGAACATTTGGCTAACCCAACTGTATTCAGCACAGCATAATTTAGTCTTGGGGTAGAACCTGACTTTGACTGGCATTTGTCAAAAGCTTTACACTGAATGTCTTCTCAGTCCCCCCGGTCAGTGGACAGTGACATCCAAAACCCCGGCACCCTAATTTGCCTCGGGTCTCTGGCCAGCCCTGTAATCTTCTGTCTTTAAGGCAGCTCTAACTTAAATATAATTTTTGTGTCAGCAAAACGAGACTTCTGCAGTCATTTTTAAAAAATCTAGACACTCATTTTTCCTCCTCTGTGTTAGATATCATTTTGCTCCAGTGAGTCTGTGGAAGTGACAGTTGTCAGCAGGCACCCTTCCTCCCTTGGCCGTCATTCATCACCCACTGGAAAGGCACTTCCACATTCCCATCTGCCCTTCCCTCCAGTTCTGTCCCTTCGGACATCTTTTTCTGGGTTGTAAGAGAAGGAAAAATGAACACGATCATTCACTTCCTCCTTTCCTCTCCTCCACTTACAGCCGAAGAACTAACTACCTTCTCATCAGAAAACAGTTGCTTATCTGACAAAGTGAAATTCCTCAGCACTTTTTTTCCAATGTGTCTTATTGGATCATGCTACCTTTTTTTCTAATCAATAGCTAATTTAAACTCTGAGTCCTATTGTTGAAATGATAAATGCTCTAAGGTTTTAGAACATCTCAAAAACTGATTATCAGCTATATTTTCCTGAAACACAATTGTTCTCAGTGTATTTCCAACCAACAGAACAGTCCTTAAACAGTAGTAGGTTTTTCTTCGGAGATCCGTCTTCATGTATCTTTAAGCGTGTTTCTAAGGGAATGCAGCGGGGAGTGGAGTGAAACTGTTATCCGAGATCTGAACATACCTCAGAGATATTTGTCTAATAACATAAAATTGAATAAATAACAGATTAAAATCAGCTCCCCTCAGTCTGGGTATGGCCCACAGGGAAGCCTGCCCAGCCTCAGTGCTGTCACTGAGTTCCCTCTTCCAGTGAGACCCCTAGTAGAGACAAAGAGTGTGGCTTTGCAACTCATCAGCCTCGCAACCCAGCTGTGTGATCCTGGGAAAGTTACTCAACATCTCTGTGCTTCTGCTGAAAACCGAGGATACTCACAGCACCTAGCTCATTAGGGTGTTGTGAGTCTGATATTTGCTCACCTGTACATAGCCCTGAGAGCCAGGCACAGCACATGCTGAGCCCTTTGCATGTGACCCTCTATTATCTGACTTAATTTAAAAATGTAGTAACAGGCTATTCAGAGAGAAAAACATTTTGTAATTCAAATTTAGTTAATCAGCTTTCAATTTGGGGTGTGCTATGTGCTGTTTGTTGAGTTGGCTGCCTCTGGACAACCCTGTGACTGAATGATGCATCCTACTCTGTCCTCCACAGCTCTTCTCTTAACACCGACTTTTCTCAGCTTGTTTTTACTTCATTACCTGGAGTGCCAGGCAGGGGAGAAGTAACTTTTCCCAGTGCCCCTCTTTCCTCCTGTCCAAATTTTAGATGAGGCTTAGTTTAAGCTGATGGCTCCTGAGGGAGGTCTAGGCCTCAGCTAAGGCTGCAATGCTATTTACAGGGTGGCCTGGAATAGTTCTTAATCCATGTGGGTTTTAAGAGCCCGAGAAGTCTAAATCTACTTTCAAGTAAGCAAAGCTGGGGATGCTGGGTCAGAATACTTTAAGAGTATGTTTTCCTTTCTCTTTCATTGTATTTCTTCAATGCCCAATCTCTAAAACTAGGTCACATGGTTGATATTTGAGTGTTTTTCATGAAATTTTAAAAAGAATCAAATACTAAAAAGCATTAAAACATCTTTCCCATAATATTGACTTAGACAAGCTAACACAACCACATTTGGAGAAAATTGTTTCTGCTTTCTTGAATAAAATAATGTTGATGATAAGGATACCAGTGGCTATCATTTATTGATGATATATGATTGGTTAGACATTATACTAGGTGTTAGTCAATTTAATATTCATATTAACCGTTGCATCTTTTCAACAACCTTCTGAGGTATTATTCCAACTTTATAAATAAAAAATGAAATTCAAAGAGGCCACTAGCATTGACAAGAGGACAACTAGTGGACTGTGCCTACCAGATTGTCCACCTAACAAGATCACTTTACCACCCTACCCTCTCCCAAATTTCTGTTTTGTTGAAATACCTTCACCCTTCTCAAAATTGAGATGCCTTGTTGTCTCTTTTATATGCCTTTTTTTTCTGCTTGCTAGTAAATTTATGCTTATATAAAATGCCTCTTTGGACTCCAAGGTATTAGATTATTTGATGTTATTATTCTAATGTATGCCCTTTCAAGATGCAGCCACAGAGGAAAAGGATTTTGCAAAGCTCATGCATTTCCAGATGAGTTTATAAATAGAAGCAGCATCACCCAGTCTCTTGAAATAGAAAGACATCAAGAGAGAGGCCATTTTCGGGATAAGGCCTCTCTTATCTTGACCAGGTCACTTCTTGTTATGTCCTCATTGACGAGTGAAAGTAATTGATCCCCTCTGTCTTCTGAAGGTTTACTGGATGCTGTTGGTGACAGCGAGAAGAAACAAAATTCTGTTAGCCTCTTCCCATTCATTTCCTCTTAGTAGCAAGATAAAGCCACACCAGCAGCTTAAAGAAGACAGTAGAATGATTTAGCCCACTTTTATTTGATTCAACAAACATCAGTAAATGATTAGTCAGGCTTCAAGTGTAAAATACTGTAAAGCACATTTACAGCTTTAGGTCATATTTAACTCACCAGCAGTGATAATAGTAATTCAGCACAATCTTGCACTGACTGAGTCCGCAATAAAGGGTGGAATGTTATATTTAAGATGTGCACCTGAAAACTAGCAATCATTCAGTCCCAACTACTTTTTTAAAAAGTCAAAACAAAACACTTTCTAAAGGTATTTCTTAGCTTCTTCCCCATTTGCAATTTGTATTGTGTGTGTTCTTTCCACCTCTTTTCACTTTGGAATTATTTATTAGGGAATTCATGTGAAAGACACAACTGAATTAAAGTTCACAGTCTTCTGACTCGTCACCTGCCTGACCTCAAGCATTGTAATTCGTGGGAATGTACTATAGCAGAAAAGGCAAGGGCTTTGAAGGTAAACAAAGGTTGGAATTCTCGTCCAATGACCTCTCAGCTCTAAAAAATAGAAACAAGAATGATGCATGCACAGGCCAGCAGTGCCCGAGGCATCATGGATGAAATATGAGGCAAATTCACAAGGACTACCGAGTTCTGTGGAGGGAAAGGGACGGCATGGCCACTCCCCCAAGGGGAGAGCACACTGACCCTTGCCTAGACAGGCTTTTATTGGGTTTAATCTGTGCAGGACTACAGGTACAGCTCATTAATCATTGTCAGGTAGTAAGGATCAACAGTAGATACCATACAAAGAACTATTAGGGCTTATTTTGAGTCAGGGTCTATCAGCTAAAAGGCTACAAAACTTTGGGAAACAAGCTCATTTCCTGCCTGGACCTTTAACATTTAACTAGGAGCATTCTTAGGAGGGCAGGCTTCATAGGATCTTACATATCCTCTTTCAGGCCTGATCACTCAGTAAACCTGCCATTTCCAGCATGGGGCTGCATTGCCCTCTGTCATTGTTTCAGGCTTAAGTCAGGCAGAGGAGGCAAGATAGCCAAGGAATTAGGAGAAATGAGGACTCAGGCTTCATCAAAGCTGAGGGATGAGGGTCCATCACCCCCTTTCTCCATACTCCCCAAGTCCTTCCCTGGGGCCTCCACATGTTCATGCCTGTCTTAGGTCATTCCCCCCTTGGGAAATCTTACAGGTCATTGGCTAACTGATCAAGCATTGGGGGCCAGCTATGAATAAAGGAGCAGAAGCAGTGCTCCTGCCAGGGAGATACACTTTGTCTCCGCATTGGCTTATGGTCTGAAGGTCGCTCACTCAGCCTTAGCAATGGTGGGGTTACAGCTCCTGAAACCAGGCAGGGCTGTTCCCAACACAAGAATCCCATCCTTGTGTGCCTATTAAAAGACTGAAGTAGGATGGGATATGTAATAGCCTAGGCTGATGTCTGATGTACATATGTATTGCTTGTTATAGTTGTGATCTTTTTTACCCCCCATCATTGCCCATGAGTCCTGGTCCTAAAGAAGACCTGAGTTTCATCGTCATATGACAATATAGGTCTCAAAGTCAGAGTCCAGACTTCAAGTTTCTTGTCTAACATTTACTGACTTTTTCAGCCTAGAGTTAGTTTATATCTCTTCAGAATCTTTAAAGAGATAAAACTATTGATCATAATAATACCTATTTCTAGAGTTGTTTTACATGAGATGATGCATATAAAATGCCGTTCACATACAAAGCACTTAATACATGTTTAATGTTAATACTATTAATGGGAAAGATGTCACTCAAAATGGCCTTACCTAATAATAATAATAAATAATGACCTTTTACGTGGCAAATGCAGTTCTAAAGATTTTTATTTGCATTAAGTCATATAGCTCCCTTAACAACCTGATGAGGTAGATGTTACTTACAAAATCCTCATTTTTAAAGTATGTTATTGATTATGCTATCACAGTTGTCCCATTTTTTCTCCCCTGTACTCCCCTCCACCCTGCAGCCCCCCCTCTACCAGCACTCCCCCACCCCCCTTAGTTCATGTCCATGGGTCATACATATAAGAACTTTGGCTTTTCCATTTCCTATACTATTCTTAACCTCCCCCTGTCTATTTTCTAGCTACTGTTTATGCTACTTATTCCCTGTACCCTTTTCCCTATTCTCCTTCTTCCCTCTTCCTGCTGATAACCCCCCATATGATCTCCATTTCTCTGATTCTGTTCCTGTTCTAGTTGTTTGCCTAGTTTGTTTTTGTTTTTGTTTTTAGATTCAGTTGTTGATAGTTATGAGTTTGTTGTCATTTTTCTGTTATAATTTTTTATCATCTTTTTCTTAGATAAGTCCCTTTAACATTTCACATAATAAGGGCTTGGTGGTGATGCACTCCTTTAACTTGACCTTATCTGGGAAGGACTTATCTGCTCTTTCATTCTAAATGATAGCTTTGCTGGATAAAGTAATCTTGGATGTAGGTCCTTGCTTTTCATGACTTTGAATACTTCTTCCCAGCCCCTACTTTAGGAACTTCCAGGACAACTTTAAATGTTCCAACATCCAAATCATAGGGTTACCAGAAGAGGAAGAGCAAGAAATTGAAAACCTATTTGAAAAAATAATGGAGGACTTCCCTAATCTGGCAAAAGAAATAGGCTTCCAAGAAGTCTAGGAAGCTCAGAGAGTCCCAAAGAAGCTAGACCCAAGGAAGCACAGACCAAGGCACATCATAATTATATTACCCAAGATGAAAGATAAGGAGAGAAACTTAAAACCAGAAAGAGAAAAGGAGACAGTTACCTACAAAAGAGTTCCCAAAAGACTACCAGCTGATTTGTCAAGCATCCCCATTTTTAATATGATAAAATTTGAGGACAAAAGAGACTAATTTTCCAAAAAGTTCATAGCTAGAAAATGACAGACTAGAATTTGAATTCTGTCTGTTGGGTTTCAGGGTCCATATTCGTAATCATTTACTGTGTCTCATTTGCCTCACATGTCATTTTGCAACAGTGCAGTGAGGTAGGTGGAGACTGTGCCATTGTTTCTAATTTTGGAAGGAAGAAACAGAAGATCTGAAGGGCTGGGCTTCTTGGTGAAATCGCTCTCCTCAGTTCCTAAAACAAAAAGCTAGCCCTTCCTTCAGAGCTCCCAAAAGATCTCAAAGAATTCTTGACCATGTATTTTCTGTGCATATGGGGAAGAATGGGAAAGAAATTGCCTGGCAATCTTTTGTCTTATCTTAAAAATTCACCTAATTTAGGTTGCTTGAATATAAAAAATATCTTGAAATTTTGGGGTGCTGAGTGTAATGTGTGCTCCAAGAAAATGTGTCATGTTTTTCCTGCATATTTTGTGTCTGTTTAGGAACTTGGCCTTAAATATAAAGTTACCAGTTCTAAATTATAAAGCTTCTCAAGCATCAGTAGGCTCTATCTCACTTAGTATCCGCATTCGGGACCTCTTTTTAGGCACTGAAGATGTCACCTAACAATATGCGTTAGTGAAGAGCCAAGATGAGCCAATCATCCCGGCAGCCATCCTGATGAAGCCGTAGCTCTCACACTGAACTCTTGAACCTGTAAGTTGGTTGCTGGAAAAAAAAAACAGCTATTAGCACGTCTGGAGTCACTTATGTTGAATGAAAGTCATTCAGGACTGGTGAGCAAATCCCCTCCTCATACCTACTCCTTCCCTCACCCTAGGTATTCCAGTTTTGCTAGAAAATTGTAGTTCTTTAAGTGCTGTGTGCCTCCTCACACCTCCCAATTTTGCACATGCTTTTCTCTTGCTTTGGAATATCTTTATAAGTTCAAAATCCGTCTTATGTTAATATGGGCTTTTTAACCTCAAAATGTTGAATAAATTTATAATGCCCAATAAAGAGAATGAGGAGGGTGATTTAGTAATTCAATGTAACAAAAGTTTATTGAATTTTTTTTAGTGTGAGACAGTGTAGAAGGTGCAAAGATAAATAAGAATTTGAGCCCACAAGCCTTACACTTAAATGAATAAATAACTATTGGGAACATATTATACACCAGTGACTTCACTTGGAGTTGAGAATACAAACATGAGCAAGATGTTTTCCTGGACTTGCAAAACCTCACAGATTTTCAAGGGACTCAAACATATAAACAACAGCAAAAAAAAGCACATTAAAATATGTGATCATATCAGGTAAAGGCATGATAAACCCTGAATGAGGTAGGTGGAGGAAAGGTCTAAAAATTATGGAAAAATCATGGAAAGATATAAGGACCAGACCATAAAGGAAAAAAGTTTGTCTTATGAAAGTGTTGAATAGGACCTTCCAGGGAGAGAAAATGGCATGAGCAAGTTGCCATTTATTGAGGGACCCAGGAAAAGAGCCCATACCAGGAATTAGATGTATACAAACTGATGTATACGAAGGCCGAAGAGCAGAAGTTATATCTTTGGTTTGGTGATGATCACTCCTTACTCATGATCAATAGGGGATGGCTGCTGCATCCTCAAGGTTAGACAGTGGATGTAGCTCAGCTTCTATGAGTCTTCACATCTGTAATGCTTACTTGTCCACTGCCCCTGTGGGAGAAACAAGGCATCTTGTTCCCCTTCAACCTTCCAAGTCTTGCATTTCTATGTCTTATTGGCAGAATCTCCACTGTATTCACAGCCATAGCTACAGCTTTCCTTCCTATTCAGTGTGGGGTGGGAAAAACATAAAAAGGGATGGAAACGGATGCTAAGATGTATACATGAATCAGGCACGTAGAGATGGGGATATTAAGACGAATAAGACGTGGGCCCTGCCTTCAGGCAGTTCTCTTTGTCAATTGTGCTAAATCAAAGTCACATTTAATACCAATCTTTACAGGAAATAATTTAAACATTAAAAAAAAGCTAGCTAGATGTTATTTGTAGAATTTACCATGCTTTTACCACAGCACCAACAAAACCCCGTTATCTTTAAGAATCAGAAATGTAAAGCCATCTGTAGTCAGTGAGGCTCTGGGTCTTTTTTTTTTAAGCCAACATATTAGAAAGTATAATCAATAAGTACTTAATACAATTTGAACTGAACTCTCCAACTACTTAGAGAGAAATATTTTGTTTTGTGCCAGGAAGCCTGTTTGGCAGATTGTAATGTCAGAAGTAGTGAGAAAACATAAGTCACCTTGAGAGCTGATTGAATATAATAAATGATTAATGGCAAATTTGTGGTTCCTTTAATGACCATAGCTAAATCAAATCGAATTGAACCATAAATTTGGATGCTTTCTGAAATTGGGTCATGTAACAGTAAGCTTCATAAAGAAGAAAAATCAATTTTGTAATATTACTATGATTAGACTCATAACTCATGATTTGGAGTTTTTATTTGAAGATTTTTGACTATCTATTTTACATATTTGCATATATTTAATTGGGATGGCAGGGTTCTGTAAATGTAATCTCAGAGGGTTCAGCCAAGAGCCATACACTTTCTTTCAGTTGATTTTATTTCAACAACATGCACTAAAACCAGCATGGGTTCAATCATTTAAGAGTAGAGAGAATTTAATGATCATTTCGTGAAAAAAAAATTTGGACTAGTTTAGCCCTCCATATTAATGCCTACTTAAAATTGGTTGAATGGTTTCAACAACTCCAGATATTTGATGGTATCTTATACTTCCATGAGGATCAACTTGGCAAAATGGTAGTCATGTTTTGAGACATATTCCATTGATGCATTGACCTCAGGATTTACTGCAACTACATAGATACTATTTCTGAGGCTATGCTGTCAAGTTCTAGTAGAAATTTTTGAGTAAAGAAAAATGGTCTTCTAGTGAAGCATTCAGGGGTTGAAAATGTGGGGAGAGTAGGCTTGGAGAGATACAAATTTGCAGCAAAGTTACCCCTGCTTCACGGTGAGATTCTACCAGGAGCCAAGAGCAGCTGTAGTCTTCCTGATCTCAGAGCTCCTACCCATTATCTAAAATGTTTCTCTAGAGCCCGCCATGTGCAAAGGCCCCAGAGGAAAATGTCAGATGACCTATCCCTTCTCTTATGTGTTCAGATCCAAAAGTCAGAGGTCAAGAGGAGAGTCAGCAAAAGGGATTAGGGCATGGAGAGCAGACTTGAGAGAAGGAGGTAAGAGATGGGGCGGGTAAGGGCATCTGTACCCAAGTGGCAGTCATTCTTCATCTGTCAGTGTAGTGAGCACTGTAGAGAAAGACTTTTTGGTCAGCCAAATGTGATACTAATAACTGACATTTGACTGAAATGTGTATTAAATAAGTTTGTCCTCTCACAACCACCATATTGAAGCTCATTAGGCAAAGAGAGAAAATTGGGTTGGGAAATATCTTGAAAACAGCAAGGGTGGAACAGGAAAAATGGCGGCGGAGTAGGACGGAGCGACTCCAGTTCTCGTACCCCTGGGAGAAAATCCTAGCAGATTTACTGAAGAACAGCGCAATCAATCCCCCAACCAACAATTCCCCAGCGTTTATGAAACTAAGAGACCAGAGATAGTGATGAACTAGACAGCTACAGGTTGTTGGAGTCTCAGGGACGTGAGTAAGGACGGAGGCAGCCAGGCCGGCGGCCGCCATTGGCCGGTGCGTAAAGACCTCGGAACCACGGCTGCCGAAGTAGTCAGAACCCAGAGGCTTCCTTCCGTCTGTGCCCAGTGACAGGGTCATCTGCCACTGAGAACTCATCGGGAGCCCAGCAACCCTGAGTAAACTCAAGGGCAGTGGCGGCAGCGCGGCGGCAGCGGCAGTGGCGGGACGGCAGCCATTGGATGGCATGTAAAGACCTCGGAGCCGCGGCTGCTGCAGCGGTAGGGGCCCAGAGGCTTCCACCTGCGCCCAGCGACAGGGGCATCTACCACAGAGGACTCATTGGACCCCAGCACCTGTGAGTAAAGACAAAAGCGGCAGCAGCAGGGCCGGCTGCCCTCGGCCAGCCCAAAACGCCTCAGAGCCGCCTCTGCCGATGCGTTAGGGGTGTAGAGGCTTCTGTCTGTGGCCAGTGCCACGGAGGACTCATAGGGAGCCCAGCACCCAGTGGAACGTCGGGCTGGCTGCGGGGTCCCTGGAAGAGCTGGCTCCCTCCCTCACCATCTAGGCGGGGCTGGGTGGCAGAGACCTGTCTGCCTAGGTGTGCAGGGAGGGTGGCAAGGACAGGGGGCCATGTTCAGTTGCGATCTCTGTGGTCGCCAGCCCACCAGCCTGCCAGCCCAGGAAATTTGAGAGGAGCATTGTCCTAACCAGTCAGGTTGGGGATTGGGCTGGGCTGAGAGGCACGCTTTCTGGAGAAGTTTTTACTGGAAAGTGGACTGAGGTGTTCTCCTGTGAAGGCAGCTTGACTTGCTTCTCACCCAGCCACAGGACTGGGAAGGACCAGTACCAGATCCCGTGGGACCCAGGCAGCCTGTCGGGTGGGCGGATGCCCACACCCCAGTCTGGTAGCCTGGCTGGTGGGCGGGTGTGTGCCTGGGCCTACAACCCAGCCCATAGAAGGGTCCTGCCGAAACCAGAAAAACCGGATTGGACAGTTTGAAACCAACAAAGAAGGAGGGGTTTTTTTTTGGTTTTTAACTTTTTTAAAACTTTTTTCAGTAATCGTATATATTTTTTAATTTTATTGTTGCTGTATCTTTCAGTACTTTGTTCTTCTCCTTTCTTTTTCCTGTTTTAGTCCTTCTTCCTTTCATTCCAAACTTATTGCTTTTTCCTCACTTCTCTTGCCCTTTTTTTGTGTTTGTTTGTTTGTTTGTTGCTTTCTATACCACTGTAAATACTTCACAACACATCTCTTGGGTCTTAGCCCACTTTACAGGTTCCTGAATTCTATTACTGTAGTGATTAACTCTACTTGCTCACACGCTACGTCTATTTACTATTCTTTACTCTCACCTTACCCCAAAATCTGACCACCCGCAACCTCACTGCTTTCTAGATACAACTCACAAGCCTTCCCTCCCCAACAAGAGACTTATCTTTGGTCTATCCTTTCTTAAAAGTGGCAAATTGGGTTGAAGATTACAGTTAACACTGTATAGAGCCTAAAGATCTTCTATCTCTTCTCTACCAGCTGTGACTGTAAATATCATAAACTACTCTCCTGCTGTCATAAACCATTTTGCCTCCCCCTCCAGCTGATCACACACACACAAAGAAAGGAGTAGGTGGAAGCAGAGAACATCAAGATACCTGCAGGAGACTGTACCACTGAATTTCACAGGAATTCTACCACAGAAGTTCACACCATAAACCTAGGGAGTCAGAACAGATCAATTTAAGAAGCTGAAGCTAACAAGAAGAGTCTCATAAGCAATGGGAAGACAAAGAAACAATGCCCAAATGAAAGAAAAGGTGGAAGTCTCAGAAATAATGTTAGATGAAAGAGAGGCAAGTCAGCTATCAGATATTGAATTCAAAGCACTAGTTATCAGGAAATTCAAAGAGCTCACAATGAGCTACCAGAAACTAGAGGGGAGCTACCAGAAACTAGAGGGGAGCTACCATGAGCTCTCCGCAAACTATATCAACATGAAAAAGGAAATAGAAACTATCACCAAAGGACAAGAGGAAATGAAGAATACAATTTCGGAACTGAAGAACACAGTAGAAGGAATGAAAAGCAGGATCGATGAGGCAGAAGATCGGATCAGTGAGTTGGAGGACACAGTAGAAAGAATCTCCCAGAAAGAGCAAGAAAGGGAAAAGAGGCTCAAAAAGAATGAAGATGGACTAAGAGAAATGCAAGATAATATGAAACGTAATAATATCCGAATAATAGGAATACCAGAAGGAGAAGAAGAAGAACAAGGGATAGAAAACCTATTTGAAAGAGTAATGATGGAAAATTTTCCTAATTTGATGAGAGAAAAAGTTACACGAATCCAGGAATCACAGAGAGTCCCATTCAAGAGGAACCCAAAGAGGCCCACTTCAAGACACATCATCATTAAAATGGCAAAATTTCAAGACAAAGAGAGAATCCTAAAGGCAGCAAGGGAGAAAAAGGAAGTAACATACAAGGGAGCCCCAATAAGGTTAGCTACTGACTTCTCAATGGAAACACTCCAAGCAAGAAGAGAATGGCAAGAAATATTTCAAGTAATGAGAACCAGAGGCCTACAACCAAGGCTACTTTACCCAGCAAGGCTCTCAATCAAGATAGAAGGCCAAATAAAGAGCTTCCAAGACAAAAGAAGTCTAAAAGAATATGCCTCCACCAAACCAGCTCTACAAGAAATACTAAAAGGGCTGCTTTAAGGAAAGGAAGGAAAAGAGAGAGACAGAGAGGAACTGTGGTACAAAAATGGCAATGAATAAGTCCCTATCAATAATAACCTTGAATGTAAATGGATTAAATGCTCCAATCAAAAGACATAGAATAGCTGAATGGATAAGAAAGCATGACCCACACATATGCTGCCTACAGGAGACCCACCTCAGGACAAAAGACCATCACAGACTAAAAGTGAAAGGCTGGAAACAAATTTTCCAAGCAAATGGACAAGAAAAAAAAGCCGGGGTAGCAATTCTAATATCAGACAAAATAGACTTCAAAAAAAGGGCCATAAAGAGAGACCCAGAAGGTCACTTCATATTGCTCAAGGGAAGAATCCAGCACGAAGACATTAACATCATAAATATATATGCACCCAACATAGGAGCACCCAAATATATAAGAAAAATCCTAGAAGACTTCAAGAAAGATATTGACAGCAACACAATTATAGTAGGGGATTTTAACACCCCACTGTCAAAAATGGACAGATCTTCCAAACAAAATATCAACAAAGATATAGCAGCATTAAATGAAACTCTAGAAGAAATGGACTTGACTGATATATATAGAGCGCTTCATCCCAAAGAAGCTAAATACACATTCTTTTCAAATGCACATGGAACATTTTCAAAGATAGACCACATGGTAGGACACAAAATGAACCTCAACAAATTCAAGAAAATTGAAATCATACCAAGCATTTTCTCTGACCACAAGGGACTGAAATTAGAAACCAACCCCACAGGAAAAAACCCCAAACATCCAAAATCATGGAGACTGAATGGTATGCTATTAAACAACGAATGGGTCAAGATTGAAATTAGGGAAGAAATCAAAAAGTTTCTGGAAACAAATGAAAATGAACTCACAACAACCCAAAACTTATGGGACACGGCCAAGGCAGTCCTGAGAGGGAAGTTCATAGCAATACAGGCTTACCTAAAGAAAATAGAAACATTTCAAACAAACAACCTAACCCGACGCCTGCAAGAACTCGAAGAACAACAACAAAGACAGCCCAGAGCAAGTACAAGGAAGGAAATAACCAAGATCAGAGCAGAATTAAATGACATAGAGACCAAAAGCACAATTATAAGGATCAATGAATCCAAGAGTTGGTTTTTTGAAAAGATAAACAAAATAGACAAGCCTTTAAGTAGGCTCATTAAGAAAAGAAGAGAGAGGACACAAATAAACACAATCAGAAATGAAAGAGGAGAGATTACAACTGATACCACAGAAATAGAAGGGATTGTAAGGAATTACTATGAAGAACTGTATGCCAAGAAATTTGAAAACCTAGGTGAAATGGACAAATTTCTAGAAAAATATAATCTTCCAAAACTCAATGAAGAAGAAGTAGAAAGCCTGAACAGACCAATAACAGCAAATGAAATTGAAGCAGTAATCAAAAAACTCCCATCACACAAAAGCCCCGGACCAGATGGTTTCACAGGAGAATTCTACAAAGCGTTTAAGGAAGAGCTAACCCCTATTCTTCACAGACTATTCCAAAAAATCCAAAATGATGGGAAACTCCCAAACTCTTTTTATGAAGCGAGCATTATCCTAATTCCAAAACCAGATAGAGACACAACAAAGAAAGAAAACTTTAGGCCAATATCACTGATGAACATAGATGCTAAAATCCTCAACAAAATATTGGCAAATCGCATCCAACAATACATCAAAAAGATCATACACCATGACCAAGTGGGATTCATCCCAGGGATGCAAGGATGGTTCAATATCCGCAAATCAGTAAATGTAATACACCACATAAACAAAAGCAAGGACAAAAACCACATGGTCATATCAATAGACGCGGAAAAAGCTTTTGATAAGGTACAACACCCATTTATGATAAAGGTACTCAGCAAAGTGGGAATAGAGGGAGCATTCCTCAATATAATAAAGGCCATATATGAAAGACCTACAGCCAACATCATACTGAATGGGCAAAAACTGAAAGCTTTTCCACTAAGATCAGGAACAAGACAAGGTTGTCCACTTTCACCACTTCTATTTAATATAGTATTGGAAGTTCTAGCCACAGCAATCAGACAAGAAAAGGAAATAAAAGGCATCCAAATCGGAAAGGAGGAAACAAAACTGTCACTGTTTGCAGATGACATGATAGTGTACATGGAAAATCCTATAGACTCTACCAAAAAATTGCTGGAACTAATAAATGAATTTGGCAAAACAGCGGGATACAAAGTCAATATCCAGAAATCAAAGGCATTTCTGTATACTAACAATGAATCAGCAGAAGCAGAAATCAAGAAAAAAATCCCATTTGATATAGCAAAAAGAAAAATAAAATATCTGGGAATAAATCTAACCAAGGAGGTTAAAGACCTGTATGCAGAAAATTACACAACACTGAAGACAGAAATCAAGGAAGACACAAACAAATGGAGACGTATACCGTGTTCATGGATTGGAAGAATTAACATCATCAAAATGTCCATACTACCCAAAGCAATTTACAGATTCAATGCAATACCTATTAAAGTACCAATGGCATATTTCACAGACATAGAACAAACACTTCAAAAATTTATATGGAACCATAAAAGACCCCGAATAGCAGCTGCAATGTTAAGAAAGAAGAACAAAGTAGGAGGGATCACAATACCTGATATCAAACTGTATTACAAGGCCACTGTAATCAAAACAGCCTGGTACTGGCATAAAAACAGGCACATAGACCAATGGAACAGAATAGAGAGCCCAGAAATAAACCCAAATCTCTACAGTCAATTAATATTCGACAAAGGGGGCAGTATCATAAAATGGGGTAAAGATAGCCTCTTCAACAAATGGTGTTGGGAGAACTGGACAGCTACATGCAAAAAAATGAAACTCGAGCACCAACTTACATCATACACCAAAATAAATTCAAGGTGGATAAAAGACTTAAATATAAGCCATGACACCATTAAAGTCCTAGAGGAGAACATTGGCAGGAAAATCTCAGATATTTCACGCAGCAACATTTTTACTGATATGTCCCCTAGAGCAAGGACTATAAAGGAAAGAATAAACAAATGGGATCTCATCAAAATAAAAAGCTTCTGCGCAGCTAAAGAAAACAGCATTAAAATAAAAAGACAACCAACTGTATGGGAAAACATATTTGCCAATGATACCTCAGACAAAGGTTTAATCTCCAAAATATACAAAGAACTCACACGACTTCACTCTAAGAAGACAACTAACCCAATTAAAAAATGGGGAAAGGACTTGAACAGACACTTCTGCAAGGAGGACATACAGAGGATCCAGAGACACATGAAAAGATGCTCAATATCACTAGCTATCAGAGAGATGCAAATTAAAACTACAATGAGATACCACTTTACACCGGTGAGAATGGCTATCATAAACAAAGCAATAAACAACAAATGTTGGAGAGGGTGTGGGGAAAAGGGAAGTCTGGTCCACTGTTGGTGGGATTGCAGACTCGTACAACCATTATGGAAAACAGTATGGAATTTTTCTCAGAAAACTAAAATTGGACTTGCCTTTTGACCCAGCAATTCCGCTGCTGGGATTGTATCCTAAGAACCCTAAAACACCAATCCCAAAGAACCTATGCACCCCAACGTTCATAGCAGCACAATTTACAATAGCCAAGAGTTGGAAGCAACCTAGGTACCTGTCAGTAAATGAATGGATCAAAAAACTATGGCACATATACACAATTGAATTTTATGCCGCAGAAAGAAAGAAGGAGCTCCTACCTTTTGCAACATCATGGATGGAACTGGAAAGCATTATGCTGAGTGAAATAAGCCAGGTGTTGAAGGACAAATACCATATGATCTCACCTTTAACGGGAAGCTAAACAACAAAACAAACAAGCAAGCAAAGTATAACCAAAGACACTGAAATAGAGAACAGGCTGACAGTGACCAGGGGGGAGAGGGGAGGGAATCTCAGGGGAAATAGGGGAGGGATTTAGAGGAACATATATAAAGGATACATGGACAACAACTGATAAGGGTGGAAATGAGAAAGGGGGGGAGCATGGGGGTGGGATAGGATGGGAGTAATAGAAAACTGTACTTGAAAAATAATTAAATAAAAAAATTGGAAAAAAAAGAAAACAGCAAGGGTAATAATTATTATATGTTATAGAGGCAATAGTCTTCAGCTGAGTTAAATATCAGCAACCCCGTTCAATGGGCTGCAGAGTGTGATTTGCCAGATTCTCCACTGATCATCCTAAGAGACAACCAGCATCTCATCCAGTTGCTCAAAACCTCAAAATTCCAGTCTTCCTTGGCACGTTTCTTCTTCTCACAGTCCTCCTCCATTATTTTAACAATCCTTCAGGATCACCTTCAGGATATACCATGAATCCTACTCTTTGGTTCCCTCATTCCCAATCTCATCCTATTTAGTGTTGTCAGTGGACTCTTCCCTGGTCTCTTTTCTCACACGGAAACCAAAACTTAAAATGTAAATCTGATTCTGTCTCCCCATGACACTGTAAAGGTTTTCAACCTTCAGTAAAATAAAATCAAAGCTTTTGACACACCTCTAAGCTTCAGGTGACTTGCCCTACTTCTCCCAATGCTAACTCATTATTCTCACACTTACTCCATGCTATTCTTTGAGCATCTCAGGATGTTCCCCACTCAGAGCCCTTGAGCTTGTTTGTCCCTTCCTGGAATGTTGTTTCCCAGATAAGTGTGAGCCTTTTTCTCTCCCGTTATCTCTGTTCAAAGGCTGCATCCTTAGAGAAGGCTGCTCTGGTCTCCTGTTTAAATCCCTCGTGATGCTCACAATTACATCCTTACTCTGCTTGCATTTAACCTGTTTTGTACATGTATAACTTGACACTATGTCTTTACTTAGTTAGTGCTTTTTAATTATTATTTGTAAGCTCCACAGATGTAAAGACTTCAGCTCCAGCTAGAACAGAACATGATCCACACTAAGTAATAAATGCTTATTGAATAAATGAATGCATACATTTTTACTTCAAATGCTGCCTGTTTTACCCTTAGATGTTAACTACCGGGACTCTTGTAGGCAATGAAGTTTGAGAACTATGTTTTTGATAATGTAGCAAGAAAGACAAGGTATTACATAATATACTGGAACAATTTCATCATTCCAGCTGCTCCCGTTGTATTAAAAAGGCTCCTCTGTGTTTTGACCTCACCAGAGAGATCTATAATAAGTGGTTTATGTCCATAAAGACACAGAATATTATGTGTATATAGTCACTTTGACACTTTTCAGAAATTTAATATTATTTTTTTAATGTTTTCCAACGTTTTCTTTCACTTGTCCCAACGCCAAATATCAGTGATTCTCTAATTTCAGGTCCAATATTGACTACAATATTAAATCTTTTTTCCCCTTGGAGTAGTGCCTTAAGGGTTCATTCTGCAGCAAACAGCTTAAAATAGAGTTGCACAGAAGATCATAGCAGCAATACACTTGAAAAGGATTCTAATGATGGCAAAAAGCAAAAAGTAAAGTTCAGAGGAAAATTGCCAAAATATAGAGAAGAACTTACCTTCTATAGATATCTTTTTAAGACCTTTCTATGCTAGCAAAAACTATCACCCCACAGAAAATTTATTATTCCCAGAAGCAGAAGAGAAAGATACTTGCATATGGTGAGCTTAACATTCCTAAATATATTTTTTCTCATTAGCTCTTTATAATTTTTTTCAAAATTATTTTCACTTTGCGTCTAGGCAATAAAAATCAGAGCCAATATTTCAGTGCAAAGTTTGTGGGAGGAAAGGGGTGTTGGAAATTAAGTTAGAAACCCTAGATTTGAAAGATTTTCTCTTCTGCTTAAACCTACATGACCTCAATAAACCATTTAATGCAGTGGATTCAGATTCTTCTTTGCTACCATATTTGTTCACCCTTCCTTCCTGGCATGACCATTTGACCAAAGTTCTCAGTGTATTGTTTTGCCAGGGGCGCTGTAACAAAGTGTCACAGTCTGAGTAGCCTAAACAACAGAAATTTATTTTTGCACAATTCTGAATGCTAGTAGTCCAAGGTCAAGGTGTTAGCTGAGTTGGTTTCTTAGAATGCCTCTTTCCTTGGTGGCCATCGCTTCCCTGTGTCTTTACATCCTCTTTCCTATGCATTTGTCTCTGTTCAAATTTCTTCCTCGTATAAGGTTATCAATCATATTGTGTTAGGGCCTACCCTAGTCGCCATGCTTTAATTTAAAGTCACATCCTGAATTATTAGGAGTTAGGGCTTCAGCATACCAGTTTTGGGAGGGGACACAATTCAGGCCATAATACCGATAATAAGCAGAAGTAATTGTGTGCAACTTTCATTTCATCCACTTCAAAGGAGCTTGTCCTAAATTTGTGTCTGCTTTTCCCTCTTGCTGCCTAGAAATGGCAAAGACTGGGTCCACCTGGAAGGCCTCATGTTGGACGCCCAGTCATGGGGATTGCCAAGACGTCTTCCCCATGTGGAGACTCCCTTCTCAACTTGGACTGTGGTGGAAAACAGAAATAGACTTGAGTTTGTTAGACCCACCTCACTGATGTCTGTTTGTTACAGTAATTCATTGTTCACTCTAAAATATTTAACTCAAAATATTTTTGTCTGAGCCCCCAACTTTTGTCATCTCAAAATGGGAAGAGAAACTTGCTCAGACTGTTGTGATGAAAAATGACATCTGTGTGTGTGAGTACCCAACACGAAGATGGCATTAAACCTCTCATGGGAATGGGTTTCTGCATTCTACTTGGAGGGGAGCCCTATTGTGTTAATGTATACAAAATTGCTTTATATGTTAAAAAAATCATCACTCAAATATGAGAGTTTATTGTTATTAACTTCTTAACCTCTAAACTCTGACAGAATTTAATGATAAGCTTCAAGAAGTCTTTGAAACAGAATTCTCAGTACATGTGATTATCTTTCTTCTTCCAAGAGCACAACATTAAGAACCACTGAATTAAAGGGCCTAATCAGGCTGGCTAAAATCCAGCATCTTCGGGGATTGGCACAAAGGTTGTTCCAGCACAGAACACAGCCTTACAGGACAAGGATGGAAGGGCCACTACTGAAGGAGGATGAGAGAAGTTGATGGAAAGCCTCACAAAATCATCAGGATGCTAGTCACAGACATTTGGAGGTGGAGATGGAGGGATGGACTGGTTCTGAGGGAAGGTGCTACAGCTTGCCCTCTTTGCTTCAGAGTTCACCTATCCTACTGGTCCTTGATCTCTTCAGTCTGGCCTCCCCTCATTTGCCTGTCATATCTCATCAAAAAGGTGCCATCAAAGTACCATGTTTTTGGACCATAAGACACACCTAGGTTTTAGAGAAGGAAAATAGAAAAATATTTTGAAGCAAAAAAATGCGGTAAAATATTTAATAACATAAATAACATAATATTTCACCAATGTAAATCTAAATGGAACTCAACAGCACCATTAACAACCATTATTCCTCCCAAATTTGGCAGTGGGGGGACTGAGTCTTATCGTCCAAAAATGTGGTAACATAGAGATTTTTCTAGTTCAACACCCCCTTGTGTTGAGATAAAGCTGAGATCTAGGGAGAAAAAGGGAGATGCCATGGCCAAGGTCACACTGCTAGTCAGTACAACCAGGCTGGAATCTGGCTCTGTCTTGCTCTGTCCAACAAGCTACATCAGTTACAATGTCATTCCCAAAGGAATTAATAGTCCCCAGAGTGACAATGTTCCACCAACGGGAGACAGCATAGCTCCACCACTCTACCACTTTCTCCTCCATTTCCTCCTCTCTCTTCTCCCCGTCTTTCTCTATTTTCTATTTTTATCCAAGTTAATGACGGCCACAGTTTGAAGAGTCAGCTGGTTTTATAGGCTTGATTCCCTACCCCCTCCACTTTATTTCTTCATCAATTATAGAAACCACTTTCTCTATTGTCTGATTATTTTGGTATTATCATCCAGTGCTCTAAATAACATTAAAGTTTGGTCTAAATAACATTAAGCTTTCAATTTTGGTCATCGTGTATGAACTTCCCATTTTCAAAAATGAATTTTTTTACAATGTCATGGTTTTATTGAAGGTAAACCTCTGTGAAAACTCAGTTAAATTTTACATTTGTGTCTCTGGTAGGTACAACAAAGGTTTATCTCTAGAACAATGGCTGACATCAGGATGTTTTTAATTCGTGTAATTTCTAAGAAAAAATATGAATATATTTTATAAAAGCTGAAAACCAAAATATTTTACTGTCGCCAACATGCACATGGTTTCTGCATTCATGAATTCTAGTGGGAATGTCACTGGAAAATCAAATATTCATTGAGTTCACACTTAATCTGTTTCTTCAGTAAAAGTTCATGGTTGTTTATGTCGTTCCTGCATTTATGGAAGATTTAGGAATAAAAATCTCATGATGTTTTCTATATAAAGTAAGGCATTTACATTAACTAAATAGGGCTTTAAAATTTATTGAATTTCCTTATTGGGTAAAGATGAATTTTTAGCATTTTTTTCTCACTGCCTCTTACCACACATGCATATGCCTCTTGTCCCCACCTCACTCATGCACCGATCTGGAAGTTTAGCTGCGTCATTAGTTTATAATCACATTATTATGACTAGAGTTGTGGAATACAGATACCGAGAATATGGAATCTGGAGCCAAAATGCCTGTTCAAAACCCATCTATACTGATGACTAGCTTTGTGACCTTGGATAATTCACCAAATTCAGTTGCCTTACCTGTAAAATAAAGAAATACTGGTACCCACTTCGCAAGTTTGGGTACTAGTATTTCTACTAGTACCCAAATGAATTAACACATTTAAAGTTTTTAGAATCATGACTGCACCTGAAAGTAATACTTGCATTTTTTCAAAGCTTAGCCATGTTACATATGATCCCCTTTATTTTGCTGAGGAATGTTTCCTCTATAATTGGTGGTTGTCTTGTCTTTTTATACAAGTAATTTGACCCCAGATTTTCGAAGGTGTCCAAATCACCTCTCAAAATAGCCAGGTGCACTCCTGGGCCATGGATTTTACTGTCCTGAAGTCTTTCCTGGGAATTCTGGAGCCGCTCCAACAGGGACGTCCCTTTTTAGGCCTCTTTCACAGCGGCCATCTGGTGGGTTGCACCGCACTTCCATTCTGGGAATTTCTGTAGCTTCTTCCCAGTTGGAATGGCTTGTTTCCTGTAACCATGTCTTTTGTCTTCTTCTTTAGAAAGAGAATGTACGAGATAACTCTTTGAGAGCATCCGTGTCATAGAAGGTTTTCATTCTAATCTCCCTCTTAATGGATAGTTTGGTCCACTTAGCTTCTCGTGTGAAACTAATTTCCATCCGGAATATTAATGGCATTTCTTACTTGCTTTCTAAGCACTACTTTTGAGAACCAAAGCGTCCTGATTTCTGATACTTTGCATGTTTCTCTGTGTGTGTGTTGACCTGCTTATTTTGCCCAGGGTCTTGTGAGGTCTTCTCTTTGTCCCAGGGGTTCTGAAATCTAGTTATGTTGTGCTCCTTCTTTGGTTTGAGTTTGTTTTTTAATTTATTGTTTGGGGGACTAATGAACTGTTTCAGTACAAAAATCCAAATACGTATGTATTTATTTATTTAGATAACTTTCTTTTCTCCACTTTCTCCTCTCTTTCTAGAACATGTATTATTCATATTCTGGAGCAATTAAACTAGTCCTCTGATTTTTTTAATATATTTTTTATTTATTTTCAGATAGAGGAGAAGGGAAGGAGAGAGGGAGAGAAATATCAATGTATGGTTGCTTCTCATGTGTCCCCTGCTGGGAACTGGCCTGCAACCCAGGCATGTGCCCTGACTGGGAATCAAACCGCGATCGTGTGGTTCGCAGGCCCACGCTCAATCCACTGAGCTACACCAGCCAGGGCTGGTCCTCTGACTTTATAACTTTCTTTTCTGAGAGAGAATCTCAACTTGATATTGCAAACCTCTTTTAATGTTATTCATTCAAACTATCATATTTTAAACTTTTAAGTGCTCATTTTGGTCTCTGTTGCTTTCTGTTTCATTAACTTCTGTTCTTGGTTCTTGGTTACAACATTATTTTTCCTTCTTCATGAACTGATTGGATTCACCAAAACCCCGCCAGGAGGGTTTCAGCCTATCCACCAGCTCCCTGAGAGCTGAGTGGGAGGGACAGGCAAAGGATTCCCATGTCCANAGAGAATGTACGAGATAACTCTTTGAGAGCATCTGTGTCATAGAAGGTTTTCATTCTAATCTCCCTCTTAATGGATAGTTTGGTCCACTTAGCTTCTCGTGTGAAACTAATTTCCATCCGGAATATTAAAGGCATTTCTTACTTGCTTTCTAAGCACTACTTTTGAGAATCAAAGCGTCCTGATTTCTGATACTTTGTGTGTTTCTCTGTGTGTGTGTTGACCTGCTTATTTTGCCCAGGGTCTTGTGAGGTCTTCTCTTTGTCCCAGGGGTTCTGAAATCTAGTTATGTTGTGCTCCTGCTTTGGTTTGAGTTTGTTTTTTAATTTATTGTTTGGGGGACTAATGAACTGTTTCAGTACAAAAACCCAAATACGTATGTATGTATTTATTTATTTAAATAACTTTCTTCACTTTCTCTCTCCTCTCTTTCTAGAACACCTATTATTCATATTCTGGAGCAATTAAACTAGTCCTCTGATTTTATAACTTTCTTTTCTGAGAGAGAATCTCAACTTGATATTGCAAACCTCTTTTAATGTTATTCATTCAAACTATCCTATTTTAAACTTTTAAGTGCTCCTTTTGGTCTCTGTTGCTTTCTGTTTCATTAACTTCTGTTCTTGGTTCTTGGTTACAACATTATTTTTCCTTCTTCATGAACTGATTGGATTCACCAAAACCCCGCCAGGAAGGTTTCAGCCTATCCACCAGCTCCCTGAGAGCTGAGTGGGAGGGACAGGCAAAGGATTCCCATGTCCACGGTGTACAAGTCTACACTGTCCTCTTGTTTTCATTGTGGCAGCTCCAGCTTCATTTGCCCTGGTATCTTCCAGTCCAGCAATCTTTATTCTATCATCTCAAAAAACTAAACTCCAGACTTGGCTGACATAGGGGAGGGAAGAGGCCTAGCAGCCCAAATAGAGATCTGAGATTCTGATAGTTTCATAAACATATTTTCAATCAATTATCTCCTTTTTATCCTGCAAATCACCCCACAGTTGACATGATTTATATTGCTGGTTCCTAGGCATTGGGGAGCTGTTTTGTGACTGTTGTCTTACCCTTCTCTTTTCTTATCCATGGAGACTTAGGTGTTAAACTTTTTCTTTCTTTCCTGTTGTTCACTAGTGGGGCTCTAGGGGAGAGCAACGGTGAGCATGAGCCTGCCACCCTGGAATGGAAACCTATGGTCGTTATTTGTGGGTAACCTTACCTCCACGGAAGGTCAGAATCATCTCTAATTAGCTTCACCCAGAGGCTAGGCATTCACTCTTTATGTGACCCACTGGGAGTTTTTTGTATTTAGTGCCCTTTTATATAGTAGGAAATAATCAATATCTATAAATCAGGATATCTGAGAAGACCAAATGAGGTAAGTATGTACATACCTCCATATATAAAGTTCTTAGCTCAGAGTCTGGCACATATTAGGGATTCGATAAACACCAACTCCTTTGCATCCTTTACAATGAGATCATAAAACAATTTTTAAAAGACAGGTGAAGCTGGTATCCCTTACCTTTTCCTCTTCTACTCATAACCCTAAAGACCTGCTCCTCAAAGCTGCTAACATTCTCTCACTGGGATTATAAAATGCTCCCACATTCAGGTTGATATCAAAAAGACTTCTTTCATTCCTACCTATTTTGTTCATGTTAAGGTTCTCAGTATCAGTAATGAGGTAGGACTTGGCACAACACAGGCCCAGTGTTGGAGACCTCACAGCCGAGAGCCTGGAACTGGGGGTTTACTGGGTGAAACTGGCCCGTTCCAACTGCAAATGAGCTAATAAAGCCTGTGTTAGGAAAACAGAGACTGTGTCCTGGAAAACAGGAGGCTATGAAAATGCCCCGTATTTATATAATGTTGGAGAGTTTGTGTTTTTTTTAATTTTATTGAATCTATTGGGGTGACATTGGTTAATAAAGTTACATAGATTTTAGGGGTACAGTTCTTTAATAAAGCACCTGTACTCTGGTCACCACTCAAGTCAGGTCTTCCATCACCGTACTTTGCCACCCTCTTTCCTTCTGGAATCACCATACTGTACATTTACTCTGATGTTCTCCTATTAAACCGGAAAGATCTTCAGGCCAGGCAGGATTCTGTCTCCTTTCCCCCTACTGCACATACTTGGTGGAGGGAGTTTGGTCAGACAATGACAGCGGATGGTGAGTGTCCTGCCCACATCTTCCTAAGTCTAGCAAAGCTCAGAGCTGTTCCCTGTGACCTTCCGCTGCACCATCTTCCATGCTGAAGTAATATTTCTAAGTAGCTCCTTATCTGTGCTTTTCTGGGGCCCCTCATCTCTTTGTAGCTTGATGAAACAAATGCCTTCTTTCTCTTCCCCTCATCTAGATGCCTTGGATTCCTCCATGAGACTGAATACCTTCACGAAGATGCAGCAGCAGGGAATATCTTCATGCACCCCAAGGACCCAGCCCAGGTTAGAGCCAGATCCTGCTCATTCTGCCCTGCTCACACCCCCAACCAACTACAGTTCCTTGAAACCAAAAATTATGTTCATACACGTTTACTCCTGATAGTGGTAACTCCTGTCTAATTACAAGACAATAAGTAAGTTGTACCCTCAGGGAAGGAGAGAAGAAGAGAAACATCAATGTATGGTTGCTTCTCGTGCATCCCCTGCTGGGAACTGGCCCCTACTGGGAACTGGCCCGAAACCCAGGCATGTGCCCTGACTGGGAATTGAACCGCGGTCGTCTGGTTCGCAGGCCCACGCTCAATCCACTGAGCTACACCAGCCAGGGCTCCCTCATCATTATTATTGAATGCCTTTCCTATTTAATGTCTTTCTTAATGTTTTCCCTTTCTGCTGATCTCTGTGCCTATGTCTGATTTATTTCTTATTATACCTCCGGGTCTATCCTGATACTTAGGACATAGGAAGGGTTCAATTTATACTAGTCAAATGAATGAATAAATAAAAATCAGAAGAATAGACCTCTAAAATATTTGGTAAAGATATTTATCCCCTCATCTAAAGGATGAACATAAAAAAGCATCTGAAAATGAGCACATTATAGGAGAGAGCTCATAAGACTTTAAAATCTATCTGATTCCTAGACTGAAAATTTAGAACTCATGATCAAAATAATGTTGGAAACATTTCAGACGACAGAGACTGAAGGGCTCCTAATTTTTGCTGTGACACTTTAGGAATAGATGTCTATATACGTTGGTAAGACTGAGTAATTTTCCAGGGCCAGGTCATTTGGCCAGGTGAGTCATGGTCTTGGTCATACTGTGTATCCTTCTGTATGTTATTTCATCTTTTATTCATCAAATAGGCTAAAGGACAGACCAAGAACAAAAGGAAATGGACAAAAAGGTTATTTTCTAGGACTCAAAAGGAGGGATATAATCTAACTAAGGAAAGTTAACAACACCTACAAATGGTCCTCATTGTTGATGACATAGTGCATTGTAGCTGGTGAGTGTGAAGCTGAACATCTGGACCAGAAGGGAGAAGAGAAACGGCAGGGTGACTCTTTGAGGGCACTTGCCTCTGTGCAGGAAGTGGGCCTGTGTTCACCTTCTTACTTTTCAGGAGGTGCCTCTTTGAAGAAGGCTCTTTCCCGTCACGTTGAGGAGACTGAGGCAACTCAGTGGATTGCCAAGATCTATGATGGGTCATTAGAATTAAGTTTATTTATATTTGTATGGGAGAAGATTTCACATGTGGTCTCATGGTTTGGAGAGAGAATTTTAAGCTTAGGTGGGATGGGGATGGGGGTGGGAGTTCAGATGGAGGATGAGTGAACTGCAGGCCAGTGCGTGCTTTCTTCTTAAATCATCCTTAATTATGTAATTTGGGGTGAGTCATTTGCTCTTTCTTTTGTAAGTCTCAAAATTATCCAGTTTGTGTTTCAGTTTCGACTTCTATGGTTGGGAGCCTTGTAATTGTTCCAGTTTTAGAGCGACCGATTGTTTTGACTCTTAGGATGACTTCAAGGTGAACCAGGAAGATAGAGGCAAAATAAATGCACAAATTGAAACAGAGAGACATATGGTTTGTTCGCAATGGTGTGACTTTGGGAAAGACACTTCTCTGCGGGAAATGCCTTTCCAATCCCTTAAGATTATAACTCTCATTACTTACTTCGTTCTTGTTGAGATGATTCTTGACACCGTAGGTCCTTGGGAACCCAGCCATGTACTGAATAACCATGACAGAGACATTGAAACTCATTTACAGCTTTAAGCTGTTTGTACGTCCTCCCTCAGAGAAACTCCCCATTTTGTCCCAGACACAGAGTGATAAAGTTAATGGAATTGGCCAGTGTTCTGGCTCTTTGTAGGCTCAAGTGCTGTATTTCATTATGAACAATGGAAATGAAAGTGATGTTATAAAACAGAGCTTTTAATATGAGACCCAAGCTCCCATCCCCCAAAAAGCTTGTTGACATTTTGTTAAATTAATAAAGTGCTTATATTTTTATCACAAGAAAGATTAGCTAAATCATTTATATAATATCTCATTTAAATCCTGTGCTTGATCTAGCTATATAATAAATAATAAATTCTTCATCAATCAATTTTGTAGATAACTAAGGAATATACTGTAGTTTTTAAAGTAAAAACATGGAATCTATTTTATCAAAATCGTTTAAAATGTATTTTGCCTTATTGGATAGGTAGATTGTATGCAGCACAAGTTAATCTTTCCTCAGTGAGATTGTGATTCTTACGTTTGCATTTGTCATGATGAACAATAAGATACATGCATCATACATTTTTCTATGCCTTTTTGCTGATTATCAGCTCTAATTTTTTTCTGCCAATTTTCTGTATTTGGGACAAGTCAGAGCAGCCAGTTGCCAGGATGGCACGTAAAGTCCGTGCCATCATTGAAAGTCCGTAGGCTCTGAATGGAGACTCAGGGACATGATAGGAAGGAAGAGAGCTTTAGAATGCTCAGTCATTGTCTGTGAGGCCTTTGCTGTCTACTTCTCGATTTTTCAAAATCATGCTCTTGATATGTCAGGTGTGCATTATACATACTTATGTAAACCCCCGTATATTGTATGCATGCACGCCTTGATGTGTGTGTGTGAATATGTGCATACATGTACATGTAGAGATCCAACATGGCATAGTGGAAGGAGCGTGGCCATTTCATTATCCAACAGACCTCGGCCAAACCCTAACAACAGTTCCACTTATAACTGTATGACCTTGTGCAAGTTTCGCGTTCTTTCTTAGCCTCACTTTTCTTAGTGATTAAATGGGAATAGAAATATTTAGTTTGTAACACTTAGGGCAATTTCTGAGGCATAGAGCTGTCAAAATATTAATTCATTTTCTTTTTTTCTTCATAAATAGAGATGGTCTAGACTTTTTAGCCTGTATCTATTGTCAAACTCATTGCTACTAGAAATATTGAACTTGTTTGCTATTATAATTAAAAGAAGCAAAGTGATTCATTCTATTCAGTTATTACTTCCCAGCTTATTTGTTTGGACTACTTAGTCCAAGAACTGCAAATACACATTACATGTGCCACCTCTTTGTCTCTCATAAGTGATCATGATTCTATTTCCCACTGCGCCTAGATAAAACCTCAGAATTCTTTTCATCACAATGTCAGCTTCTACAACCAATCCACCAGAACTGGTATGTAAGATGAGACCTAAATCCCTGAATTAGTCACTAGAAGGATGATTTCTAAAATTATAATAATTTTCAGAGACACAGAAGCAGGCGAATTAATAAGAGCTGCCTCCAATGTGTTAGTGAGTAGTGACAAGAGTAAACCCAGGATCTGTTTAGAACAGAACTCTTCCATAGCAGAAGTGGCCCAAGCCAGGAGTGATGAACATTTCCCATCACTCCCTTATCATCCTCCGTCATGATGCCAAGACAATAAGCTTGCTCAGCCCTGACGCTGACACCAAGTCTATCAACTATTCTCATCAGTCCTCAGTCAGAAAGGCAGTCCTGTTTGCATGTTCGTCTCATAATGTAGATGTGTTGTTGCTTTTTGTTTGTTTGTTTACAGCTCTAACATTCCAGAAATATATTATTGATCTTTCAATCCAACCTGGTGAGCATCGCAGGTCCTGTTGTGTGTTAAGCATGCAATTCATCTCAGATGCATAAGGCCCTCTCAACTTTCAAGGTTCTCATAGGCATGTGGAGATAGATACACACCCGCAGACACATCAGTGCTGACCACTACGAGAGGTTCCATGAGAGGAGAAGAGCACATTCCTTCGCTGATTCCTCTGTGTGCTCATCCTCTCCGGAACTCAATAGGCATATAGATGGTCTGGTTTCCTAACTAGAGTGAACTCAGAAGTATATATCTTGGATGTTACTAACTAGTAATGTGTGCAAGCTTAAAACAAATCACCTTCAACAACATCATTCCCTTTAAGTCAGCCAGCCCCGGAGGCTAAGCAGACTCTAGAATTTGCAATAAGACATTGCAGAAATGAGTTCTGTGGCTCATTCTTTTGGAATAATCTTTAAATTTATTTGGAAAGGCTATTTGCAGGCAGTGCGCTAAGCACTGGGGATACAGAGGCTAACAAGATCTATGAATGTCTGAGCAGCTCAGTCCATGGAGATAACCAATATGTAAATAAGTAATTAGCATAAAATGGAGACACCAGGAAGCCCCAGCATTTGAGCTGCTATTGGATGGGTGAGTGGATACTCATCAGGTAAAGAAATGACATAAGGGCATGCATTCCCAGAGGAGGAATTTCAGGAGGAAGCAGCAAGTTGGAAAGCCTCAGAGCAACTTATGAAGTAACAGAAACCTGAGTAATCTGCTCCGTTAGTCCTTGTGGATGAGAAGGAGGGAAGGGCAGGAAGGAGGAAGGAGTGACAACAGGACTGGAACCGAGGTGTGTGCAAACTCAAACAAGTCGTCTTCGTCAGCATCGCGCCCTTCATGAGAAGTGGTGGAGTACATGTCAAAGAGGTTATTTAACCATAAATAAGGGAGCCGCTCAGAAAAGTGCAAGCTTGGACAGACATTATACTAATGGACAGAAATGGAGCGTAGCTGGTATTACATTACCTATTTCTCATGACATTACGTTAAGCTGGTGCTGCTAGTATTTTTCCCTATTTTGTAAGGTATGAAACTGAGGCTCAGAAAGGATGTGGGTTGTACAGCTGGGGAATGATAGCCAGCACATGAACAGTTTTGCTTGTGATCTCTGAACCAATGGGATTAGAGAAGGAGAGATGAGAAACAAGACATTCAAAGGGGAAATTGCAGTAGTTTAGGCAAGAGATGAAAAGAGCTGGCACCAGAGCAGCAGTAGCATAGACGAGAGAAGCACAAACTGGTGGGCTATGTTTCAAAGATGGATGCCCCCCCCCTGCCATTTCCGAAGGTGCTAAGGAATACATTCCCTTTCTTTTCAATTCACCCCTATTAAAAATTGAAAACTCTGTTACCAAGTTACTCACTTTTTTGGCTATTTGCAAATAGAACATTCAAGGGTAAAAAAACTCATACCCACAACAGAAAGTTAAAACAAAAATATTGGAATTAAATTCTAAAGCAGAATTCCAGAGAGTTCTGAATAAGCTCAGTATCGCTGGAATGATGTATGCTCTGTTCAATAATTTTCTCAGTCGTTTTCCCAGTGAGGACCTGCTTTACTGCAGCCCTGCGCACAGTGATGGGGAAATAGTGATGGGCTATAATTCGGCAAGACCCAAATGGAGAATCTTTTGCCTTAGGGTGTAAGCTCTCCACGTTACGTGGCAAATAATAAAGTAACAGGTTTTTTTTTGGAGTGTGTAGGTGTGATATTTCATTAAAATATTTTAAAAGTTATCCTCATAATACCTTTTATCCACACCTCATACTCCAGACAATGTTAACACCAGAAGAGAGGTCCCTGGGATGTATTTTGCACATTTATGACAGAACAGATTGCAGCGAAAGACTCTGCTTCTGTGACAATGGCTTTGATTAACACCTATCAAAATAGAAACATCATTTGCTCACTTAAGCATTTGTTAAATAACCCAATCTGCTACTGAATTAGAAGCCAAAAGTCTCTCTCTCCACATGTGCTGGGAGGACCATTGCTACCTCCCCCTTAGACCTGCAGCTGTGGACGGCCCTAGCCTGCGGGAGGCCTCAGGTCAATTCCAGCTCAAGTTTCTAGGAGTCCATAGACTTAGGTGTTTTGTCCAGAGTGGCCTGTGGTGTTTCAGCCATGCTGTCCCATGAATCAAGTAAAAGATTCCATACTGGTACCCGTTCAGATGGTGCCTGTTAGGAGCAATGCCGTACTTGGTCAAGTCTTCACCGCGCAGGCTAACTATTGCATCATCTGCAAGCAGAGTGAGGACCTGGATCAACAGGTCACATTGATGGGAAGGAGTAACTTACAGAATTTCGTTTAAGTGATGCTCAACCACCTACTTTCTCCTGGTCGAATGCTGGGTACTAATATTTAATTTTAGACGAGCTGTAATTATTAGGATCTGCTTTCCTCATATGTGGTTAAGGTCTGTTTGAAGTCTTCACTCTGATTTTGCTCTCTGAGGCCAAAAAGGAAACGTTCATCACTCCTGAATGACGGGCACCTCCCCCGCTGCCTCCCCCACTGCCTCCCCCACTGCCCCCCCCCACCAAGTCTACATCAGGTCTTCTTTTTCCTCAAGTTGGCAACGAGGTTTCCTGCCGCTCTTCAGGTGACACCATTTCTGGACCCCTTGTCATCCTGAACAGGAATTTCTTGCCTCGCTCAAATTTTTCAGGCTTTCTCATTCAAATGTGGTACAAAGAACTGCATTTAGCAAGTATCCTAAAGGATGTCTGACCAATTAGAAATTATAGGGCAGTATCAATTCTTTACTGTTCCACTACTGAAATCTAAAATATCCTTTGTGTTTATCTGACAGCCACATTGATTATTTCTAATAAAGAGCACTCGTGCCTCAGGGCCTTTGCACTGGCTGTTCTGTCAGGAAAGCTCTTTCCTCATATAGTCACATGGCTCCCTCCTCACTTCCTCCCATTCAGATGCCCCCTCTTCTGCCACCCCCACTGAAGCACTGTTCCTCCCCCACTCTCTTACCCCCTTTCACAGCTGTGTTATTTTTCACAGGGAACTATCATCACCTGATCTATAATTGTTATGTATGTATTATTTGTCTCCTTCACAGAATGTATGCCCCACAAGGCAAGAGACTGCTCTGTTTTCTGCTACATTCCTCCAGTAGAGGGAAGAGAGAAGACACTCAACTGCTTGCTGACTGAGTGAAAATGTGATCAGCTACAATTTCTAGAACATTTTCTCGTGAAATGCTGTGAGATTAAGGCTTTGCCCATTCTTCATGTGGCAGGTAACTTGATTTTGTCGTTTAAAAACAGCTTAGCCCTGGCTGGTGTGGCTCAGTGGGTTGAGTGCCAGCCTGTGAACCAAAGGGTGACCAGTTTGATTCCCAGGCAGGACACATGCCTGGGTTGCGGGCCAGGTCCAAGGTTGAGGCCTTGCGAGAAGCAACAGATCGATGTTACACACATCGATTTTTTACTCCCTCTCTTTCTCTCTCCCTTCCTCACTCTAAATAAATAAACAAAGAAATAACATCTTTACAAGTAGCTTATATTTATTGAAAATATTTAGATAATATAAATTAGCAAAAGACCCACTTTGTTTTTTATACCAACACAATATTGTAATAGATACTTTTTCTAGACCTTTTGTTTTATATTTTTCCTAAAATAATATCATAATTTACATATTCAACTTGTTTTTATACTGTATTTTTTCCTTTTCAAAAAATATTTTTACTAAATAAGACCATAAAGTATTTTACTATGCAGATATATCATAATTTAACACAATTTACTTAACCAGTCATTAAGTATCAGAAATGAAGAATATTTGCAATTTATTGTGAACGTGGTATTGTGTCAGTGCTGTAGCTAGATTTATGGGACATCCATAATTATTTCCTTGGTATAAGAACTTGTTGCATCAAGGAGTATAAAATATACATTACTGCTAACAGCTATTAAAATGTACTTAAGTTTAAAGACTCAGGAATTTTTGTTTTTTGAGAGGTTAAAAAAAGACATTTATGTACTAATGATAAAAGTGTAAACTGACGTGGTTGTTCTAGATAATAATTTAATTATATCTATTAAGCAAAGAAAACAACAGTAAGCTACACGTTCTTTTGTCCTTCAAATTTATAACTTCTTTCCATTGGCCTAAAGGAAAAAATCAAATACATTTTTTAAAAGGTTTGTTCCTTCTGTCCTGTTGACATTTTTTGAATTCTGAGTCCATACCCGACACAGGCACCACTGCTATGAACTTCGTACATTTGATGAGTAAATCTTCTGTCTTTATTTACAATGAGTAGGTTGTAGTTTTTTAACAGACTAGATCAAATATAAAAAAAATGTTACGAACTGCTAGACATCTTATTAAAGCTCTCTTTGTTTTATTTTATTTTGTTTTATGATGATTAATATGGAGAATTGAAATGACTTTAGTTAGAGAGCTACAAAAAAAGAAAGACGAGTTTGTAAAGGAATTTTAAACAAGTAAAATATAAAGGAAGGCAGAATAGTGAACAATAATTTATTCCAATAAAGAATGGTCCGACTCTGGCTCAGGATGCCGTCACCCTTACTGACCTTTCTAATTCACTCCTTCGGCTGCTGAAGGACGTCTGTAAGGCAAATGCTAATCCACGTGTCCACTGAGGACAGAAGAAGAAAACAGTCAAATAAAAGATCAAGGTTTGGATAGGAAAGAACTCCTCACCAGTACAGAAGGTAAAGCACATATTAGAATGTTCTGCTAATAAAGTTTATGCAATTCTTATATCATCTTTAAAAGATTAAATGGGTTCATTGTAACAGAGTTTAAGACTACATAACCACTTCTTCCCTCCCTTTCCCCTAACAAAAAGATAAAATAAAACAATAATAGCCTAAAGCAGTAAATTGTTGTTTCTCACAGACTATAGGTCTAGATGAAACCTGGCTCATATTGCTTGGGGCTGGCTAGTTAGTGCGAAGGGTCTATGCTGGGATCCGTGTGGTGTCCAGCAGGCTCATACAGGCTTCTTCTTAGGGAGGAGTCAGAGATACAAGAGAGAAACAGAGATGTGTGAGCACTTTTCAAGATTCTGCGTGCACCATTTGTTAACGTCCAGTTGTCTACAGCAGGTAATATGACCAAGCCAGTCAGTGTGGAAGTCAATTATCAAAAAGCACAGAGGTAGGAAAATGTAGGGAAAAAAACCTGGGGCCATTAATGTTTTACAGTCATTTATGTGAGACTGTCTAGTAACGTCTCTGGTTCACGGGAGGCCTGCAGTGGTTGTTAACTGTATCAGAGTTTATTAGACCCATGTACTTGATGGCGCAAGCATTGTAACACCTGAAGGCAGAATGATTATTTGAGGTGTCCGCCAAGTTTATGACTGTATGAAGACACACTGGAAATTAGTTTTTGTAACTGTAGGCAATTGACAAGATTGATATGTATCTTTATGTAGGAATTTATTATGGCTCAATTTCAGCATCTTCTTGTGGGCCCATGTTGATAATAGAGATTTTTAATGCTCTCATTTGATCTTAATTGTTGTTAGCCTCCTGTATTATATATATATTTTATATATGTGATACATATATGACACGTCTCATATATATGACTTATGTGTCTTACTACAATGGAAGGTAAAAAAAGAAAGGTGTAGCTGCTTATAAGTACTATGAATGTACTTTCTTCAACAACTTTGCCTGATTGTTTTATTTAGATCTTAGCAGTGGGCAACATCTGCTATGAATATACTCAGTATCAAATGTAGGATTCCACAAGATTAAAGAAAACCAAAAGAAGATCTATAAATAAAGTATCTGAAAAAAATAATATGTGTGGAAAAGCGAAGAAAATGGTTGTTAACTAAAAGCATTTTCAAAATTGCCAAAAGCTGATACAGAAACAAACGTAATATTTGGAGCGAGGGGTGTGTGTGCGTGTTGGATAAAGAAGACATGACTTTCCTCCCTGCCAGGTTCAGTTAGAGGAAGGGAGAATTTGGCTGGTTCACAGCCAAATGGTTGTTAATCGGGAGTTTGTAACATGAGCATTTTTGGTCCAGTGAGAAGAGACGAGAGATTAATTGGTCAGGTCCTCTAGGGTGTGGAAGGATTGCTTTAAACCTGCCTCAGTCTTACAGCTACAGTTGTGGCTCTTCACGCAGTAAATAAAATTGTCTCCTCTCTCTCCTTAGGCATCCTAATAGTCATTAACATATGCAGATTGCCTTCTTTTACTCCGGGAAAAGTCCTTTGTGGGAGTCAGGTCATGTAGTATTATTTCCACTTTACTGATGAGAAAATGGAGGATGAGATGCAATCAGGTAACTTGCTCAAGGTGCACACTAGTTGGGGCTGTCACAAATCCCAGATTGGCTTCCCTCCCCCCACCCCCAGCGTGCTCTCTGTCCCTGCACAGGTCCCCACTCCCACCGAAGGCACACGATTGACTTCCCTCGGCACTTTAGGGGAGGGAAGTGGAGGTTCAGGAGGACAATCAGGCAAGAAATCACTGAATAAATATTGAGGAGAGAAAAATGAAAGGTAGCAAGAACTGAGAACCGATGCAGTACTTTGATAGTTTCATTCGATATGTACAGTATTTTAAAGCACAATTTGGCCCCTGTTAGGTTATAAATACAAGCAGATGAGCACCTTTGGTTTAATACTCACCCTTTTATATATTTATGCTGCTTGCTTGGCTTCTGCAGATTTGATATTGCAACTTTGAATCTGAAGTTAAATTAAAAATGCGATGGCACATTTTTAATTTAAATTAAAGTAGGTCAAGAATAACATATTCTTTCGGGTACAGAGGCTGTCTGGTTCATGGGACTGGTGGATGCGGTGGTTTGTGAGGGTCTCAATGGACTAGAAAACGGTGTGCACATCAAGGCTGAAACCCCCTCGGCGAGCCTGTGGAGAGCAGCATCTCCACTAGAGTGAGGTCAGCGTGGTGTTTGGCGTGTGCTTCACGTTCGTTAGAGAGATCAGAGCTGTAACAACACAACACGTTTCTGAAAACTGACTCTGGAAGGAGGAACTGTCATCCTAATCATGTCACGGAAGTTGGGGACTGTGCTGATCACCAAAGCCATCATGTAGTGGTGAGTTTTGAATTTGATCATGTTTATGTCTCAACTTTGGGCACTTGAGATGTCCCTTGGTCTAGAAAACACTGGGAACAAAGGTATCCCATTTGTCTGAGGGAAGAAGAAAATCTTCATAGTCTTAGCTACCTCCATTTTGCAGACTCCAATATACTGTAGGACAGTGTGTGTGGATATTTTTGCAAAAAGTAGTCATTGAGTTCACTAGAATCAACCACATTTTTCTTGATCTACAGACTCACATTGGATATCATCCTCTTTGAAGTTGTGGATATCTTTTGCCCCTACTAATCACTTTATTCCTCTTAGGTTTTTCAACTCATTTGTCTAATAACACTAAGCTTGTAATAAACACACCCCGACTTTCTCTAAACTTAGAACCCCCTGCTAATCTAAAAAATTAGAAAATTGGCAGAAGAGCCTGATAGAAATTATTTTATTTCCAATGACAGACAGTATGAGCCAACCCTTACATAGCATTTACCATGTACCAACCACTGCTGGAAGTGGTTTACATACAACAACTCTCTCAATCCTTAAAACAACTCTACCCCCAACTTCCTACCACTATTCCTGTTGTACAGGAAACTGAAGTGCAGGGGTAAGGTATTCAGGGTGGTGCAGATTGTAAGTGACAAGGCTGGAACTTAAACCTGGGTGTCTCCCTCTTGAGCTCCTTCTTTTGAACATTATGCTATACCTTTTCCCTAGGTCACAGGTGGCAAACACAAGGCCCGTGGGCCAAATCTAGACCTCCACTTTGTTTCATCTGGCTAGTCACCTTGTTTCTACCCAACAGCAGTGCCGAACTCCTTGCCCCTAGTTAAGGAGCAGTTACATTTATACAGTTCTAAAATTATATTCGGCCCTTTGAAGGCAACTGGAAGGCTGATGTGGCCCCTGGTGAAAATGAGTTTGACACCCTGCCCTAAATGAACTGGGTAAGTCATTCACAAATGTCTACTTAGTGTCCTAACTCAGGTTCATCTATTCCTATAATGTCCTTCTTCAAAGTCTCTGCCTGCCAAGGTCAAGTTCAATTTTCACCTCCTCTGTGAAGCCTTACCTAATTTCTCCTAGCCTCCATTCTTTTGCCTCCCCTTGTCACGACACTTATCATTTGGTATTCCTGTCACTTTACACTCATCTCTGTCCTCTGGAGTATAGTCATCACTTTCAGAAAGAAAAATATCATGTAATTTTTTATATTCATAGATCTACAGTGTCTAGGAGAATGTAATGTACATGGTAGGGACTCACTACATAATGTATTGGACATGAATGAATGAAGATATTTGGAGATGCTTGTTGATTAATAAGAGTAGGTTTTAAGTTTCTTTTAACTATTCTATTTAGTGCTAATCTCGGGTCTAATGGGAAGTATTGTCATTAGATATTTGTTTTGATGACTATAGACATATGGGCCCCTGTTTACTTTAAAGTATTATTGTAATGAGAGAATGGATAACCTTAGGTGAATTTAGGTAGCTTCTTTGATCTTCAGTCTGTTGTTTCTGAATCTTAATTAGCTATTGCTCTCAGTAAATCAGCAGTAACCCATGGGTTATTAAAAAGGAGAATAAATGGTTTGCTGCTTTATGAATCTCACGGAGTGCATCTACATTTCTCATATTTCATTAGATGTCATTATTTTCCAGTAATTGCTGAACCTGAAATAATGACATTATACACACATTGTGTAAGACTTCATCTGTAGGTGTTTCTCTGCACACTTACAGTATGAGACTTCTTTTAATTATTTTCTCTGCAGAGTACTCACTATTTTCTCTGCTGTTGCTCTAGGTATTCAGGACTGAACAAATCAGTTATTAGAAAGGAAGCCTGTTTCTTTTTATGCCTTGCCTGGGGGTCTCAACAATCTCATTATTGGAGGAGTGACTTGTAGAAATGTTTAACATCACTTAGATAGATGTCACATGCTCTCCTAGAATAATGAATGTGCTCTCCAGTACTGAGAAGACTGTGTTTGGGATTGTTTTACTCTGACTTCAGCACAGCCTGCAGTGAGGATTTGGTTTGAATCCTAGCCATGTTCTGGCTCAAAAGTGTTGAATCATTTGACCTTGATAACAAGCTCTACAGAATACATTTACAAGGTAAAGGAAAGAATGATTTACATCAGGTCAAAGTTAATTGCAGTCGGTATTTCCTTAAAAATCCATTCCTTATTATTTTAGCTTATGATAGAATAAATGAACTATTTGGGAGAGAAGGAAGGTCAATGCCATATTTAATTTACTGCCATAGGTGAGCTTCCAATTGGGGACTTAATTTAAAGAGGATTTTAATAAAGAAGAAGAGGTGCCTTATAAATGTCTAATTATTCTTGCCTGTCAGATTCTTTTACATGTAAAAAAGGGACACCAAATATAGGCTTCATGAAAAGGGGCTTGGTCTTCACTTGATTTCTTCTGAATCTTCTTTTCAAACTTTTTTGTACTTCACATTTCCCAAAGCCTCTCAAGCATGTGCCTTTATAAGGGCTACAGTACTTTGCAGCCACCATGTATCATTGTGCTTATCGTATCTTATTGTAATGGCTTTTTTTCTTATACATAGGCCCTGCTAGAAGACCCCTTAGGACAGAGATTGTGTCCTTCTAACATTGTACTTGCAGCACTTAGCACAGAGCCTGGGCCACAGTAGCCATTAGAAAGGAATTACTGAATTAATTCATTAATGGTAATAATAATGCCACATTCATGGTAATGATTATAATTTTAGTGGCTAATTCTTTTCTGCAAAATGAAAGAATTCCAGCTTCTAGTCAGATGATTTTTCTACTGGCTCTACCATGACTCAGCTGCTGCCCAAGTCAAGGGCATGTTTTTCAATTCTCCCCAAAGTCACTTCCTTCAAAGTAGCCATATCAGGATGTGTTTCCAAGGACAGCCTCAGTGCTGAAGACATGTCACATCTCTTGTGGGGGTGGGGAGGCTCTCTCTTTGCTCCACTTTGCTATCTTGGCATTAAAGGTAAAATGAAACATTTCACATCTTTCACAAAGTACCCTCACAACTCACCAAGTTCCTTATAACAAGAGTCTTCATCCCTACCCAAAGCTCCTCTCCCTCTCCATTTTGCATCTGTGTCCATGGTTCCTGGTGGGGTACTCATACCTGGTTCTGGTCCCATACTCCACACTGCCTTCTTATCTTGACCTCGCTGAGGCATCAACTTACATATATCACTTTTTCTTCAGCATGGAAATAAAATGGAATATTATTTCCTTGTTAGTTACCTTTCTTCTATCTATCTTTCTTCTTTCATTCACACAGTCATTCACTCAACAAATAGTTTCTGGATCAATATTATGTACCGAGTGCTCTACTGAAGTCTGGGGATACACTGAAGAACAAAGCAGATGAAATTCCTTACAGTTCCGTTCAGCAACAGGAGCTTAGTTAGGCTTTAATTCCACTTAAATTCCACCTAACTGGGATCCATGCCAGGTCCTGAAATGTGGCACACGGGTTTGTCTCTCTTGCTGAGACCTCAACACACAGAAAACTTTCTGTCTATGTATGTTTTGTTTAATTAGGTCAAGGCATTTACTATGTAGTTTGAGGATTTGTGAACACATTAGAAATAGAGAATAAGAAGGAATGAAGCTGATCATATGAACCTTCTCTTAGGCAAAAAAAAGAAGTGCAGAGGGAGATGAGAAAGACACTCCTTAATTGTTATTAGGAATAATCATCTCCTGAAAATTCTCATCCAATATGGGGAAATAGAGGTGGTCTCCATTAGGAACCCAGGAGACAGTGAAGGACTGGTATCTGGAAAAAAAAGACTAACAGAAGGAGCTGGGCCTCAGAGGTCAACTCCAAGCAAAGATGGTCTCCTAATGGCAGGGTTGATGAAATTTGTTGTTCACGAACCGACAGAGTCACCAGTTAATGAGTCCTTTGGAAAAGGAGATATACTTACTAAAATGAATACAATTTTTTTTGCAAACAAAGCCCAAATTCCTGAAATATTTTCTTTAAAGTTACTTGAAAGCCAGGTGACCTATTTGCCAACAGCCTCAGTCAGTCATGGAGAAAAGCCATTTTTGAAGAGTGACTCATCAGAAGAAAAGTGATTAATAGCTGCACACAGTACAGATTGTGCACAGAGGAAGGAAGATCTCCGATGAGCTGAACGTTCCCTAAGAACTGAATATAGGGGATCCAAAAGGAACTTCTTTGCAAAAACCCTGTTACAGTTGCCACCATCTCTCTTTTGGAAAGCTTCTTACGCAAATGGGAAGATGGAAAGATCAATCACCAAAACTGTAGGAGACAAACCTGAATGACACTAAGTGTTGGATTTTTCCTAACGCTGGCACTTGGAAGCTGTTCAGCTCACTAATCACTCTGAGAAGTAGGCTATAGCCCAAGACTGTGAACTATCAGTCAGCTTCTTAATGACCATGTCACTTACCGAAGGGAAGCGTTCAATGGTGCTCAGAGCCAAGGACATTCTATATGCAAATAAGGTATATAATCAAAGATAATTACTTATAGAAAATTTCGCAGGATTATGTCTATTCCAGAGATAATTTTGTTGATGCTGTTAAAACACTTTAAAACAATATAGTATTCTAATACTCATTTTTCAATTTTTGCCTTTAAAAAAAGACATTACATAATTGTTTCTTAATAGAGTGGATGCTGAAAAATAGATAGCACACATAAGTCTTAGGTATCCAGCTGGATCAATGTATGGGATCACAGTCCATAAACAAAAGTCAACTACCTAGTGGTAATATAAGCCTTTTATTGGCTTAGCCAAATGTGGTAAAATGCCAACAAAATAGTTTCATTCTTTCTTCTATTGTTCCATGTGTACGTTATGGGCCACTTTTGCCATACCCCTGGATGAAAACTTAGATTTATACCGTCGCTTTTTCATCCTATTTCGCTCCTAAAGCTGTCTCATTTCAATAATGGACATGTCTAGTCACCAGCGTCATCATCAGAACTCTGATCTGCAAATACATGTAGAGCTCCTCCTCTCCTCCCAGCGTTAGCTGCCTCGGATCTAAAAGCCTCACTGGGAAGAGGAAGTCAGTTGCCTTCTTCACTATCTTTGGTCAGGTTCTTGTCTTCTCAGTAGCTGAGCTCCTGACCCTTTAAGGTACATCCAGGGAGAGAAGGAATCAGGATAGAAGGGTTATCGCCTCCTGTGGCTGGGTGGGCACCACATTCATGGGCTTTTCTGTGTTTGAGGGAGACTAGAATTGGCTTATTCATTCAACACCTCTACTGTGCTTCACAGAGACTCTCCCTGTGGAATAATAATAAAAAAATGAATATTTGGTCTTTTCCCCAGTTCCTGGCACATAGCTCCTAAAACCTTGGCATTTCTGCAGTCATCAGTGTCTTATGCCAACAAGGTGACTGATGATTGGAGGTGCCTGGATAGCGTCAGGTTTAGGGCTGATTACAGATAGAGCCGCCATGCTAAGAAGGCGAGCATTTTTAGCAGCCCCACTTCCCACCATGCTCCTTTCCCACTTCTCCAGGGAGAAAGGCTAGAGATTGAATGCAGTCACCAGCAGCCAATGAGTCAGTCAGTCATGCCTACTAACGAAACCTCCATACAAACCCTTGATTGACAGGGTTCAAAGAGCTTTCAAATTGGTTAACACCTGGAGGTCCTAGAAGGGCACAGATGCTCTGTGTCCACCCTCCATGCCATCTCCGGTGCATCTGTTCCATTTGACAGTTTCTCGGTTGTATCCCTTACAATAGAAGGGCAACGGTAAGTGTTCTGAGTCATTCTAGTAAATTACTAAATTTGGCAAGGGAACCCTGTAGTTGGTTGGGCAGACATGTGGGCCGCTTATGTACCCCATTTGCAATGCATCTGAAGTAGGAGCTGACTTGAGGAACTGAACCCTTAAACCTGTGGAGCCAGACACCAACTTTAGGTAGCTAGAGTAGGAGTAGAGTGGAACTGCAGGATATATAGTTTCAATCCTTATCAAAGCATTGAAAAGTTGGTTGTTGGTATAGAAAACCTTGACATATTTGGTATCAGAAGTGGTGTCAAGGGGAAAAAAAAACCTCTTGAATTCTGCGAATCATTCTAGTGAATTATTAAACTTGATGAGAGAAACCTAGGTGCACACAAGTTTAGGATGGGCCTCTCAGTAAATGTAAATTCTATTTCCTTCTTTAGTTTAGGCTTGAAGGGTATTATGTGAAAGATTCCTTCCAAAACTGGCAACCAATCTCACAAATTTATTCTCTTTCTTTGTTCCTTGGCTCTATATTGACAGTCCATGGCATCTCCTCATTTAAGAATGTCACCTAATATACTGAGTGACAGGCTTTTGTATTCTGTTTCTTTCTTACTGCTTATCTTCTCATCCCCTGCTTGCTACCCTGTACCATCCCTACCCGCCCTAGAATGTGGCTTCTGTGAGGATGTCCCAGGAATTAGAAGAGTGCCTTGGAACGTAGTAGGCATGCAATAACTACACCTAAATACAAGAAATTGTGCGTGAAGTACCCTTTGGCTGGTGAGATTTAATGATGATTTGAATTTATTAATTATATTTTTGCAAGTCTTACAATTATTCTATAGTAAATACATCCATTGTAATAATAAAATAATATAGTGAGTATATAAAATTATAATGATCTTTCTATCCTTAAGCACTTTTCTATTTCTTGAATAATGAATATCATTGTAAACACTTAGCAGGTGATGAAACTGGACTGATTATAGCAGTTTCAACTTATGAAAGAGTCAGTGGTTCTCCCATTGCCACAGGGCCTTTGTGCCTGACACACGCAGGACCGTTCCCCACGCCAACAGGGGTCAGTGTGTTTGCACCTTAATTGCAACTACTCTGGCTGGTTTCCCCGTGCCCTTCAGCCAAAGAGATCATATACTACAGAGCACACCTGCCTTGCCCTCAGAACATAGGCAAATGTAATAATCAAATCACAATTTCTGATCAAGTATTTTTTGTAAATTTGTGTTCAATTCACACTTAAAAGATGGGCCTCATCTTTTGAGAGCATTCATGTCAATCAAGAAGTCATTTTTAAAAGCTTGTCATAAAACACAAGGGTGATAAACTAGACAACCGTGTATAGTGTACTTATTTATAAAAAACAAAATTCCGTGTCTTTGGTGACATGAGAGCTGATGAATGAATATGTCACAGTTAAGAAGACATGACTATGTGTGGCATAGGGGGTGAGCAAAGTCATGGCCTCGTTTACCTTTGAATGTCAAGCATTAGGCTGTCTTGAAACATCTGTTTGGGGCACTATTAGACATAAACAAGCATGTGTCTAAATCAACTGAGCTTTTCAGTGTCCACCTGTTTGATAAGCTATCAGAGAATATAGGTGTTTACAATCAACACAACTATTATTTGACTTTAAATATGATGTTCTGTAGACAGGGAACTAGACTTAAGTTTTATTCATTTTAGAATCATAGATAATGCAGAGTTGCCATTGTTTTTAACTCATTTTTTAACCACTGGTAATTCAAGAAAATAGAAAAGCATTTTTTAATGTGCTTTTGGGGGTACTTCTTAGTATGCAGGTGAAATGTTTATGTTCCAGTAATTTTAATTCTAGTGTTAATGGAATAATATAATTTAACCTGAATTTAAAACCAAAGCTCCAGCACATTTTAATCATGTGCAAATACTATTTAGTCTCATGTTATTCTAGAAAAATTATGATATTAGCACATTTGCAAGTTTAGCCCACAAATCACCACCTTTATGAAACTGACTGCACTTTCCTTGTTTGAAAGAAGTGTTTCTTTCTTTAAAACACTGTGATATGTGTTTGGAACTGAACCACATGTAGAGTGGGAAGAAAACAGCAGCTCCCATCCTCAGAGACCTCACATGCTACAATCATGAAATACACACATATACATACATAGATATTTCTCATTACAGAAGGGGGTGAGCATAATGAAAAAGCAAAAGAAGAATTGAATGTTGTAAGAAAGACCAGTAGGCAGTGTAATTAAGTGCTGAGACCTCTAAGATGGAGCTATTTAAATATTTCAGCTCACAGGTGTTAGTTAGCCTGGCTGAGTGTGGAGGAAGAGGTAAGCCCAGCACTGCTGCATTCCAGGCTGGAGGCCCCCAGGCCCCGAGTCCTGCACCACTCAGCTTGTTTGAGTGCAGAGAAAGTCAGAGTGGTGTAGATTCAATGGGGGGGGGGGGATCTTTTTAGAATGTTTCAGAAGTAAATCCGTCAAATGCTGGGTTGATAAACATTGAGACTGACTGAGTCATCCTTGCCTTGGACGTATGCCAGTTGCATTTTTTAAACTGCATTTAAAAAAATATTTTAGTTATTCTATTACAGTTGTCTCCTTTCCCCCCCTTTGCCTTCCTCCACCTAGCCCACCCCTGTTCCCACAGTCAACCCCCACCCTGTCGTCCATGTCCATGGGTCATTCATACATGTTCCTTGACTAGTCCCTTCCTCTTCTTTCCACCCTTACCCCCACCCCCACTCTTCCCCTCTGGTTACTGCTAGTTTGTTTCTTATTTCCCTGACTCTGGTTCTCTTCTGTCATGCTTTACACGGCAGGAGTGGGGGTGGGTGGGTGGAAGTTGATTCAAATCATTATAAACATGTTCTGTACTTCAGTCATGTTTATTAACATTTGAAGTGCTTGGAGCTGGCCAAGCACCAATAAAAAATTAATGATAACAGCAAAAACTAATAATTATATAGTTTTGATCTAGGCCATGATAATATTTGTTGATGTTCCTATAGCCTTACTATATACCATAAACAGTTATTAGCATCAATTTGTTCTTTCTTTTGGTCCTTATATCAAAATTACGAAGCAGGTGCTTTTATTACCCTCTTTTTATAGATGAAGAAAATGAGGCACAGAGAAGTTAGAGAACTTTGTAAAGGTCACGCAGCCTTAGAGAGTAACAGAGCTTGAATTGAAACTCACAGATTCTCTTTCCAGTGCCCGTGTTCTTAACCACTTCACTGTGCTGCAGTATGAATTATGTTTACAACCCTAAGTATGAGTGAAAGACAACAACAGGTCTGACTATAATATAGAGGAAAATAAAAACTAAATGGGAATATAAGTAATAAATTCCATTAAGTATGATTTTGAAAATGTGGAGGGTTGACAGAAGGCTTGGGATAGTTGGAGAGAAATCTGTTAATACTTTGTGTAAATTAAAAAGCTCCCAATTATTAACAGCTTCACCTAAAACAAAAACAAAAACAAACTAAGTAAACAACTAGAAAAGGAACAGAACCACAGAAATGGAGATCACATGGAGAGTTAGCAACAGGGGAATGGGAGGAGGAGAAGGGGGAGAAGGTACAGAGAATAAGTAGCATAGACGGTAGGTAGAAAATAGACAGGGAGAGGTGAAGAATAGCATGGAAAATATAGATGCTAAAGAACTTATAAGTGTGACACATGGACATGAACTAAAGTAGGGGAATGTGGGTGGGAGGGGGTATGCAGGCTGGAGGGGAATGGAAGGGGGAAATGGGACAACTGTAATAGCATAATCAATAAAATATATATATTTTAAAAAACTCCCAATAAAAGAAAATTTAAGAAATGGGACCAACTGAGAACACCTTTGGTCAAGAAGTGTCCTAAATCAAAGTCAGACATTGTGGTCAAAGTCATACAGCTCTCCTGCACTACAAGGATGATGAGGGCAGGGTTCACGCCTACCACAAGGCAGACACCGAGTGAGGTTTTGTTGGATGATTGACAGGAACCCCATCTCCTTTCCTGAGAAGTAACTGGGTAACAACGGTGGTACTTAGTCCTGTGTGGGACACCACACATGTGGGGGACGGGCATCCTTTATTAAGAGCATCAGCAGCATCAGTTATGATGGTCACCTTCACATAGCAATTTACATGTGACAAAAGACTTTCCTATGTGTGATGTTACTTTAATGTCTGAAAATTTATTTATTTTGCCCTCACTTTTGTAAAAACAATTTTGTCTTTGCCCAAAATAATATATGCTCATAATGTAAAAAGTTAAGTGGCACTATTAAGCCTATTATTAAAAATAAGGGTCCTCACCCAAGGACTTTTTAAGAAGTTTCCATCTCTACAAAAATAATTTGTTTTAAATTATTTTTTTTTGCTTTTTTTGTATTTATATCCATATATCTAACTGATATGCTTATATTGCTCTTTCTTGATTTTCCCATTTTATTTTTTTAAAGATTTTATTTATTTGTTTTTAGAGATAGGGGAAGGGAAGGAGAAAAAGTGGGAGAGAAACATCAGTGTGTCGTTGCCTCTCATATGCCCCCTGCTGGGGAACTGGCCAGCAACCCCTGGATGTGCCCTGACTGGGAATCAAACCAGTGACTTGATTTGCAGGACAGCCCTCAAGCCACTGAGCAACAGCAGCCAGCGCCTGATTTTCCCATTTTAAACATTATCCATTCACCTCTTAGGAGAGAAGATGAGCAACTTTTTAACTTTTTCTCTCTTCCTTCCTTCTACACACATACATGCTCTCAGGCACACAGTTCCCCTCTCCCTAGCCTGACAATGCAGTTGTCAAGTGACAGTTGTCAATGCTTAGGTTATAGCAACATCTTTAAATTAGTATTGAGAAATTTAAATGTAATTCCCATTTTTCTATTTTTTGTACCAGGTGTCATAGCAACACATTATTCCCCAACCCCCTTTTATTTATTTATTTTTTGCACGAGTCTGTTTGGAGTAAATAATTGCCTAAATTTTTAATGACTTAATTTTCTCTGAATATATCACTAATTAATCCCCAAACTTTTGAACACAACTCGAAGGCTGCTATTAATACATCCAAACTCATCAAGCAGCGTATCATTTTTTTTCCTCCAGAGGGACTCCTTCCTGAAATGCTTTCTTCTCGTTTGCACTTCCGCCCAGCTGACGGGTAGTCTGGCCGCCTGTGGGACCACTGTCACCCCCGCCTACGCACTCCCTCCCTCTGGGCCCGTTCCTTTGGGTCCTGAATCTCGTTTCTCCTTTACATCTCCGGTGGCAGCACATCCTTCAGTGCTTCCACTCAGAAGAACTGCAAGAAACAGTTTTTGAGACAATGTTTATTTTTCATGATAGACTACCATGCTTTCTCGCCTTCAGCACCATGGACATTGGGACCAGATAATTTTTTGTTGTGGAATATGATCCCATTTGTTGTGGAATATGATCCCATGTGGAATATGATCCCATGTTTAGTATCATGTTCAGGGTGATAAACATGTTTATGGAGTTTAGTATCATCCTTGGTCCCTACCTACTACCTGGTAGTTCCTCCCTCAGTTGTGGTAATCGAAGATATTTCAAGACTTCGCTTAATGTCCCCTGGGAAGCAATGTCAGCTCTGATTGAGAATCATCAGGGTTTCTGAGCAAATTAACCATTAAGTCTCGGTTGTTTGGCTCAGCAAATGTTTGTTCTCATGCGTGGTGCATGTGCAGTGTGGGTTGGCACAGTGCTCTACTTTTCATACTAATTTATAAAACGATTCAGGAGCCCAAGGTAGCAGACATGCTACCATTTTTTACCGGCACGATAGTTAAATTCCAAAGTCGAAGGAGCTGAGGGACAGGGTGGGGGGCGCAGAGCTGGCAGACCCGACATCTCGTATCCCGTGGGCCAGGACTAGGCACACACCCATTCCCAATTTCAAGGAATAAAAGGAAAAATAATCTCTACCACTTTTTACAACTCTAAAAAACCCTCCACTTTTCTTTTATCCAGTTAATACTTTGGCTGGGGTTAGAGTTTTCCTTAGGAAAGCAGTTGGGTGCGGCAGATATCATTGACAGCTGGAGAGACCCCTCAGAGGGCTGCCCAGCTGCTGGGCGGTGCAACTGCGGCTGAGCCCACTGTCCGCCAGGCCATGGCACCGCTTTCTTTTTCCTCGTGGGCACACAGATAGACCGCATCTGCCAACCTTCCCGTAACATTTGGCTCCGTGACAGGGTTCAGCCAGCAGGATGGAATAGACGTGATGCGTGCCTGGTGCAGGACAAAATGCCGTGTACAGGTCTCTATTCACTTCCTCTCCTCATGGTGAACCCAGAAGCTGGCGTGAGAAAATGGAAAGAGCTTGAGTCTCTCAATGACACCATAAAGCCCCGCTCCAACCTCATCGGACATTGAATGATTGAATTAAAAAGTTTTGTAGTGTTAACTCACTGAAATTCTAACCTTAGTTATTTCACTGGCTAGTGTGAGTTCTCCTAAGAGAGCACTGGAGACTAGAAGTAAAGTGCTGCCATAACCAGAACTTGGAAAAAAGTCTCTTTAATTTAGTGGTTAGAAGGCGAGGGGCATGAAACTCACGGCAGAAGTGGGAGCCTGGCCCACGCTCCATGGCGACAAACATTTGGTGCCACTGACTCAGGTAATGAGCTGGCAGAGAGACAATACCCCTCCTGTGCCAGCCGCTCTTGGGAAAGTGACGGAGCACTTAGGTGTTAGCGTGGTCATAAACTATTAGAGATTGGGAGTTGCCCGCTTGCCAACAGAAATGAAAGGATTTCAAAGAATCTATAAATAAAAACCTTGAAGGACTGGAAAAAACCAACTGCTTCTATACCACACAGAGTAGAAGACATTATTGAGACATATTTTTAGCATTTATATTCCCTGAAGATCAAGCCTTGGGACAAAGCACAGGTTAAAGATGTGGCGCATTTTAACCTGATATCCTCCAGGCAAAATTCATTCTATTAAGAGAGAAACAGGGAGTGATAAATTATATAAAACGGATTTCAGAACTATGTTTAGAAAAGAGCTTTTGGATTAAAATTCATAACAAATTAGGTATAAAAGGAATGTATTCAACAGAGTAAAAAGGACATACATAACAAGTCCCCAGCTTACATCAAAGTAAACTGCAAAGAGCTGAAAGTTTTTCTTCTAAAATCAGGAATAAAACAAGGACACCACGCTCACCACTTCTGCTCAGTGTTGTGCTGAAAGCCCTAGTTAGAGCAATCAGACAAGGAAAAAGGGCACCCGGATTAGAAAGGAAGAAGTGAAACCGTCTCCATTTGCAGGGAACATGGTCTTATATATAGAAAACCTTGAAGACTGCTCTAAAAAGCTGTTAGAACTAATAAATTCCACAAAGTTGTTAAAGACAAAATTAACATACACTAACAACAAACTATCCAAAAACTAAGAGAAATTTAGAAAATTTTGGTGCTCATATACAAAAGCACCAAAAAATGAAATATTTATGAATAAATTTAACCAAGAAGGTTAAATTGAAAATTATAGATGACTATAGAAAGAAATTAAAGAAAACATGAATAAATGCTGAAATACCCAGTGGATATGGATTGGAAGAATTCTATTGTAAAAAATGTCTGTACTACTCAGTGGTTTACAGCTATAGGGCAATTCTTATAAAAATTCCAACAGCATTTTTCATAAAAACAGAAAAAAATCCTAAAATTCATGATACCACAGAAGATCATGAACAGCCAAAGCAATCTTGAATGAAAAGAATAAAGCTGGAGTCATCATACTACCTGATTTCAAAATATTCTACAAAGCTTTAGTAATGAGTGGCATTAAATCAGACACATAGACCCATGGAACGGAATGGAGAGCCCAGAAATAAATAGTCCAGGCATTTACGGCAAGTGGATCTTCAACAAAGGTGCTGAGAACACACAACTAGGAGAGGAAATAAATGCTGTTGGGAAAACTGGTTTTCCACATGCAGAATGAAATCAGACAATTAGCTTACTCCATACACTAAATGCACTCAGGATGAATTAAAGAGTTAGGTGTAAATTCTGAAACCATAAACTGATGGAAATAAAACAGGGAAGGAGCTTCTCGAAATTGGTCTGGGCAGTGATTTTTTGGATATGACCCCCCAAAACACAAGGAACAAAGCAAAAATTGACTAAAGGAATTACATCAAACTAAAAAGCTTTTGCACAGCAAAGGGAACAAGCAACTGAATTAAAAGACAGCCTGGAGAATGGGAAAAATATTTGGGAAGCATACATCTGATGAAGGGCCAATAACCAAAATATGTAAGTAACTTAAATATCTTAGTAACAACAAAACAAATAATCCAATTAAAAAATAGGCAAAGGACTGGAGTATATATTTCTCAAAAGAAGATACACAAATGGTCAACAGATACATGAAAAAGATGCTCGACATTACTAGTCATCAGGGAAAAGCAAATCAAAGCCATGATGAGACATCACCCCTCACCTGTTCAAATGGCTATTATCTAAAAGAGAAACTACAACGTGTTAGCAAAGGTGTGGATATATGGGTATGTTGAATGCCTCATTCACTATTATGATGTCCCACACAACATTACTTTTATTTTATAGCTCAGAAACAAGGTATTGGCTCATATCTTTTGAATTCACTGGCTTGCCATATACCAAATCACCCAAAAGCAACTAAGCAATTTGATTTGCAGAATGGAATGTTGAAAGGACTGACAATACCTTGCAGGCCTGAGATATGTCCAGTGCAGTGAGATATATTCTTGGAGCCTCTGACTGATTTATGATTCTCCCCTAACCAGAATCTAAAGAAAAGTCTTGGAATTAAAAGGATGGAAATAACACTTTCACCAAAGTGAAAAAATATGACCGGCTAAGAAAGTGAGAAAAATGTAATTAATCTGAACCACCTAAAAATGTGCACAAAACTAGGACCAAGAGGGAAACTTCTGAAATGTCACTGCCGAGGGAATTGCTACAGGAAGTGATAATTAAGATTTGCTACAAAAACTTGCTAATGAGAGCCGTGAATTGGTCTCTAGCTAAGACTGAGAAAGGAGCCCGGAATATTGCTTTCAGCATCCCACTCCCACTGATTTCCCACTGTAGAGCCTAGTTATCCCTAACAGTCTACTTGTAAAGCGGCACACCCTATCCTCGCCATGCATGGGTCTGCTGCTTTGGGGGGTTTAGAGGCGGAAGGGGAAACTGCCCACCAGGTGCACCCCAAAGGTGACACTGACTACAAGTCGTGGATGTCAGCTGGTCATTTGAGTTCTTCACGCCACTGTTAGAAAGTTAAGAAAGGCAGTTAGTTTGTTATCTGGGGTGACTGATCCTGATTTTGAAAGACAAGGGAGGTTGCTGCTACCCGATAGGGGTCTAAAGGGGTCTTTTTGAGCCCAGGGAATCATGGGACTCCCTCCTAGAACTTCTGTGCCTCTGGGTCATAGTCAATGGAAGGCTAAAGCAACTCAGTACGATCAAGACCACTAATGTTTCACTCACTCAGGCTGAGTGCATAGGGAGCGTGCAGCCACAGTTACGGAACTAGACTAGAGCAGCTGTGCATTTTCTTTTTTGCATGTCATATATATGTATATATGTATGCGCGTGTGTGTATATCACATGCATGCTAAATGTATGTTTACATATTTAAACATATATTTTTACTAATTTCCCTTTTATCTCCTCGTTGTATTAAGGGTGTTGGTGGCACTTACCTTATAATGTAGTCTTTAAATTGAGTAAGGGGGTTGTAACTGGGTTATAAGAAGAATGATCATCATCGAGAAATGGATGGTGAGATTCCTGATGAGACTTCAGGTTTCCTGACTTGGGGAGAGGATGAACTTGCCATTATTTGCATGATAGATAATTGGATCCCCTTGATCAGAAAAATGATGTTGTCTTGTCATTCTGAAGTTTAAAAATATGTGTAAGGTCATATGTGAATGCTGGATATCCAAAGGGAGAGTCAATAGCATTTATTGTGGACTCTTAGCACCGTTCCTGCATGTTGAGCCCCTTGTCTGTCTGCAAGATCTAGTTTAGGGAATAGACTTAGCCAGTGACTGGCACTCGACCAGCTTTGGAAGGGGAGAGGGGAAGGTAAGCCATTATTTTCTGGCAGCAGCTCCTGGCCGACGCCTGGGCAGACAGCAGATGTGAAGTTTGCAGTGGTGTCCTGGTGAACTCTGCAAAACACCAGCTTCTGTGCTGCAGGCAGTGGAGTCCTTGGGTGTCAGCTTCTCTGCTCTCCTGTCCTTTCTGAGTTTCTAAAATCTGCCATCAGATTCTTGACCTTCTCTTCCTTCAGTTCTTCCAAAAGTTTGTCTGCATTTAACTCACTATCTTAATTCTCTTCCTACCTAAAGTAGCTATAGTGATATCTGGTCTTTGGACCAGCTGCTGATAAATATCTGACTTCTTTTTTCTTTATAAGACCACCCTATACCTATTCTACATTTAGCCCTGTGGGAGGTGATTTAGGAGACCAGGGAGAAGACAAGGAATAGCTATACATGGTAACTACTTGCTATAGAGCAAAAGCACCCCAAATTTAGTGGCAAACAACAATAACAACCACTTTCCTACGCTCACAAATCTTTTGGGCCGAGAATTTTGACATGACGTAACACCATAGGTTGTTTCTTCGCTGCACAAATTCTTGGCCTCGAAAGATGCATCAGCTGGAGGTAATGTCCCAGCTGGTTACTGAAATCATCTCGAGGCTTTTCATTCATGTGTCTGGTCCCTGGGCCAGAAGGACTCGAGGACAACTGTTCCCAACTGGACTGTGTACAGGTGGCAGCTTCACGTGGCTTAGCTTCCTCACAGCATGGCTGCCTAAGCCACCCGTATTCAGGGGGCTTAGGACTCTCAGCCTGAGTCAGCCCTGTGAAAACTGCATCCTCTTTCACGACCCAGACTCAGAGGTACCATAGGCATCACGTTCACTGAACTCGGTTGGTCAGGTTCAGTCACAGGGCCACCAGGATCCAAGGGGGAGGATAATGCACCCCAACTGTTTGGTAGGAGCATCTAAAAATGTGGGAGCATTTTAAAACTCTGATGCCACCTAATTGAGAAAACTATTATACTCTAAAAACTATGGCTTTTCCTCCTACTTAGAGTGTGTTCTCTTATTACTCAGATCTTAATGTAGATGCTGTGCCTACCGGGCACCCTGACTTGACACCGTATGGCATAGCAGGTAAGCACCCTGACCCTGGCCGCTCAGTTCACATCCAGCTCCACCACCTAATGGCTCAGGGACCACAGCAATTACTTTCTGTGCAAGAGCATCAGTGTGTGTAAGAGGGCTGCAATAGCACTACTTCAGAAGCTCCTTTAAGACTTGTAGTGGATTGAATGGTGGCCACCCACAAAAGATGCTGTCCACTGGGAACCTGTGAGTGTGACCTCATTTGGAAAAAGGGTCTTTGCAAATACAATTAAGGATCTCGAGATGAGATCATCCTGGATTATGGTGGGCCCCAAATCCAATAGCAGGTCCCTTTATTAAGGGAGTGTCTGTATTTGACTTAAATAGTGCTGTGTGAATGTTAGCTTCCTTTTATTGTCTGGCCTTCCCATCACTCAAGTCTATGGCTTTGCTTCGTAGTTCCTATCAATAGTTCAGGTGTTCTCATTTATTTGTTTCCATACTTATTGTCTGCCTTTCTATCCTGGAATGTAACCACCTTGAGAGCAGGGTCCTTGTCTGTCTTTCTCACTGTTGTGCCCTTAGTCCTTTAAAATGTGACAGTAGGTATTAGATGATCACTATTGGCTAAACACATAGATAATCAAATGGATTTGGGGAAAAAAATGCGGCAAAAGTAAATGCTATCCTGCATATTCTAATAGGGTTCCTTATGGGAAATTCATGCTATGGTGGAATAATTTAAAAGAATTCATGAACAAGGTGGAAATTGTGATGGAGCTTAAGGAGAGTGAAAAGTTCAATGTGGCAAAGTGCAAAGTGTGTGAAGGCAGGAAGCAGGTCTTATTCATCCTTATATTCCCACCTTACACTGAGTGGCACGTAAGTAATACTCAAAAACATATCGTTACAGGACAGAGGTCTGGGGGGGGCGCAATATTTGGCCCACTCAGGGATGACAAAAGCTGTTACAGAACAACAGGGGCCCCTCCCAGGGATGGTATACTAATACCTACTGGGCTCGTTTGTCTGCCGCCAGAGGAAAGACATCTCTCAATGCCAGAAATTTGTGAAAAGGAAAGGAAAGGGTTATTTAAAGCTATACAGACTTAAAGTAGTGACCCAATGTCCCCAGTGATATATCAAAGTCCTTTAGGAAAACCACAGACACCCACAGCGCTACCTTCACCCCCCCCGCCCTAATTCAGGGGTACCGTATCTCAGGAAAAGAAGCACATACCTGTGTTTCAGGCTGCTGGCACCATCATCTGTGTTGCCATCCAGGCAGGATCTCCAATTAATCCAAAGTCATGTGGCACCTTCTCACGATCCACTGGCAAGAGTTCTTTGTACCCATTTTCCAGGCAAACTCTCTCCTGCTTTCCAGGCCATAGAGCCAAAGGGAGCACCCCAAAGCCACGTGGGCCTCTTCTACCAGAGCTGCAGGGGTCTGCACTCTGGCCAAAACTGCATGGTTCTCTCCACCAGAGCTGCAGAGACGGTAGGGTCGCCACTCTGCCGAAGCCAAGGGGCGATGCTCTGCTAAAGCCGCATGGTGATTCTCTCTCACGTGGCTGCAGCAGTCCCCATTCTGGCTGAAAGCCTGTGGTTCTCCCTTCTCACTGGCTGCGTGGGTCTCCACTCTGACAAAGCTGAGTGGAACTCCTCTGCTCAAGCTACAACCTCATGGTACTCCTCTTCACATGGCTGTGGGAGTCTTCATTCTGGCCCAAAGCACATGGTTTTCTTCCACCTGGGCAAGAGGGGCTCCTTACTCTGCCAAAACCAAGCGGCTCTCTCTTTACAGGGCTGCGGGGGTCCCCACTCTGGCAAAGCTGCGTGGCACTGCTCTTCACATGGCTGCGGGAGTCCACATTCCAGCCGAAAGCATGTGGTTCTCCCTTCAATGGCTGCCATGTCTGCCTTTAAATCCCAGTGCCAGTCCTCCTCTGCAGCCCCATTTCTGACTCCTCCCACAATCGGCTACACTTGCGGGGACTCCCACATCCTCCCAGCTTTACTGGGCTGCCATAGTGAGTCTGGGCAGGTGTGGCCCCACGGCGTGGAGCCAATCATCTGCAAGCTCTCACACAGGGGCTGTAACCAGGGGGAGCTGCCCCCAGTTACATCCTGGGTGGAAGTCACTCCCTTCTCCCTGGCTCAAAGCATGGCCACAGCTATTTAACATATCTATGCAACCAGTTAAAGGTTATAGATATGTTAAATGACCATTCCAGAGGTTAGCTGCAAAGCTGTTGCTATGCATACAGCTCTCAATGGCCCTGCTCCATTTGTCCCTTCCCCCCAACTGACACCTGTGTAGGGGGGTAAGGGGTGAGGACATCTTATATGTCTTTCTAATATTTCCTGGACACCTTGAGTTCTGGACCCCATTCCAAATCCCTTTTTGCCCCCCGCCCTTTGGCTGTGCCCTGTTACAATATTTTCATTGAATTGAATTTAGACAAGTGGACATTCTAGGAAGTGAACAGTATGAGCACCATACAGAAGGCTTCCTCAATATATACATAAACCAGAAACAAACATTCCAAAGCCATTTGCTTGACTGAAAGTAAGATTGAAAAATCCTTTTCCTACATAATCTCCTACAATTTATTTACTACTGATTCAATTTTATTTAGAAGCAGAGTCCCTTTTTCTGGAAATATTCCCACTGGGAAGAGACACCCTAACATTTACCAAAGCCCGGATGTGTAGCCCGAGATTTCATTGTTATGAAGATAGATAGTTCCCCTGGTTTTCCTAATCTCTGTTTATGAAGCCAATGACTCTTCAATTGGCCTGCTGGTCACATCTTTCCTCTTTTCCAAGCAGCTGAATAAATCTACCCTTAAGTAAATCAGGCTGTTTTTTGCTGTTGTTGTTCTTTTTCTGAATTCTTTGTAGTTCTTTCTCTTGGCTGCACATATGGTTATTGCTTCATAAAGAAAAACAAAGCAAATAGAAATTCCTTCTATAGCTCTAAGCTATAGAAATTCTATGGCTCCAAGCTATTTGTTTTCTAAAACTATTTTCTTTTCTTAGTTAGGTGAGTGGATTGAACTGAGTTTCCAACTCAATTTCTAAGCATTTTCGCACACTGATCATTTAAATCTTCCTTTATTGTTATGGCAGACCAGCAGGTCATTCTCCTGTTTTTTTCTCAGCTGTGCAGTGACCTGTGTGAATAAAACTTTAAAAAGATGCCATAACAAGTAATCAGAATTGTAAACATCTGAAATCACCATACACTGAAAACAACTCTCCCAAAAAAGGCAATCATCTTCCAGAAACACTGAGGTAAGATGAAAACATAAAAAGGAGACATTAGAATACATAAAAAGTGTATACTTTTGCTTCCTGAAGATGGTATTCTCTTTTGTTTTATCTCACAACTATCATCATGAAATAATGTTGAATTTTAATGAGCACAAAATAATTACTTACAATTAATTTAACTATAGGCTCTTATTTTCCTATAGCCTCCTTTTGCCTCAGTTTCATCATCTGTGAAATGGGGATAGTTACATGACTGTTGCCGTCTCTTGGGTTGATTCACTGATAATGATTTTGTGGGTTTTGTTTTGTTTCACCGTATTCTTTGATGCTGTATTTACGTGTGCATATTTACTAAAGGAAAATGCAGAGACATGACATTGAAAAGCAGAGCTAGTTTAATTTCTTTTTATTTTTTAAAGGGTACTAGCTAAGCTTACCTAAAGTGGAAAAAAGAAAGAATGAAATTAGTCTCTATAAAATTTTGCAGAGTGGATCTGTTACCGAACAAGGGGTCCAAGGTGGGGGGCAATACTTGGCTCACAGAGGGATGCCAAAAAACTGCTACAGAAAACAGGGGCCCTCCCAAGGACAGTATACTAATATTTACTGGGCTCTTCTGTCTGCAGCCAATTGGAAAGACATCTCTCAATGCCAGAGATTTGTGAAAAAGGAAACAAAATGTTTATTTAATGTTATTCAGGCCTAATGCCTTCGTTAAAATATCAAAGTCTTTAAGGGTATACACCTACGCACACACACAGCACTCCCTTCTCCCACTGTCCCAACTCCGGGTACCGTAAATCAGGAAAAGAGCACACGTCCGTTTTCAGGTCGCTGGCCCGTGAGCTGTGTCGCCTGTCCAGGCAGGATCTCCAATTAATCCAAAGTCATGCGGCACCTTCCACTGGCAAGGGTTCTCTGTACCAAGTTCCAGTCAAAGTCTCTCCTGCTTTCCAGGCCACTCAGCCAAAGGGAGCGCCCCAAAGCCACGTGGGCCTCTTCTACCAAAGCTGCAGGGGTCCGCACTCCACCAAAAGCGCCTGTCTTTCTTCTTCACCTGGCCACAGGGATCTCCATTCTGGCAAAGCTGTGTGGTTTTTCTCTTTCACCTGGCCAAGAGGGACCCCTTACTCTGCTGAAACATTGTGGCTCTATCTCTAATGGCTACAGGGGTCTACATCTTTCCAAAAACAGTGTGGCTCTCCCCCTCACCTGGCCAAGAAGGTGTCCTCACTCTGCTAAAGCCACCTGGCTCTCACACAGGTCCTGTCTCAGAGGATCAGCCCCCAGTTACCTCCTGGGTCCAAGCCACTCAATTCTCCCTGGCCCAAAACTTGGCCACAGCTATTTAACATATCTATGAAACCAGTTAAAGGTTATAGATATGTTAAATGACCATTCCAGAGGTTAGCTGCAAAACTGTTGCTATGCAAAACAACTCTCAATGGCCCTGCTCCATTTGTCCCTTCCCCCAACTGACACCTGGGGGGGTGGTGCTGAGGACATCTTAATAATATTTCCTCCAATATTCCTATACACTTTGAGTTCTGGACACCATTCCAAATCTCTTTTTTTGCCCCCCCCCCCCTCGCTTGGCTGCACCCTGTATCAGATCATCCTTGAGAACTGCTTTGCCGAGCTTGCATCTGAGTGGTGGGAAAGGATCCTACGAAGATGTTGCTTTAATTCTCTCTGCTGAGCAGTCTCCACAAAGGGCCAAAGCAGATCTGCTGGGGCACCTGTGCTCAGGCTGGGACGGACTGATAACCTCTGCTCAGCAGAGGTGTCGAACGCAGCACACAGTTTTTACAAACTCTGAGCCTGTTTCTCTCCAGACCCTTTCTCCATCACTCCCTCTAATCTTGTAATTAAGTTAGCTACCTAGAGATCAGTGTTATTTTTTTTCTACCACTGGGGTATCATTTAGTTGAGTCCTGCATTGAGTCCAAAGCAATTTTAGGACTGTATAAATGTAACTACTCCTTAACCGTTAAGGAGTTGAAATCACATTCAGCCCTTTGAAAGCAACCACGAGGCTGATGTGGCCCTAGGTGAAAATGAGTTTGACACCCCTGGTTTAGACGGAGGCAATGGGGAGCAGAAAGCCCAATATACTATCATCTAGTCTCAGATTTAATTGGCAAATTCTATTTCAGATGAAACTGCATCTGCTCAGCAAAATTGTAAATGGCTACTTACCTCTTGGAACTGACTCATTTTTAGTCTGTTTCTTTTTTTCTTTCTTTGTCTCCCATAATAGAACAGTAAACAATTCAAGGGTAGGGTTATTTGTTCTTTTTTACTTCTTTGTTGTTTCACCTAGCATCTTCCAGCACACACCTACCGTCCTATTTAAATAACAATTATCCCATGCTGAGTCAAAGCAAATAAGGAAGCTTACTGCAGATTGATTTCAAACCCCAGTGTAAGGAAAGGTCAAACCCTAGGAGGAAAAACACTAAAAAACAAATAACTCAGCCTCTCTCAAGCTCCATAACAACTCCAACAGGCCGAAAGCAGAAACAGTGTCTGAAATATTGTCACTTCAAATGACTGAATTATTCCAGTGTCTTAATTTGGAGGCAGAGCTCTTATAGACTCAGAATCAATCATTATATAGTGATTGAGGCAAGTTTACAAAGCATTTTCGTCCTTTCCAAACATTCCTAACCTAACTTGCTTAATTCTTACAATTCCAGGAAGTATAGGCTATAACATCTCCATTTTACAGATGTGGAGACTGAGAGGTGTCAAGGTTAGGAACTTCCCCCAGGTCACACTGCCAAGAGTGGGATCAGAGAGAGTTGGTCCTAGGTAGTCTGGCTGAGAAACCCCCAACTCTTAACAGACAGGCTCTACTGATACCTGCTGTTGAAAGAGAAATGTAAAGAGCATGTTTTGAAGTGTTCTCCGTTTTGTTCCCTAGTCATTATGCCAATTTCTCTGTTCCTGCATCTTGTCTAACATTATGTCCTTAGGGGAAAAGGAGAGCTAGGTCTGAGAAGTTAGGACTCAGGGAACTCCCCGTCATGTGCTAAGAAGACAAACCCCGGGCTCTTGTCTCTCTGGGGGATTATTGCAAGGCCAAGGAGACACAATGGGGAGAAATGCAGTTACACCACTTGGGTCTTAATCTGCCTTCTCTGGGCAGAAGTCTGAGAGGAGGGCAGGTTAGATAAGGCATGGGGAAAGCTGCCAGCAGGGGCACAGGAATTTGGGAGACTAAATCTTAGGATCCCCTTTCAGGAAACCATAGGGTTTGATCAAGTGGGAGAGACTGACTTGGTATTCTCCAGTTGCAGAAGGAATCCTGAGAGTCCCCCATGCCCCCACCCCCCACCCCCCCATTCCCCGAGTTCATGTGGATGCTGCTGAAAGCTCTGGTGGTGATGACCAGAGAGGTCATTTGGGCTTCCATCAAAGCCAGACTGCAGGCAGACAGACCTCCTGAGTCTGGGTCAGACTGGCAGGAACAGCTGATGTTTGGGGGCCGCAGAACCAATGAGAATGAAGGTAAGGCTGAATGGGCAGCAGGGGCCACCAGGCCATGATCCAGCTGAGCCGGAAGGACCAGGGTGTGACAAACCTCTGCGGCAGGCGTCTACAGAGCAGATTGCATTCTGCACACCAGCCAAGCAGCAAGCACAGTGGGGACCAGCGATGCACCAGGGTCCCTGCTGTACCAAGTTTCTTAACTGGAAAATATTAAAATGAGATTTTTTTTAAGCCTCACAGGTTACATGCAAATGCCATCCTGAAGTGAAATAGCTGGAACAAGGGCCAAGTCTGAAACAAATTAAGTCATTTTAAAGCAATTGATTTACCTTGAGAGATGTTTTCAATTAATCTATTATATCCTAATTAAATTAAAGTTAAACTTTTATTTCCTCTATTATTAAAGTGGAACTCATAAGGAAGAATGACAAAAAGAACTAAATTATTTATCCTGGTGGTGTGGTGTTTTGAATTTTTATTTGGCCTCAAAATTCTTTAAAAACACGCATCAGTCTCTCATCTGTGGGCAGAATGTAGCAGATGTGGCTTTTAAACTTTTTTCTAAGGGTGCCCATTACTTTACAAATTATTCACTACTACAGGTTAAAAGGCTACCAAATATCTTCAACCCTCTTGAGTGATGTTATTAAAAAGTCAGCAAAATTTTCTAAAATGTTCATGTAAATGCTAAGCTCGTCACATTTGATAAAACTTTAGAACCTCTAGGATTTAAACTATTGGTAAAAATTAATTGACCTTATTATTATATATTATGTTTGGCTATCAATTACCATATAGTAAGTTTCCCTAAAACTTTCTGACTTAAAATAACAATGACTGATCTGCTCTCAATTCTGCAGTTTCAGCAGGGCTCAGCTGGGTGGTTCTTCTGTCGATCCTTCATGGAGTCCAGAGATCTGGCAGCTCAGTTAAGTCCAAGATGGGAAGTCTTCAAGTGTTTAGACACTTGGCATTGGGTGTTGGCCAGACTCTCTCTCCATGGAGTCTCTCCTTGTTCAGTAGTCTAGCTCGAGCTCTCTTATGTGTGTGAAATATTCCAAGAGAGTGATGGAAAAGCCTAGAAGTCTGTTGAGTCCTGAGCTTCAGAACCAATATAAGGCTATTTCCTCCACATTCTACTGGCACAGCAAGTCAGAAGCCGCCTTAGGTTTGAGGCTGGCCAAAGAAACTCCTCCAGTTCATGAAAGGGGCAACGAAATCCCATAGGTGTGATTTCTCAGTCTAATACATGGACCTCCCACCTGATCTGTGGTTCCTTCAAAATTTAATTCAGTGTATGTTGAAACCACCATAAGATATTATTACTGCTTTTATATATCCACTTTTTCTTTATAGTTATTAACATATTTACCTTTTCTATTATTTTTATTCCTTTTTACATTAAAAAAATTCATTATTTTCTTCCTCCCAAAGCACCATACCAATATTTCTATTAATGTGAGTCTGCTGTTAATTAATTTGCTAGTTTTGTTTGTCTGGAAATGCTTGTATTTTACCTTTATTTATGAAATAGATTATTCTGGCCTGGCACCTATTTTCTTTCAGCATTTTAAAGACACATTCTGGTAACTTCTGACTTCCATTATTGCCAGTGAGAAGACAGATGTCTGCCTTATTTTTGCATCTTTCAAGGGAATATGTCTTGTTCGCCTGTGATGCTTTTGCATTTTGTCTTTTACTTGGTGATTTTCCAGCTGTTCTGCTGTATGTGTCTAGGATGGGTTTCCTTGTATTTACCCTGCTTTATAGGTTCTCAGGACTTCTGATATCTGTAACTTGGTGTATTTCCTCAGTTTTAGAACACCTTTTTTTTTCAGTTTTTCTTGACAGAAATATTTGTAAACTTGTCATTGTCAAAAGCAGAAAAAATATGTGATAGAGAGCCTCAAATTTTAATTAGGATGTAAAGTTCAGAAGAGACCATCATTCTTACATTAGCAAATGAAACAGATCTGGTAAGAATAGTTGTCTTTTTAAAACTAATCATGAAGATTGAAGTGAAGGAAACCTAAGTCGACTAAACCAGATAAGTAACGAACACCTGAGAGGAGAAAAGAAACCCATTGCTTCTGTCATTTCTGGTGCAAGAAGTGGGAAGAATCAGGAAACAAACAGTTGAAACTTTAATAAATATTTAATGACCACGAGTGGCCCAAAGTGACAGATTATTAGAAGCGTGGGTCACCCTCACCTCAGCTCCTTTGCACCAACCGTTTCTCTATTTTTCTCTAGGTGCTTGAGTTTGACACCAGGGTGCAGGAAATAAGATGTAAAAGGTACTTCCCCCAATGCAAGGAGGTGGGCCTGGATGCTGAGAGCTACCTTTGGACTTTCCAGTCTCTGTCTCCCTGAATTAGCTTCCTATTGCTAATGAAACAAATTACCACAAAAGTGGTGGCTTAAAACCCCACACATTTATTCTGGAGTCCAAAAACCCAACACCACTAGGCCAAAGCCATAGTGTTAGCAAGGCCCCCCCACCCTCCAGAGGCTGAAGGCGACGGTCTGTTTACTTGCCTCCCCTGATTTCCAAGCCATATTCCTTATGTTCCTTATCTCATGGCCCCTTCCTATATCTTCAAAGCCCGCAGTGTAGCATCTTTAAATTTAAATATCTTTCTGCTGAGGGTTTCTCCCTCCCTTCTGTTTTTCTCTATTTCTCTTACCTGATAAATGTGTTCAGAAACATCTTTTCCTTCCCTGAGAGTTTCAGCACAAGTTTGTATTGGCTCACTATGTGAGTCACATGTCTATCTATCTTTGAACCGGCCATGGTAGACAGAGAAAAGGAAGTCTCTCTGAATTCGGTAGTGACTTCCAAATCACTTGGCCTTACAGAAGGTCCTAAAAAAATGAGTTTGTATTACCAAAAGGAGGAACAGATGTTCATAAAAAAAAAAAAACAGATCTCCTTGGTACTCTACTGAAAAGCTTTGTACTTTGTATAATAATATTTTAGTGAAAGCTCCTAATTTGGACTAACTGGGAGGTGGAAGTTTTGAGTAAATTTGTAGCACCTTTTAAAAGAAGATTTTTCCTCTCTCTTTTAAATCAGTTTTATGTGGGTATGTAAGAGAAAAAATTCACTAATGATTGCTTTCACTTCTTTGAGATGAATTGTTGTAAAGAATACATGGAGAGAATTGGTAATTAGCAGTCTTTTATTTCAATAGGAGAAAAGACGCTTCTAAAGCATTTGAGGATGATTGAAAATGTAGTTCTTTAAGTGGTTTTATACATTGTACTGCAATTCTTTTAAGATTATTAACTTACTTGGCCAAATCATCACAGATTCCAAATTAATGAGGTGTTCATGGATAGGCAGATGGCATTATCTAGTTTGCTTTAAATAACCCTCAAGCACTCTACCACTACCACTACCACTGGGGTAATTGTGCATATGTTTGCTAAATCTTTTTTAGAGCAAAGGCTTTAAAGAATAACTAATGTATTTATTGAAACATTGTTAATTTAGTTTGAAGGATATCCTTATTTTACTCAAGACAAAGCAGGTCCTACTTATTTTAGATCTCCTTTAACTAGAGGGTTTCCTTATTGACTCTGAGGACACTTCATCTCTAAGTATGGTCTATAACAGCGCCAGCAGTGTGCTCCCCAGTTTCTGCAGATACAGAAAAAAAGCCAAATACAGAAATTGAGAGAATTTAGAAACTTCTATAGCAATTAGGGTAAGTATTTTTGCAACAACCAAATGTAGACTCAGTGGATTAATCTTGTTGAACATGGTACAAACCAGTTTCGGTGTTCTTGAACTTGCATAATAAATCATACTTGCTGCAAACTGCATCCCAGCAATGTACAATTAAACCACACAACATTTTTCATAAAGGATTTTTTAAAGGAAGTTTGGCCTATTATCATAGATAGTTTAACACTTGCACAAAAAAATTTTTGAAGACATCAAAAAGCTACCAAGATAGTGAAGAGTTATTCAGCCTAAAGGTAGAAGATAACATTATCCAAGGCCTCATATAATCTCAGCAATTTTTATATGTAGTATTTGAAATCCCTAAAATATTATACAAGCATATGAGTAATACAACAATGTGATTTAAAGTCAAAATTAGCATTAGACACTAAAAATAGACTTATGCATAATCTAGCTAGTGGATTTATCATTTATGGAGTTTAAAATAACTGCTTAGTGTGCTCTAGAAATAAGATAACTTTGGGAATTTATCAGAGAACTGGAATGTATTTCACAAAAGTACCAAATGAACATTGTATTACCAAAAGTTGCAACAATGGCATCAAGGATTCAGTGACTGGATCTATCAGTAAATTACACACAGAGAAAATCAGTGAAATGGAAAATGGCTTGGAAGAAAAACATGCAGCATGCTTTGAGGAGAAGCAAAACGATAGAAAACACACCACACTAAATGTAAAAACACTTAAAGTACAGTGAATATATGTGCATGTCATTGGAGCTTCAAAGGGGAGGGGAGAGATAATAAAGCTGGATGACATTGACATGGAATTGGTTGAGAATGTTTCCAAACTGACAAAAGACCTCTGACCATGGGTTTAAGAATCATTTTGAATCTTCAGCCAGATAAATGCAATGAAAAAAACAACACTGCCAAATTGCTGAAAACAAAAACAAACAAGAAAATCTTAAATGCATCCAGAAAAAGTAATGTTACTTTCAGAGAGCTATAATTAGACTGACAGCAGATTTGTCAACAGAGACAATGAATAAAGGAAGTAAATGAGATAAAATTTCAAATTGTTAATGTATATAACATATATAATACATATAATAAATTTGCCAGCCTACAGTTCTATACTCAATGAAAATATTCCTCAGAAATATTAGTGAGAGAAGGGAATTTTCAGACAAACCAAAATTGGGAGAATTTATCACCACTATATGGCCATAGAGACAATGTGATTATTCTACCCATAAAAGAAAGTTGATAATGGTTAGAAACTCAGAGTTGCAAGAAGATATGAAGAACAATGTAAAAATAACTACGTGGATAAGATTGAATGAATATTAGTGGTTGGAGCCAATAGAATATGTTAATACCTTATGCAGTTTGAAATATAGAGAGTTAAAAGTAGTAATAGGCATGTTGTAGCAATCAAGAGGAGGGATAAATCAAGCTAAATGTTCAAAAGCCTTTATATGTCCAGAAAAAGAAAAAAAACTTATTTTTTAAAAAATGTTATTTATTTATATTCGGAGGAGAAGGGAAGCAGAGAGGGAGAGAAACATCAATGTACGGTTGCCTCTGGTGTGTCCCCTGCTGGGAACTGGCCTGCAACCCAGGCATGTGCCCTGACTGCAATCGTGTGGTTCGCAGGCCCGCGTTCAATCCACCAGCCATGGGCAAAAAAAAAAAAAAAAAAAAAGCTTATTTACATTACAATTTGTTGAGTCAAAGGTTAGTTTTCAACTAAGGCTAATTTTTTTCCTTCAAGGAGCATTTGGCATATCTGGAGCCATTTTTGTTTCTCATAACTATGAGGATATGACTGGCTTTTGATCTGCAGAAATCGGAGATGCTGCCAGATCCTACAATGCACAGGAAAGCCACTGTGATAACAAAGGATTACCTGGCCCAAATTGTCAACAGTGTTTGTATTGATAAACTCTGATCTAGCTTCATCACTAAAAGCATGAAACTCAAGCTAATAAAGAGAAGAAAAATGATCAAAATAATAAATTTATATGGGGCAACAATAAATAAAAAAGGAAGATAGAATAAGTGTAACAAATAAAAATAAATCAGGTGATGGTAAATTTAAATTTAATTCTGTAAGTAATTGCATTAACTATAGATGAATGGATGTTCCAGTATAAATAACATTGTGTCACTAGATAAAAATAAGTAGCTATATGCCACTTACAGTAAAAATATCTTAAAAATCAATGCATAAGTGCAAATAGATTTCCAGTTAGAAAATAGTGAATGCATTTCTTGCAAAACAAATGAAAAAATAATAGTTTTAGCTTTTTCCACTTGCTTTCTAGAAGCGTTTGCACTTAGTGTTCTTTTTCTCTCTCTCTTCTTAAACAAACTTTATTCAATCTTGTGATTGATTACTGTCTTCATATGTCACTAGACTTTGAACTTTATGAGAATAGAGATTAGGTTTGCTTTTTATTTTCCTGATACAAACACATGGTCTGCCATTGTGCCTAACATACAGCAAGTATTACCTATAAAGTTATTAAAGTCCATAGGGGCTGGATTGGAGGTTTATATGAAGAAGAATGTTGGGAGAGGAGGTTGGAATATAGTTTGGGTTTAGATCATTCCAGGCCAAGTGAGTCATACTAAGGAATTTGAATTTTATATACTACGCATAGGGATCTTATGCAAATTTTCAAGACGGGTGGTAACATGAATACCTCTGCCTTTTTGGTAGACCAATATAGTGATCAATCAGAAATAAATCAGTGTGAGTTAATGATGCAGAGCAAAAACTAGTTAAAGGAATGTATCATGACTATAAGCCAGGACCCATAAGAACCAGAATGAACATATTAGCAGGAAAGAGTGAGAAGAAAGAGCCAAGTATGAGAGGCATTTCTGAAACAAAAAAATTGATGCCACTTGGCAACTATTTGGATTGTGGGAATGGGATACAGGTAGGAGGAGAGGCTAGCATAAATATTTGTACACTGCAAAATTAGAAAAATGGAGGTGCTATTAACCAAGATAAAAAATTCACTAGTCGGAACTGGTTAGCATAATGTGGGGAGAGTTTCCATTTTAGATAGAAGTTAAACTTAGTAAGAAAGAGTCCTGTGTTCCAACTCTGGGTCTTCCAGCTATTCTATATATTTTTATATAATCTATAAAATAGATATATTGACTTAGTGGTAAAGAATTTTCACTCCCCTAAGGAGCAGTCTGCCCATTGCCTCTTGCTCCTAGGAGCCTGTAACATTTGCCTTAAGTGCAGATTTCTTAGACAATAGGAGTGTCTTTGTTACCTATGGTGCATCCCTCAGAGCTCCTCTAAGAGATTATGCTAAGGAGGTGACTCCTGGTGGACCCCTTGGACCACACTGTCAATCAACCAAGCAGACGTGCCCATGTAGTGTAAAGAAGCTCCACTAGAAGCTTCAAACGCAGAGCTCAGGTGGCCTTCCTGTATTGACAACACTCCTTGCATGTTGTCACACGCGAGTGCGGGGTGGGTAAAGCACCCTGAGGACACTGGCAGCATCTCATTTGGAACCCTCTTAGATGCCACATGCATCTCTTTCTTTGGCTGTAATAAACCATATCGGCAAGTAAAGTAGCTTTTAGTGAGTTCTTCGAGGCTTTCTAGTGAGTCACAAAACTGAGGTTAAGTTTGGGAACCTCCTGCACTCGGGGTCAGAAGTCAGGGTACTGGTTTGTGTGGACTTCCCTCTCCAACTTTGTGGTTGGATCCTCACTCTTTATAGTTGGGGTAAGAAGTCGTGGGCTGAGTCGTGTGCTCTGGACCTCATAGTTGGCTGAACTCCAGGCACTCACGAACCTGTGAGGATTAATTAATTTAAGTCACACATGTTTGCACAAACTATATAGAAGATATAGTATGTGGAAATGGGGAAGTAGCATTGAAAATATATGCAGTCTCGACCCTCACAGAGGATATAAATCAGGATTAACTGATGTCAGGTGCTTGAAAAGGACTGAATGTTTTTTCCCCCCACAATGGCCTTCCATGACTCAGATGCTGATGTCTTGACCCCCACTCCCCACAAAGTGTAGTATGAGGGTGTGGGGCCTTTGGGAGCTAATTAGATCGCAAGGGTAAAGCCCCCTCCATGTGGAATTAGTGACCTTATAAAAAGCGCCCTAGGGAGCTCTCTCGATCTGTTCCAGCCATGTGAGCATACAACGAAAAGACAGTAGTCTGCCACCCCACCATGCTGGTCCCCTGATCTCGGACTCCCACCCTCCAGAACTGTGAGAAGCAAATCTGTTGTTTATAAGCCATGAATTCTATGGTATTTTGTAAAAGGAATCCAAATTGACTAAGACAGTATGTAAAACTGTAAGGAAACTGGCAAAAATCCAAGTACTCAGTGAGGTCAGAATAAATATGAATTTCCCTTGAACAAGTTCCACTTAGATGGAGATGTATTTGAATTCATGAATATGGATGAGGCCATATAGAAAGAGATTTTAGAGAGAGCTCTTGACTCAAGAAACAAAAGGTCTCTTCAAGGTCAGAAGAAAAAGTTCCTAAAAGGTTCCTAGAATGGAAGAGGAAGATTGTTCCATGCCTGCTTCTCACCTGTAATTGTCAGGGTCCAGCTGAAACACCTGAGCCGAAGTCATAAAGATGACAATTTATTCCTACATACTTAAGTAAACCCCAGAAATGATGCTTTCTTAAAGTATTTGCAGCAGATATTGGAGAAACACATATAGAGAAAGATAACTCTCCAGAAAGAGGTAATGGGGAGTTTCACCCCACTGTTCTGTAGGCCACCCACCGCTAGATTATAACACGGCGCAGCTGCAAATACAGCCCTGGCTCCATGATCTTCTCTGGAGTGAACAAAAGCTTTCTTTTTAACACGAGAAATGGTCATGCTACAAGAACACATTTTCTGAATTTGACAAATGAGTTTTTCTGCTTTAAAAGCACATGGGCATTTATTTCTGATCACTTTATAAATGATATACACAAAAACAAAATAAATTATTTTGTACGTCATACCCAAACACAGAAGGATAAAAAAGTAAGGGAGCCTGGAGAACGGGAGGCGTGGGCAAAACCTCAAGGGACACAGATTGTGTAGATGACTTCACGATGGGGAAGACGTCTGCCTGAACCTACATTGCGTGTTTCCAGCACCCGCATCACCAAAGCTGTTAAGGGGCCTGTAGGGGTTCTTAGGCTATGGAGAGAGCTAGCAAGGTTTTACTTCTCAGGATGACAAAGCATGTTCTTCAGTGATTGTTGGAGAAAACAGAGAATTGACTAGGCAACTGAAAGGTGGTGGTGTCCTTCCCTCCTTGTCTTCACTTGTTCCTTTATTATTAAATGGTACTGTGGCCCCATTCAACATGGCCCACAATGTGAAAACTCTCCAGATTTTATCTTATGCACGAAACAAAACACTTCTTGAAAACTCACTTTTTAGAAAATCTTTTGCTGGGTGAGAACGGTAATAGAAACAACTTATGATTCACTAAACCAAAAAACCACTGTGTTTCCAGTATTGGAAAAAAGTAATAATAACACATCTTTAAAAAGAAGACTCTTTGTGCAATGCAGATTAACCACATTTTCAGCAAATTGAAGCATTACATATGCTAATAAAGGCAAAAAAAAAAAAAACAGTTAGCATTTCCCATTGTGTTCCTGGTCGCAGTCAGCCCTGAACATCTTAATGAACACATGAAGAGTGTGCAGTGAAATGAAGATCTCTACTTTGTTTTATGTCTTCTGCTAAACTTTTCAATTACAGAAATTGTCTTTGTAGGGTTTTTCCTGCTGTGTAAACTTACGCATCTCCATGCACAGATTGGCTATGTTGAAACTGTATGATTAAAAGTATGCAAATATTTCAAATGCACTAAGTACTATATATTAATGTATTCATTCAACAAACATTTATGACAGAATTGTATTTAATTCTACATTAGAAAGATGATTCAAAAGAGAAAAGCATAAGTACCAGAGGATCATGCCCCTCAGTGGGGCATGAATTCTCAAGGCTTGCCCACTCTCATTTAAGGCCCGTGGTCAGAAAACTAGGAACTAAAATTTGTTTGTTTGTTTTTTTTAAAGATTTTATTTACTTATTTACCTTTAGAGGGGAAGGGGAGAGGGAGAGAAACATCAATGTATGGTTGCCTTTTGTGCATCCCCTGCTGGGAGTTGGCCTGCAGGGAACCAGCCTGCAACCCAGGCATGTGCCCTGACTGGGAATTGAACCACGATCCTCTGGGTCACAGGCCTGTGCTCAATCCACTGAGCTACACCAGCCAGGTAAAATTTGGTTTTAATACTGAGGAAAATAGCTACTGTAGCTTATTATTGTGCGTAACCCAGTTGCAGTCAGCACTTCTCAGCCCCCTGAGAACTTTGGTTGAATGTGTTTTCCGCATGGCATGTGAGGCCGGGGACAGCCCATGTGACTTCTCCATACTCTCTCCTGTTTCCTGCAGTTAGCATTCACGCGCTGCTCTCTGTTCTGCACTGCTGGTTCTGTCTTTTGCCCAGAGAGTGTACTTATGAACAGTCCATTTCCTTCCCTGGTTTCAAAAGAAACCCACATCAGCATTTCATGGCTGTTTTGTGGGTGAGGAGAGGCATCATTGAGGTGGATCATGAAGGGAGCACTGATCTTTCTGGTGTACTTAGTGCTGTAAGCTTTATACATTTAAAGTTTTCATTTTATTTTTAAAAATCTTTATTTTATTTTATTTATTTATCTTTAGAGGGAAAGGGAAGGAAAGAGGGAGAGAAATATCAATGTATGGTTGCCTCTCATATGTCCCCCGCTGGGAACTGGCCTGCAACCCAAGCATGTGCCCTGACTGGGAATTGAACTGTGATCCTTTCATTCACAGGAATGTGCTCAATCCACTCAGCTACACCAGCCAGGGCTCTAAAGTTTCCAGTTTAAATAAAATGATAACCTTGGACTCAGAGAGGTTAAGGTTAAGTAAACTGATGTAGGTCGAAAACCTATTAAGTGTCAGAGTCAGTATTAAATCCAGATCATTCTGAGAACCTTATGCTATTACAACTATATGTCTTTTTCCAATTATTATGTGTCACTGTAATGAGATTGTATAGATGTACATGTACCAATTTGTGAAATTTGTTTTTAATGAGAAGTGCATAAATATACAAATGCAATAAAAATATGCTTTAATTCTAGAAGCAACACTGAAGCAGACTATAAAATTTAATAGAAACCTAAAGGACATCATTTGTAACCATTAATACATAGCTCCCTAAGCATCAGAGCAGTTGAGATAGGTTATATCTTAAAATATGAAAGAACAATGAAGATAAACTAGGTCACAATATAAAGGAAAACACAAATAATTTACCAGTTCTAATACACTTAGTTTGTGAAATCTAATAACCCAGGTTTAGGTGGAAATGCTGCCTGGTGAGTGCCTAGGTCCATATTGACTCACATATTCTTCCATGTTAAAATATTTAGGGCCTTCATCAGCTCGAGCACTGTGTGTAATTTTCCAACTCTTCGGTCCTTACCTAACATTATTCTTTGATGAAGTGGTTTCCCCAAGAAAGTGAAATCTTTAATGCTGTTGATTGATTAATATTAGAAACAAGTGTAATTCATGTAGAAATGCAGCAGCAAATAGTTCTTGTGATCATTCCTGCATAAACAACGCACTTGTTCTCCTACAGAATTTCACTTCCCTGAACAGAAGGCTCCCTGGGACACTGACAGCTGTCTCTGTAGTAGGGTAATTAATGTTTTATTTCAGTAAAAAGGATGTTTTGAATATTTTAGAAAAATATTACTTCAAGGTTTCATGTTATTTCCTAATTTTTTAATTAATTTTTTATTGTTGTTCAAGTACAGTTATCTCCATTTTCTCACCATCACTTTCTCCCTCCCTTAACATATTTGCCAATGAGACCTCAGACAAGGGTTTGATCTCCAACATATATAAAGAACTCAGGACTCCACTCCAGGGAGATAAACAATCCAATTAAAAAATGGGCAAAGGACCTGAACAGAAACTTCTCCAAGGAGGACATACAGAGGGCCCAGAGATACATGAAAGGATGCTCAGCATCACTAGCCATCAGAGAGATGCAAATTAAAGCACAATGAGATACCACTTCACACTGGTCAGAATGGCCATCATAAACAAATCAACAAACAGTAAGTGCTGATGAAGTTGAGGAGAAAAGGGAACCCTAGAAATTGTTGGTGGAAATATAAACTGGTTATTTCCTAATTTCAAACCAGCTTTACTGAAACATAATAGGCAAAAGTGAGATAAATATATAATCCAGGAATATCCTGCAAAAATATGTAACTGTAAAGCAGTGGTTTTTGATCTTAGCATACATCAGAGTCACCTATTAAGTTTGTTAAAATATTCAGTTTCTAACTTAGTAAGCACAATGTTAGGCCTGATAATTTACAGTTTTAGTAATTTCCCAAATGATTTTGATGTTCTTGATCCAGAGAACATGGTTTAAGAAACACTACTCTAAAGTAATGAAATCATTTTTCCAATAAGCACCATATTTTATACAATGTTCATATGAACATTAGTAAAACCATATACTTGAACAGCAAAGAAAACTGTCAACAAAATGGAAAGGCAACCTGCTGGATGGCATAAAATGTTTTCAAACCATGTATTTGATGGGGTTAATATCCAAAATATATAAAAAATTCATATAACTCAACAGTAACCCCCAAACATTCTGATTAAAAAATGGACAGAGGATCCAAATAGACATTTTTTTCAAAGAAGACATACAGATGGCCAATATGTGTATGAAAACTCATTCAACAACACTAATCATCTGGGTAATGAAAATGAAAACCACAGTGAGATATTACCTCACATCTGTTAGAATGGCTATCATCAAAAACACCAGAAATACTGAGGGCTGGCAAGGACGTGGAAGAAAAGGAATGCCTGTGTACTGTCAGTGGGAATGTGAGTTGGGGGAGAGAGAAGCATAGTGAATAGGTAAAGAGAGACACAGAAGAGTTATGCATGCAAGACCCCATACCGCACCAAGACTTCAGGACTTGGCAGTGGTTTGGGAATTACTTTAAACACAATTAGAAGGTTTAGAGGGGACACTAACCTGATGAAGTTCTGCTATGATGTGTGTTCTCAGTACTAAAACTCCTGTCATTCTATTCCTGCTTATACTGGTCACACTGTCTACAACAGTGGTAAGATTTCATAGGGCTCAATCTGCTTTTCTCTCTTCTTTTGCTTGATAATTGGAAGAGTGTTTTTAGGATGGTGTTTCTAGTCTAATGTCTAAAAACACTAAAAGTTGATGGTTTTAGAGCTCATTGTGTTCTTTCCCAAGAAGACATCTTCCAAAACTCTAAGACACTAGAACCAAATAGGAACAATCAGATTACCTTTAATATTGGAATAAAGATTCAGAGTTTGCAGCCAGCTAGCTGCAAATTGAATCAGAAGTGGCTGCGGTCCTGTGTGGTTAATATGTATACCATTTTAGATTGAGAGAGAGAGAGAGAGCTGGAAGAAAAAGAAGGAGGAGGAGGAGGGGGAAGGGGAAGAGAATAAAGACAAAAGGAAAGAAGACAAGGAGGAGGAGAAAGGAGAGAAGGAGGAGAAACAAAGAGTAGGAGGAGGAGAAGTAGGAAGAGAACAACAATGACAGGAGAAGAGAAAGGGGACACAGAAATGGGGCAAAGCACACGTGCAGGACAATGAAGGAGAGATGGGCCCTCGGCCCAGATCTCCATGTAACTGGCTCCATGTCTTCCTGAAGTCAGTGTGACTTCCTGTTTTGTTCTGAGTTTTGTTTTTCGCTTTCATTGGGGCATCTCTATAGCTCATCAATAAATTCTGCAGTTTTTCTGAAACTAGCTTAGTAGGCTACGTTTACTTTCTACCTCAATGAGAAAAGAGCCAAGGGAAAAAGCATGATTAGTCAAACAGGATGGGGGCAAATTTAATGGGCCATGTTACATGGAAAACTTAAAACTTAGTGCACTTCCCCTTGGGATAAGGGGAAGAAGAAGTAAAGGAGTGACTTATAACTTCAGCAGGTCCCCTTATGGAGGCCGATGTCAGCTCACTTTCACAACCTGCTTGAAGCCCCCTTTCTCTGCACATAAATCAGAAGGAGAGAGAAAACAGCAGAGGATGGAAAGCAAAATCTCCTAGGAATTCCCTTATATGACCATGAATATTTACTTTTAGTGGGAACTGGAGAATTTACATACTCTTCCTATGTGCTAGTGTTATGATACCAAATTGCCACCTGGTGTTCAAATTGGTTTTGTGTTCATGTTATATCTGGAACTTAAAAGGATGCTCCTTTTTATTTGTAGTTTAGAATTTGCAATGCTATGATTTACCTCCCTTTGGAAAAGTTAGAGGAAAAAACCTTCCGTAGAGATTACAGATTTTTCCTCTCCTGTGAACATTCCACATTATTCTGTGAGTAATGTAAGCTGTTTTCTTGTGTGTGCATGTGTGTGTTCATTCCTTTTTCATGCTTAATACCAACAAATGAGTTGTTGACTCCAACTCTTAGGCTCGACACCAATATTGTGTGAACAACTGGTCTTTTACATGATCTGGAAAAAACCTTGATGATAAATGGGTATTGTACAGATATAAAAGAAAGCTGATTTATGGAGCAATTATGTCTGTTCAGGGCACATTGTCCCAACCACAAGACAAATTGAGTTTTGGGGGAGTTATGGCGGACAAGCAGGTTGGAGGAAACTTATTTGCAGCATATTGCTTTTACCTTCTAAAAAGTAATTACATAAGGTTATACGAACATCAGGGGAAGTTCAGAAGGAAACAGCACTAGTATTAATTCTGATGGGGGTGAGAGGGAGGGCACTTTCACTTTCTGTGCCTGTGCCAGCACAGTGTTATGTTTACTAGGTTGCATTCATACAGTAAGATTTTAATGTGCTTTTTTAAACTGAGTACTATACAGGAAACACTTCTCATTATTAGTATGTTTGTGTGGTTACTTCTTTTTATGCACACAAACTTTTTATTGCAGTATCAAATGTACAGAGAAAGGTATGGCTTGAATTTTCACAAGGCGAGCATCCATGTAAAGCACGCACAGATCAGGAATTAGGATTCTCACCCCAAAACATTCCATAAAAAGCAAAAAAAAAAAAAAAAAAAGAGGATACTACCAACCTCAGATTCCCTCACCCGTGTCCCTTTCTGGCACTATGCATGCTCCCAAAGGTAACCACTGTTCTTATTTCTTCTTCTTTGATCAATTTTCAACTTTGTATAAACAGAATTACGTAGTGCACTCTTTTGTGTTTGGCTTCTTTCACTCCATGTTATTTCTGCGAGGCTCATCCGTAGTTGCGTGTGCAGTCACATGCCATCCAACGATGGGGATTTATTCTGAGATTTGTCATTAAGCACTTTCATCATTGTGCAAACATCATTCAGTGTATTTGTGCAAAGCTAGATGGTACAGCGTACAGTAATTGTAAGTGCTATACTCTTACAGGACAGGCAGAGCGGCAGGTTTGTTTATGCCAGCATCACCACAAACACATGAGAAAGGTGTGCTGCAGCGTTACCATGGCTACCATGTCCCTAGATGATAGGAATTATGATCTTATCACTGTTGTATATGTGATTCATCATTGACCAAAGTGTCCTTATGTGCAGCGCATGACTGTTTCTGCAATATTTTCAGTTTATTTTTTAAAACTTTTATTGAATTTATTGGGGTGACATTGGTTAATAAAATTAAATAGGTTTGAGGTGTACAATATTGTTATACCTTATTTGTGTATTGTGTTGTGGTTCACCACCCAAAGTCAGGTCTCCTTCAGTCTGTTCATTTTCATTGTTATATAGCATGCCATTGCTTGAATGAACCATGTTTTACTTACCCATATTTTATTTATTTATTTTCCTCAAGGTCATTTTATTAATGAACTTGAGCTTGCCCAAGTACACAGAGAAGAAGTGGTAGAGCTCATGTTAAACTCCCACCTAATCAGAGACATCCCTTTTATTCCCTTTTAATTTGACAGGAGCACCCTACCCAGGCCTCCTTCTGATACTGTCTCTTTTTCCTGCTGGACAGTATATCCTAAGGATCTCTAGCAGTAAGAGCAGTTACACTTTACCCTTTCCTCCCCCGAGTTCTTTCTGAATTATACACACACATTAGTTTCCTAAGGCTGCTGTAAAGCATACCGCAGAAAGTCCTGTCTCATCTCACAGAGCAGAAGCCAGGAGTCTGAAGTCAAGGTGTGGGCAGTGCTGGTTCCTTCTCAGGGCTCCAGGTGGGGTCTGCTTCAGGCTTCTCACAGCCTCTGGCTGCCAGTGGCCGGCTTCTCCCCGTGTCTCCGCATGTCGCCTTCGCTGTGCCCACGTTTCCCGTTTGTAAGAACATCAGTCTGATTGAATCGGGACCCACCCTAGTGACCTTACTTCAACTTTATTTTCCCTGCAGAGAGCCCATCTCCAAGTAAGTTCACACACTGCAGTTCAGGGGGCGAGGACTCCAACACGCCGGGTCTGGAGGACGTAATTCACCCCATAACAACCCATACTTGTAATTTTACAGAAACGGGGCTATTCGCACGCTGGGGCACTTTTGTTGTTTTTGGTGTGTTTGCTTGCATAGTGGTCCCCTCTTATCTATCATGTCACTTCAAATTCATGGTAATTTATTGGTTCAAGAGATTACAGTCAATTATAGTAAAATACAATATTCCATTTTGGTATCACATTAGTCAGTGTTCCTGTATGTGGAAGATACTCGTTTTTTCAGAACAAACTAAGAGTCCAATTTCTACCTGCCATTGTGTCTATTAATGTGCCATCTCTACTTTTACCTCGCTGATGAAAATCCTAAAACATTTAAAACAAAGTTTAAACATTACTCAGATTCAAACCTACCTACATGTGGGTTTTTTAAATCCCCAAATTATGATAAACAGAACTGACAGTTCCAGATTTACTTACTTTGAGTGTTTTCAACCCTCTTGACAAGAGAGGCCACGTAGGAACTCAGAAGAAAGTCAGTGTTACTAAGCAATGTGATTCAGTGACCCTGACAGGCAGCTGACTGGGCTGACCTCCAGTGACATGCTTAGTTAAAAGGAAACATGCCTAAAATGTGGACGCTCAGACGTAGGAAAGCGAATGCTAGACAAAGAACTCAAGTTTTACAAGCTTGCAAAAACCTGCTCAGCAATCCACGTGCGAGGAATGAGCCCCAGCCTATGAAACAGTGAAACCATCCACAGCAGAGGCAACTTCCGCTCTACTCTGTAAAACTATTGGCTACAAACAACACTCCCTTAAACCTTTACGACTGTATCTTCCGTTCAGTGATGTGTCTCACTAATGAAATATGGGTTTGCATGGAGCATAAATCTTTTCCGTGGCCAACTTAGGAAGCCAGCGCCAAATGGGTATTCCGTGGAAGGAGTCCTTTCATGCAGGCCTAAGGATAGTAATGCTATTTTGATCTCCAAAAAGAATCAGCTAAAGAAAGCCTCAAATTTTAGAAACACCATTATAAGCTTATGTTTTCACAGTCTTCATTTAGAGATAGAACATTCTAAAGGTTAATTGAGTGAATGGGCATTCACTCTCTTTTGCATTATGCTAAGATTAAACCTATGAATATAAAATGAAGAGTATATCCGAAGTAACCATGATCAAGTGCAAATACACTTTTCTTTGTCCTTCAGTTGTGGATATTTCCTAGAGGACAGAGTCAGCAGACGAATCTGTGGGAGAAGGGTGGGAACCACTATAGTTCAAGTGCCCGTGTCAGAGGGGAAGCCACAGCACAAGAGGAATTCTTACAGACAATGCCTTAATATTTCATTCACAGAGAGGAATGACCTTTGGGCTGGTCTTCCTATATCTAAGCCTATTTTACTACTAGGGAGAAGAGCAATATGGATTTTTTGTGAGGCATCTATAGGAACTGAAGGACCAGCTGTGACTTTGTTGTGGTCGTCCTGTCTCTGAGCACATCTCCCAGTCTCTCCCGAGGCACAGATAAAGCTTGACCCTTCTTCAGAGCATCCTGGGTTCAAGGGATGCTTCCCAAAGCTCCAGACACACAGTCTACAAGGCAAAAGAACATACTCTGACTTCAGCAAAATTGGGGCATTTCACACAGGGGTTAATAAATGATGGAAAGGGATGATATGCACGATGTCTTTCTTGTTATCATTGACGCTATTACAGATGTCTTCCATTACTGTCCTCTTGGTCCAGCTCCATGCAGCCCATGCTCCCCCATCCCTAATTGTCATCACACTGTTGTCTGTGTCCATGGGTTGTGAGTATATGTTCTCTGGCTAATCTCTTCACTGTCTTTTACCTGCGTCCCCTACTATCCCTCTCCCCCTGACAGCTGTCTGTCTGTTCCATGTACCCTAGCCTCTGGTTCTATTTTGTTCAGAGTTTATTTTGTTCATTCGATTTCACATAGAAATGTGATCATATGGTATTTGTTTTTCTCCGACTGGCTTATTTTACTTACCATAATAATCTCTAGGTCCATCCATGCCGTTGCAAAGGGTAAGATTTCCTTCTTTTTTTATGGCTACACAGGATTCCATTGTGTAAATGTACCACAGCCTTTTTATCTACTCATCTACTGATGGGCACTTGGGCTGTTTCTGATCTTGGTTATTGTAAATGACACTGTTATGAATATAGGTATGCATATATTCTTTCTGACTGGTGTTTTGGGATTCTTGGGGTGTATTCACAGAGGTAGGGTTACTGGGTCAAAAAGCAGCTCCATTTTAAATTTTTTTTGAGGAAATTCCACACTGTTTTCCACAGTGGCTGTACCAGTCTGCATTCCTGCCCAATGTGCATGAGGGTTTCTTTTCCTTCACATCCTCACCAGCACTTGTTTGTTGATTTATTGATGGTAGCCATTCTGATAGGTAGGAGGTGATGTCTCATTGTGGTTTTATTTTTCATTTCACTGATAATTAGTGCCATTGAGCATTTTTCATGTGTCTATCCAGGTCTTTTGCCATTTTTAAAAATTGGATTGATTATCTTTCTGGTGTTGAGTTGTACTAGTACCTTACACATTTTGGAAATTAACCCCTCGTCAGAAGTATCATTAGCAGATATGTTCTCCCATTCAGTGGGTTCCCTTTTCCTTTTATTCACACACAATATCTTAAACTAAGGTGTCACTCCAGAACCAGCAGGGGACTCTTCTGATCAACTGGACAAAGACTGTAGAAAATGGGCAAAGGAAATAGACAAGGAGTATATGGAAAGAGAAACTCCAAATACACAGAAGAATTTGAAAGAGCATTAAAAAGTTTTGGCAATCAGAAAAAGACCAACAAAGACAACAGCAAGATATCATATTGCACATTGTAAGTTGGCAATAATTAGAGAATTGGATCTCTCCCAGCGTTCATGGGCAGGTGGAGACCCACGTGAACTTCTAATGAGGGAGAGGGCTGGTGTCAGCATCATTCAGGAAAGCCATCTAGCACTACTTAGAGACACATGCATACTGCTGTGATATATGTATTTATTTATGTATCACAGTATGCCTGCCGGCCCAGAGTGTAGGTCCCACGGCAATTCTCACACAGCTCATACAGATTGGTTCAAAGCATTGCTTGTGTTGGTAAAAAGAGTTGGAAATAGAAACCAAGTAACAGAGTTTTGAGGGTTTTTTTTCGTGTATTTGCATACTTTCAGGAAGGTATATTCCCTCTACTTGAAACAGTGCCTGCCTCCCCTTTTGGCTTATATACAAAGCTTCACCCTTTTCATCACATACCCAGCCTCTAAAGGCAATTCACTTCATACCCTGCTCAACAGTCCTGTGCCTCAGAGGTATCTCCCAGATACAAGGAGCACATTTAAAAATGTAAGGGAAGCCACTGAGTAGGCATAGGCCAGAGTGTAGAGGAAAAACTGGCAGCTCTCAGTCTATGTTTTCTGATCAACTGAAGAGGAAGACACGGCTCCTTCTTGAATGAGCTAATTATGCATATTACAAGTTGCAGAATTAAGCATGTGTAAAAGGACTTTTCATAATATTTTTCTTGCTTGAGGAACATGGCAAAAGAAACAGGAGAGGAAAAGGACAGAACCTAAGATCCCCCTCCCCCCTGCTTCTCTCTCTCTCTCTCTCTCTCTCTCTGCTTTAATTTGAGCCATTTACAAATGACACATCACAGGAAGACGGAGCCAATTTTCAGATCTGGATGTCCCAGACAGCTCTCCATACACAGCGCCTAGAAAGCCAACAGCCCCCCCCCCATTTGCCTGCTTTAAGGGCTTTATTTACTCTGCCAAGGCAAGCTTTCCAAATGGACAGATGCAGAATGCTGTTTCGTGGGCTGGATTCTCAAATCAAAATCCTGTCTGCAAATTGGAGAGCAATGCAGTCATGTTATAAATTCTGATGGGGGGGGGAGGGAGAGCAGGCAGCTTCCGAGGACACGTGCAGACCATCACCATTCAGTAGGTTCCTCTGTACATCAGGGCCACCTGCCTCAGAGAACCTATGAATTGGCACAGCCTTGTGTTCACACCGTCTGGTATCAGTTTGGTAATAAGCTGACACTGAGTGTATTAGTGTAAGTTTGCTAGAGAAAAATGTCATCCAGTGTTATTGTCTTCCCACTAGTGTCCACTTCTCAAATTTACCATTCATAGGGATAGGAGAGATTAGGCAAGGATTCAGGGTAAATCAACCAAAACTTAGAATTATAATTGCAATAGTACTTTCAAAGTCATATATTTCAGTCGAAAAAATGCCAAACTTCAAACGCGTTATTGCCTTTCAAATGACTTTTTTGTTAAATTGTATATATCCATTCTACATGTCCATAACTAACCCTTAGGAACTGTTTACTGTGTTACAGTCTCTGTGTTAAGTTGTGTGTGTATTGTGTGTGTGTGTGTGTGTGTGATCACATTTGGTGCACAACCATCCATAGGAGATTTTGATGCATCTTATAAAAGTCATTAAATTTGGGGAATGATCCACCATCTCATTACTTTTAGTCAATCAGTCATAATTTATCTAGAAGTAACCACATCTAGGTGTAGATAGATAGATAGATAGATAAGAACCACCTCTTCACACACAATGTATAAGAGTGTTCATAGCAGTGTTGCTCCTAGTCAGCCCACGTAATGAAATATGGTTCAATCGTATGGAGAATGAGCAACAAAATGGAGCATGTGGAGATTTACAACCTTCCCATTTGCGGTCTCCTATGTCTGGAAAGTTCTTGACACAGCTGGCTCTTCATCCTACATGTCACCACCTTGGATGGCCTCTCTTGGCCATTTTCCTTCTCTTTTTTCTGTCAAGCAGAATCCAGGTCCCCTTACTTATATCACTTTTCTCAGCCCCATGTTCTTTATTTCTTTGATTTCCAGTTTATTTCTTATTGCCCACGCAAGCCATTTGTCCCACGAAGGCAAGAAATAATTTTGTCCTCATCCCCACTGACTCTGCAATGCCAAGAGCATGATGTGTGTCACTAATGTGGATAAATGTGATATCTAATGTGTATCACTCAAATGTGGAGAAAAAGAGGAAGGTTTTTAAAATCTGTACCACGCGGATTCATCTGAAACATGACGGCGTGCTTTCCCTGGCACACGGAAGAAACTTGGGGAGTCCTGTTTCAGTTTGGCTTTCTTTGAAAACATAATGTATTCAGGGATCACATTCCTCACAATTTTTCCAAAATTACTATTAAGGACATTTTCAGGCAGCAAAACAGCTCGTCCCCAAGACCCTACAGGCACTCGTTGACACACTGTGGCCCAGCCTGTCCCAGGCAGCTGTCAGAGTCATGACTAGGCTCAGATGTAGAGAGGGAACCGCTGCTCCTCACCCAGAAGTGCGACAACGCCCCCCTGGGTAATGGCGTGGCGGCTGCTGAGAAACGGCAGCCGGGAGTAATGTGTTTCAGACAGGGTGTTAGCATAAAATCCAACAAACACGAATAGATCCAGGTAAGCAAATTTCAGTGACCTGAGTGCAGTTTACGTGGGTGTGCAGTCGGTTAGAAAAGGTTGCTGAGCATCATCACTGGCAAGACAGTGCCAGGGCACACAGCTTCAAGGGGCCCAGTCACAGGCTCCATGGGCCGTGGGCCTTTTCCCCCTGTGATTCCTACCAGGCACATGTGACATTGCAACACATGATCCTTGAATGGGATCAGACTATGTCAAGTGTTTAACAATTTGGGAGGGTGTTGGGGCCCTAGAGATTCCGGACATCACTGTCTATCCTCTTTGGGCTAAGAAGGTAGCCATAGCACTAGGAACGCCTTCTCGGTTTTCTCCTTGCCAGAATCCTTACTGGTACTCAGTGCACACCGTCACCCCTCAATCGGTCTGCTCATTTGTCTCATTCAGGGGAGGAAGAATCTACCTAGTTCTTCTTCCATTGGACATGACACCCCTTCTGAAACCTGAAGTTTGTAATATATCCCTGTCCTTCCTCAAGCCAAACGTCCTGAATGACTTCATGACATCAGTTTCACTGGGAAATGGAGGTGGACGTAGCCCTGGGTCCCATGAGGGGTTTAAATTCATTTAGAATCTAAGAGAGGAAAGGCAAGGCTCAGGGTGTGTGAAAGCGCAGCACTGGGCAGCTTGGGCCTACCGAGGCCACGGGTCATCTCTATTACCCAAACACTTTCCAGGATATTAACACCCTCACCCAGGGTGGGGACTCTGAAATCCACATTAAAGCACTGTATAAGTATTTACACTCATAGCATTTTCCAAACAACTGCAAGATTAATGTATGCATCGTTTGAACATATAAATAAGCATTAACATTAATGAGATGATTTACTGATTTAGTGGGACAAAGGCATCTATAAAACTGGCCTTGTATTCTAACTTTCATTTTTAGGGTACACTTTATGAGAATTCTTATAATTTAACCAGAATTTACCAAACTGCATTCTACACTAGTTTGTTAAAAAATTGGCTTCTGTACCCAATGGGCAAGGAGAGACCAATGAAAGAGGCAGATCATTCCAGATTGTTAGGTGGCCCATTTCATAGGAAGGGAAACTGATGAGGCTTGTCTTAGGTGGCTGAAAGGTGAGTAGATTTTCACACATACTTACAAGAATAGTAAAAGTTGATGCAGAGGCCTTACCTGGATTTGGTCAGGGCTATGGTCCAGATGGTCTCAATAGCACATGCTCTCTCAAGGCTGGGTTCTTGATACAGCTCCTACCACGTGAAGGTGGAGGATACATTCCAAGGGCACAGAAGGGGTGAGGAGCCTCCAAGTGCTAGGGTCCAGCTGGAGGATCGCCTAGAGGTCTTGACCTCTCAGTGGCCTCTGCTAATGAGGCTACCAAAGTGAGTTTCAAGATATTAGTAGATATTCCTCAAAGAAAGGATGTCATTTCAAAAGAACCTGTGCACCCCAGTGTTCATAGCAGCAACATTTACAATAGCCAAGTACTGGGAACTCAGTAAATAAGTGCATCAAAACACTGTGGTACATTTACACAATGGAATACTATGCAGTGGAAAGAAAGAACTCCTACCCTTCTTGTCAGCCTGGGTAGAGCTGGAGAGCATTATGTTAAGTGAAATAAAACATGCAGTGAAAGAGAAATACCACATGATCTCACCTATAAGTGGAACCTAATCAACAAAACAAAGAAGCAAACAAAATATAGTCAGGGACATGGAAATAAAAAACAAACTGACAGCAACGAGGAGGGAGAGGGGAGAAGGGTGAAAAGGGAAAGAAGGGGAAGGATCATCAAGGAACATGTATAAAGGATTCATGGACAAAGACAAAGGTGGGGGAGGAGGACTGAGTGTGGGAGGTGGGGATGGGTAGGTCAGGAGAGTAATCTTGGGGGGAAATGAGGACCACTGTAATTGAACAATAAAAAAAATAAAAATAAAAAAAGAAATGATGCCATTAATTCTAGCATCAGGTTTCTGATCTTGCCTATTACTATCATGCCATGTGACAAATAACATTTTAAGAGTAGAGTTAGATAGAACCACTATACTATATTACTATCTTAATTTGTTTATTCTCCAGAAAAGTACATTTTACACAAATTTTTTTGATGCATGACCAGTTGTTGGTATTATTTTTCATGGCAATTATGATGTATTTTGTAAATACTAAATTTGTATATTTAATATTTTCTAGATATAATATTTTACAACATATTATGTAATGTTTTCTTTTTATTATTTTTTAATGTGCTTATACTGTTAATTTTTGGCATAATTTCAATACCAACTATAGTATTATTAGGACAGTATATTAGACTTTTTGCTTCTTATTACATTTGGGGTATAATAATATTTAATAATTATTTTTGTTTTGTGTTTTTAAAATATAATTATCTAATGTCTTAATATAGGATATTTTTATGTGAACAATGAAAACCTTTGCACACACACTTTTCATAAATTAGTAGAACATTTAAGTCATGGAAATGTGAAGAGTAAATACTACTCTTAATAAAACAAAATACACCAACCAAGTTTTAGGAAAAAGGCCTTCTGGTATGTTCTGCCTCTCAGTTTAATACAGAAGAGCTGAGTGCCTCTGAAATAAAGCAGATTCCTTAGTGAACAATAAAAATGTAAGTGCTTTAGAAATTAAAATACTAAGTTTTAGATAACTTATCCTGTTTCTTTATTTAATCAAGATAGGAAGTTGAAAACTCAGTTTGGCAACCCCGCAAGCTGATGGCATGGAAGTGTTCTTGTTCTTTCCTTGGAGGAGAGGTATTACATAATCTGCCCTAAACAAATGGATTATGCATTTTATATTTTCCTTTTTTTGACCATTGGAAAAACTTTGGAGTCTATTTATGAGGCTTTTGTGGTGGATTATGCAGCTGGATAATCTTTATGGGAAAACCATCTTGAATTGAAGTTCTCTGGTGTTTTGGTGTGAAATCACTTTTGAATGTGTCTTAAGATGGATCTGTCTTTATCTCATGTTCTGCTTGATACACACAATAATTGTGATAGTGTGTGTTGTGTATGGCTCTGTCCTATGACCTCCAATGACTAGACAGGCACATGGACATGCTATGTTGCCAGACAGAGGTCAGTTTATTTGGAATTCAGAGGATGGTATGAAACATATCTTCCTTCTTCTCATGAGTCTGTCTCTCATTCAGGGATGGCCAGATGGACTCCACCGCTGCTTATTGTCCTCCTTTCTTCCTTCCAGCCCTTCCTCTTCTTCTGGATTCCATCTACTCCTCCGTGTCTGCTCTCCCATGTCTGGCCAGGTTGGGAGGACTCATTTATCCTCATGCATAAAGCCATCAGAGTCTTTAATGCTGATGCTTCTACATACTATCCTGTGTTCTTGTGTGTCTGAGACACCCTTGACCACTAGGTCCTCAGCATCTATATACCATCCTGTTTTCTTGTGTGTCTTGAGACACCCTCATCTGCTAGGTCCTCAGCTTCTACATACCATCCTGTGTTTTCATGTGTCTGAGATGCCCTTGACCGCTAGGTCCTCAGCTGCTCTACTGCTGCCTCAACATTCTTTGCAGGAGAGTTTAGTAGAGAACATTCTATACTGCTCAGGTATTATCGGCTGAAAGACTACAGATTGTTTAGGTATAAGGGGAGGAATGATTCAGAAGACTTATTCAAAAGTACACAGCAATGTTAATTTTTAGATATTGTTAACTTAAATGTTGTCATATGTACATTGTCCAAACCTGTGGAGAAATTTTATGGGTTTCTTTGAGCCAAACTGTTGACGATGGCTGGGAAGCAAAATCTGAACAGCTTGAGGAAAATACTCTGCAGAATGTAAGTTTTACAACTTATTTCATGCATCACAGTCAAAGCAGCTGTGAGGGGGGTTCCATGAAATTCATTGGGGATAGATTAGGGAGGGGGGAGAAAGCAAACTGAGGAAACCTCTGAGATTGGATGAAGAGTGAGATGGAGAGAAAAATACTTCTTTTACATTGGAGGCTATGGGATAGTTAACAATAAATATTTATAGCACCAAGAGGTGGCATTTGGGGAGCAATGAGGGGCCCCATAGTCTCATGCTCTGGTGGGAGGTCATGCCCTGCAGGGTCTAGAAAAAGGGGATTATTCCAACATTCCAAGGGTTTGTTATCCTAGATGCAAAATGACAATAGACTGGCTTACTTAAGGCAAAGACTAACCTTTGTCAAAAAGGCTACAGGCCTAGGACATGACTACCCTCCATGACTTGCCTTAGTTAGGAGTTTTTGTGTTCAGACCCTCCTATGTGGTTACTTTTGGTCTCTGAGTCTGTAGGGCTGCCATTCAGGCCTCCTCTGAGCTTGTCATGTTTAGTGTGTGACCCTTTTTCATCACAGTATTTATGTACTTTTATATATATGCATTTTACATATGCATATATGTAAATATGTATATATTTTTACATGCATACAGTTTACCAAGACTGGAAAGAGTTATTTGTGCACTAAGAGCAACTCACCCATAGAACCGCAGTCAGAATCCATCCACGACCATCACTCTCACCACCTGAATTGTGACTGTTACTAAGGTGATTAACCATCTCAGTTTGCCCAGGCCATCTGGGAACATAATGTTCATTGCTAAAACTTGGAGTGTCCTAGGAATTTCCAGTTAGAATGAAACCAAGAAGGTACCCAGGGAGCAGGACTTTTTGAATTATAAAACTGAGAAAGTCCCAGGAAATGAGTGGTCACCTTACTGGCGGCTGATTTCTGATTCATCCTGGAGAGATCTGAGTAAATGCATGCCCTAGAATGGGTCAAATTGCTCCTTGCTCCAGATACGTTGGGTGGCAAAAGCCTTTGTCAGCTTGCAGGAGAAAATGTTCTATTTTGTTGTGCCTGGTTGTCGTAACATGTACCCTCTTCCCACTTCTCTGTGAAAACGTCCCCAGTTTCCCAAATTGGCACACCAAGAACCTCAGAATCTGACTTGTACCTTTTTTTCTTCACTGCCCCGCCACCATTCCCCGCCGCACTCCAGTCCTGCTGAACTTTGAGTCATTCACCTCAGGCCTTACAAACTGCACATACATTATTCTTTCATCCCAAACTCCTTCATTCCCCATCTCTCTACTTCTTCCCTCCATTCAGCATGCTCATTCCATTAAACGAATCTGAAAATATTTCACATTCCTACTATTTAGACATGTCTTCTTTTTACTAGACTATTGCTCAAAAATAGTGGTCATGGTTTACTATTATTTTTGTTTCCATTGCTTAATCTCTTGTCTGAGGCACAATAACATGTGCTGAGTGAACATCCTAGGCTGATACGTTTTTATTTTTTCTTAAGCAGATGAAAAAACTGAGGCCCTGGCAGGTCAAAGGATTTTCCCTCTATCAATAGGTAGGAAGTGACTGAGTCAGGGCTTGCACTGCTGTCTTCCATCTCTAAAGATCACGCAGTCATCGCCACTTCGACTGTACATATCGATTGCCGACACATAACATGGGCTCTCAACTGTCAATGGAGAACTCCAGGAAGGAGCAGGAGAGAAGTACGTTTCAAGAGAAGGAGAAAAGAAGTCCCTATTTTGAGGTTATGATCTTCAACACAATAGAACTCCTCCATGGGAAAATAGATTTTGGAATACAATGCTCTTACATTGAAGAGTCATTGCCCTCTGTCTTATCTTTTTTAGTTCCTCTTAGACCAGACTAGTTGATTTAGGTCATCTTTCTGCACTTTAGATAACATTAATTTAGTGTATAATATTTCCCATGCAAATCTTAGGAAAAAAACTGAAATGGGATTTTGTTTATAATATCTTTTGTGCATATAAGAGAGAGGTTACTATTCTGATCATTAAGAACATTCAATTCGCATTAATTTAAATTAAATTCCGTGATTTTGTCACATTCACATCAGGTTGAGTTGGGAAATGTCCCTTAGTTTCCTTAACTTAATCTTCATTAATTAAGGGTCAAGAATCAAAGGTTATGGATGTGCAGAATTTCATGTACCTCAAGTCAATTTTTAAGAGCTAATATCTCATCTGAAGTGAATTAGAAAATCTTAAGAAATACTGTCACATTTTTATATTGAGCTACAATTGAAAGTCTGGTAGTGAATTTTCACTGCTTTTAATGCAACTTCAATGTTCCTAGTTTGGCTGGGATTTATTCTGTGTGCCTGGAACACATTTCCTGACTTTTTAGATGCTTTGTTTCCCCCGCAATTAGAATAACTAAGTATTCAGTTGTCATGGAAATACTCCCCTCTATAAAAATTCTTAAAACAGAAGCTTTCTTGCTTTGTCTCTCTTTGCAGGGAAAGAGATTGCTGTGCTACCTTGATCTTCCTTTCTATGGGCTTCTCTTTCTATTTCGGGTACCTTCCAGTTCAAATTATTTCTTAGCCCTTTCACAGTGCTTGATCTCTAAACAAAAAAAAAGGCCTCTTCATTTATGAGAAGCAGCGATAATATTCAGATGATGTCCTGAGCCTTTAGTAGTTGACAATGACCCCTGGATATGCAGCTAAGGCATTGTTAGGTTGGCTGCTTTTAATTTCATCCTAGCTCCGAGTGTTTTAGTAGTTACTCGGAAATCAACAGTTGCTCGAGGGAGGTGAGTGATGGCAGGACTCAGCGGCTGACACACCAGAACCACATCCTGTTCATCTCCCTGCGGAAATTTCACCTCACCCTGTTTGGTGGGTCAGTTAATATGCCACCAGTCCAATGATCAGGACAGGCACTTAACAATTATTTGTTCAATGAAAGGAAACACCGAGTACGTTCTGAAATTAATTCTTTATCCTGGGGCAGTGAGGTAGGTGAGGTGTTTTTCTTTGAGAACCGGTGCTTTCGTGATCGGAGTGTGGAAAGGTAACTTGCTCTCTCTTCTACGTCATTTAGGTCATATTGACTGAGCAGTGACAATATGTAAGCACTATGCTTTGTGCTGAAAACTCAGTGGTCGCATCATGGTGGTGTTACCATTGCTCCGGGTCCTCGCAGACTCCGAGGACAGAAATCAATAGAGATCACTAGAAGCCGAGACAGAAAAAGAAGTTTCATTTAGCTTGTGCACGAGGAAGCCAGCACCACAAAGGGACGGGAGAAGGACTGCTTCTCTAACAAAGGCTGGGAGAATTTTAAAGAGACCTTGGTGGGGAAAGTGATGTCCAAGTTTGTCAAGGCAGGGATGTTTGGGAGCTTGCCCAGAATAAGTACATGCTTCATCATAGGTCGCATGTCTCCTTAGTATGTGAAACCTCCACCCAGGGGTGTGTTGTTTGGCCTGTAAGTGAAGGCACGTTGCTGAAAGAACAGAGTTTCTTACTACTGGCATGTGTGAGCAAAGGGAGACAGCCCCCTGAAGTCAACCTTCCACTCAGGCAGTCTAGTTGCTGACAGGCTATTTGGCAGAAGGACTCAGGAAGGCAAAAGGGACAGTTCAGCAGGTCTTGGGTTTCTACCAGCTGAGCCCAGGGACTAGCCTGCAGCCCAGAAGAATGCTTACAGGTACAAGGTTTGGAGCCAGACCGCCTCAGTTCAGATCACATGTTTTTGCTCACTAGATCTACGGGCTCAGTCTTCAATTTCCTCACTCGTAAAATTGTGATTGCACCTAATTTCTGGGATTGCTAGGAGGGATGAATGGATTCCCATTCGTAAGTATTCCAGAACAGTACCTGGAACGTTATAAGCACTCTGTGTTTGCACAATAGAAATGAGACAAACAGTTGATTAAGAGAGAGAGAGTTCCTGTTCTCATGGAATTTACGATCTTGCCAAGAATCCTTCCTTGGTAATATCACTCCCCAAGCACAATCTAAGCACCAAACAAAACATGTCCCCAAGGCAGCTTTTGCTAGAATAAAAAAGAGAAAAACAAGGGAAAAACGGAATAGGAGAGAGAGTTTACCAGCATTCCTATGCTCCCCTTTAAGCGTCCACACGATTTCCCCTTATATTTGCCATTATCCTTGAATGGAGGGCAATAGAGGAAGTGGATTACAACGAATGCACCAGAATGTATGTATGAATCACAGGGGTGACTTGGCAAGTACAAGTACATCTCACTCAATGTAATAGATGTCTTCCTAAAGAGTTGTAGAAGCATTTAGGGTCTTTAAATCAAATTATATTTCCAATGCTCCAGGAGAAGTATCTGTGGTGAATCTTTTATAAGAGATTAGTCACTATGTAATTTATTTGGTTTTTATATTTTGGCTTTTGCATGGGATTTTTTAAGTTATATTTTATGTACTAGTTTTTCCTGATAGGTGCATTAATTAAAAATAATTGGATTTGTTTAAACTTTCTGAGTGTAGGCACTCTGTTCATCTGAACAATATGAGCATTTGGCATATGAAAGCATTCAAAAACTATTTGTTGGAGTGAGTAAATAAATGCAGTTTCATTAAATTATGAAACATGTGGAATTTTAGGTTGGGTTACCGAGCAGTACATTTCTCTCCAAATTAACAATGACTATTTTACTAAGTGTTCTAGAAAAAGAGTCAGAGAGAGAAAATATTTAAAAAATAAATGGACACCAATGCATTAACCCTAAATGATGTTAAGAGATGAGCCTATGCAAGAAATGGTCAAGATACACAGCTACCCCTGGTTTTGTTGCCTCCTTCCCATCAGCACCGCTTGGTTACTTTATATTATGGAATTAATGCCAGGGTGGAGCATGGGGATCCACGTTTCCTTCATGTGGAAGCAAAACCCCAGGAAAAAGCACAAGTCCACATGGAGATGGAGGCCGAGAGCTCTGCAGATTGTCAGGACTCCTGACAGTCAGTCTGGAGTCGAATGTGATTTCCAGTCCGACAGAGCCTTGAGCTCTACTAAGTATTTCTCAGGTATTTTCTAATTCAGGATTCTTTCCTAAGATTTACGTGGCCGTTCAAACCTTCTCCAGATATTGGCACCTCCTTCCTTACCAGTACCCACCCCCTAGCTTCTTTCATACCCAACAAAACAGCCCACTCCCACTTCCTAGGGAAAAGAGTAGGAGCCCTCCTATTGAAATCCCTTCAAGCTTTTGGACCAAAACTCACTGCACAGACACCTGCCAGCTTCTCCTCCTGCCTGCTACAGTGACGGCCTTTCTTCTGAGACAATTCACTGCAACTGGACTATGGATCTTATCTTCATCTCCGTAATAAAATGGCTACCCTGATTATTCTATCTCTCTTCTGTATCTTTAACTTATTTTGTTTTACTGGTTTCTTATTTTTAAAAAATATTTTATGTATTTATTTTTAGAGAGGGGAAGGGAGGGAGAGAGGGAGAGAATGTCAGTGCATGGTTGTCTCTCACATGCCCTTCGCCAGGAACCTGGCCCGCAACCCAAGCATGTGCCCTAGACTGGGAATCGAACTGGCAACCCTCTGATTCACAGGCCGGCACTCAATCCATTGAGCCACACCAGCCAGGGCTATTGATTTATTTTTATCAATGGCCAAAGTGATCAATTCTCACCCAAGAAAATAGAAAGGGCAAAGTTTTCTGAACTTCATGTCTATTTTAGTTACCATTCATTCATTCATTGCCAACACAACCCAAATTTTTGGATAATTATGTACCCTGTATCTACTTTCTCTTCATTTTCTCCTCAGTTGAAGGCTAGTGATTTTTGCCTGGCAGCTCTACTAAAATATTCTTTCAAAGATGCCGATGATGTTCTTGTCCCAAATGCAGTGGAAACATCTCAGTTCTTCCCTGGCTTGATGTCCTCACTGCCTGTGACAGCTCTGACGTCTCCTGAGGCACTTTTGGCCTCAGTGTCCCTTATATTGCCCTCTTGGATTTTCTTCTACTTCTGTTGTCTTTCCCCTTTCTCTTAAATGTTCCTTAAATGGTGACGTTCCTCTGCTTTTGCCCTCAGACCTTCTTCATCGATAGTAATTTGGACTCTCTTCTGGTGCCAGGCACTGTCTGGAGCCTGCTTCATTTCTTGTTCTTTACACTCTCCTTGCGAATGCCATCCATTCCCCATGCATTAAATTATCAACTATATCTAGTGTTGAAAGATTCAGCAAATAAAAAGCATCAAACATATGAAAGTATCCATCATTTATTTCAAGTCCAAATTTCATTGGTCATCCTGTATTTTATCTGGCAAGCCCTCCCTGCATCAGAAGTCACATATTGAAATGCCTCCAGTAAGCTACCACAATGTGCAAAGCAGAAAGGTGCGGGGCAGGTGACGGTAGGGAGGAGGGCCAACTGAAGAGCGCATGCATCTTCCGAAGACCTTGCAGTTCAATGTCTTCCGCAAGCTTGCAAGCAAACAAATCAGATCTAAGAGTCACATCTAATCCAGAGGTATGGATTGAACCTTCTAACGTCTGTATGCGAATGATTCCTTTCCGTCCTTTGTATGCAACTCTGTCCTGGATCTCTCCACTTGTGTGTTCTCCTGGCAACTCCAGACGCACAAGAGAAAAGTCTCTAATAAACAGACTGTTATCACTCTATAAAACAGGATTAGGATATGCCACTTTCCTGTTTAAACGTTTAACTGATACTCCATTGTCTTCAAGATAGAATTCAAACTTCTTGACAGAGTTTACAGGAGTTTATGTGTCCTCAGGCTACTGCCTCTAGTGTCACCTCTTGTCATTGTCACCCCAACCCTACTACTCAGTGCTAAAACTCTTCTGTAAGGAATCCTACTAGCTTGAAAAAAATCTTTTTTTCTCTGGCTTCTGAGACTTCGAAGGGGCTCTTCTTTCTGCCTGGAGCCCTTTCCTCTGCCTGTGCACACTCTACCTTTGTTGCCCCTTGAGTTGCTTTGGCCAATGTGATTTGAGCAGAAGGGGCATATGGAAATCTTGGAAAGAGTGTTCGGCCAAGGCATGCTTTGCTATGCCTGCTTTTCGCTACATCTGTGGTTCTAGAAGCATATACATTTTCCCGGATCCACAACTCACGGGAAAGTAAATAACGCTTCTCTGGGTTAGTGCCTTTGTAGGAGCCGTTCTCATTTGAGTTTGCTACACATTGTAGATGCCTGATGCAAAACGTGGGCGTAAGTCTCTGGTGTCACTCTAAACAGACTGAGAAAAGGAGAAACAATGTTTTCTACTTCTAAGTGCACTTAACATATAATAGACTTTATTTGTTTATTGCAGCTGAGGAAACGTGGGTCAGCCTGTGTGTTGGTAAATAGATTTGTTTTTCTAGTCCAAGAAGTCTGTAGTCAGGTGACCATTCTATGTGAATCAAAAAGAGAGAGAGAGAGAGAGAGAGAAACCACACATATTAGTAACCGAAGGAGTGATGATTTATCTGCTTTCCTCTGTTATTTTTATAAAATAAAAACGTTGGGTTTCAATGGGGCATTTCATTAATAAAAAAGCATGGCTTAGATTAAACTGGATAAATTCTTAGGGTAAACTGCAACAATTTTACCCACCACAGTGAAGTGTTTTCTATTTCTATTCAATTTCACCTACATTTAATGCTATCACTTATGTTACAGGGTTTGATTCATTTATCATCAAGCATTCATACATTTTCACAGTGAGCAGATAATTTCTCTTCTGTGAGGAATCACAAACTAAGGTAATGCTGACTACAGAATACTGTGCAACGTTCTTTACAACTCTGACTCCCAAACCCGATGGATCGCCAGACCTGGCTGGAGAGATGTTCCACCCGGAGACCCACAAGCTCCTTAGAAATCTTGGAGCCAGGAGCTACTGACTTAAAGCTTTTTCTTCCAAAGGGTAGGAAGTAAGATTGGGGGTGCTGGCATTTCAAGCAAAGATACAGTTTAATTATTAAATTGCTTTCATTGTCTCTGGATAACAATCATCTGTGCCAATTAATGAATTAAAACGATGTATAGTCATCCTATCAATTAAGAAGAGATATTCAATTTTGGCAAAAAAAAGTCTTTTTGAGATGAGAAGCAGAATAAAGAAATGAGATGTAATGAATAGATTAATTTTCTCATCAATATGGAGAGTGGGATAGTAATGGGGAAAGAGATTAACAAACTGAAAACTCAACATATCTTTAATGAGAATCTATCGTGTTTTGGGCCTTTGGTGTGAATCATTAGGGAACTCGAGTTGAGATAATGAAATTTACCATGGGAGTTTAAGTCTCAGCTCTAACTTGCAAGAGGTGCATGAATAGAACAACAATAATATTTAGTTTCCCCATGTAGTTAATAGACATAATTTCTATCTCACAGTACTGACATAAAAACCAAGTGGTACAAAATACAGGGTTTGGCAGAAGTAAGGCCTGCTGGAGTGTGGTGGGTAGGGTAATAATATGGGTGTCATAATTTATAGTTTTAATTTGAACATTTCACCTAAAATGTCATATGCTGTGCTGGAGTGTGATATGGTTACGTTACAGAATTACATGCTTATGAATTTGTAATAAAAGATCTTGTGATAAGAAAGGGTGTTATTTGTGCTGGACCCTCTATATAATACAATATTGGGCTTATTTACAAGATTCATTTTTATTTAGTATCCAATCCTGACATAGTCTTATGAAGAAGATATACATACAAACCAGTGATTTTTTAATACAAAATAATAATCCCTGTTATATTGGAGTCATTGGAGCTAAAGATGCGATGAGGGGCACCCAACTCTGTCACTCATTGGGCCAATGGCACCAAATGGGCAGTGAGGGGCCAGGTGGACTTGGCATTTGTGGCAGGCAGAATAATGGCCACCAAAGGTGTTTACGTCTTAATCCCTGGAGCCTGTAAATATGTTACTTTATATAGCGAAGGAGAACTGAGGTTGCAGAGAGAATTAAGGTTGTTAATCAGCTGGCATTAAATTAGGAGACTAACTGGATTATCTGGGTGGACCTGATCCTTAAATGTGCAGGCAGGAGGCAGAGAGTCAGTGTTACTGTGCTGCCATGTGAGAAAGACCAACTGGCCATTGCTGACTTTGGGTGGAAGGAGGCCACCAGCCCAGGACTGCGGGCGACCTCTAGAACCCGGAGAAGCCAAGAAAATGAATGATTCCCTAGAGCCTTCAGCAAGGAATGCCACTTTGCCTACACATTTAACTCAGTGAAACCTCTTTCAGACTTTTGACGTCCCCACGCTGTAGCAGAATATATTTGTGTTGGTTTAGGCCATTAGTTTGTACTAATTTGTTACAGCGGCTATAAAAAACAAGCACAGAACTAGTCTGAATGAGTGGTCAAGATGGGGGCTAGTCCGTCCTCTCCAGTTAGCGATGACACGTTCAGAACGTGGGGTTGTAGAGACTGCGGCTGCTGGGATCCACAGCATTTCCGCGCATTTAGAGCATACGGGCAGTGGGGTGGGGGTGTTAGAATGTGACCCCAAACAGAAGGGAATAGATGGTGGAAGGCCACACGCATCCTTAAGAGGAAGGTGGGCTTTGCCCCGAAGACCCTAGGGAGTCCTTAAAGGACTTTCAAAGAGAATAAGTAACATGACAACTCAGAAGTAAGGAGAAACAATTGAGAGTGGAAAAATTTAAGCTGCCTCATTTAATGTACCAAAATAGATCGTTATTTCTTCTTGAGATGTGATCTGAACTATAAACTCGTCATCTTCCCTAATTCTAAGTTTGGCCTCCTGCTGTTCCTTGGGAGTGTGTATCCACATGTTCATTTGCACTGGTTCAATACTTCTGCTCCCTGTTTATCCACCCTCCTTGGAGAAAGCCTCTTCCTGAGGTGGCTGACGCAAGGCAATGACGCTTTGATTCTCACTCTAATTCCCTCCTTTGATGATCGGTTGTACTTGAAATGGAAGCTTCAGGCCAATCTGCCCACGGCAGAAAGCCGAACTGATCCAGGCAAATTAACTAACAGGCTGACTGCATCCTTGGTTGTATTTTCATTGAAGGGAGATAACTATTCATTGTGATATAAAAGAAAGAGTGACCCCTGAAACAAAATACTCATTCATCCTTTTATGCAACCGATTTTAATTGATTAGCTATTTTGTGCTAGGCACCGAGCATGGCACTGGAGAGCAAATGGTAAAAAAAACAAAACAAACAAACAAAAAAAACCAGCAGAAAAACAGAAACAAGTGTGACTCTAGTCTTCCAAGAGATTACAGGTGTGTGTATATGTGTATGTGTTGGGAGATGGATATTAAGCAAGTACATTCAAACAGAGGTATATATTTACAATTTGTGGGAAGCTTTGGGAAAGAAAGGAACAAGGTACTTTGAGAGACAGAGAAATGGAGATGGAGACTGAGAGGTGAGGAGGTTTCTGAGAAAGCGATATTTGCAGCATAGCCTGAGGAATAGGAAGCATAGCGTTGATGGCAGAGGGAATAATGTGTGGAAGGTCCTGAGGTTGGAAATGCCAGTGGGCTGGAATAAATCAGGCGCTAGGGCTCAGTCCTCGAAGAGGCAATGAGGGTCAAGTTCCCACAGGCTATCATTGGAAATAACTGGGCAATTGTAGTCAAGTTGCTCAAAACGTCTGGATTTTTTGATACTTTATAAAAAGAAGTTATTGAACTTGATGGTCCCTACTACCCTGCAAAAGAGTAAGACATCAGTTCCATTGTCCCATGAAGAGTAAAGTGATGAAGGGAAAGCTTTTTAGATTATTGGAAAAGCCTTGGATTTTAGCAAATATTTATTGAAGACTTAATTTACGCAGCGTGCGGGGCAGCGGCGGGTTAGTGGGAAGAGTGAAATGCATCCGCATCGCTTTCTGGGTGAGGCTGTTCTTCTGCTCTTTCTCTCTTCTCTGTAGGCTGGTCGGTAGGGAGCATCCCCAAATACCACCACCCACAGACAACTTTTGAAGCATTACTGAGAAGCTCCCTGCAGCTTCCGAATAACTCAAAACTACCCCGAGACTTCAAGAGGCTGCTTTTGACTCCTTAACCTTCCTACCCACAGGCTGTCAGACTTGAGGGAGAGTGGAGCTGGCTCTTCTGCACATCCTTGGCCACTGCGTTGCTCAGCATCCCTTCCCAAATCACATCTATAGGGTGGGAAACGCGAGGAGCTGGAGGAAGCGGTCAGTGCAGACTGAACACACTCTGCCTGCTTCCTGCAGTGTCTGCTGTTGGTAAACGATTTAAAACAAGATTTGGCTGAGGATGATTTCTGGAGGGAGCCGTGTGATCCTTTCCAACCCCTAAGCATCTGTCAGAGAAAGAGACTTTGGGTGGTGGGTGGACAGACTGCTACCCGAAATGCCTAGAGAGTGTGTCCCTTGACATGAAGCGGGTGTGTTAAGCTCAGATCACTCAGATGGAACTGTCAGGGTGCAGAGTTAATCTTTGATACCGTGATTTCTGTTGCACCATTTTCATTCCAGCCATCGTGTGGAAGGAGGGGGGCACTTTTGTCTTCCTCTGTTGGCTGACTCTTCCTTGAAGGAATGATTTAAAGGGAAACTGTTCATGCTATTCATTGTTCAGTGATCACTACATAGGGGTAGCAATTAAGAATGTTATTTCTGTAGCAGTCTGTGTTATTACCAAAACAAAGTGCACTCCTGTGAAATGGATAGCGGGTGGCACAAGGTGAGACCCTTCAGGGCTCATGTCTAAATGCTTAGGCCCTACTTGCTTTTTTGTGCCCTTTTACTTTTGTTTGGTGAACTGTAAAATGTCTTCTTATTATAACTTCTTAACTATAAATGCTTCCAAGGTGGAAAAAAATATATATGTTAGCTTTATCAAAGCAAATGAATGTTTATATATATATATAATATATATATATATATATATATATATTCATTATGGATGCATAAAATACTGAGATTGCTTTGTTGGAATAAGAGCCAGGGCTACAAAATTTCAAAGGCTTCACGTTGCTCTATTTGAGTCCCTACCGGATTTTGACCTTTCAAAAATTTATCACCCAGATTGATAACTCTGTTAATCCTGTTTGGTTTTTGATGATATTTTCCTGGGCTGTAAACGTAGCTGTCACAGATTGTCTGAACTTTCCCACAACAAGTGCAGAACTGGTGAAGAAGGAAGGGAAGCTAGGATGTGGCGTGTCTGTGCCTCAGAAAACAGAGCTTCAGTTCTGATCCCTACAGAAGGAGTTAGAACATCCTCATGACTATTTCTAATGGGGCACTGGGAGCTGGGCCTTGAGTTAGTGCTTGGCACAACAATAAGACTCTTTAGAATGAACTGATACACAATGCCAGAAACATAGTGACATTTGGTAAGTTACAGCTTGGGTGTTAATTGTTCACCCTTTCTCTTTCCCGAGTACACCTGAAATAAGCCATCCTACCCACCCCCTCAAGAAACATAGAGTTGCATTTAGCTCTGAGGATAATCTGATCTTTTTATATGTTTTGGTGATAGTTCTAGTGATGATCCCCCAGTTTGAGAGGTAAAGGAAATAGGAGAAGCATGAGAGAATCTGCAGCCAGCTTGTTCTTCGGAGCCCTGTAGTCATTTAGCCTGCTGGGATGAAGATGGGGCACAACCTTCCTCAGCAAATCCTGCAAATATTTTCATCATTATCCAATTTCAGAGAATGCTAAAAATATACAAGTTTTTCAGAAGACAAAAACACCTTTTCTTTTCTTGAGGAAAAGGGATTAATTTTCCTGCTGCTGATAATCTGGGCCAGGTATGATCAGGATTTTCCTGACCGTCCATCCAGTTTCATTGTTAGAGGTGAGAAGACAATAAGGGCGGTGATAGGAGGTGTATCCTGGGTCAGAAGCTGGACGAACATGTATAGAGGGGGCACTGGACTTTGTAGGGTCCTGAAGACACGGTCTGAAGGTAGCTCTGCAGAGCAGCATGTATCAGGTGAAGGAAGAGGACAGGTGTTGGGGGAATTGCTTACAAGTTCAGGGCCAGGTTCAACTTCTGAACTTCACCCAGTATCTTGCCCTTCATCCATCTGGCTTGTGAATGGGAACTTTTACTGTCTGTCTATAAAGCAACTAGGCAGCCACCTCAGGAGAGACAGGCCATCAGTGGCTGTTCAGAGAGGACACTGCACTGCCCACTAGACAGCGGTAAGACCAAAAGGAGACCTGACACTTTCCGGGATGCTGGGGAGAGTTACCTGCACTTAGAGGTTGAACTGCGCATGCTTCAGCTGGGGCACTGGTGTCTGGACACCTCTTTTAATGCTTCTTTCTCTCTCCCAAATAGCTCTGGGAGGTCAGCCCTGAAGAATCCCCCAGCACCCACCTTGAGTTAGTAGGCAGACTCGCCTCTACACACATGGGTAGCATGCACATCAGCCTCAACAGTCCTCCAGGTAAAACTTACACAGTGTGGTTTGTTCAGTGTGTGAAAATAGAGAGGTTCTTGCCTGTGCATTGTGCCTTGCTGTGTAGCAGAAGGATGATCCAGAAAGGACAAAGGATCATTCATCCTTTTATTCAATGAATTTTTTTTATGGAGTGCCCGTATTTCCTCATTTGTCCAAAATGCAATGTGATTCCAGTCTTCAGGGAAACAGGTGTGTGTGTGTGGGGGGAGGGGTGTTGGGAGATGGTCATTAAACAACTAAGTACAGAATAAATATTTATTTACAATTTGTAATAAGTCCTGGGTGGGAAAGGAGCAAAGTGCTTTGAGGGAGAGAAAGAGGGACCCCGAAGGACCGGGGCACTCTCTGCAGCTACACCAGGCAACCAGCGACCGTGCACTCACAGAGCTCCACTCGCTGTCGGGGTCCTCACGTCAGGATTTTTGGCTCTGCGATAAGTTTGCACTGCAGTTCATTATCAGAAAATGACCTTTAATCCCTAGCATGGTTTGCATTCATTCATTGTGGCCATTTTTATTTTATTAATTATGCTATCATAGTTGTCACATTTCCCTCCCCTTTATTCCTCTCTGCCCTTTACACCCCATCCCATCAGCATCCCCCACCTTAGTTCATGTCCATGGGTCATACATATAAGTTCATTTCTAGCGATGTGAAATGACTGAATTTGGGTTGGTTACCAAAAACAATGATTATGTTTTACTTTCCCCATCTGCTTAGTTATTGATCCATGATGATATGCCATTAACTAGATTTCTATTAATTAAAAAAATGATGTCCTCATGCTTACCTAGCATCACAAATTGATTCATCAACAGTATTCTTTTGATGATCTTACCATAAGGCCTCCTGGGCCTTTAATTCAATAGACGGATCATTCCACATTGTTCTAAGATGTAACATGTAAAAATGTGCAAATTACAAAGGTCATTTTCACACACGATCACATTTAAACCTCACTTTCCTGCAGAGAAGACTTGCTACTCCCATCTTACAGATAACAGGACTAAAGGGAAAGAAGTTAAATGGCGAGTTATACAAACACAACTGGCCAGTGCAAACACTCAGCCCCTGTAACTCAGTGTGGGTTTTCCCGTTGCCCCAGATGGTCTCTGCAGCCTGTGCAGGTGTGCGGTGGAACCTAGGGGCCTTCTCTTTGCACACCTCAGTTATTCTTCCCTTGGCTCTTTGTTAGCAACGTTTAGTTTTCATAGCTTTTCTTACTGGATTCATTCTTAGTTACCCTCTCAGCTAGTAGTTCCAGATTGTCATCTGCCCAAAGGAGCTAGTTGCATTGGTAAGATATGTCATCTCTCTTTACCTCTGTCTTTTCTTCTGTGAAGTGGCCATTTGATAGCATCTTTTCATACAACTATTTCATAGTACATGTACTATATATAAGATGTTTTTAAAGGAACATGTCTCATGCTAAGTGTTTAGCAAAGTCTAGTTTTTAATCTTTCTCTTTCAATATAAAAAATCATTTTTCTAAATATGGCTTTGCAATGTCTAAATAGTGTGTGTGTCACTATTAATATATGCTATTGAAGAGGGAATACTCCATGTTGTGGGGGTTATTGCTCGAACACTACAGGCCCCTTGCCCTTTAAATGCTGTCAGAAGACCTAAGCCCACAGGCACAGGAAATGGATAGAAAGGAGATGAGTCACGGGAACCTAAGGTCTGACAAGGCTCTAGATTCCAACTGTCAAAGCCTGCTTCCAAACTCCTCTTAGGAGAGTTTTCTCACTCACTGACTTAACTGTGTTTCCCCAGCTGAGCAGTTTTAGGTGGAAACTGGGTCTGGCCTGTTGAACTGGCCCCATCATCGAGTGCTGGTTTCAGTAACCACCCTGGCTCAGAACCTGCAAGCCGAAGGCACTGCCCTCTCCATCCAGCCCTGCCTTCTCCAGAAGGCAGAATCTTTCCTTCTTCTCCAGGATGAAAGATTAGATGTTAGTACCCTGTCCTTCTCCTCATCCTGTTTTCAGCTTCTAACCCTTTTATTAGTTATTAAAATATCTCCAGAAGTGAAGCCAGAGGGGTCTTGAATTGCTATGGTTTAGAAATGCCCGTCAAAATTGTGAAGGCAGATAAAATTGGAATAATTGATTAAAAGGAGACCCTTCAATCAGCGGATATAATTTGCAGTCCTCTTACTTCCCTTTGTCATGGGAATGCAACAGGAACCGTGCAGTATATAGAAAGGAAGAAAGAACGAAGGAAGGAAGGAAGGAAGGAAGGAGAGAAAGAAAGAAAGAAAGAAAGAAAGAAAGAAAGAAAGAAAGAAAGAAAGAAAGAAAGACAAAGTCTGTGACCTTGATAGGTTCTGACTCTTTACGTTGGTTTTGCTTATAGTCAGAATTGTGATCCCAGCTCACAGCCTTGAAGCTGGGTGTCCTCATTTGTCAAATGGAAAAAAAAGTCACTACCTTGTAGGCAGTAAAAAGTGCCAATTACCGAACTTGGCATATATTAGGTGCTCAAAAATTGTAACTTTTATTAGTGAGAAATACCAATCATGTATAACTTTAGCCTGCAGAATTAAATGGTGTTAATTTTCAAAGAGCAATCTCAAATCTATGAACAAGGAGTTGCTTGTTAATCAGTAGAAGGTCACTAATGGTCTCCCTGCTCCGAAATCCAGTGGATGTTATTTTAGGCCTCTGTGCACTTGACATCTTATTACTGTGGCCACTGCCTTCTTGGAAAACTCTCTTTTCGTGGTTTCAATGGCACAGGGCTATCCAGAATTTGGATAAAATACATTTGAAAATTGGTTCCAATCCTGTGCCAAGTCCCAGATGTTCAATGGGGCAGACTAACGTGCTGATGTCTTCAACCGGGGGAATGGTGGGGTGGGATGAGATGGAATTAGAAAATTCTCCCTTCCCTACCCCACACCTTATGACTTGGAGGGAGAATTTTTTCATTTTGTTTTTCAATCGATATAATTTCCACAACTTTCATAAAGTGCTTGGCGGTTGAGATTTTGCATAATGACTGAGACATATGTTTTTTTCCTCATCTACCTCCCAACGACAAAAACCCACACTTATTGCACACCTACAGTTTTCAAGATTGAATTTTCACACCTCATTCATCGTGTGAAGCCAGGATTAATAGTGCTTGCATTGTGCAGGGAGAGGCACTAGAATTTTTCCTCATTCTACATGAAGGAGCACTGTAACTTCACCATCAGCAGCATAAGCTCTGGAGCCGGGTTGCTCAGGTTTGAGCTCTAAGCCACTTGTGACTGGGTACCTTGATTTTCTCATCTGTAAAATGGGTATACCAGCAGTATTAGCTCATAGGCTTATTGTGAGACTTAGACTCGTGAAGTAATTTTTATTCTACTAAAGTTTATCTACTAAGAATTTCTGGGTCGATGCTATCAAAGATAACCTACTGCGAACACTGTCCCAATATAATCGTACCGCTGCTGTGCAGTCATGCTGTTTTGCTTGCCCAAATATTCCTTTAGCTAAGAGCGATAGCAGTGGTCTTTCAGGTAATTTATGAATTAAGTTTTACGGAACTTTGGAAGCATGAGAATCAGTGGCAAAGAGTATTGTGATAGTTGTTCTGATCACGGTGGGTAAAATGTAGGTACATGCCCCAAAGCAGTAAAGCAAATAAAATACAAATGGCCATTCATTACCATCACCCATCCAAATTTTATGGACTTTGAAACACCTAATAGCATTGGAACTTTGAAGGTCTCAGTCGTCTTTTCCCCTCTCTTTTCCGTTTCCTGGCAGGTTGTTAACTAACACACCTGAACTCTGTCTAAGATACTTCATCAGTTTTGACAAGAGTGACTGTGGCAGTTTCACTCCTCGATTCTGACAGATTGTCAAACCTGGTTGGGAATTATCCAGGCTCAGAACTGTGGTGATTACTTTTAACCTTAACTAAAAATATAGAGTCTTGTCTTCTTTACAACTTTTCTCATTAATATAAAGAACTTTAATTTTACTAGTACAGTAAAAAGCAAATTGAACGTGCCCCCCCCAAATGTTAGTTTATTGGTAAATCTTAAATATAGCAAGTCACTTTCTTATCAGCAACATACTACAGTGCTTTGAACCACACATGCACACAAACAAAGCAATGCATATATCAAGCAATGCTTGATCTGTTGGAATCAGTTATTTCAAGAAAACAAGTGATTTAGAATGAAATTCAGTTCTCAGCTATGTCCAACTTTTGATTATGAAGTATACTCTAGGAACAGGTTCATTTAGTTACATTGAGACCGTTTTTGGATGGTTTCATTCAAAGTGATAACAGGTAAACTAAAAGATTCTTACTCCCCAAGGACCTATTTTTAGTCTAAATGCAGTACAATGAGCAATTAAAGAAAACTCAAGGATAAAAGGTATCAAGTGGTTTGGAATTTAATGAGCCTATCCCCCAATTAGAACCTGTAGTTCAGATACAGAACCTGGAAACTCGGACTTTCCGTAAGACCCTTTCAGCCTTAACTTCATGAGGGATTTCAGCTTTACGTAGTTGCAGAGCTCTCAGGTTTCACCAAATCTCCATTCCAGTGCAAGTCCCCTAATCGCTTCTCCTGCCCCATGGAAAATGTAGCCAGCAGATTTCCTGAAATTCCGAAGCTGAGAAATGTAGCTCAGCGATATAACAAGTTTACATTTATAATATCGACTCATCCTGCAAGACAAAGCTGCGAAGAAAATCTGAATGCTGGTGCCCGGGGAACTGCAGTTCAGTTGGCAGTTTGTGTGAACTGGGCAAGGCTTAAAACACCAAGTGCCCAAGGATGTCAGATGATGAAGGTTTGGGTGCTGGCTGCGTCCTGTGCTGCTTGAGAACATTCCAGTAAGTCGCTTCCTGTCCACAGGCTTTAGTTGCTTCATCTGCAAAGTGGAGGTAATAAAATTTGACCTGTCTGCCTCTCAGAGTTGTAAAGACCAAATCAGCTACAAACTCAGAAATTCTATGGGATATCAGAAGTAACATTTCTGCTTTAAAATGGTTACTACATTTTTTTTTGGTCTCATCATGGCATATGAAGATACCTTTAAGGTCAAGATCTCCAGATAGATTATTTCCTCTGTTTATTATAATAATCACAAGAGATCAAATATCACAAAACTGTTTCCAGCTGGAGTCAGATGATCCAGTTTCTGGATATTGGCTGCTTGTAATCTAATGAGGCAATCAGCAATTTCAGCCATTTGGGTAGGGAACCGGTGCAAAAGGTAGAGCAGTTCATCTCACTGGGGGGATTTCATCTCCACGCAGTGAATTGGTTGTGATTACAACACCGAACTCCTCCAGTGCTCAGTGGGCTTTGGGGGCCTCCATGCCCTGATGAGCTGCACTTCTCACATTTTAATACCTGAAACCATCTGAGGAAGTTGTTGAAATGAGGCTACTGATTCGGGAGGTCCGGAGCAAGCCTCCAGATTCTGAATTTCTGATTTTCTCAGATGACGCAGGTGCTGCTGGGTTGCACACCGCACTTGGTTTACCTGTCCTGTAGAGAGAGCAGTGGTTTCTCAAAGGATGGTCTCCAGTGTGTAGTAGTCTGCTTGGGCTGCTGCAACAAAGGAATACAGATTGTGTGGCTTAAACGAGCGAAATGTATGTTCTCACAGTTCTGGGGACTGCAACGTCTCAGATCAAGTTTGTTAATGATAGGAAAAAGTGGCAGGGGAGAGGGAATGTGAAGAGGGTGTATATGGGGATTCTGTGCTTTCTGATCAAAGTTTCTGTACTGCTCTAAAACTGCTCTAAAATATAGAGCTTATTAATTAAGCAAAAATTAGATTCTAACACCTAGATCCCACATCTGGTGAGTCCATCACAGAGGCTGGAGCCCGGGCTCTTTCAAACCAACCCTTTATGGGATTCTTATATACATACCGAAGTTTGAGAGCCGTGAGGCAGAAATTGAGAGCTTCAGCTGTGTAACTGAATGAATGCGTGTCCGAAACTCGGCTGTACCTCTTCACAGCTGGCTGATCTTAGACTACTTACCCTTTCTTTCCATCTCCGAGTTTCAGTCTTATTTTAAAAATCAGGGGGAACTAGCCCTATAAAGTGATAGGATGATGTAGAATTTTAAACACAGAACATGCATAGTAAGCACTCAATAAATATTAAACCTTAAAGTTGTACTGTATCGTTATTGCTTAAGTCCTGGGGAGCAAGGCAGAATCATGCTGAAATGTGAAGGGCTTTCAGAAAAGAACAGGCGATAAAAGTACTGGGCCATAAAAGATGAGGACAATCATAAAAGTAACCCTAGATGCTGCTACAACAGTCCAAAGGTTATATACAGCTCTCACTTCCATTCCCTGGCTTGATCCTCAAAACGACCTTGTGAGGCAGAAATTCTCCTGTTAACAGATGAAGAGCAGAAGCTTAGCAATGATCAGTGACTTGCTGAAGGACACAGAGCTGGGAACTGTCAGCCTCCAGACTGTCCAAATGCTGGCCCAGGGTGGCAGTGCAGTGTGGTAATTAAGCACTCTTGGGTCAGACTGGAGGGTTCAAATCCCAGAGGTATTGATTATGACTGGAATGAAATTAGCAAACCAGTTCACCTCTCTTAAATCTTCATTGTCTCCATCATTCAATAGGGATGTAATAATAGTGATTACTTGGTAGTGTCTTGTAAAGACTAAACAAAAGAATGTTCATAAAATCTGACATGAATAGCTGGCACCTGGTGAGTTCGCTTAGCCTGCACCCATTTTCAAAGATGGTTCCTCGAGGGAACACCATGTACCCATGTTAAACAAAGAGGAACACTATGCATCTATGTTATGCAAAGAGTAACCTAGGGTTAATGGTAGAATACGTAGAAATCTGTGTGCATACATTTTGGGGGGGTGTTGGTTTGGGAAGGAATAGAGGGGCCAGGGCTGCTACAGCTCCTGAGGAGGAGTGGCAGGCTGGCAAAACATGCTGTGACACGTGGGTCCCTTCCCTATACCTGTTTGAGTTATCCAAAGCTCCAGCAAGGAGATGGTGCCAACAAGACAGAGAGGCCGTCACCCTTCAGCCCCAAATCTCTGCACCAACAATGAAACTGGCGACAAAGAGAGAACCCTCCCTGTGATATTGGGCAATGACTAAGGACTTGAATCAAGAGGTTTTGGGGATGAATGCATGGAAAGATCCCACGCAAATATTTTGGAAATATTATACAATATCATCAGCTTCCTGAGTACAGTATCCACTTTCCTTGATTGTTGCCTTCTTTACAAGTAGTCCAAGGATAGACACCTAGTAGCATCAAAATAGACAGATACTCATTGGATAAATTTAAGAAGTCGGTTGGCCCCACAGGATGTGCTGGGTATTTTGTAGATGGAAGTGGGGTTGTAAGTTTCTTCCCAAAGTGTGAAGGAAAGTTGGGGAGATCTGTCCTAGACGCAGAGATGCCTTTTCCTGTCAGTCATCACCATAAAGTGCAAGGATGCTAATGACGGTAGCTCTTATGCGCCAACAACCACTGCAAGCAACTGACACATGGTGCTTCATTTAATCTTTTCCAGCAGTTAATTGAAGTAGACATTATTCTTTTCTACATTTTAGAGATGGGAAAGGTAGGTTAAATGACCACTACTTGGATACACAGCTAGTAACAGTTGGAACTGGGATTCTGACTCAGGCTGCTGGGCACAAATCAGCACAGGGAGGTGGCTCTGGAAGTGATGCCCCTGGACAGGTATCGGTGATCGTCTATGGACTCAAAGTCGTGAGAGTGGTTTCTGGAAAGAGCTGCTACAGAATTAGAGATTCCTGTGTGTCTCGCACAGCCCTAAGCCCTTTACATCTAACAATTTCCTAAAACCCTCACAACAAACCAATGAAGTAGATACCATTCTTACTTCACTGTTACAGCTGACATAAATAATTGACACCAGGTCACAAGATTAGTAACTAGTGGAACTAGGATTTGAACCCAGGCCAAGGTGGTGTCACCGTCAGTCACCTTAACCACCGAACCAAGAGGCAGGTCAGAGGCCTCTGGAAACCAAGTGAATCACTGGTGGAATTGGGCAGGGAGGAAGGGCAACAAAGTGTCAGGTGAGACCTCCTGGGAGTGAGGGGCAAGGTTTCAGATGCTGATGAAAGTGTATGGGGCTGGGGAAGGGTGTCTGCACAGGGAGAGTGGGTGGTTTTGCAAGCACTTAGAACGGCTTCAGACCAAGTAATGGCCAATGGACCAAACAATTGCAAGTGGGAAGGAATTCTATTTTGGTTTCCCGGAGAACTGGTCAACCTGACCTTTTTTTTTTCTCTATAGAGACTCCATGCAGTTAACTCTTGGGAATACAGAAGTTGGCAATTTAATTGTGGGTTTCTCATGTAGTAACCATGGCCACAAGTGGTTTACGGCTTTGCCCTTATCTCAAATGGTCCTGGCCTTGGTTTCCTTAAAAGAGAAAAGGACACCGAGTGATGAAAGCCCATGGAAGCTGCTGGAGAGACCTTTCTAAGGAAACCTTCCCGGTGCATGCTTGTCCTAAACATCTCCCCATCTCCTGCACCCCCTCTCTCCAAGGTGGCATTCACTGGAGCCCAAACCTTGTCCTGTGCACCCTGGTGTGAACAGCCAGCATTTCCTGACACCTAGCCAAATCTCATGACTGGTTCTAGCTTCAGTTTGGAAAGTTCCCTGTCTAGGAGTTCCTGGCGCTCTGCCCGGTTCTAGAAAAGGGCATCTCCTTGCTCTTCCCTTCTGGCGTCCTCCGAACTCAGCCTAACTTTGTTCAGCAACAGCTCAGACTCGTCGGAATTTAAATCCCCAGGGAACAGTGTGTTCTTCGCCGAGGCTCTAGACCACGCACCTGCCCCCACCAAACCCAAACTCCGGCCAGAGCCAGGCTCTGTGCTCAGCAAGTAGGGGTCCAAGGGTCGCAGCTCGTAACCCGCTGTCAACTCTTCGAGGGGACCCTGCGCATCCCTAAGTCTCCTCCAGTCTCTTTAGGGTCTGGCTGCTCCTTCGCCAAAGCCACCGAGGCAGCCCCTATTCAGCGACACGGCAGCAGGTGGCAGGGGCGGCGCCGGAGAGGGCGAGAGGAGGGGGCTCCTTGCTCTCTGGTTCTTGGCGCCCTGCATCCGTTTCCAGCGCTCTCGCGCCTCGGCTACCCAAAGCGGTTCACGCGCCCCCGCACCACGGCAGCCTAGCACCGCGCGGCCTCCGCGGCGCCCCCCGCCGGCCTCTGCCCGCACCTGCAGCCCGCTCCGCGCGCTCTGCCCGCTGCCGCCGCTGCCGCTGCCGCCTCTCGCTCGCTGTGCAACGGACGCCCCTGGGCCGCACAGCGAGTGCGCTCCGGTGCCAGACCCTTCCACAGACACCCCGGAGCCGGTTGACCCTTGAGTCCCGCTCCTGCACCCTACATCCCCAAAGATGACTGTGAGGAGGGTGGAAAGCATCTCGGCTCAGCTGGAGGAGGCGTGCTCCACAGGCGGTAGGACGCAATAAGCTTGCGAGCGGGCTCCGCTTCCACCCTCCTTCCCTTGCGAGCTGAGACCCCGACCCCTTCCCAGGCTGGGGAGCTTGCTGCTTTTGCTGCATGAGACAGTCACCTAGGCGGGACTGGGAAGGGGAGGTGGGGGCGGAGGGAATAGGGGTGTGAAGGAGAGGGGGTGCACGCAATGCCCAGGTCGGGGAGGCAGAGATGTTTGAAGTGTGTGTGAAACTCGCCGGTGGCAGGGTCCCCTGCAATCCTGTGCCTACTTTTGCCTTCTCTGAAAATCTCCAATGTTGTCTCTGCATCTGCCAGGTGACTTCAGACCATACAGTTCTGTCCCCTAACATTCCAGGGTGAATGAGCTGAAATAGTATTGATCCTCTTCGTCCACCTTTCCTTTATGCTCCCAAACGTCTCATTAAAACTATGTTCTCCCCTAGTGATAGACAGGCGAATGCTTCCCAGGGCACGTTCTTCAGAGGGAGCGTATGTCTTGTTGTATCAGAGTATTAGGAGAAAATGGTTCTCAGTGACACCTGGGAATAATTTACACACAGTTCAGCCTTGGAAAAGGTACTGGGCACTGCCTTGCAAGGGGCTGGGCCTTCAGAGAGTCCTCCATCCTGTGAAAGTAGGGACAGGACTTGTTAAGATGAGTTTGATGGGATCCACAGTAAAACAGGGGATGAGACCCCTAATCTTCCGACAAAGTGTCTGGTTGAATCGATTTGTTGTTAGGTGGCTTGGTTGTGCGCAGGTCTTTAGAAGAGACATCACCAGACTGAAGGCTGTTGCAGGGAACAGGAGAGTAACTAAGGGCTGGATGTTTCCCGGATTATGTAAAATGAGGGTCACACATGTGACTACCACATAGTTTGGATTTACAGATGTAAAACTTGGATGAGAGGGATATAAAAGTTGCAAGGAAGGAGGTATTCCACATTCTGCCTGTTCATATTCGGAGAAGTGAGTCACTTCAACAATCTGAGCCTATCCCTCTAATTTAGACGTTGAGAGATGGACACTTGGCTTTTGTCCCCTTCCACCGACGGGCAGGTTGCTGTCATGGGGAGGACACAGTTCTTATACGAGTGCAAGATTTTAAAGAGAAAAATTGTACAACCATCTCCTAAAGCCCCAAATTTGGCTTGCACCGATGTTTCGTTCTGGTAGAATTTATGGAAATAGCTCCCACTCGTTGCAAACCAAGTATCTTAGGAGGAATACTCATAATCTTTAAGAGACTGAATTTTTCCAGAATGGCCTAAGTGCAGAGGGCTGACTAGTTGTTCGGTTCATAGGGTCTCTGTCTTTGCATTTCCTTTGACTAAGAATAGAGCAAAGAACCTGTTCTTTTAGGCACTTCACTCATGCACAAGGCAGACTGGAAACTCAAAAGACAGATGAAGTTGTAGCAACACATGTCAGGGGTACTGCGTGGCTTGCAAATTCAGCATCTTGGTGGCAACAGCTTTTTGGAAGGACCCAATCCTCAACTGGCCAAATGAATATGGAATCAGCATGTCCAGTCTATTCACAGGGTCACAGGTGGCCATAATCTCTATTTGTTATATAAAATGAGAAAAAATGAAATCACATCTGGGGAGTATGACACATAAAAAGAAATGCTTTAGTACCATCTCTAAGTCAGTATGTGTTCTTTGATTGCTCAGAGAATGGAAAAATGCTGATTTATATCTTGGCCAAGGCTAGACCCAAAGTGGAGAGTTTTCTGACTTTAAATGATTTGACACCTGTTTCTTTAATTGTATTCACATGTGTTTAGAATTCATTGTCATGTTAGAAGAATGAAGATGAATAGCTCAAAGCATATTTTTTCCTCTTATTTTTACTGTTTCAAGGTAAAGAGTGGAGAGTGGTCCCCCCATGTATAGCCTATATTATTTTCACCAAACATGCACTTCAGTACTATGGTTATTTGTGCTCAGAGTTGCAGGGGGCTTTACTAATTGGTTGATAAGAAAAGGTGGCCATTTTTAGGGGTTTGTACTCTATTTTCAGTTTTTGTTTTAAAACAATAGTTCTTGATCTTTTGTTTCCTTTCAAGTAAGTGAGACCTTTGCAAAACTTCCAGAATGACCATAATGGTTTTTTCCCTTGTACATGTACATCTTTGATGGAGTTTTAGAAAGTGACTTAATTGGAACTTAAACAAACTTAACTGGAGGGTCCTATCAAGAAGAATGTATGAAGAGGAGATAGCAATCAGGAATTGGAGGTGTGTGCACACGTGTGTGCGCACATGTGCACTTGCACACCTGCGTTCTTTATGACTTCACTCTAGAGCCAGAATGCTGTGAAAAATGACGTGCTGACAGGCCGAGGAGAAAGCCCTAAGGAAGGGAAAGTTAAGGGGCACATGTAGGAGTGATAGGAGCAGGTTTGAGTTGCTAAACTTTATAACAATATAGCAAAAAGCGTGCTTTCTTTTCAACAGGTCATATGTTTAACATGCTAACTTAATAATGCCATGTCTAAATCAGTGTAGTTGGAACACTGCACATGCTGCGGCGTGCAGAAGACGGACCATTGTGACTAAGTACATACAAGCAGAGGAGGTTTCTTATCAATTGCGGTGCTCAGTTTTACCTGGCCTCTCATCAGCTTCCACATTACACCAAAAGCCTGCCCTGGATGTATTTTTCATGTCACTGTCTATTCCCATTAGTTTGCTCCCCTGCTATAGAATCAAACATAATCCTGCTACCAGTGGAGAAACAGAGGGAGACAATAACTCAACAGTATGTTTGAAAAAAGAAGCAGAAATAAGGTCAGAGGGAAAAACCTACCAAATCAGTCACGGGTGTCCATAATTTGTGCCTAACTAAGGCGTGGCAGGTGTGAAGTGATACAATCTGCAAGTAGAAGTGGGGAGGGAAGTGTGCATTGCAACAGTTGATGGAGGAGGTCATCAAGAGGATGTGACTGCCGATTGGTTGACCATCCAGTCAGGCCCCGGCAATGGGATACCCCTCCCCGTTATCACCGGGATGTGTGTTCCACCCAACATCCCCACAGTCAGAATCATTTTTAAGGACACAGCTTTGAAAGAGCCATAGCCATTGAGATCATTTGCATGGTATTCACGACCAAGCCCAGGGAAGGGCTCTGTATAAACTTTTAAGATTCTGGTGGGTAAGGACAGAGATCTACTTGTTTTAGGGCAACCCAAAGCAAGCCTCCTAAGTAAGTCCCACTGCTTTTAAAACTTGCCCGAATCAGGCTGGGTGGTCTGCCTGTTTCTTCAGTCCCTCCTTGCCTCTGCATGTGCGGACGGGTTTCAGATCTCACCTGAGAAGCTCCTGCATGTGGAATCAGCAAGAGAGTGAAAAAGCTCTTCGATTTTGAACTGTTGTGTGGTGGATGTCTCAGGGGTCTGGCTTATGTGTTGTGTTTAGGAAGGATAAGGCAAACAGAAATTAGTAATCCCTCAAGGGTAATAATGAAAAGTGTATGTACTCTGGACCCTCGAAAAGCTTTTTGTCACACAAGGCGTTGTTCTGTTCTCTTTCTGTTGTTAAACGTGAGAAGGTACTAAACAAATAATATGATGAAGCGTTGAAAGGTGCCTTCCTGTACTTTTTTCCCCAGCCAATGCTGATGCACAGTTTCATAAATTAAGGCTATGGATAGTTTTGAAATTAATGAGCCATGCAATATGAAATGTGTGTGTACGATTTCTGCAGAAGTGTGGACCAGAGAGTGGTCGAACCTTTTGAAAATATATTTCTGGGTTTAAAGTATGTGGTCCTTCTTGCTCTTTCTTTTTTGTCCTTTTATTTCCTTTCTTTGTCCCCACTGGCTTCCTGGAACATGTGGATAATATTGCTTTTCAATATTTCATGGCAGAGTGTGCTTGTTTACTTAATAGCTTCCCTTTTTAGGGACTATTTCAAGTAGATTAAAGTGTGTGTGTGTGGTGGTAGGGGATCCTGAAGGAACAGGAATGAGTGTTTAATTTGTTCAATAGGTCTTTACCATCCTTAAAAATGGTTTAAGGTTATATAACTCTGCTTGTTACTACAAGTTCATTCACCCTGGACATTACATTGCCTACTTTAAAAAACATTTTCATTTAGTTGAAGGTCCTAATGGTCTTTCCTCAATTTGCATCATCCCAAACTCAGTGCAAAGCTTCCTGCTGTTCAGCAGCACTCCCCGGAAGGCTGTGAACCCTGAGAGCAGAGCTAGTGGGGTTTGTCTCACAGCTGTTATCCCTGTCTACATGAAGTGCGCCATGTAACATTGGCTCAACAGCAGATATTCGCCGAAGGAGTGAAGTGTCTGCCTTGTATTCTGTGGCACCGAATTATTCTGTTCTCTCCCACTCAACTCAGAGCTCTTTTTCAGACCTTATTTTTTCTTCCTAGGTCCATTTTATGCCACTTTTCACAAACTCTGTCTTATTTTTCTTCTCTCTCTCCTCTCTGCCTGGTCCAGCTGTAGTGTGGATGCATTGTGGCCTTGACGTGGAGGTCTCTTGAGTCTGTCGTTCTGGCCCAGTCCCTTTCCAAAAGACCAGCTGGACATTTCCACGCCCTGTCAGTCAGGCCCATCAGCAATTTTCAGCAGCACCTCAAAGTCAAGATGCCAGAAACATCCACTCTTTTAAGAACAGATTATTTTCCAGAGTGTGCTAATGGTGGCGTAGTATCTTGAGGCACACAGTTAACAAGAGAAAGCAAAATCATTTCCTTCTCTACGGTACTTCCCACCTTGGTCATTTCTGCCCCTTCTGTGTGGAATCAGTCACCACACCTCACAGAGTCCTGTCTAGCTTCCAGGTCTAGCTCCTCCTCCAACTCACGTGGTATTTTCCAAGGTTATGTCCTTATGATCATTTCCCAGGGCATCATGGTTGTCTCCAAGATTTGTACTAAGTGCCACTATTCATTCACAATGAAATACATCTACTAAAACTGGACCTGGGTCAGATCATTCTCCTGTGGAAAAATGTTTAAGGCCTTCCCATTACAGTACTCATAGAACCAAAAATATCATTTTCTTAGCTTGATAGTCAAGGCTTGTACAATATGGCGAAAGTCCTTCATCCCAGCATTAACTTCTGTGACTCTTCTAGGTGTATCCCTAAACCTGCTGACCTGGACTGTTCCCCAGTCTCCACGCTGTACCTACCGCTTAGAATGAACTTCCTGACCCAAAGTTACCCATGGAACATGGTTGAATGTTCAGTAACAAACACATCTTTCAGGATACATTTCAAATGCAACGTCTTTTCTGTGTAGCTTTACTGATTTTTCCCTGCCTCCTCCCCAAAGAGTTATGCTTTGAATTTTAGAAGGTCATTTTCCTTTTGTTTTGACCAATATCTGAATGACAAGGCAGAATAAACTACTTATATTGGTTTCCTTTGCATTTTAAATTGTAACTCCATGATGGTAAATACCATACATAAATTTACTCATTTTTGTACCCCTCCAAATGACTAGCACAGTACTTTCCAAAATAGTCGGTAGGAGTTTAAAACATAGTTTATTGAACTTAAACCACATTGCCCAAGGGTAGACCCATCAAAGACCCAAAATTACAATTCACATTTCATTGCCTGTTAAATCATGCACTGGAAGTGACCTTCTTTTTTGGTTTCTAGTCTTTTCCATTCAGCAGGCCAGGTTCACAAGTAAAGTAATACAACATCAAGACAGCGCTCTGCTGAACTCTGCATGTTCTGGCATCTATAATGCATGGCTATGAGAGCTTACATTGTTTTGAGGTCAAGTTTAATAAGTGCCCAGTGTTTTCTGTGTGGTTAGAGCAGTAGTCAGTTTTCTTTGGACTCTCGCTATGACTCTTCCCCATCCTAAGTACTTTCCAGGCCTATTACCTCCAGGATGAGTAGTCCAAGGGGGCCCCAGTAAATGGTTATCACCTCTCTTGGTTTTCCTCCAAAGGAAAGAGTGGGAAGATCAATTATGTGCTGCCTCCGTATCATGATGGTGATTGTCCACACTGGTCCAAGTTCATGTTACAGAGAGTGGCCTTTCCTGACAGTGTCCAACCCTGAAACTAAATGGCCACATCACAATGTGCCCCATCAGTATTACCATCTTCATCGTTATCCCCGTCTGATGATAGATCCTTTCATTGTAGTAGTGGCTGTGGAGAGGAATGGAAACATTCAAATGCTGGGCCATCCTTTGATGTCCACACATCCATTGCATTGGGTGCATTTTCTTTTTGTAGCAGAGTTCCCAGACAGAATCAGGCTGCTTTGGGAGGGAATGAGGAGGGAAATGGAAGCTGTGACTCGTAGGAGGTGAGATGAGGTTCAGCCCTTTCGCTCTGACCACTGTGGTGCAGTGTTTTCACTACTGGCTGCTGCACATGCATACTAGGCACAGAGCATCAGAAAGTCTGAAAAAGGAGAGACTCTCAGCGTTTAAACATTAAGTTCTCCATACGCTCTGACAGTCTAAGGAACCATGTGAACAGGGATATGAATATAGAATTTGCCATATTGAGCAGTTGGCCTTTATGCCTGTCTTAAGGGCTGAGTTTTCTTCCCACACGAAGAAAAAATCAGCTGGTTCACAGCCAGTGTGGTTGAATGGCTCTCCTTTCAGAAGGAGGCTGTCGACTTAAATACCCTGTGGGTATACCACTGACCTTTCAGGAACTTCTCCGTGCATATTCTACCCCAGTGATTTATTTAGGGAAAAAAGAATAGGCACCCCTTTTCGCAACAACAGTTTACAACTTTCTTGGTTACCTGAAGTTTGAATTGGCTGAGGGCAGCATTCTCCCATGTCTGCAGGCAGCATCTGCTCATGAATAGTAAATAAAAAGTCTTTGGGGAATTAGAACTGGCATTTTTTTATAGGTCATCACTTCAAAAAGGTTTGGGAGGAAAAATAGACTTTCATATCCAGATGTCAACACTTCTTAATACTTGAAGGATCTTTTGAGTGAAGCAGTTTGTTTAAGAGACGGCATTATCTGCAGCCCACATGGGAATCCGAGTCAGTTTTGACTGATGTAGGAACTGCTCGTGTAGTGACCACGTGCTACCTTTCCCTTTCTCTCCCCACCACCCGCCATTATCATCGCGATTTCATCTACGCATCGTGTTCGCAGATGCTAAGGTGTCCCCCAGAATGTCCCCAAATATGTTTTTTTCCCAAGAGAAGACATGACTTCCAAATATCTTCATGAATTTCATAATAAAATTGGATTAAACTAGCATGTGTAACTATTAAAATGATCTGCATCTCAGAACGGATATTCTGCCAGGGGATTTATTTTGGGTTGTAACTTTTTGTACTTTGATGAATTTTCATTAGACTAGCATGGGAAAGTACTTATAAAAATTGGTCTACCCTGTACCTTTTAGCCATATTTTATGTATGATGAGTGCTCCAGAGATGTCTTGGGTGAATTTTTATGTAAAATTTTATATTTTATACTATGATTATATACCCTGAGGGTAAAGATATACTCTTGTGGTCCAGCCCATTCCATCACCACGCAAACTGATTGATCCTCAGGTTGTCCTCTTGTAGGTCTGCAGTGAATATGGAAAAAAAAAAAAAGAAAAACCTAAAATACCACACACAACCAGACAATAATATAGAAATAACAAACAGACATTTCAAAAATAGATCTGTCAAACCCACTTGTGAGAACAAGTTTAATATGGAGAAATTTTATTTAATTTAGGAAGTGGAGCACACAGAAAATAGCCATTGAACATAATGTTGCCGTGTTCCTCTTTCTTCTATAAAACAGTGGTCTTCGTATCCACTTGTGAGTTACAGAGATGGACTCTGTAATGCTGAGATTAATTTAGCAAATGTCCACAGAGAAACTGCTTGGTGCTGGGTGAGTGAAACACGGAGTCTGCCTTCAGAGAGCTTGCTGTTTATTCAATAGGTATTTACTGAGGATGTACCAGGTACAGTAAGTCCTCGCTTAACTCCATAGGTTTGGGGAAACTGCAACTTGGATCAACATGGCGTATACAAGAACCAATTTTACCATAGGCTGATTGATATAAACAAGAGTTGAGTTCCTATGGAATATTTCTGGTCAGAAAAAATCAACACATTTCTAAATAAGGACCTAAAATGGGAATCAACACATTTCTAAATAAGGACCTAAAATGGTTATAATATTAAACATTGAGATAAATGTGAGCTACACGTCTCTTTAAGACAGATTAATAAAAGTGAGTCAGATAAAGATGTTTTCAACCTGTTGATTCCAACTCAAGGTCATGGGTGGCCAGACTCTATCCCAGCAGGTCAGGGCATAAGGTGGGAACCCAGAGTGGACAGGATGTCCTTCTATCACATTGCCAGCCACCCACACTCAGACTGGGCAATTCAGAATAGACATCTCACAGGTACATCTTTATGATGTGGATGGAACCTGGAGAAAGCCCACGCAGACATGGGTAGAATATACACATTTCACAGACAGCGATCCTGATGTGGAATCTTTTATTTGTTTGGTTGATTTATTGTTTTTGTTTTTTCTCATCAATGTTATAAAAAATAGGATTGAATGAAACGAGATTATTTGGGGACTTGCTGTATTTATAGTAAAGTAAGGGAAAAAAAGAAGTAACTTAACATGTATATCTTAAAATATTTACTATCATGAGATGGATATTGAAAGGCAAAATTGCTTCCAGTACCATTCTTTTCTGAGCAGATAAAATTATATTGAACTTGACCTTTCTTTCACTGGGGTTCTACAGAATAAAACTATTGAAAGAATTGGGCTTGAAATTCTGCATTTATTCTGTTGCTCAGTGTCTTCCTACCTTCTCTCAATTTTTCCGTCTGTAACATGGGTTTATCTGTCAGCCACTTGAAGACTGTGATACTATCTAAAGCCATTTTAAAGATTCTTTAAAACCTATGATTCTGACAGTCCATAAAGACATGCACTTTTTTCCGTAAAACAAATATGATTTTCAAGCTTGGAGACTACAAAAAAAGTAATAACTTCTGTTTAAAGATAGTCACAAAGGAATTGAAAATACCCAGTTTCCTTAATGTCAGTTTTTAAATGTTCCAGTGAAGGCCGAGGCATTGCCAATTAGTGTAGGATTTTAAAAATGAAATTGAGTATCACTCTTACTTTTAAATTTAATTTTGTAGAATCAATCATTCATCCTAAGAATATTATTATGCTTGGTCTAATATTATGAGCACTTGGGAAAATTAGGTCATGCCAACCTTCCTCACATCTCTCCCAATCATTCTTAAATTATTTCCGTATCATCTGTTTTCCCAAACTCCTTTCATTTGAGGCTGAATCGCTTCCTACTGGGATGCGCAGTATTCTTGCAATCTGTTCCTCATTCCCCTCCTCTCATGGTCCGGTTTCATTGGTTTCATCAGTTTCCTGCTGAAGTGGTGATTTCCCAGAGAGTTGGCGCAGGCCCTGAAGCACAGCTGCCTTCATTTGAAGGTGGCAGGGAGGGAAATCATGGGCGACAGGGATAAAACGACGGTGGTTTGGAACCAGGCTTTGAGAAACGTGGGAAAAAGGAAGGCAGAAACTGCAAAATACAGCAGTATGCAGGGACATGGACCGAGGGAGCCTTCCTGATGTAAGTTTATAGAATAAACCCAGTTTTCAGTGGAGGCATTGCAAGATAGTTTTTAAAAAGGCAACACATCTAAACTGCAAAGCTGGGAGGAAATAAATACTAGACATTCTGATGTGAGATAAGTTACCAGACTTGCAGCTAAACCCTATAAACCCTCATGGTTAAATTAAATTTGTGGATGGAGATTCCGAATAAAAGTTACTCATTAAAACACTTTCGCATTATTGTTGATCTGTCAGGATAAACACTGACACTGAAAAATGTATAAAAACGACACTGGGGGGATTGAACTGTAGGGATACTTTGTTAGAAACATTGCACTTTGAAACATTTACATTTATCCTTGGATCCCTGAGCAGGAGATTGTATCTTTTCATCAATATCATTAGAATAGAATTTCAAATTGAAAGCAGTGACAGTTGTGAGTTCATTGTTAATGGAACTTGTGTTCTGGTAGTTTTAGGAACAGTTTTGAGGATGTTATTCCACAGTCATCTGTTTAAATCACATTAACCAATTACCTACTATCAGAGAGAGATTGCTAGAAAACATTTCAGAATATAAAAAGGCATGCTAGTTGATTAGGGTATAGGAATTAAGGTTTTAAATCATATCTTCCTTCTCCCCCCCAGAATTCTACTTGATTTGAATTGTGCATTGACTAAGCAGAACATGCTAGTTTGCTTCATTTTCAGAGGCATCTCGCTGGACCCTGGCGTGTGTGCCTGGCGCCTCGAGAAACTCAGCGGCGGCTGGTGGGACCTGGGTGTCCAACCAGGGGAACGGGACAGTGGGAGAAGGAATCACAGAGGAGGAGGTTATTGAGGTTTGTGCCTGGCCCGTGGTGATTCGTGCATGTCAGCGATTGGGAATAAGAGTTTTGAAAGCGCCCAAGCTGGTCAACAGAGTGAACTGCTCCAGATTGTTAGTGGGGGGTGAAGAAGGAAGCCTGAGGGTGAGAGTTTGGAGTCAGAATTAGGGTCCAGATGCTGCTGTGTCTGCTACTGGGTGACCATGAGAAGCCTCGTGGCCTCCTTGTAGCTGAGTTTCTTTATGAATGTCTGCAACGGGCTTGCCCATGGCTTGCTTCCTCGTTTATTCAGGTCTCTAGTAACACAGTATAGCCCTGGCGGGGTAGCCCAGTTGGTTAGAGCGTTGTTCCGATACATCAAAGTTGTGGGTTTGATCCCTTCAGGGCATATATAAGAATCAACCAATGAATATAGACATAAGTGAAACAACAAGTCAATGTCTCTCTCTCTCTTCCCCGTGTCCTTCCCATTCTCTTTCCCCCTTTCCTTCCCTCTCTCTCTAAAACCAGTAAATAAAAACATTAAAAAGACAGTATATCTCTGATGACTTCATCTAATATAAAACCATCCTGTGTCTTTAGTCCCTTATTCTACTTTACTGTCCTTGATAGGTTTTATATACTCCTTCAAAGAGAAAAATATTTATATAAACTCTACTACTATCCTATAATATATGTGTATATTTCTTTATTTTTACTATCCTCTTAAAACTCACTCAGTGTGTAGCAATGGTAAATCAATGAGGAGGACCTTTTTCTACAGATTGCATTAAGGATTAACTGAACTAATGTATATAAAGTGCTCAGCACAGAGCCTGAGAGAGAGGGCCTGGTAAATGTACATTGTGGTCATTTCTATTTTACTGTTTTTGGCTTGAGAAAAAGCCCTTTAATCCTGAGGGTGGGAAGTCCAGAGGGTGGTGAGAATGGGAGCCTATGGGGGTGGTGGAGGGGGTGAGTTGTGAGGAAGAGCACCTTGCCCTCTGGAAGGGGGAGGCCTTGTCCCTCTACCACAGAGGGAAGAGGAGACTGACCTGGTGACCTTCTGGGGAGGAGCTGAGCTCTGAGCTGGGCTTTGAAGTGCAGGTGGTGTTTTGAGAGGTTGTGAGGAAGCATTTAGTGGGTGGCATGAAGGAATTAGTGGAGACAACAGTTTGACTGGGGCAGAAGGTTGTCAGAGAAGTGCTGAGAAACAGGCTTGGGCAGAGTCTGATAAATGTGGGTTTTATCCAGTGGGCAAGAGTTCAAGATTTTGAGAGAGATGATAGCCTATCCAAGTGGCCTCGCTCTGCTGCAGAGGAAAGATGTGAAGAGGAGGGGTGTCCAGGCGCAAAGGTCCAGCTGAGAAGACTTTGCAGCTGCCCAGACTTAAGGTGGGATTAGTTAGTTTTGGAGGGGCATCAGTGGGGAAGGAAACAACGTTGGCACATTCTGGTGGTATTATGGCTGGTCTTTGTACTGATGGAAGGTGGGTGTGGAGGAAAGTGGGGGATAAGGGAGGAGCAGGGTTAAGTGTGTGCAGGCCCAGACCTCAGACTTTGTTGACCGAGCAAAGGCCTTCGCTCCTGATGATGGGAAATTTTTATCCAGAATACAGAGGAAGGAAATTGTGTGTCTGTGTGTACATGTGAAGGGTCGAAAAATTGAATTCAACGTATTTAGTGTGTTAGAGTGATTCCCTGGTAAGAGAGGCGCTGAATCATTTTAATATCCTTTTCATTGATAACTAAATTGAGGCATAAAGGAGTTCAGCCACTTGCCCGTAGTTACACAGCTAGTGATTAGGAGAATGGAGCTGTTAACCAAGGCCATGGCCATCGGTTCACAGCCTGCACGCGGCACTTACAGCTCTCCACTCTCCTGCCTGGACAGGTGGGCCTGGGGAAGACTGAGTGGCACGCTGGGCCAGCCTGGTGGTGTGCCAGGGGGCCGGGCTCAGCTCAGCAGAGACAGTGCTTACTACCCAGTGAGGTTGTTAATGGAGTTAAAGGGTGAATGCCCTGGATCTCTGGGTCACATCCAAAGTGAAAAGACATCCAGATCCTGCCTGGGGGAAGGAATCGGGGGCCTGTGGTTGGGGGGGAAAAACATTACTACTTGAGGGGTTTGCATAACAATGAAAGTAGCCCGCAAGGACCCCGAGGCTGAGTTGCAGGGCTGAGAGGTATGACCAATGTGGGCAAGAGGATGGGGCAGGTGGGGCATCAAAAGTGCGCTGCAAAGGGCTGCTTTTGAAGGATGTCTGTCGTCACATACAAAGACGTGCTTTTGATNAAAAACATTACTACTTGAGGGGTTTGCATAACAATGAAAGTGGCCCCACAAGGACCCCGAGGCTGAGTTGCAGGGCTGAGAGGTATGACCAATGTGGGCAAGAGGATGGGGCAGGTGGGGCATCAAAAGTGCGCTGCAAAGGGCTGCTTTTGAAGGATGTCTGTCGTCACATACAAAGACGTGCTTTTGATTCAGGGAGTGTCCCACCTTCAGAGCTGCCCTCCCTCCTCTGCCCCATCCTGCGTGTGCTTCTCCATCCCACCCTGCGGACACCGGGCACAGGCTCCTGCTGAAACTACCTACCTGAGAATGTATGGCATTACCGCAAGCCATGAACTCCAGCCCTCCTCTGTCCTGCCAGAATACGCCACGAATCCCTTTGGTACTGTTTCTTAATGAGTGCAGTTTTTAATTAATTGTTTGGTATCTGCCAACCCAGAGTAAAGAGACTGTGCACACTTTCAGGACCCGTGGGGGCACTCAGCTATTTGTTGACCAATGGATAATGAAGTGTCTTTAAATAACCTGATAAAAGAGCAGTCGGATATTGTCGTAACGATTAGGTAAGCCTCCTAATTCTGCCATCAGGACCTGCAATGAGCAATCACTTAAGGAGCTCAGAGGAATTTGCTCTCTCTCATTCCCTGAATCTCAGGACACCTCTCACTTAACTTTGCTCCATTTGACTCACTTATTTAGCAAATTTTATAAATCAGACATCGCGCCGGGTGCTCGGGGTTGCAAATACCTCTCTGTCCTCCCAGATGGCTAGCAAGGAAGAAATGCCTTCAAGAATGCAATACCAGTGCACTAAGAATTTCGGACCAGTGAGTAAAGAATTCGGTAGGAACATATGGGAAAAAGTTAATGTGATTTTAGGGATAGAAAATAATTTTTAAGGGAAGTAGAAATTAAATTGACACCTGATGGACAGAGGGAGATATGAACAGAGTAGGGGACGCACTTGAAAAGTCTGAGGGAGAGAGAGACAGACAGACAGACACAGAAGGTAATGCTGAAGAGGTAGACACAGGACCAGATGGTTGACAGTTTGAGTTTTATTTATTGTTAAGGGTTTGGACTTTATCTCAAGGGCAATGAGAACCGATAGGACATTGTAAGCAGGGGAATTCGATAACCAAATAGCCATGTCTCATCTTTTTCTGGCCGTTGTCCCTACACTCACAAGCGAGCATAAGGCAGCTATTCCAATGACCAGAAAACTACCAGTCATGTTTTTGTGGGATCTGTAATTATTTTCTCATCCTTTTTTTCCTATTTACCTTTCCTCTTCTGCTGCCTAAGCTCAGAAATCTGGCTTGGGTCTGTCATTAGAACTCATTGCTGGCCATTTACTGTCTGGCTCAGCAGTCAGCAGAGGGTTTTGGTCTTGTATCCCTATTGGCAAAATATTTTTTTGATCCTGTCCTTTCACTTTCATGGATTTCATCACACATTCTATACACGCACTAATGGAAGGATGGGCACTAATTCTTAGTAAAGCATAACTTCTCTCTTTTCTTAGATCGATAATAAATATGATAGAAATACTAATAGCAAACCCAAGAGTTATGATCTCAGTGAGCTCTGGTGAAGCCATTTGTATTTATCCTTCACTATTGTAAAGAGAAAAGTCTAATACTCTAGACTTTATAGCCTAGAGCAAAGTCACAAGCGGCCAAGAACTCTGAACAATGTGCAAGTGCATCGACAGTTAACTTCTGTGTACTACGTAATCACTTACACAAATGCCACGTGTGACAGAGGCTGTTACCTTGCAGTGCTGTTCTTGCCTATTTATTCTTCCTACAGGCTTCAGGCCAGTTGCAGCTGCGTGCAGCCCAGTTCAGAACCATTCTGCGTTGTTCAGGACCAGCTTGGTCCTGATTTGTTTCTGGCATTCTCTGTCTGCTCCCTGAGCTCTTCACTGTTTCATGCTTCGTGGCTGTGCCAACTCCAGAGAAGCTGCCGTCTCTCTGTCTACAAATATCCGAAGATTTCATGAGAGGCACATGAGTGGGTGACCAATAAATTAACATAGGTCTAAGTAGGTTACTGCCACCAACATCCTAACATATGGGCGTTTTCTGACTCAACCACAGAGAGTGCATCTGTTATTTCTATTCCACGAATCCATGGGGTGTGGGTGTGGCACCTGCTGATTTGTGGGGAACCTGAGTCAGCATTATGTACCCAACAGCAGTGGGTAACCTGTGGTGGGACAGTTCTGACTGGCCTTCACAGGAGGGGATTTTTTTTTAATCAAGAAGGGCGGACCCTTAAGCTTTTAAAGATCTCATGTGAGGGGCACATCTGTGAGCCTGGTGCTGGTGGGGTTGCAAGAGTGAAAGGGGAAATCTAACAGTTGGAGATGACCAGCTAGCCGTGATGACAGCAGCCCCCGCAGTAGTCACGTGTGTGAACGCTGATTTCACGATGGCTTTTCCAGTGGGTTACACAAACAGCTGCAAACCATGCCCCAGACTGACTGGTTTAATCCTCTGCAACTAGACTCCATGAGGGTAGATACTGGCTATTTGGTTCACTGCGTGCTGCATGTGCCTTGGACAGGGCCTGCCAATAGCAGGCTCTCAAATATTTGTTGAATGAATAAACCATCCCCCAAAGCTAGCTCCTAGGTGTTTGTTCACTGGGAGAGAGGAACACATGGACAAGTAACTCTCAGACCATTGTGACTTAAATGCTGAAACAGTGGGATGTGCAATGTCCTCTTGGGAACAAAAGTGTGGCAGTAAGTACCCGTGTAGGGAAGGTAAGGAAACCTTGCAGAGGAAAATCATATCTCAGTTAGGTCTTGCAGTGGGTTGAGGTTTATTCACTGGAGGAGAGAGAGAGGGATTCCTAGGTAAACAGAACCACCTGCACCAAAGCATAGCTTTCTGTGAAAATTCAAGCATATTCAGGGAATAGTGAGAAAAAGTTCATGTGGCCTACAAAAAGGCAATGGAGGTAGATGTATTCAAAAGCAAAGCTGGAAGGGTAGGTGGCGATAGGTCATTGCAGACCCTCCCAATTATGACGGAGGCATTTGAATTAAAATCTACAAGCACTGGGGAGCTGTTGAACAGTGTTGATCAAGGGAATGACAATAATCGTGTTTTAGAAGGAAATGATGAAGGTAGCTTCATAGACGTCAAGGGAACTAGTTAGAAAAGTAATGCAGACAATGTAGGTGGGAGACCTGAATGAAAGCAGTGTGGCAGGTGGAAGAGGCGTGGCAGGTTTGAGAACTGTAGCAGGTGTAGTCAGTATGTTATTAAGCACTGGAATGAGGACGAGAAAAGCAAGAGTTGACATGTCTGTGGGTTCAGCTCTAACCATCAACAAGAATTCTTGAGGCTACAGTTGCTCTGAGATTTGCTGAGGTTGAGAGTGTTAGTTTGCAGTGGAAGGCATGCGCCTAAATCTCAGACGGGCTAGAGATACAGACTTGGGAACCAATGGATTGCAGAAGAAACCACGGGGACAGAGGGGGTCTCTTAGGGAGAGAACGGAGCTCAGAATGGAATATTAGGAGACAGGTTACAATCAAGGGGCTGCACCAGGGAGTAGACACCAGCAAAGGAGTCCGAGATGAATCATAAAACAAAGTAAAAGGAATGGCAGCCAAGAGTAATCCCGTGGGTGCCAGGGAAGGAAACTTCCCCGGAACTTGGTCCATAATCTTAAGTGCTCTGCATGGTCGAGTCAAATGAGAACCGTAAGGTTTTGGCAGTTGGGAGGCTGAAGCAATTTCAGTGGGGCAGAAGCCAGACTGCATTGGTTTGGGTGTGAGTGGGAAAATGAAAAAGAAAATGTGGACAACTCTTTGGAGAAGTTTAGCTGTGAAAGAAAGTGGGGTAGATGAAGCAGTGGCTTGAGGGAGTAATGGCTGGTGGGTTCATTTTGTCCAACAGGAGATATCTGGGCACGTTCACAGGCCTGGACCTTGTGAGGGCAGGGGCTGGGCAGTGGGGAGCAGTGAGCTGAAAATGTAGCAGAGGGAATGTTCCTCTGTTCTGTCACCAGTGGGCCTTAGAGACTCACTGTGCTGCAATGCAGTGGGCTATTCACGTTTAAACTATTTATGATAATACAGACAATGGTATAGGATAATAATCAGCTGAGGATTGGTAATCGCCGAAATTGATAGTTAATGATCTTACAGAATATATACTGCCGGCCTCCTTTACATACGGCAGCACAATGATAATGTCTCCTGCTTTACCTCGACTCTGTGAATTTGGTGTGTGTCCTTCCTATTCGCTTTGCTGTGCTTCTATCTGCATGTAGGTGTGTGTGAACAGTGGGTCATATGTTTCATGCATGGCTGAGTTTATTTGAGATGCTGTAACAAAAATGCCACGGTGTGGGTAGCTCATGAACAAGAGGAGTAGATTGCTCACTGCTCTGGAGCCTGGAAGTCTGAGGTCAGGGTGGCAGCACGGTCAGGGGAGGGCCCCCTTCCCTGTCACAGATTCTGCATGTGTTCCCATGGCGGAAGGAGCTAGGGAGCAAGCTCAGTGGGGCCTCTTTTATAAGGGCTGCCAAAGCCATTCATGAGGATTCCACCCTCAAAGGCCCCACCTGCTAATGCTGTCGTCTTAGGGGGTTATGAATTTGGGGGGAACACAGACATTCAGACTGTAGCAATGTGTGTGTGTTTGCATTTACACATATAGGGTTTTTACAAACATTGTATCTTGGAGACTAGCTGCATTGAAGGATAGATGTAGTTTATTGTGCTGATTATTATTTGTGCAGAAATTTATTGCTGCATCTGCCTACTTGAGAGACTGAGTCATTCTGGGCCAGGGATGCATTTTGTTTATATTTGTATCCCCAGCCCTAAATACGTATTGACTCAATGGGTAAGTGGGCAGTAGGCAGGTGTAGCTTGGGGAGGGGTATGGGGCAGTGAGGCTCTGCTCTGAGACATCAGGGAGAAGTTAGGTTTGGGGAGGACTTCATGCTTGACAGGATGTATTTTCTATGAAGCAGAGGGAATGTTCTGAGAAGAGGGTGCGGATAGGGTTTAAGAAGTGGGATGTAGATTTATAAGCTTTGGCTTGATTAGGGAAAGCTTATTCCAAATAGTTACTATTTTTATTTATGCATTTATTTATCTAATTTTTTATTGTTCAATCACAGTTGCCCTCTGTTTTCTCCCCGTACTCTGCCCTGCCCTGTCCATAACCCCATCTCCCACATTCAATCCTCCCCTTGTCCTTGTTCATGGGTCCTTTATACATCTACCTTGACTTGACCCTTTTCTAAAGACCCTTCCCCATACATTAAGCTCACTTTGTTTTGGGTTTGTAGTTGATCATAACTGGAAAACATCAGTCAGCTTCTGAAACAGTGATGTTTCCCCAAACTTATCTTTCCTAATTCATATGTTTCTTTAACACCAGGGGAGAAACAGTGGCTTGTTCTTTGACTACAGAGTATTTGGTGATTTCAGTGGGTATTAGGGGTTTTGGAAAGCATTCATCTGGTTGTCACTTGGACCTTTATTAAGAGTATTTTTTACACTAGATGTGATCAATGGAGCTGTTTTATGTAGCTTGATCTATTTTGCATGTTAATAATCCACCATGGCTTATATGCAAGACTGACTGTCTTATAAGTTTGCCGTGTCTGAGTATCCTGAAGGCACCCATCACTGCCCGTGGGCTCCGGAGGCTGTTTCAGGGAATTTGGTCTTCCTAGGCCATCGTGACTGCATAATTCATCACTGGTCCAAACTAGAGGGCTTTTTCTTTAGGTCCAAAGGGAAAACTGTGTTATGGTTCAACTAATATAAATTGGATGTCTGCTCTGGACAGGGCATTCTTCCAGGGTGCTGAGCAGACACATGGAAAAAGAATCCAAAACTGAAGATCACGCTCTCGCTATGATTGTATTGTTCATTAGACTCACAGCCTGCATTGGAGAGGGCTTGATGTGTCCTCTGCAGCAGTAGGTGTCTGGCCGTGTGATAGGCGGCACGCGCACAGCTGAGTTGGGTCCTCACCTCCATGTCCCGTAAGTAGAGTGATCACCGCTCTACAGACACAGAAAGTAGAGACTCAGACTCAGAAAGATTAAGCGACCTGCTCTAGGTCACATAGGAAGTGTCCGAGATGACAGAATTCAGTCCATGTCCATCTGACTCCAAAGCCTCTGTTTTTCTTCTCTTCACAGAAATTTTCCAAATTCATATAGAAGACTCATGTTTGCTATATTGATTAGAGACAGGATCATGTGAGTTGAATATTGGACAAGAAAATTTAAAAAGTAAATGCCCTAACTATACAACTGCAAGAACCTTCTCCCGAAATGTTGTTGGGAGCCCTGGCCTCTGGCTGGGTGTGATGGTACTGAGGTCGGGGCTTGGCTGCAGGTTGCTCCTGCTCTTACTCTCTTCAGAATGGCCCCCTCTCCGGTTCTGCTGGTGTCATTCAGTCCCTGCTCTCGGGGAGATTACTAAGTGTTGTTCCGCCTCCCGGAGAGACTTAGGAGGCGAGGTGGAGGGAGCCTCTGGTGGGTCCGTTACATTGTAGTAGACAGAATAGCGGACTCCCTAAAATGTTCATGTTTCAATCCCTGGGACCTGTGGCTGTCACGGTAGATGATGACAGGGATTTTGCCGATGCGTTTCAGTGAAGGATCTTACCCTGGGGAGATGATCCTGGATTATAGAGAGGTTCCTGTCTAATCACTTGAGATATGCAGCCAATACTTTCTGGGTTAGGAAAGGGGGAGATCCTTTTCTGGCTCTGGGCAGAGGGACAGCACTGGTGATGAATGGTAGAGAATTGCAAACTCATTAATTTGAAGATGAATGAAGGGAGCCAGTGGCCAAGGAATGGGGGTGGGGGCAGGGGGATGGTGCAGAAAGACCAACAGATTCTTGCCTCCAGCCTCCAGAAAGGACTCCAGCCCTCTGAACACCTAGTGTTGTGAGGCTTATAAGAAGTTGAGGATTGGTAACTGACTGCAAAGTGCTTAACCTGGTGCCTGGCGCACATTGGTTGTTTAACAGAGTTATGGTAGTGATGAAGATGTTCTGAAGTGTTGGATTCCTCCCAGTTATTTGAAGGGAAAATCACATAGTTTATTAGCATTCACAACTGGATTCTTGGGCAGAGGTGTGATTGATCTCCCATGAAAGCTAAACTCTCTTCTGAGAAATAAAGGTGAAACATACAGGAGCAGTGGGAAGCAGGCTTGTCTGGTGGTCTCACGCAGGCCTGAGAGTGAGACTGCCTTGATTTGAATCCCAGTTCCATCACTTAATACTTAGTGAATTCATTGTCCTCATCTGGTAAGTGACTTAATAATAACATGGACCTACTAGAAGTATTGTATAAATAAGATTTAAATGAGACAAGGCATGTAAGCTATAGCAATTTAGCCAGAGCAATATTGACATTTTATGTAGTCAAGACATTTGAGTAGTCAAGACATTTTATGACTACTCAAACAAACATAATAATTTATATAAACCTCTTCCAATTATAATCTCTTTGGCTGACCATATATCATCTGGCTCTTTAAATATCCTAGTTGTGGTTGGTGATAACACCCTTTTTAAAGATTAGGACATGGAGGATCAGTGAGCTGAAGTGACCTGCCAAGGTCACAGTAAGCAAAAAAAAAATGGACTTTAACCAAAACTTCTAGTTCCAATGCTCCTGTTCTCATTTATTAATTCAACAAATTTATTGAGCACAGAGTATGTGCTGAGACACTAGGCAACTCACTGGGTGCATTCATCACTAAGATAGACAGTTTCTTTTGTCAGGAGGTCTTTAAATATGACTGGCCTCTAGATATTAAAACAAGTTATTTTCATAAATATTACCAAAGAAAGTTAATGGTTGTCATTCGAGACTATATCAGGGGAAATGAAACCTTCCAAGATGGTTTGTCTGGAAGAAATAACATTTAATTAGAAGGAGAAGGAAGGGTTGGGTAGGCTGTAGAGGATGGGGAAATGGGATTCCCCATGGTGGGGGTCCCCCAGGAGTGCAAGTTGGGAGGTACAAGTGAAAAGACATCGTTGAGTTAGAAGAAATCCGGTATGGCTACAGTGGAGCAAGGGAAAGAGGGGTGAGAGATGCCACAAGAGAAATTAGAAAAATGCACCCCAGAAATAAGTAAGCACCATTTTAAGGACTCAGAGCATTTGCTTAAGGGCAGCAGAATCTACCAGTGGAGTAGCAGGATAGGATTCACTTTAAACATATAACTGCGCAGGGAATTAGACTATGGAGAAGTAATAGTGGGGGAAAGGGGAGAGGGTGGAGGAATAGAAACCAGGGTGCAGTAGCCTGCAGAAATCTTTGCATTGTGAGTGTGCAGGAAGTTGTCTGAAATTCTAGGCGATCTACCCCAAATCTAAATTTATGAAGTTAACACTAACTCTTATGAAACTGATGCAGAGGATAACAGATTGCTTTCTGCAGATGAGAGGAACAACTTTTCTTTTTTCTAACCCAGAGGCCTTAGCCAGAGACTGCTTGGCTACATCGTATGTATAGACATTATTAATAAACAGAAATCATCCTTCTGGCCTAAAAACCATTTTAATATATACGTAAACTATTTAGTTGAAGCAGTTTCTTTATTCGCCATGAAAAACTGACTTACATTAGAGAATATTTGTACCTTTGGATTTTCTTGATATCAAATATAGCAACGCAAAGGCTGTTGGTCTAATTGTGTCAAAGATGCTGCATCTCGCTGGCGGAAGGACATGGTCATCGGTTTGGCTTGTGCCTCACTCTCTGCTGTGGCACGATGGGAGTAGAGGTTGGCTCGCTGGAAAAATACTGGAAACGTGGGGCTGGCCATTGTTATCTATTGGTGTGGGCGAGACAAGAAACAGAAGACAGAACCAGTGTTTTCAAAATGTGAATCATCTTCAGGAACAATAAAACATTTAATAATCTAATTAGGAAGTTCTTGAGACCCAGATACATGAAAGGTTAAACAGTGATTCTAGGTAATATACACCAAGTGTCAAATGGTCAGCTAAGGCAGTGAATGCCGTAGGTAATCAGAGAAGGAGGATCACAGTGAGCTAGGGTGGCTGGAGGGGAAGGCTTCGTGGAGGAGATGGACTTTTCCAGTTTGTGAATTGGTAGCATTTGGATAGTCAAAGCAAGAGAGAAAGGTGTTCCACATGGGCAGGTGGGTTGACAAAGTGGTATTGAGTAAGGGATATTTGAGGGCCGCTGAACAGGCCAGTCTGTTGGAAGAGGAATGGCAGGATTTCTTTTGTATCAGAGACCAGGGGGTAATGGGGAATCATGGACCACAGGCAGTGGGTGGTGATGGAGGAGGTGAAGTGGGGATTGGCAGAGAACAGGGTAGCAGCTGCGAGAGGGAGGGGAAATGGGAGACCATGCATTTCATTACAGTTCTACTTAGCCCTCACCTTGCCTAGTGATGTAATGGAGTGTGCATGACTGAATCATGCGAGGCATTTGCAAGTAGCATCCTTGAATTTAGTAAAACTCATCTTTCAGGTTGTAATGACATTATGCTGTGCAAAATCCAGCCTTCTGTTATTGTCCTGTTGGAGGACATCATTACATGGGCTTGAGAAGTGAAACCAATGCAGTATTTTCCTCTTTTACTTTACAGAACTCAGCTTCTGACTCATTGGAGTCAGTGTGATCTTCCATCTGAACTGATCACTGATTTTGTTTCTTTTCACTTCTGACCTCTTTTGCACAAGGCAGAAAGAATAGGCTTCTTCGTAGCTAGAATGATCTCAATTTATATTATACTTATTCATTTTCAGGTCATTTTACACCACCGGATAATGGATCTGCTCTCTCCTTTTTCTTTGTGTAGCAAAATGCTTGGCACAGTAAATATTTCTTCATTGAATGGAGAAGAGGCTCTAAAATGTGTTTTCTGATTAATCTTCGAACCCTGAAGAGTGTAATAGAAAAAAACTTTGTAAAGGCAGAGCAGCTGAATTGAACAGTAGGAAGTTTCCTCCTGCTTAGGAATCCAATAAACTTCTTCACCAGTTCACCAAATATTTATTGAGCATCTGTGGACTGTCTAGGAAATAGGGACACAGCAATGAGAGACTCAGGCAAGGTCTTTAATCTCCAAGAGTATAGATATTTTGGAGGAAGACAGGTAATAAATAGGCAAGGAAATATAAGATAGCAATACTTGCTGTGAAGGAAGAGAAGCAGCATGGTGGACTGAGAATAATATAGCTGGCTACTTGAGACTTACTGGCCAGGGAAGGCTTCTTGGAAGAGGTGAGCTATAAGCAGAACCTTGCATCATGAGAAATAGCCATTTGTAGGACTATCTGGGAGAAAAGCTTTCCAGATAGAAGATACAGCTGATGTAAAGCAAAAGGCATACTAAGCTGGGATTGTACAAAGGTCAGGGAGGAGGTCAGAGAAGTTGGAATGTAGGGAATAAGGTGGAAAGATTTGAGATGAATCAGAGAGGTAGGTGGCAGCCAGATCACACAGGGCGGACCCTGGGTTCTAGAAGGAGGCATGCTGATTTGACTTTTAAGTGTGATAAAACACTGCCATGAGGTCTTATGCAGAGAAGTGACAAGGTGTAATTTTTATTTTAAAGAAGGACCCGCTGGTGGATTTATTGGAAATGATGAGGTAGAAAGAATAAATAGAAGCAGGGAGATGAGTTAGGAGATGTATCCTGGGCAGGAGATGCATTAGGTCTGGAATGTCGATGGACAGAAGTGGATGGATTCAAGGCCTACCGTGCAGGTAGAGTTGACCATACTTGCAACAAATTGGATGTGGGAATGAAGAAGAAAGAGGAAGCAAGGATACTTCTGGTCATCTGGCTTGAGCTACTGCCTGGGTTGGGGTGGTATTTATTGACATGAGGAAAACTGAGGGAAGAGAATATTGGGAATGGTCTGAAGATCAGGAGTTCAGTTTTGGATATGTCTAAGGTGTATCTTAGACAGACAAGTGGAGATTCCAGGTAAACAGTTGAATGTATAAGATATCAAGTTTTTAGGATAAAGATTAGGGCAGATGATATAAATGTTTGAGCCTTGTCATGTACATTTTTATTAAAATTGAGATAAAAAGATATTCATAGCAAAATCATACACACTAAATGAAAACTTTATTATGAGACCCCTTAGTATTTAGAGGCAGACCTAGGTAGTTCTCATCAGACAACATGAAAAGTAAGAGGTCAGGGATGGAGAAGACAAATCAGGAGAGAGTAATACCACAAAAGCCAAGAAGGAGGGAGAGTTCCATTGAGTCAAATGCTACTGAGGGTTTGAATTATACAGAGAAGTAACAATCTGTTGAATAAAAAATGAGTGAAGGAATAATGTCTGGCTATAGCTGTCTAATAACCAAATTTGAGGTCATTTCTGGGTGCGGGCTTTATAGTTGGTTGTGCAGAGAAGCTTTCAGAGCCACCCCCTGTTTTTTGCCAACCCAGCACATACTTAGTCTTTGTAATTGCGACCTGCATTTACTCGGGCCTGTAACCCTCTCTTGTTTGACAGAGGGCTGATAAACTGTTCCTCAAAATGTTTCAGCCTTCCTGGCAAAAGGTGGCGTCTGAAGCACATTGTACCAATTAGACGGGCATCTGCAAGACAGGACTTTTGAATGGAATGACAAAACCAGGTCACGTGTGGGTTATGGAGTTCTGGGTTTGAGTCTCAGCTCTATACATTAGCAGCTCTAAGGACTGATCAAATCCTTACCTTGACTGAGTCTTGTTTTCCTCACATGAAAAATATGAGTTTGAGGCATGTGTATATGTGTATGTCTGTCTGTTTGACTTCAACAAGTAATGCATATGAAGTTCCCGGAAAATAGCGGTCATTACTACCATTCATGGCCTGATCATCGCAGTAGGTGCTCAGAGGATGGACACTGGGAGCAAACTGGAGGGATACAAGCCACAGGAAGAGAAGCCGTTGCATCCGAGTAGTTGATGAATATCAGAGGCCCCAGTTGGTAGCAGAGAGAGGTGATGTAAGAATCGTTTGGTATGAAGGAAAAAATCTTTCCCACTAAATGTATTTAGTGGGTAGTACTGACTCAGAAGATGAAGTGGGGGAGAGCTTTGACATTGATAACACGACGGGAAATCCTGACTCCTGATTGGTCCCAATTGCACTCGAAGCAGAACTGTGGCCAAGATAAGCTGGGTAACAAATATGTCACTTGGGTCATAATTGGAGGGTTCTCAGAGCCCGCTTCATTTTAGGAAAGCATTCACTTTGATTTCTAACACTGTAATCCATGCTAAATGCTGAAGCAGGGTGCCTCTTTGAAAATAAGAGAGTAAATATTCCATGTGACTTTTTCTTTAAACAGTAGCATAGCCTGTTGATGGAGAGTACCTAGATAATGGGGGATTATTGATTGTTTGTGTTACACTTGTGACGGGTGGGAAACAGGTAATCTTTGAGAATCTCCGCTAAATGAGCCCATACTCTGAATGCGACAGGTGCAGGCTGCCACGGAAACGAGGGCAGCGCTCCCCAGCCAAGCAGACTGAGGTTGCCAGGGCAGCAGGGCCTTCTTCCTGTTCCTCAAGCATTTCTCTCCAACATTGATGTCATTGCGTAGAAAGTAAATGGAAAACAAAAGCGTGATTGTAGTGTTTTTCTGAGATGTAATCTCCATAACCAGATAAGAAAAGCAGGGGATTTTTATTGCCTAAACTGGAAGTTCCGTAGGACAATGCTGGGGAGAAGCAGATATTTTCAAAATTAGCTTTGGGTGGTATATATATATTCACATCTCTACTCTTAAATCCAAGTGCAAACACAGAAAGCCAACTGAAATCACACTCTCAGTATTATTTTTGCCCTCTGAACGTGAGAGGGTATTTAACCCAAACCGGTGGAAGCAGGGCTTCCAGGACCCAGCAAGTCACAGCCTCTCAACCAGGGACACAGTGCAGGATGACAGGCAGGACTGTGGGCAGTGGTCTGCCGGGGGAACGTCCCCACAGGGAGACAGACAGCAGCGGGCCTTGCACACGGACAAGACAGAACGCACCCCTGTGGTTGTTTACAGACGGCAGGCAGGACCCTGGGAGAGGTAGAACTGGTGTGATGAAAAGCACCGTTAGCAATTGTAGCAAAATAACAGAGAAAGTACTACAGGAGGTGCCCGATGGTAGGCTTAGAAATTGAGTATCAGAAACGAACAAGCCGCAGCGTAGACAAATCACAAAGATGATCAATCAGTTTGGAAACCTCAGCCCCTCTCACAAGGCCTGGCACATTGTTAGGAGCTCAGTGTTCATGGAACTGAAATCCATGTGTGTGTGTATTTGTGTCTGTGTATATATATGTATTATATATGTGTGTATATACATAACATGTTTATATATCTTTCCAAAGGCGGGAAGAAAGTAGTTTGCAGCTATAAGAGAAAAATCAGTGATCAAATAAATGACAAACAAGGAGGTGGAGAGTCAGATTTAAGTCCTGGCTCCTTAACTGTGTGGTTTAGACAAGTCATTTCTCCCCTTTGAATTCTGCATTGTTGTCAAATAGGTGTGATCATGCTTACCTACCAGAATTGCTGAAAAGACTGGACGAGGTCTGTATGGAAAGCATCTTGCACAAAGTCTGGCGCATGATAGACTCCCAGTAAAGGCTTGTTCCTCTTCCTTATGTTTCCAGAACCTGTCACCTTGCCTCTGTTGGGTCAGTCTAAGGCAGAAATTGGCAGTTATGCGGGATTTGGCAACCGTGCCTCTCCGGATAATTTTGATCTTTTTTTGTACATAGAATTTTGCTGGCACACAGCCATGCCCGTTTGTTTATGGGTTATGTGTAGATGCTGTCCTGTTGCGGTGGAAAAGCTGGGTAGTTTGCAGCAGCATCCTCACAGTCTGCGGAGCCTAGAAGGCTTGCCGTGTGGCCCTTCACCGAAGCAGGCTCCCCGCCCCCAAGCTAAAGTCAGAGTTGTACTAGAAATCAAGATTCACCTGGCTCCTTTTCTTCTGTTCCTTCTTTTCAAATCTGTTCATTCCTTCAATCGGTTTTCTCCCTGTTTCTCCCCGCCACAAGAACCTATTATTTCTGACAGTTTTACGACCAAGTCGTAGGGCCTGCGTGCAATTTGTCACTTGTTTCTCCACTCGCGCATACATTCATTCATTCATTCGAAAGGTGAATATTGAACACCCTCAAGGAGCTGGAGACAGAGTGAGGAGGAAGGGAGCTGAGGCCCGTGCTGTTTCGGAGCTCCCTGGGGACCCTACCCATGTATGTAAACATGTAAATAGAAGCATGATATAACCCCCCCTGAAAAATGTAACCCATAGATAATTTACAAGTAAGAAGATTTGGGAGCGAGGGGTATGAGGACTGGTGGAATCAAGGGTGGCCGAGGATAACCAGGGACACCCTCTCTAAGGAGGCGGCAGGGGAGCAGATCCGAACGAGACAGGACAGCCTACCAAAGACCCAAGGGGAGAGCACTCGGGGCAGAGGGGCAGCAGGGGAAGAGACTCTAGTTAGGAAGGAGATTGGGAGGTTTGAGGGCTGAAAGAAAGCTGGCGAGGCCACTGTGTGTGGGAATCCAGATATAGGTGAGGTGAGAGAGAATGAAAAGGTCATACGTTAAAGGATTTTGTATATCCTGTGGTGGCCCGGGCTCTTCTCCCCACCCCCACCTCTGTGTACACATCCCAGCAGGGACCAAGTTGTACATGCGCGATGTATTTCAGATCAACCCTTTTTCCTTTCTCCGTCTTCACAGCCACCATCCTCTTACTCCTGGATCGCGCCCAGTATTTGCTCACGGGCCACCCTGGCTGGCTTCTCTCCTACTGCCTCCACAGTGCTGAATGCAGGATAGTTTCGATTCATCCCCCCACTTAAAGCCCTTTCCAGAACTTTAGGATCAAGTTCCAGGTGATTGTGCAGGCCTTTGCTTCATGCTCTGACCTCTGCAGGGCCCTTTGCTCTCTATATGGGTCATTTCACTCAAGCCCGGAGGATCTAGTTCCTGAAACCTCCTCCTCCATCCATGTTCCTCCACCCCCCCGCCCCCCACTCCCCACGGCTTATATTATTTGGCAATTCCTACTCATGCTTCATTTTTGCTCTGTGTTTCCTCTTCTGAGAAGCCTTCCCACGCTCTCCAGGGTGATGCAGACCACTCTCAGAGCCTCTGTTAACTTACTCCGAGCACCTTCACCCTGTCAACACTCCAGATCACTCCAATCCTTCAGGCTGCCTTCATTTTCTTTTTATACTTTCATTATCTTTCATCTCTCTCGAAAGAATGATGGCTCTCAGATAGCAAGGACCTCTTTTTACTCAGCACTAAATTCCTGGCACAAAGCTTGGTGGAGTAAAGAGCTCTAGAATTTTTTTTTCTAGATGAGTGTGTGTAGCCTAAGCTATTGTAATCTCTTAGAAAACTGCATAGTCTTCATTCCTGTCTGCTCCCATCCACTACCTGCTTTCTACATGATATTCAGAGGGACATTACAAAGGTAGTCTCAGCCTAGAAGAGGTTAGGGTATCTAATTGTAAGAAAGGGTATATGGATCATGCCATAGACAATGTGGTATAAGATATACAACATAGCACCTGAGTTTGCCCCTAAACCCATCTTTGCATGATCTCTCTGTGCATCTCTCCAGTTCATGTTACATTTCACTCTCTACTTTTCCTGCTAAGCTCTAGTCACACGGGCTGTGTGACTACTTCCCCCAATCCTTGGCCGTGCCAGGCGGCTGTCAGCCTCCGGATCTTTGCACGTGCCCGTCTTTGGCCTGCACATGGCTGGTCTTGGCATGATGGGCTCCTTCTGGGTCCCACATCAGCCTGCACCGGCTTTCTCAGAGCCCCCTTTGCATGGAGCTTTCCTCCTGCAGTACAGTCTGCTCACTCATCTGCTTTGTTTTCTTCACCACTCTTACTCCCACTGGGCGCTTAAAGGTGTACTTACCTGTCTGTTTATTCTTGGTTCCCTGCACTAGGTTGTGACCTCCTTGAACCCTACCCTAGGTTGTGACCTCTAGTGCATTGTGCAGTCAATCAAGTGTTGTACAGTGACTGGTGCAAACAAGATGTGCAAATACTTGCAGAACAGGTGGATGAATGAAGCTTCTCCCGCATTACCATAAACATCCATCAGATTCTCCATTGCCCTTACTGGATAGTAAACACCTAGGTTGCAGGGGCCATGCCATACTTATTTGTGTTCCCACAATGCCCATAACCTCATTCAGCACATATCAATAATAATTCAGTATAGATCCTAAAGCATGGCATGTGGAGAAGCTCGGGATGTGCCAGATGACAGAGGAGCAGTGATGGAGAGGGTTTGGTGCTCTGCAGAGGTCATGGAACTAGTCGGAAGAAAGCTGATCTGTGAATGGAAAGTATGGAAGAGCAAGCATTAAAAGGAGAGGTAGGTGGAGGTCAAACAGGCAATGACATTGAGCAGTACTGGTCTGTACCTAGGGGGACTGGAGAGCTGTCACTGAATTGGAGACTGTGGAAATGCTAATGGTTGACTTAAAAGGTGGAACCCAGCCCCACATGCAAAGACACCTCAATACTGGTTACAGTATTAAGTGTGGGTATGGCAGGTACACGTGTGCGGCAAATCCCAGTCTCAAGATGTGCATGCATGTGTGTGATTCTGTGTGTGGGTGCAAACTTTTAGCGGTTTTCAGGACTTAGGAAGATGTCTAGAAAGCACATCTCGCAAAGTCAACTAGGTGCATCTCAGCGGTGAGGCTATAAAAATTATCCATTCTCTCTTTCAGTGTACTTTAGAGCTCAGGTGGTTTTATTGCACAGGTAGAAATGCTAGGAAGTAGTGGTTGAAATGAAAGAATCTCATTACTGACTTTCTTTTTCTCCTTTAAGCCATTAAGACTTTGTGTAGACTGTATAACTAGATGTCACCCTAAGTACAGAAAACTAGCATCTTGCCTAATTGACAAGAACTGAAGCATTTGCCATAGATGCTGGGAGCTGGCTCTCTTTTCATAAGCCTTTCTTATCTCACTCTTAATTTTGAAAAGCATCAGCACCTTAGCAGGAACTATATCCTAAGCTACTTTTATAAGAGAAGTGTTCTCATTGTGAAAATACCAAAATTGATTCTTTAAAAAAATCTGTTCCTTGCTCAGTTGAGACTGTCAACTCATTGCGTGCCCTGGGAAAACTCTAAAGAGCCATTAAATAAGGTTGCCTTTTTACTTTTATATTGAATAGCTTTTTAAAAATGGAGAGCAGATTTCAGCTAGTCTTTAATTAAGGCATTTTATAGGCTGAGCTAGAGTAAATGATAGCAAATAAAGGGCTTCTGCTCACTGAAAACACTAATCACTTAATGAATGAGCTTTAAAAAAGTCGAGTTCAACTCTGCATGTAATAATGGTTCATATGACTTTTTTTAATCTTCTAAGGAAAAGTAAATTAAACACAGAAGCTGTAATGTAACTGTCCGAATAATCAAATTTCATTTGCCTCTTAACTCAGAGCGAGCTAGATTAAAGAGTAATGAAAAGCCTTCCTTGCATAATTTACTTCCTTATAGCTTTGATTTTCCCCCAAATGCAGCTTTACTGAAGAGCAGGCATCTGTAGATGTCATTCTTAATCATAGCTGTTTTTAGAAATAAAGTGTGTAATTTCAGAATGAATTTTGGAGAAATCTCTGGGGCTTCAGAGACTGCTCCTAAAACAAGACATATTTAATTCTTCGATGAGACCAGGCAACTTGATTGGTAGAAGCGTTCCTTTTGCTTAGGCTTTCTTTTTGGACAGTCTTGAAGAGTTTCAGTTTTTTCATGAGAAGTTATTTAAGCCATTTGAAATAAAGCACTTTTACGTATGCAGCTCTTTAAAAGTTATTTTTCGTTTGGATTTGATGTTAAATCGACACTGTTTAGACCTTGCAGAGGGCAAGTTGGTCTTGCTGTTGAGAACTGCTTTGCTGTTTGGAAGAGATCAGACCTCACGTCTTGCCCTCACTTCCTCCTTCTGGTAGGGTGGGTCGGGGTGTGAGTGTTATATCAGAGCGGGGTGCAGTTCCTCTGAGCTTTTCTATAGGCTCTCTACTCCCGCACCCTCTGCTGTTTGCTTTCAGAGAAGAGTCATCCGCATTTCTCTCTTCATCCAACAGTTACTGAGTGCCTGCTTTGGGATAGACAAGGTAAGAAGGGGTGGGAAGCCTTCATGCAACTTCCCTGGAGAAGGTATTCTAGTGCATGCACAATGACAAAGCAAATGAAGCACATCTTTTCAGCCCAGGGTGGGGACTATGAAATAAGCGAGCAGTGGAGAGTAACTGGATGTGGTGGGGATGGGATAGGGCACAGGAAGGCTGTTCAGGCGTGGTTTCTGTCAGGAGATGATGATGTTAAAGCTGAGGGGAGAAAGACAAGAAGAAGCCAAGTAAAGACCCAGGGAAAGTAAAATCTAGGTAAAGGGAGAAGTGTGGTATGCCTTAGGAACTTGGAGAAATTTATCTGGAGGGTGGTTAATGAGGGCCAGGGAGATCCCAGGTCATTGAGGGAGAAGTAGCACTCAGTGCCTTACAGGGTTGAGCAAAGGCTTTGGAGTCTATTACACTTAACAGAAATCTGTTTCATTTCTAAAGTATCCTCATCTCTCTATCTCTCCCAGTCATAAAGTATTTTATGATCCTTTTTTCAACAAATAATTACTGAGTATTGACCCTATGTTACACAGAATTCTGCCCTCAGGAAGTTTAAGGTCAATGTAGGGAGGTGGACACCAGTCCAATGTCATGTAAACTAGAGTTTATGTGGAATAAAACTCGAGAACACACTCCCCACAATACCCAAACTTGGAAATCAATGGATTTGGGTATGGAACAGTGGACTTGCATGCCTGCCTAGTTTTCATTCTCTATCCTCAGTTCTCAGTTCTTGATGTCTTGGAGGGAACCTGGTTAGGACACGGCCATGTCGTTGGGGCTCTCAGTCCAGTCTGTGGTATACCAGGCACCTTGCACTCCCCGTTGTGCTGCATTCATGGCTATACGGAGAAATTACAAAGTGTTGCTTTTCCCACTAACCTTATATACGCTGACCCCACGTTTTATGTGGTCGACTATCATTGATTGCCCAATGGCGGAGATGAGGCTGCACTAAAATGAGAGGTGAGCTGCCCAGGAAACCAACACCGGTGAATGTGCTCTTGTCTGGATGCTCAGGGCAGGACTCCTTAATGAGGCCCAAAGGAGCATGAGCACTAGCCAGGCCCGAACAGGAGGGAGGAATGTTCCAGGCAGAGGGAACTGCGTGCAGAAGCCCTGTGGCAAGAGGAAGTGCAGAAGGCCAGGGCCACTGGAGCTGGGGCACGTGGGAAGTGCGGACTAGCTCCTGCTTGATGAAGAAGGCACAGGGGAGTACAGCAGAGAGTCACCCCAGGGACATGGGACTGCGTGTGCAGGCATCCACCCATCCTGAAGAAACAAGGCGTTAAAACAAGAGGAGTGCCCATCTTGCTTTGGCTTCCTTTAATTTCTTAGTACAAGGAAAGACTTTTAGAACAGGAGGGAGCCCTGGAGGGAGTAATTCAACCTCTCATTTTATGGGCAAGAAGACTTTTACTCTAGATTTGGAATGACAGCCAAACCCATACATAGTTAATTCAGTGTTCTTGCCAACACTCCAACATATACTAAATACAACTTAGACCAGGTTTATACTTTAGAAAGGATTTCCTTTTCTGTTTCATTACTTTTATCTTTGTTTCTATCATGACAGATTTAGTCCCTTTCTTCCTACTGTGCCTACAAGGGAGTTACATTTAAAAACATTATTATTGTCTAAGGAGGCCTTTATTACACCGAAGGGAAAACACCTCCCACACACGGCACCAGCAAATGCTTAAAATCCTATTGGGGAACTAGACACACTTAAACACTGCTGTGTGCAGGGTAAATTGGTGTATCATTTTCAGAAGAATTTGGTATCATAAGATAAGGCTGCAGTCACTCTCGGCACATGGCCAAGAAGGTCCATTCCTAAGTAAAAAGGCTGGCATTGCTCTTCAAATTGGGCACAAGAGACAAGTTCAAGAATATTCGTGATGGTGTTGTTTATCATAATGGAAAGGGAGAAATAGCATTAATGTCCATCAGGAGGAGAGCGGCTATAGGAGTAGTGGCCGTAGTCAAACGTGGAGGAAACCCGGGCTTCGTGTGTCAAAGCCTGTAAGGAAATTTTAAAAATGTTATGTTGCATTCGAAAAGCAAGTTTTAGAAGTATACATAAAAGTGTGCCTTTTCCATAAAATGTTATATGTCCCAAATAATACTATTTCATTGTTTCGGGGCAGATCCATTAGCGGTAAGTGTAGAAGGAGGCATCCAGGCTTGGGGAACATTCAGACCGATCCAAGAAGGGTGTGTGGATGGCTTTAATAGTGCATGGTTTTTGTTTTATTAATTTAAGTTACAGATACATAACTATTTTTATTATTTATACTTTTCTATGCTTTTAAAAATATATAATCCATAAAATAATAATAAAATAAAATTTCCACACTGTGCAATCTTAAACCCTTTTAGCTTTCCAAAACTCAGAACAATACCGTCTTAGTCCCTTTGGGCTGCTGTACCAAAAACAGCAGACTGGGTGGCTTCAACAGCCAGTGTTTCCCTCTCATAGCTGTGCAGGCTGGGAGGTCCAAGCTCCGGTAGCTGGCAGACTCGGTGTGTGGTGACGATCCATCACACACCGTCTTCTACACAGCCGTCTTCTCCCTGAGTCCTCAGGAGGTGGAGGGGGTGGAGCTCTCTAGGGTCTCTTTTCTAAGAGAACAAGCCCCACTTATGAGGACTCTACTCCCATGACCTAATCACCCCCGTGACCATCTGGCACCCTGTTCTGGGACTTCCAAGCCTCCAGAAGTGTGAGAAGTAAATTCTGTCATTTATAAGCCACCAGCCCGTGATGTTTTATGACAGAAACCCAAAGGGACTCAGGCTGCGTGTCTTGGAAGGATGTTTGGTGAGCCACAGGCCCAGTGACCCAGAGTTTGAGGGTGTCTGTGCCACCTCGCTTCTAAGGAAAGCAAAATTAATATTTGTGGAATACCTAATTTGTGCTAACCATGGTACTAGTTTCCGTTACCTGATAAGTGGTTCTGTTAGGGCCTCATTTTGTCCATTTTCCAGACTGGAAAGCTGAAGCAGAGAAATTGCTTAGTGACTGACTCAGGTGTGTTGTTGTGGCTCATGGAGGAGCAAGTGGAACCCAGATACATGAGACTCTATGACCCAAATGCTGATTAGGGTGTGAGTCTATTCTCTTGGTAAGCGCTAAGCTGGGAAGGGGTTGAAGGTTTTGTTTCCTGTCCCTCCTTAAGACAAAGTTCTTCGGACAAGCTTGTGTCAAGAGTGTATAGGAGAGGTCTGAAACTGTGGCGCGTTCATGGCCTTGTCTGTCTCCAGCCCCAGACACCGTGACTCCTCAAGGTGCTATACTGGCACAGTAGCAGCGATCACAGATGTCAGAGTCAACTCAATGATCACTATTTTGTTAACCGCTAAGTGAGTCACATCTACCCTAACAAACTGCAGGATATATTTTGCAGGGACCAGACTATAAAATTGTTTAATTGTTAAAATGAAAAAAAAAATGTCTTTGCTGGAAATGCATTGTGAAAGAATGAGACTTTTGAAATTTATGAAAATGAATAAAACTGTTGGAGGGGAGACATTAGGATGATAAGGAATTTATATTATTTGAAAGAGAAACACTTATATAACTTCCTAATGGGTCTGCCACTTATGATTCAATAGTTCTTTTCCCATTTAAAAAATAAATTGCGTATCTCATTATGGCCTATTATCTTTTACTCTGTTGATTTGGTGAGATTTCTATAATTTACTCTATGTTAAAAAATAATAATAAATGAGTTTAATAATGTCCTTCAGCCTCTCAGCACTTGTTTTTCCCTTTTCATAGGACTATTTCTAAAAAAATCAGTGTCTGCAGTCTTCCCAAATTGATTCTAAATAGACATTTCTGTTTGAGCTCTAAAACACCAATTAATATTGAAGTGGCAGCATTCAACCTTTTCTACAGTCATCCTGGTGGTTGCAGAATTAGTGTATCAACAAAGGCAATTTTTCCACCCGATCAGTAATATTTCATTACACTTTCTTTTTGCTTAAGACAGAGTTGAATTTTAGTTATTTATTATTTTGTTATATTTAGACTTAGTCTATCCAAAGGTGGGGGGGGGCTGAGTATTCCTTGTATGACCTACTTACCAGTATCAAAACAATCTACTTTTAGGTTGAGAGGCAGATGACTTCAGAAGGAATAAAGAAATGAACCAGTACTCTACTCTTCTGTCAGATTTAGACATACTGTGCATGTTATCAACATAATCGGAGATTAGAATCACTGAATATAATTTGACTTCTTTCCTCCCCAGAGGGTATTAGTTGCTAGCACCAGTAGCTATGTAATGAAGTAGGACCTGGATAAAATTATCCTTCTGGGGGGTAAAATACTTGCTGTTTTGCTTAGCTGTTACATGCGATAATGGCCAGTTGGTACCCCTCCCCACAAGGCCTGGGACCTGAGATGTCGCAAAGATACACGGCAGCAGTGATGTTATTATGGGTTTCATGTGACACTTTTTTGTGTCCCTCCTCTCCAGAGGAAGATCTGGTGACTTCCTGTAAGTGGCTGAAATCACTACGGCCCTCTTGTGTAATGTCTCTTCTGATCTCACCTCCCCTAAATCCCTGCAAGATCTGACCCCCTCATTCTGTGTGTTGGTTTCCCCACACCTCTCTGCTTGGTCCCGCCCATCTTTCCAAAGTCACCTAACACCATTGCCCATCTTGTTCCCAACTTGTCCCCCAGGGTTCCACATGACATCCACTCTGCTTCATGAAGGCCTCTTGCTTGCCATTTCCTGGACCTGAAATCCCCTCTTTTCACTCTGTGATGTCTGGCTCCTCATCCTCTGGCTTGCAGCTGGAATGTCACCTCCCCAGAGACACTTTCTACGCTATTCCACTGTACACAGCATTCCTTCTTCCATCTCAGAGCTGTTTGTTCTGTTCTATTACAGCAGGCTTGAAAATAATGCAATTTTTTTTCTCTTTGTTTCTCTGTTGCGTTGGATTTTATTAACTCTATGGGCCCCGGGTGCAAAACGTTGTCAACGGTTCACTTGTATATGCCCAGTGTCACCCTCTCTTCTCACTCGGCTGAGTGCACTCAAAGCATCTGTGAACTAAATAAACAGCGGAGGGTGTCCTTGCCAGACAAGGGGAGCAGTCTGTCCGTGAAGGCCCAGCCCCAGATCTTCAGAGCAGCCAGCATTTTTTCCTAGAGTTTTCCCCTTTTTGCTTAGATTTCCCAGAGAATCTTCATCTTACCCTCGTGCCCAGGCTTCTGTGAGAGCACATGCTCTTTAAGCATTTCAAGGGTTTCAAGTCATATATCGGGCATCTTAGCAATGACCCAGGCATAAACTATGATGTCCCCAAAGGCCTACGGCAATGGTGATAAAGCATTCCATGAGACTTCTGCGGTATGTGTTTGGGCAGATCAGTGGGCTCAGGGAAGTGAAGAGGGAAGAGGAAGGCTTGCTAGCATTTGTTCACCCACATTCTTCAATGTGTGCTTTTTTATATTCTCTCTCTTTGGGTCCTGCCAATGGTCCCTTTAATTTAAAAAAGAAAAAGTTTGCTGATGGAGTATTAGATCAAGTTTATGAGATTAAAGCATGATTACCACTAGATTTCATCTTACCGGTTTTAACTTTTAACAATAAACATATTTATCACTGCTCTGATGACAAAAGTAATTTGTTCATTTTTGCACACCCGGGCATTGCAACCACGTAGAAGAGAATAAAAAATTACCCCTCACGTCGGCCGCACTTTGATGCTTAAAAGCATGAACTTGTTCAGGGTTTTCTCTCCAGCTCTGAATGGCATGTGTGCATGTGGCAAGTGCACCCTAAACATTGTCAAGTAAGTAAATAAATAAGTGCATTGCCCCTGCCCACAGTTGGATCCATTTCTATGTCTTTGTGTATATAAATGTGCATAATTAAGAGCAGTGGCCTGCCAAAGATATAGGCCTAGAGGGCGTTGCCCTGTCTGTTGAGAGGTCAACAGTAGCAATGAAACCTACTAACAGGGGCCTGCTTTTCACTCGCATTGTGCACGGGCAATTCTAAACAGTGGCGTTGATAAACCGTTCCTCCCTCAGCAGGCCCCCTCCCTCACCGCCACTTGGTGCCCCAAAGGTAAAGAGCGCACTATCCCAAGCATTTGTAACACTTTATTGTAAGAAGGTCTCAACAGAAAACTTTTAGAACTTCTGGTGAAAGCACTCTGCAATATGTCCCAATAACCTTGAACATACTCCTGATCTTTGAATCTCTCTTCTGAAATTCTACCACGAAAGTACAGCATGAAATGCAGATGGAAAAGCTAGGAGAAATGATTTTCATCTCAGCATTATTTATAGCAAAAGTATAGGCAAAGTTTAAGTGTTTAATATTGAAGAAATAAGCTGCTTAATCATGGTACACTCATATAACGGACTATTATATGCAGGCTTTTTAAATGGTGCATAGAAAACTCAGGGTTTTTAAGTGGATTTGCTTATGAAGCATCTACTACTTGATCAGAAGTACATGCAATGGACAACACATAAAACAGAAACATGGCAGAAAAATATACAGTTTCAGTGAGAACGGCAACATTGGAACAAGTCATGTGCCCCGGCACTACATTCTGTTCAGCTGTAGACCGCATCTATGTCGTAGTGCTACGAGTTCGTAATGGAGCTGAAAATTTCCTGTTGTCTAGCGGCTTTGTAGCTATCACAAGGCCACAGCACACTGCATTCACTCACGTGTTTGTGGGGATGCTGGTGTCGACAAGCCTACTGCGTGCTGCCTGTCACACGAAAGTGTAGCCCGTACAGTGATGTGCAGTACATGATACTCAATGATAATAAATGCCTATGTTACTGGTTTCTGGATTTACTATACTGTACTATTTATTGTCATTTTAAAGTGCACCTTCCTACTTAGTAAAAAATGTTTGCTGTAAAACAGTGTGCCGTGTTATGCTGGCAGCAGCCTCATAGGTCTCACATTTAGCGGTCTCTTGTGCTCGATCTAAACGTGTTTTGCACAGCGAGGGGCTCTGTGGGTGTGTGGGCCAGGTGTGTAGGAGGGTGGACATCTGCGTCTGTGTAAGAGCGCTCCGTGATGTCCACACAATGTCACGATCACTTACCACCGTAGTTCTTAGGACATATTCCCGTCGTTCAGGGGAGCATGGCTGTTCTGAGAAGGTGTGAATTATTGCTAGAATCACAGTATTTTCAGCGCTTGGGGGGACTAAACATGGAATCAGAAATCAAGGCTTTAGATGCAATATTTACAAGTGAGTATATGGAAAGTGTAGTTATGGAAAAGTTTGAAGAATGGCTTGAAAGTAATAAAAAAGAGTTAGTGAGTCAAAGGTGCCAGAGTCTTGGTCTCCCTATGGCCTGCGGGGCTGTCTTCACAAAAGCTGCGGCAGTTTCCGGCCAAGGGGCCACGTCCACGCCTGCTCTGAGGATTGGTACTGTCTCTCCTCTGCCAGGGACTAAGGCTTCTTCCTGGTCAAATACAGGCAAAGTGGTGGCTGCTCATTCAGGGAGTGAGTCAGCCCGCCAAGCCAGCTCTACGCTCGGCACGTACATTAGGGTTATTAGCTAGGATGTTCTGCTTTTCTTTACACACTACTGCATTGATTTTATTTTTTTGGTCATTGAGATGCCTTGCATTTTTCTGATTATTTTTCTCTTTTTAATCGATTTTTAAATTGTTGTTCAATCTAATTATTTTTCATTCTGGATTATCTGCATGACCTATCAGCAAATCCCCTTAGTGTAACCCTTTTAACCCAAATTTTCAGAAATGTGAAAAATTATTGATATTTTACATTGGAAATATTGGCTTCAGATTTTTTCCCATCATTTAAAAACTGGTTACTATTAGAAAAAGGAATGATTAGTGATAAATATTGATTTAACACCTACATCGTAGCTTATGGAACAAAATAGTAGTGAAATATGTTTCCAATCTCAAAAGAATTCTAGCTTGATTATTGGAAGTCATTTTCCATTCTAAGGAGCTTTCACAGTTTCTCTGTCTCTCTTTTATGGTTTAAAATGTTCTTGCCCTCCAAACTCTGAAAGACAGAAAATGTGTCTTTTTCACTTTCGTATTCCAAGCTGCATTGTGTTGCTTAGAACTTATTTATAAACGAGTTAACATAACACTGAATTATGACTAGAATAAAGTTTTAGGAACTTCTCTGTGTTATATAAACCTGTTTACTCTTTGAGGATTTTTTTAGAGCAAGGAAGAAAAACTTTGACACTTGGGCTAGAAGAACAGAATGTGAAGTTAAAGCTCTCCTGGCCAATTAAGTTGGTATGCAAATTAGAACCTTGCTCTTAAAGGCACATGATTCTCTTGCTGTCTTAGCAATATTCCTGGCGTACTAAAAAGTTGTCAAATGGAAAAAAAATTCTTTTTACTTCCAAATTCTGTGTTTGTAGTCAACAACTTTACTGTATTTTCCTGGGGATTGTAAATATCCTCTCAATAATGAAGTGTGTCTGGAAGGCACATTGTCCCATTATTTCAAAAGGAAAGCATAGATTTAAAAACTGTTTTATATATAGCTTTATACCAAAGCATCACACAAGAGAGTCTGAAGAGTTAAGTGCAGGAGAGAGATCCAATCTATAGAATACGGCCAAGGTATAAACAAATATGGGCATGCCGTTTCCATGATTAGACTATTTCAGTGGTTCTTTGTTAGATTTTCGAATCCAGCCAGAAATATTCACCATGGTCACAGGGCCTGCATTGTTGAGCCACACCTGGCCTCACTCACATTCACCTCTCCCACTCTCCTGCATCTGTCCTTCTGATTTCCCACAAGCCAGGTCTTTCTTATCCTACAATGCCCCATGCTACATCCTGCCCCAGGTTTGCTGAAAACACAAGTTTTTTCTCCTGGACCCACTCACTGGAGCCCTGACGATCACCTGTTTTTGTGTGGTTCCTAGAGCCAGATCCTTCTAAGATATGAACTCATAGCATCTTACACTGCTCCAAGTGTATCACTAACAAGTATGTATCACCATTCCTGTTTTGTTAATAGCGTTAAATGTCTATCCTTTTATTATGAGGATGTGCATTCTAGAAGGGTAATGATTATATCTGTCTGGATCATTTTTTTAAATCTAAAATGCCAGGCAAATAGGCTAGATATAAAGAGGGCGTGAGCTAGTCTGAAGGGGCTTAGCGTGGATCAGAGCAAGCACGCTTGTTTTAAGACTCCCGGAGCCCTGGATTTTTGGTGGCGCTGGCAACGCTTCACCCGCACCAACAGTCTTCCTCCACACCCACCGCTTCATCCTTTCTCTGGGGATGCCCACCTGAGTTAGAGAGCACGCCCCTGAATTTATTATTAAGCAAAGTTAAGGCACTTTAATACAAAGATGGGAGGTATAAATTCATCAATCAGTCGACCAACCTGACTTTATGGAACACTGTTGGACGACCACCATTTGGAGCAGATCAAGACGAGGAGGGTCCTTCTTTATTGCTGATCTGGAGGAACATTTACGGGCCGCTTTGTTCATAAGATGAATAGTTACCGTGGTCACTTTCTTCTCATCACAGTTTTCTGTCTCGTGATTATATCCCGTCTGACTCCCACTAGTGTGATGAAATCCGAAAGGTGTTAATAATAATTTAACATTGGAGCGCTTATGTTTTGGCAGGCCCTATTCTAAGTATCTTAAATGTATAAACTTATGTAATTCTAACAGTCGTCCTATGAAATAGGAGTATTATTATCCCTAATACGAAGACCTGGAGAGGTTGCCCTGGTTACACAGCGAATGAAGGGTAGAGCAGGGCTTGAATTTAGAAAGTGGGACTCTTAGTGGCTCAGACTTCCACCACTGCACTGTGCTGATAAAGTGCTTCTAAGGCAGTTCCTGTTCACAGCACTGTTAAATCGGTATTCCAGCTGCCCTTTGAGAGTTTTATCCTCTCTCCTTATGTCTGGAGAAAAAGAAATCTTGGAATCAGTTGTCTGTCCCAGTTTGACCAAAAATGACCTCATCTTCCTGTGTCTTTCCTCAATTAAGGTTAGTCATTCACTAAAACACAAAAAAGGAGGGGGGGAAGGTTATTAAGTTTAGCAAGACATTCCTATCAAGGGAGGTCCACTAAATTCTCCAGCGCATTCATTTGCTAGTTGGGAAATGGGGAAAAAAGGCAATGGTCCCACCGTGGATGGGGAAGATCCTCTACCCACATGGGAAGTAAGAGGGGAGATTAGAAAGCGTGGACTAGAGGTGCAGAGGACCATGAGCGGCAGCTGCAGAGTCGACAAAACACAGAGGAAGGGCGAACCGCACCTCTGGCGGGGGTACGTGGACCTGACTGCAAGGAGCAGCCTTTAGGGAAGAGGTTCTGTATTAAGGGGTCAAGACCCCTAACTGAGGATGCTGGCTGCCCTGAGCTGCAGAATGATCTTAACCCTACTGTGTAAGAGAGAAAAAAGCTCATGTTTTCTTTGGGGAAAACAAAACAAAACCCTAAAACACACAAATGAACAACAACAAAAAAAACCAGAGTTGGTTAGAAGAACCCATATATTAACAATGTGAAATAACAGGGCACTACTAAATTTTTACTTAAATTATTTATAAGTGATAAAATAACACTAATCAGAATATGAATTTTTAATATTTGCCATTGAATATTCTGTATTTCTCTGCACTGTGCCTTGGATGACATGAGGCACTGAAAATGGAAAATTCCATATTGTCCCAGTATAATTACTCAGTTACTTCTTTGTAACTTGTTTTTCTTCAGATAGCCTGACTCACAAAGGATGTGCCCACTACTTGTGTGGTTCATTCGTTTAAGATAGCTGGGAATTTAGGAAGTACAGCTAGTTAAGCTGAAGTAAGTTTATCAGAAATTAATACATGACTTTTCATTGTTTCATTTTCGAATCAATTTAAATCATCGCCTATTTGATTAATTCCTCCATCCTCATATATGTGATAAAGGTGTAGGATGCTACTAGAATTGGTTCCTTTCGGGCTACAGGAATAATGCTAACTGGGGCTCTAAAACAGGAAATAAAGGCAACGGTTACCATTCACACAGCGGCATTAAACATTCAGTTCGGATATAATCCTCCAGTGCACTACATGTGGGCTCTAAATTCTCACACTGGTATAGCTTTATAGATTCAAGGAAGAGTTGTTAGCTTCAACCACATTTTAACAACTAGAGCACTTACAATCTATGGTCATTGGCTGTAGAAAACAGCTAGTCCCAGAACGAGTAATATGTTAAATTCAGCAGCTCCTTCTTTAGTATTTGCCATTGGGGCAATGTATACGCGTACAACGTGCAGGTGTTGGGTTGTCTTGTTATGAGCCCTTTCTGGTACATAATGAATTCATTTAAGGAGAAAATGAGAAATCACGGGAAGAGAAATGGAGCAATTTGGATGCCAGAGGGATGCACAGAGGAACCTGAAACCATTCTGCTTTTATGCACTTTACTTACTTATTAATGGGAAGTGATGTACTTCTTGAAGTCCAGCAATTTTGTATGTTTAAAGAGGCCCAGTGTTGACACAACACACTATTAAAAACAAACAAAAGGTGTCCAAGGGAATGTTATTGAAGCCTGTTCTGACAGCTGGTGTTCGTTTCATAAATGGAGGAAAAACACCCCCGAAGCGTAAATTGAATCATGGCTCCCAGCGTAGACACGCAGTGGCTCACTTTTAGGGATATTGCTGTGAGGCTGCTCCACGCTTCTAATTCATCTGAGGGTTTTTCACAAAGGAAAAAAATATTTTGCTTCAGGGTGCCTGGATTAATATGAGATACCTGTTTGCTCATCAAAGTCCTTGCTCTCTCTCAAAGTAGTTGTTGTTCCAGCAGCGTTAGACTTTCTGCAAATTCATCGTGTCTGTGGAACTTGTGATTGGCAAAATGTAGCCGAATAGCATGGATCCAAGAGATGAAATGGTATATTAACTTTTAAAATAAGGAAATCTGTGTAATAGCTGGGTTACTGGAAATATCAGGGAGAACGCTTGATTGAGCAAAGCATTGCTATGTGACTATCTAACCACTATCTGTACCCTCAAAAGTGATCTCAAACAATATTGAATGTAAACTATAATTTAAAAATTTTTAATTAATAAAAAAAGATAAAATAAGGAGATATTTTCTAAATTAGTGGTCCCAAACCATGGCTGTGTCACCTGCAGAGCTTCTGAAAGCCGAGATGTGTTGACTCTACACCTTGTCAGTCAAACTCTCTAGGGTGGTGGGATGAGGGATTCTATTGAGTTGTCATTAGAGTCTCATGAGGTTAATCTCACTCACAGCTGGTTAGGTTGCAGACCACTAGTGTCGATAATTAACAGTTGACCAGAACTTTATAATTCATAAAGCATGTCATAATTTCTAATCTCATTTAATCTGGTGTGAAAAGTACTGTTCCTATTTTATAGACAAAGAACTCCAGGTTTAAGAGAGATTCAGTGACTATATACCCTGTTATGGACCTAACTTGAATTCTAGACTTGTGGTGCACAGCCACTATTTTTATTTCCATTTTTTGAGGGGTGCGGTGGAGGGTGCGTAATCTGTATGCAGAAAAGTGCCCATGTCATTGATGTGCAGTGCGGTGAATTCTCACAAACGGAACACACCATGGAAGCAGTACCACATATGCCTGCCCCTGGGCCCCTTCAGTCACTGACACCCTGAACCCTCAACCCTTCAAGGGAGGAATCACCAACCTGATTTTTAACAGCATCACTTAGATCCACCTGCTTTTGTGTTTGGTCAAATAGAACCACCCAGGAAGAAGTTTTGTGTATGGCGTCTTTTTCTAATGTTTACAACTAATGTAAGATTCATCCATGTGGTTTTTTTCAGCAGTAATTGATTTACCCACATGGGTTATGGTGTATATTTGTGTGAATATAAAAGTGATTTTATGCATTCTAGTATTGGTGGGGATTTCTGCAATTCCAGTTTTTCCTCCTGGCCAGCGGCACTCTGTCCACCTTCTCGTGTACATCTCCAGTAAGCGTGTATGTATATCTACCAGATATATACTTAGGTACGTCCTGAGCTTTTAGAATTACAAATTTATTAAGTTGACGGCACTCACCTCTAGCCTTTCTCTTTCAAATGTTCTTCTTTATTTATTCTAATTCTACCACCTCTCCCAACTTTGTTAGTCATAACCTCTCTAAAAAATAAAAAGGCTAATTGATTTACTGTCAGGCAGGGGTCCCCAACCTCTGGGTCAAGGACCAGTACCTGTTAGGAACCAGGCCGCACAGCGGGAAGTAAGCTTGAACGCAATGCACTTGAATCATCCTGGAACAATCCTCGCTCCACCACCCCGGGCTGCGGAAAAATTGTCTTCCACGAAAGTGGTCCCTGGTGCCAAAAAGGTTGGGGACCACTGCCTTAATGTGTATATACCATGTCTAGTAATTCCTAATTTATTTCAAAGAATAGTATCTTCACTTAAATGAACAACTTTCTGATTGTGGAATTTCAGGGCAGGAGAAAATTATAGGCAGAGCAAGGAAATGGCTTTCTCTTATCTTGACATAGAGTTTTGTTTTAAATTTCTTTAGACAAAATGTTATGAGCAAACACAAGATGATTATGTAGTGAGTTGGCTACTCGGTGAGTAACTGTTGTTTGACTGTGTGTACTTAGGATTACTAACCCCACTAGGTCCCGACCCCATTCTACCAGTTACCACTGGTCAGAGTGTGTCAACCTGCTCAGATAGTGTGTCATAATTACACCATCAGTGTCTGTCCTTCAGGACACTGCCCTTACGTACTTTCCTAAGGCTAGGTCTGAAGGGCAGTGTGGACATTTCCTATGGCCTTCTCTCTGGTGATCCCTGGATCTTAACTTTAAGGTCTGTGGATGTCACTAAGTCATATCAAATACCTTCTGTTGTCTTCATCCCAGGAGCAAGGGAGAGATCACTGACTAATGGCCGATGGGGTTTCCCAATAGGAAAGGTAGTTATGTCTTTAGGCCTCAGTTTTTTCAAGTTCACAATTGGTGTAGTCACATGTCTGTTGCATTAAATAATATGAGAGATCTAATGAGCTTAATACAAGTATCTGGTGCTGAATAAATGGTGTCATCGATGGCTGCTAAAGGTCGGGGATCATGTGTTATTTATCCCCATGGTAGTATCTCACAGGAAGGCACTTCGAATTTGTAAGGGCACCTGTGATTTATCCAAGTCCCACTGGCCAGTGGATAGCATTCCCGTAAAGAAAGTTGCCTCTTCTCCTCCAGCTCCATTGCCTCTCTGGATGGATTCTGAATGACTAATGAAACTGTGAGATCAGTTTTTAGTCTCTGCAAACGTGTTCCCCATAGGGAAAGCATTCTCAGGTGACAACATCACCTCTAGGGGCTTCAGGTAGGGTTAGACCGTATTTCACCAGAGCCCGAGCATATTTTAGAAGCACAGACAGAATTATGCTGGCACTCCACTCATTAAAAAGTATAAATGATTGAAACTCAGCTTTGCCTGAATCCTCAGATCCCGCCCCTTGCCATCCCAGGGCAAACATGTTAATAAAACCAGCTGAACTACTTTAATTGTTTTTCACCTCCTAGTCTATGCTTCAATGTTAGCTATTAATTTGCCTCTTGATGGTGAGGATTGCCATATATAGCAGATGACTGCAGGACCTCATGCAGGAAGTGGTCATCCATAGACATCCACTCTTCTTCTACCGCAGTGGATCCGAATACGACCAGCAGCACAGCCCACAAGTCTGCCACCAAAACCACCAACAGTTCTATCTGGATACCACCACTAAGTGCACCACAGTACTACCAAGAATTCTGTCACCAACAATTCCAGTACCACCAGCAATGCCATCACCAACACCACCGGCAATTGCAAACCAAAGGGTCAACAGATATGCGAGGCTCTGGGAGCCCACGTGAATGTAACGCGGTCCATGACCTCACCAAGTCCGTGGTTTAGTGGAGGATATGTATCAAAGGCGGCATTGTTCAGTCCTGCCTGGCCTAGGTGGACTCACGTGTCCTTCATCTTGAGACACCCTTCTGCTTTGCCCTCATACAGTTTTCTCCAGCCACATAGTTTTCTGCCTGGAGTAGTTTTGTTCCTTATCCTCACTAGTTGAAACCTTTCTTATACTTACTTTTTTAGCTTAAGTGTCACTTGAGAGAGAAACCTTTAATGGCTTCCCCTTTATGTTGGCATAAAAGAGATAACAGTGTTCACCTTGTGTGGCTAATCAGCATTAAACATAAGTGGATGCTGAGTGCCTTGTACAGTGCTTGCAGGTAGCTAATAACAGTAGTAGTAGTCATGGTGAAACTAGGCAGATTATCCATTTGACTGAAAATAAAGAGACAAACTAGAAATGAAACCAAAGCCCAGGAGGCTAGAAGGAGTCACAAAGAGTCAGAAGTTTCAGCTCAGAAATTGGGAGGCAAAGCCTGGAGTTATATGACCCTCAGAGGAGGGCTGAGTTTGGGGAAGACCTTTAGAATGTATGGGCCAGTTAGTTACGATGGTGCAGTCGGTGCCATGGAACAGAGCAAATGAAATCTGAAAGTAGCAAAGGGGAGGGGAGGTGATTAACTGCATCTCTCATGATTGCACCTGAGTGTGAAAATAAGTAGTTATTGATGAGATTGGCTTTCAATCACTATTATTCTTATGGCTGTCTAATCTCCTTTTATGCCCTTCTCTTCCTTGAGCTCACAGGCTTTGAGTATCAAGTTTTTGGAATACGGACTTAAAAAATGTTCACTTATCTTTATTGTAACTAATTCCTGTGAGTCTAGGCAAGGGGAGTATTTAGTAAACAGTTCTATTTTTGTTGTTGTTTTATAAAAAGACAAAAAGGTATCCAACACAGTTTGCATGAAATTCCATGGAGATTATCCCTAAGTAATTATTCTGGCCCACACCAGCTTCTTCCTTTTATCTTTAACCTGTGCTGCATGTGCGTCAATGTTAAACTTATCTTTGATTTATCCATATTCATTAGTCAGTTTAGTGTTGTGAAGGTAAGAGCAAAGATTATGGAGGCAGACTTTTTGATTTCCAATCCTTGCTGTAGGACTTACCATCTGTGAGAACCTGGCTTAGTCACTTGACCCCTCTCTGCCTTTAATTATCACTTTGTAAAGTGATGACAATAATCAGACCTAATAGTGCATAAGCCATAGAGTTGTTATGGTAATAAAATAAAATAAAGAGCACAGATCACTTAGACCATTACCTGGCTCATACTAATTGCTCTTTAAGTATGGACTGTTGTGAGTGGACAACTAATAAAAAGCACTAAATAGAGAATTTTGACAGTTTTTTGTAATTGTGTAAAGTTTATATTTGAAAGTAAAAAGTAATCCCAAAGACCCTTCTGTAAATTCGGCAAACATTCCACAAAACCAACCAGTTCAATCATCAACAATGTTTTTTATTTTCTTTAAAATTTTTCTTTATTGATGAGAGAGAGAGAGAGAAATATCAATTTGTTGTTCACTTATTTTTATAGTCATTGGTTGATTCTTGTATGTGCCCTGAACTGGGATTGAACTTGCAACCTTGGCATATTGTCACAACATTCCAACCAACTGAACTACCCGGCCAGGGCAACGATCTTTTCTTTGTAAGTCAGAATGTATCAAGTGTGGTTACAACAGCTTTTAAAACTTGTTATTATATAACCTCACCTATAATAATAGCTGTGTTAGTTAAGGGAAGCATTATTCAAAGAGCTGAATCATCCACATGTACATGAATTTAGCATCATTTTGTTAAGGGTGATAATCACTACAGAGAGAATATTCATTTTGTTGGATAAATCCATGTGTCTGATTTAGCAGAGTAAATGGGAACAGTTCACCATTTAGACTGTCTTTGTCACATCTTTGTAAAGTAAAACTCTCTGTCCCCAGGCAGTTCTTATCTACCCTTAGAATTAGCACCTCCTATGTATTTTGTCTCTACAGTCTCTATTTTTACACAGGAAAGTCAATTATCTCTTTTTAAAAAAATGTTTTTCTTAGGCTTGCTCTGAAGTGGACCCTGGTATCATTGGCTTGCTACTTGAGCCCTCCTTGATTCAGACCAGGGCTCTCAGGGTGTTCTCCTGATGTGTGACTTCCGCTATTCTTGTTGCCGCCCTCAAATTTCTGACTGTGCCACTCCCATTTGAGGTCCTTTGAGCACTTGCACCCTCTAAAGCAGGGGTGTCAAACTCATTGTCACTGGGGCCACTTCATCCTCACTGTTGCCTTCATAGGGCCAAATGTAATTTTGGGACTGTATACATGTAACTACTCCTGAACTGTTAAGGAGCTGAAATTACATTCGGCCCTTTGAAGGCAACTGAGAGGCCCTAAATGATTGACTCTTGTTTTGGGTACAGTTACTTCACCTGAAGTATCAGTTATCTTTCAAGAAGTCTTTAGAGATAGTTGAAGTTTATAAATGCAATTTCTCCTGATAAGACACAAAAACAATGATAACAATTTTCTATGCGGAAACCTTGGTTTCCATGGATTTAGGGTCCACGGTTCGGACCTAACTAAGCCTTAGTCAGACTCTGTCTTCCACCTCCGTAGGAGCTGGTTATGTCTCTTTGACTCTGGCAGAAAACCAAACTCATTCCCTTTGCAAGAACACATTAGGAGTAAGTGTTGAAGAGGGATGTTAAGTACATTTTAGTAATTCTCTGAGAAGTCTTCCCTGATAAAATTAGAGAAATTGATGGGCTTTCAGAAAATGGGCTCAGAGGAAAAATGGAGTGTTGTGGGAAAATTTTTGTGTTGTTAACAAATGCTTTCTGAATATTTGCTTCTTTGCTTCCTGGCATCTTTAGAGCTTAACTCCTACCCGATAAACTGGAAGGTTATACTGGATACCTTAATGTTTATCATAGTTTTTCACAGTCATAACTATCAGACTCTCAACACCAAAATTGGAAAATCCTAATGTTTTAGCAGAATTTCTAAACTTTGATTAAAAAGAAAACACTCCCTGAACCTCTTTCCTTCCTCAACAATACAGAATTGTGTGTACTGAGACTCTGCTTACTTATATCATAGAAGGAAATACGAGAACACACTGGCCCTGTGCTCATGCAACAAGGCTTCCAGGTGAGTTGTGATAACTGAAAACTGCAGGTGCATGATGAGGCAAAAGTTAACGGTTCTCCCTTTAAAGAGGCGAAGGCTGGCTTTTGAATGTGGTACCCATGTGCCCATCTTCCCGGCAGTCAGGACAGAGAGGCACACTTTCTGCAAATCATCAGCGTGCCTGTTCAGAATATACATAGGCAGGCATATTTAAGGGGTAATATTCTTAGTACCTTGCACAAACTAGCAATCTTTTTTTTATTGGAAGGAAATGTTTCCTCCCTCTTAATTATTCCATCTGAATATCCAGTCCTGACATTTAAAGCAAAGCACGTTCAAATTTCTTTTGAAATTTAAAGTTTGTGCTAAATTAGGGTTGTTTGGTGGGAAGTGAGTTTTGCATTTTTAAGATTTGCTCATGAAAGTTTGATTGACTTTGGGCTTGGGAAGTGGGTGAACAGAGCCAGTGGCAAGGGAAGGAGAAATAAGAAGTTAAGTGGGAAGGTGATTCATTGTCATTTCCTGTAGTTCTTAGACCATCGGGTACAGAGCCGTGGATCAGGGGTTAGGAAATGAAGCGTTGCTCTTTCTCCCAGGATTTTGCAATAACAATGAAACGCGGTGCCAAGCATTTACTAAATATGATCTCTATGTTTTTCCTCAGACTTCCTTTGTGCATTGTCTTCTCTTTCTGCAGTCAAAAATAGCTGCTCAATGAATGAATATTAAATAGAATTAGAGGCGACTTAATAAAAAATGTTTGCTTCAAGTACTTCTTTCTTCTGCCCCCTGGTTCTCCTTCTTCCCTCTACCTTTTATGTTTGTTCATCGAACTCACGTTACGTGCCAGGAATTATATAAGGTGCTAAGGATGCAAGGGCAAACCACATAAAAGTGTGCTTGGTGGTCTGGTGCTTCCATTCTAACGGGAACAATAGAATAAAAGAGAGTAAACAAAGTGGATAATTACAAATCATGACAAGACTTACGAAGGGCCCGATCAAGGGCCTATGTTAGGAAATAAAATTCACCATAGGAAAGATGTGAGGCTACGGTGGGTCAGCAGAGCATCTCTGCAGTGCAAACCTGAGCGATGGACCAGAGCCAGCAGCCCCTGAAGCTCTGAGGGGAGACAGTTCCAGGAAGAGGGAATGGCCCTGGCTATGGTGGTGACATCCCTTTCAGAGTCTGGAGAGAGGTTTGGTTAGAAAGTAGTGAGAAATGGGACGGTGATGTTTCTTTTCTTCTAGTTGTCCTTAGAAACAAGTCCTAGAGACAGTGGTTTAAACCCTTGTCATTGATCACTCACCTTAGCTCCCCTGATGGGTGTGCTTCCCCGACCAGGCCACTATGATATCGCCACCCACCATGGGTACCAGACGAACCAACACTCACATTCACCATGCACTTGGGGGGAGCACCTATTCATTCAGTCAACAGGTATTTTTCTAGGACTTACTGAGGCCAAGTACTGCATTAGGCACTAGAAAAAGAGCAGACAAGGCGACATATAGGGTCTGGGTAGGAGGAAGGGTGAAGAGGGCAGATGATAAAGAAACAAATAGAAACTGCTGTTATCAGTGATGTCAGCTCTCAGTTCTTGAGTTTGGCAGAGAAAGAATTCAGAGCCAAGAACGCTAATACAAGAGGACATTTATTTAGCATGCAAAGTGAAAATATACTCAAAAAAAAGATTCCAGCAGGCTTCTTAGAGAACTGCCTTGGTCTGTAGGAAGAAAGTCACAGAGGCAGAAGAAGTGAGCCAGCCGGGCTACGTGGACTCAGGAAACAAGTTACCGAGGCAGAGAAGGGCCCTGGGAGACAGGTCCAGGCGGTTAGTCCAGAGCGAGCGGCTGCTGCCCACTGCTCCCTGGTTGCAAGTCTCGTGGGGACCTTTAGAACTTAAGACAGAAAAAGCAAAGATACACACCTGAAAAAAGAAGGGATGGTATGCTCTAGAGAGAGAGCAAAGTGTACACTGAGTCTTCTGTCCTCAGGGTTTTCTTAGTCTGTTTCCTAGAGGCGGGACTTTTAAGGAATGTCTCAGGGGAGGGTCTCAGTAGAATCTTCATCAGCTTTCCAGGTGTGTCCTTTAATATGCTGATGCATCAAAATGAGGATATAGGTCACTCTCTGTTCAGCGTCACCTTCAAAGAATGTCACCGAAGAGGGAGTGAGTCAAGTCTGCCCCAGTGAGGTCTGGAATGTGTAAGGTAAGGCATTGTAATTTATTACCTGCTTGTAAATGACTCAACCAGTTTGTTCAGCTACCTGTCTCAGTTTCCCCATTTCAGTCGCTAAGGAATTTTCCTGGCTTCTAACTATCCCACCTCTGTGCCATGCAGGTAATTAAAACAGAGTTATGTGATAGACTACTGGCAGAGAGGGTCAATTGAGGTCTCCTTAAGAAAGTGACATTCAAGCCAAGATCTAAATATAATGAGGAAAGGAACTATAAATGATCTCTCTCGAAGTGATTCTGAATGGTACCTCTCAAAGTGAGAAAAACTTGGCAGAATTCAAGGACCAGAAATATCTTGGCCCAGAGTAGCCCCCAAAGAATGACTGCACATAATTTTCTGACATGTGAGTCACTGAGTCATGTAATCATATAAAACTTTGGAAGTTCAATATTGCAGGTAGGGATGGGTGGGGTGGAGGGATGATTGGGGGAAAAATGGAGACAACCATGCTTGAACAACAATAAAAAAAGATTTGCTACTGATGATAGCGATAAAATTTATTGAGCCAGTACTATATGGCATATGCTGGGCCCTTTTATAGGAATTACCTCACTTAATGCTCGGACCCCTACAAAGTGGACATTAGCTTTATCTCCATTTGTGAAGGAGGCAATACAGTCTTGGAGTGGAGAGTAAGGTGGGGTCAGAGTTTGTGGGTACAAGGCCCAGGACTGGCGCCTGGGCAGTCGGGCCGCAGACCCCAGCTAATGGACAGCTGGACAGTGTACTGCTTTCCCAGGAGCTGTTTCCACTGCATTTAGTGCTGATGAATGTTTTATTATCCAAAATAGAATACAGACGTATCTTGCTGTTTGTTTTTGTCTGAGGTCTCAAAAACAGCTCTGCCTCTAGGTTGAAGTGTAAACCATTTGTACTTTTGGTGGTGGCTAGGGTGGCAGTTCTGTTGCTTGCTCTTAAATATCATTTAGTATCATTTGGATACATGAACACACTATTAAAAGCAATAATTAATATATGGGAAAGGAGGTAAGTGCCTTGACACATATGTTTCATAAAATTCTGGATCTAGTGGGTCATGTATAGACGTGAGAGAACCCACTCTTGTTTCTTTGTTGAATCTGAAAGAAGATGCAGGAATTATCTGTTTTTCCTTCCTGCCTTCCTTCCCCACCAAGTTCTTATTTGTCCATTCAAAATATTAAAATTCAGGGCCCCAGATGGTCATTCCATTATGGAATTATTAAAAAAAAACAAACCATATTTGTTCTCTTCAGAGTTTTCTAAAGGAAATGGCCTGACTTGGGAAACAGCATTCAAAGCAGAGCGGCCCTCTCAGTAAGAACTTTCTGTGGCTGGTGTTTTCTGCCGCCCTCTTTCGAAACCGAGCATCGTGCCACAGGGCAACTCGTCCTCACGACCCGGCCAGCAGGCCATCAGTAACAGAAGGCACAGAGTGCTTTGTTGGTACTTGGAAAAAAACTGTCTGCTATCTCCATGGTTCCTATCTCAATCCTAAAATGTATCTCTCTCTACACCTCCCACGGACTTCCTGCATTCTTTTGTGCCATAAATAGAAGTTAGAACAAGGGGCTCTCAGCTTGGCAGAAGCCTACAAAGCCATGCGGGCTTGGTCCACCCTCACCCCATGCTCGAGTCCTTTCTACTCTATTCCCAGCAAATGGTGGCGTGACCCACCCTGGACAACCTCTGACAATGGAAACGTTTAATTCCGCAGAGCTTATTCCAAAGGAGACTCCATTTAGCCCTTGATTTGAGTGCCCATCCAGGCCTCATCCACTTCATTAATTGATCAGTTGGATGGTTATTTAATCAATCAGGTATTTATAAAAAACTCAATCAGGTGTTGAGTGCTTAACAGGTGCCAGGCATTTTGTTAGCCAGGGATGCAAGGGTGAAAACATCATGAACAGATTTTCACCTTTTTTTCAGTAAACTTAGAGTTCAAAAATGATACGCATATGTAGACAGTTAATGGCATTGTAGACCAACAGTTACTGTCATGAAAATATGTACGCCGTTAACTAGGATCATTCGTCCACCAGAGTAGTGGTCAGAGAAAAGGAAGTGTTTTTCCGTGGACCGAGATGTAAGAACAATGGTCTGTCACACATGGCTTTGTGTACCAAGGGTTTTTAAAAAGTTCATAAACCTCCATCAATCTAGTCTAACTCCACTCGTCTTTTTGCATGCGTTTCATAGTTTTGTCTCTTTAGAAGTCTTTGCTTTTGTAGAGCTTACTTGCCTGCCTTTGCTGCCCACTTAGAGACCTTGAAATGTTATCCTCAGACCTACATGGCACAGAAAGAAGTCAAGGTCAGTGATGAGTCTATTTTCACTGTACTTCAATATTCTAAGTAACTGCACTGACTATAACTGAATTTCAGGAAAGGGAAATTCCTGTACAGTATCTGGTTTTTCCTGGTGAGGAGTTCTGAGAGGCATCTTCAGGAACTCCGCCCGCTGACCCGGTCTCCCTTCTCAGATTGGCTCACACGCCCTCCACACACCTAAGTCAAAGTTAACGCTTCTCCAGGTCCATGCTAGTTCACAGCCCCTTTGCTCTTTTCCTCCGGAAGGCAGGGATGCGGCAACCTGGACGGGACTGCCTTGTGGTGCGGTTCCTCAGTCTCCATTGCGATCCTGCCTGGGCTCCTGCTCGCTGCCCTTTCTTCATCCACAGGCTTTTCTTCCCCTGTCCGTCTATTCTGGTCTCCACATGCAGATTCCAAAAGCACCCCCTGCGCCACTTCTCCCTGAAATGCAAATGTTCCGTGACTTCTACCTCTACCTCTGGAAGGTTTAAGGTCAGATAAGACTCAAAAAGTAAAATTTGAAGATTTTGAAGATTTATTTACTCAGTTTTAGAGACAGAGGGAGTGAGGAAGAAAGAGAGGAAGAGAGAATTTGATTGGTTGCCTCTTGAATGCCCCCAACCAGGAACCTGGCCTGCAACCCGGGCGTGTGCTCTGACCGGGAATTGAACCTGTGACCTTTTGGTTGGTTTGCAGGGCAACACCTGACCCTCAGAGCCATACCATTCAGGGCAAGTCCGTATCTCTTGATAATAGCAAGGCAGTCATCTATTCATGGAATATGACCCAAATTAAACCAAAAAAGAATATATGAATTATCAAAAAAGGAAAATAAAACTGAAAGGGCAACGCTGGTTGTCTTTGAATGATGGGATTTTGGTGAGTTCTATTTTTTTAATTTTTACTCTTCTGTGTTTCTAAATTTTTTAATAATGTGTGTGGCATAATTAGATGTTTAGAAAAGAAAGGAAGAAATGAAGTCCATCCATTGAGCTCAAGAAAACTGGTTAAAAAGCCTAAGTGCAGGTGGAACTCCTCAGTCCCAGCCAAGTTCACCTGAAGGCAAAGGCCACGGTCAGATCAGCTGCTGATCCTAGAGGAGCAGCTCACTTCGGAGGCTTCTGCCGGTGAGAGGCTGCTGAAGGGTAGGGAAGAGTCGATTTGACCAACTTGTCTGATGTGTTGGGTTTGCTCGGCTTAACCATGGCTCCCCTGGGCTTTCAAACTAAAAGGGTTTCGAACTTTCAGGGTTCATCTGTTCTCAGAGATCATCATACCTCATGACTCAGGTGTGGGCTTCTCAGGCTTCTCCATGTCTCAGAGGTCTGCAGGTTCCTAAAAGAGGGGAGACGCAGTAGGGCGTGGGGTCCTCTTTTGATTTTCCAATACAAAGTATATAAGGGGGAGTTACTGTCTATAACCACAGTGCTTTTGTAAAAGAGTCCTGCTCAAAAATGGAGGCAGCACATCATCATCTGAGAATGAAACAATATTTTAATTGGAAAAATTGTGCTTCTTGAAAACCTCATCATATTTTTCTTTTAATTGTGTCCTAGTGTTATGTGAAGCAACAGAGTGACCCAGCATAGGAACAAGATTTCCCACCGAAGGAGCCATCACTAGCTAACGTTTTAGCATCGCCGCCCTGCGTTCTGACAGTAGTCACTATCCCTTGTGTAGGAGTGAGGGCACTCAGGCCCAGGTGGTTGAGGCGGGGCAGTGAGCTTTTCTGACTGGGTTTTACTGAATTGGCTATGAGTTCTCAAGTTTGTGTTCATGTTGTCCGGGAGAAAAAAAAGAAAACTAAATAATTGATTTAAATGTGGGAATTGCCTTAGGAATGACCCAAGCTTTATGTTAGTAAATTTTTAAGTAAAATCTTAGAACATTCATGTCAATTTAGACCTCACCAAGGCTCACTACGGAGGACTAGGGGCTCAAGTCTACCGAGAAGATACATGCTTCTTAAAAGGGTAATGGAAATAGACTAAAAAAAAAAAAAAAAAAAAAAAAGATGTCCCTAGTCATGGGAAATTTTACAAAACGAATGTAGGCAGATAGTGCAGTAACTGATCTGAACATAGAGATCTTTGAACAGAGAACACAGTGACCTGCCAGACAAAAATGCAAGCTTGCATGGACCTCATGTCCCCATACGAGGGCCTTCTAAGAGGCTCTTAGCTTCTTATTCTTGGAAAGTATCTCTATGTCCTCCCAGGGTATTCAAATTATTCTGAGGTCTGGCATTTCCCCTGCGACCCTAGAACATTCCTTAGTACCTACTCGGAGATTGGATGACTGGGGAATAAATCTGTAGATCTTTTATCTCTGTGCTGTGCCAGTGTTTACTGCCTAAGAACTATTCCTGTAAAAGGCAAAGGGCCAGAAATAGAACCAGGACGATAGAACACCTGGTGACCCAGGCAGAGCTTGCCATCGGCAGTGGGATTGGCAACTCCTACTAAAAATGCACTAAATGTTTTAGATCACAGTCAGTTCCGGCTGAAATCAGGTAGGCAGAAGGACAGTAATTACCAGGGACCAAAGAAGAGGGGTAGGCATATTCAGGAACCCAAAAAGTTCTTGTTTGACCGGCGAACTTTAGTGCAGGTTGACATTGAACAGAGAGGAAACCGGGGGAATAAAACTTAGACACAAAGCATTGCTGTGCTAATGTGGTGGTAAGAGCTAAACCAAAGTATACTACAATTTTCAAGAGATTGAGCAAAAATCCTCTGGAAGCGGACACTATCTAATCTAGCAGATAGAAAGGAGCTCTAAGGAACTGTATGAATAAAATGTCTGTCCAAGCAGAGAGCGTGGGAACAAGAAAATTATACCAGGCAAAGAGTGGCTTGGTGATTGCAGGGTAACTCCCCTTTAGGGGTTGGTGGGGTCACCAGGTGGGTCACCTAACCAGTTTGGTCAGGTGATTCCTGATTGGTTTAAGATTTTGATTTCTTGAGGAGCTAAAACTGTAACTACGTGAAGTGTTGGTTTGGTGATGTGGGGTTTAGCATAAAGTGACTTCATTTGGGGTGTGTTGTCCTTTCTTTTTTCTGGGGGGCGTTGCCTTTTTTGTTTTTTTGTTCTCTTTTTTGTACTCTAACTATCCATTCCTGTTAGGAAGTACCTTTTGTATTTCCTCTATGCTGCTGACCCCTCCGATCAAGCAGTCCTAGGGTGACCCCAGATGATGGATCTTGGAGTACACACCTAATGAGAACAGTAATTCAGGATTTGGTTTTGATAGAACTTTTTTTAACCTGATGGTTTCTCTCTTATTCAATATGGGTTCTTTTTTTCTGGTCTTTATTTATTTTTGGTTCAAATTCAAGCAATTGAATGGTGCCTCTTTGAGATTGGCCAGTCTGCACATGCACCATCAATATTCCTACAGGTCTGGGAGTGCGCTAATTAATGCTCATAATCTCGGTTCAAGCTCCCAGTAATCAGAACACATTTGCTTTTATCCTACATGTTCCTGGGAACTTTCACTCACTTTTTATGGTATACATTAGATATTTTAGAAGAAGCTGCATGCTGTCAATCACTTAAAAATCCAGTATATTCCTTTTTCAGAAACTTTCATGAAGCAGACTCCTTGAAGTCTATTTAGAGATTTTTAAATGGTTTCTGTTTTATTTTATTTTTAATTGTTTTTTGGGTGACATTGGTTAACAAAATTATATAGGAGTCAGGTATAGACGTCTACAACACACCATCTGTCTATTGGATTGTGCGTTTACTACCCCAAGTCAAGTCTCCTTCCATCACCACTTATCTCCCCTTTACCTCTTCTACCTCCCTCACCCCCTCTCCCTCTGGCAGTCTCCATACCTTTGTCTGTGTTCTTTTTTTTTTTCTTTGCTTAATTCCTTCACCCTTCTCATCTAGCCCCCAAGCCCCTCCTCCCTGACAGCGGTCAGTCTGATAGCAATTTATTTTGTTCCATTGAACAAGTATGTATTTGGTTCTAAAATTAATTCCATTTATACAGCTCTCATTTTCTCCCTATTCAGTCTTAGAAAAGGAAGCATTTCCTCCTTCCGACTTTCTGGTTTTTGTCTTTCTTCTTTTAATACTCTACCAACAGTGGTCTTTCTCTGTTGATGTTTCTTCACCTGAGATCCACCGACAGAGTTCAGGGGTTCATCAAACTTATATATAAGTAAAAATCACATTTTTCTTTCACAAACTTCTAGCTGCCTGAAATTGAATGAGTCCTTCAGCAAACCGTGGAAATGACATGCAACTCCATCAGCAATGCAATAATACAATGCAATAAATCATAGATAACCCTAATCACATTTCAACTGCCACACATATGGTTAAAATTACAGTAGTTATTAGGCCCTGTTGCATATTCATAGTTCATAGTTTTACAGAGAAATACATTACTTCATCACAGAATTATTTTGTAATATTTTGAGAGCTTTTTCCAGTATAATCTGATAATCTGTTCCCGATATGATTCGGTGTATCTTCTTTGATTCATTTAAAAGTGTTGTTCTGAGAAGGGATCCATAAACTTCATAAAACTTCAAAAGGGATCTATGGTTTAAAAAAATGTTAAGAACTTATGCCCTGGCTGGTGTAGCTCAATGGACTGAGTGCAGGCCTGTGAAGCAAGGGGTCACTGGTTTAATTCCCAGTCAGGGCACATGCCTGGGTTGCGGGCCAGGTCTCCAATGTGGGGTGTGTAATAGGCAACCACACATTGATGTTCTTTTCCCTCTCTTTCTCCTTCTCTTTCCTTCTCTCTAAAAATTAATAGACAAAATCTGTAAGAAAAAAGAACCTAAATTGGTTTTCTGCAGTCTCCCTTTTTTGTGTAAACCATAGTTTGAATGTCCTTTACTTATCCTAAAATGCTCCTAAGTAACCAACTTGCATTTTTTTTTACAAAATCCTATGATCTAATATGTTTTCATATTGCCTGTGACGTAAAAGTCATTCAGTGTCAGCTAGGAAAGCAAATCAGACATTAAGTTAGCATTTGCTAGAATGAAATCAGACCTGTGTAATTACCACAGTGCAATCACACTCATCTGAGCATTTGCTGCATCTCCCTTTTCAGCATCAAATAATTAGAACTCTTATCTGGCCATGAATGATGAGATGTTCTTTTTCCTAATGCTGAATACAGGCATTGATTTTCTGCAACAAAAATGCTTCTATGACAACTTAATTCACTAAAATATTTATTAAGTGCTTACAATACATTAGACACTGTGTGAATGATATTCACTTTCCTCGGTAAATGAATGTTTAACACAACACACAGAGAGTGCTAAATACCACATCCCCACATCACCATAGACCTTTTTAAGGTTGAAAGCACTATGTGAGAAAACAGATGAGGAAAAAAATAAAGCACACAAATATTTATTTTTTGTATTTATTACTCTGAGTTAAATTCCAGGATTAATCCGGTCCTGAGTTTCTATTGGCTCTTGGTGACCCCGTCTAATGAAGAGGCAGGCAGCGATTGGTGAGTCAGAACCACATCTCCCACTTCCATTGGAGAGTTGATGTCGAATCATGATAAAGGGGCTGGACTCAGGTGGCTGATGGCCCCAAGTCTACTGCTTCCTAGTTGAATGACCTAGTTGAAATCACATCTGAGCCTCAGGTTACCTGTCATTAAAAAGAGAATAATAAAATATAACTGGAAAATAAAATATGAGAGTAATAAAATATAGTTATGGAAACTTAAAGTTATGCAGAAAACACGTGCCACCATTATTTCATACGTTGTAAGCACTCAAATTTTAATGGTTGTTCATTGTTGTCAAACACTGCTCCAGTACACTACCTTCCTAGCAATGAGTTCAAGAATTCTCTCAAATTCTAAACTCCATTTGACTCTTACATTTGACCCAAAGAACATGGCACATCTTGGACCTTATTTTAGGGAAATGCAAATAAGTAGAAATAATGTATATGTTGAAATCAAATGATAATATCTTAAAGTCAATTTAAAGATCACTAAATGTCATGGTGTATAATTATATTAATTAGAATCCTGGGAACAAACGGAAGAGAGTTTCATGAAATGACAACCTACAAATATCTGGTAAGATCAAGGGAACTAGCAAAGAATGGTGTGACCTCTAAGGAGCAGAGCAGCAATGGCAACCCTATGAGCCAGGGAGGGTGGGACACCACCAGCAGAAGTTGCAGAGCCAAGATTCTCACCATCAGAGACCGAGTCCTGAGTGATAGCCGTATGGAGAAGAACCCATTCACTCTCCAGTGCCCTGTGGGAGGGAGCCCCGGGGACATATACACGAACCTTGGTCTTCGTCAAACCCAAACACTGACCAGAAGCCAGAGAGTGCAGAGCCCCATGTAAAACAGCCTGTACAGAGAGCATGATGGAGAAGAACAGAGAGTGGATTGAGTGCCAACAGAGATGAGTCAGCTAAATACTGTAAGAAGCATCTGGGGACTCAGGGGAGGGTGCCGTAAGGATTAGAGTAGTCACAGGGAGCTGTGTTCATCATGAAAATCGGGCACTATAAATAACGCCTGCTTTAGACACACGTGAGTACATTCAACTTGAGTGTGACATAACCTTCAGCTGTAACAATTCTACCAAATGAAATGGTCAGCAGCACCCCCTCCCCACCCCAGTCCACCCTACCCCCACCTCAAATCACGGAGCTGTTCCTTCCTGTGGCTCATCAGTCACTGGTGAATGTGCCACAGCTCCGCAAAGGCCAGGATGTTCGCCTTGCAAGTCTTCGAGAAACGTAGACAGAATCTATCAAGCAAATTACCTGTGTTCACAGAGTGAACTAATGCCTGGGGAGGTAGAAATGGTCACTAACCTGACGCTAGGTCTCAGCCTTGTTACTCCCTGTCTGTCAGTGGCCAGGTAATCTGTTCAAAGATAAATGCTCCCCGGTGTGCCATAGCTGCTGGGTCTTTCACTGGGCTGTCATTGATCGCTCCTGCAAGTCCTATTCATCTGAAACTTTCTATTGATCTGTTTACAGAAGTTACTTCAGGACTTATTTTTGTGACAGAAATGCTTTCAACGGTGGATTCCTTTGGGACTTACTTAAAATTTTATTGTGGTTGGTAAGGCTGTTTGTGTGTTCAAAGAGCTCATCCCTATGCTTGGTCTTATCATTTTTGTGCAACGGAAGAATTCAGACATTCAGCAGCCCTTTCCTTCAGTGAATCCCTCATTCATTGACCGTTTTCTCGGTGCCTGTTATGCACCAGGAACTTGGTAGTTATTAGCGATGCCTTACCTAGCTTTAAGAGGGTACATCATTTTTATTTCTTTGAATTCTACTGGCCTGCTAATATGGTCTTGTGTTGTTCTCGGAATGAGATTTTCAGGCCTGGCTGGGCTCATCACAAAAGAGTTCTGTAATTGATGAGCCCTGTCTAGGACAGGCATGCATGTTGGGTATAGGGAGCGAGGGAGCATCCTGAAGAAAGTCACTCACGTATGTGTGTGTCTTTCCACAATGCCAGGTTTATCAAGGGAGACTCCCCAGTTAGCCTATAGAATCGCACCTGGGCTGCACACAGAGAGGAGAACTTATGTGATACAAGCAAGCAGAGCAAGTGTCCCGTACGAAGTTACATAGAGAAGGCTGCTTACATGATAGAAGCAAGCAGGACAAGTGTCTAACCTGTAGTCCTAGTCACTGGCAGCATTCGTAATCGAAGGGGTGGGCATCAGTCTCAAGCCAGTGGCAGCAGGGGTGGCCTGCATCTGGTCCCAGTGGAAGTCCAACAGGGCTCAGAGCCTGACCTGTGGTGCAGCCAGACTTGAGTGCTGGGTGGTCAGAGCTGTGAGTTCTGATAGCCCACAATGGGTAGAGGTCCCACTCATACTGATGTCCACCTGGAGTCCTTATCAAGTGTCTAGATGTGTAGCTCTGGGTGTTCTGGGGCCGACCTAAGGGCATCCTCATTATGCTCCATTACCTCAGTCTTGACACAGCACTTGACATAACTGTCATGGTTGACAGTGACTCCATGCAGGATTGTCAAAGCTGTCCAAAAAATACCCTCTGCTCTTGCTCTGTACATCAGAACACTTTCAGCTGTGTGGTCTGCTCACTCGGTTGGCCCATTGCAGCTTTCAAGTTCAGTGCCATCTCTTTTTGGACAGGGGAGAGCTTACTGGTAAGAGACAAGTTCACTTCAAGTGCAAAATGGCCTCACACACATAGGGCTTTCAAAATCTTTGTTGAATACATTAATTCAGTTGTGTAAATGCTCAAAGGAAGGAGTCTTTTAGAGGTTAATGTGTGGTTCTTTCTCTCCACTTCCAACTTCTGTCATATCTTGAAAAAAGTGACATTGAAAATTCACCCAGAAAATGTGGGTACCCTTTTGTAGTTCACAGTCTAAGGATTTTTGCTAATGATATCCATGAATCTGTGTATACATGTTGAAGCTAATGGAGCATATTTGAAATCACAAATGACTGAGTTTTAAGCTCCAGACCAAGCTGAATCAGAAATTCACTTGTAAAGTGAAGAATAAGGTTATATTTTCTGTCTGTGACAGTCACATGGATGTGTCTATAGTGGCTTCATACAAAAAGTTGGTGGTCCATTTGACCCTTAGTTAAAAATAATGAAACTTTACAACTTCAGAACAATTTTAACTATTCTTGAAAGATGCTTCTTAATACAATATCTTCCCAGGAGTGCCCATGTTGGTAAAATAAATTATATCATTAGTTCTTGTTATATGCACGTTCAGTGAGGAAAATATAAAAATAGTGGGTGCATCACAATAATAGATTCAATTATTGATTCTTTCTTAAGGTCATCTCCATCAAATGGTTTCTGAATTTTTCTCTCTGGCTTTCTCCTTTTCTCCATCTCTTCTTTATGTTCTAAGGCATAAAAACATCTCATTTCTGGACCTCTAGCCTTTGCTTCCCTATTCTGTACCTTAACCTGGATTGAAGCAAGAGTGTATTTATACCTTCAATGGTGGGAGACCTGCTGATTCTAACCTGTGGGTCACTCATGCCTTTAGTGAGAATGATCAAAATGTTCCACAAACTTCAGGGCAGAGGCAGCAACCCGGTAGAATAGATTCTGGCTCACAGCTCTGGCTGGAGGTGGGGCCCTAAGCCCTGAGCACAAATGCCAGTCATTCACCTTTAGTCCCTGAATTACAGGCAGGTCCCCAGGATCCCACGGGAAAAACAAAGTAGGTGGGCCAACTAACATTTTATTCTTGGTGTCTAGGACAGTGGTTGGGACGTGGTTCAGAACTATTTTAACCTCTGATGTGACCTTAAGGAAACTAACCGAATATCACTCTTTCCTAGTCAGTATCTTCTGGGCCTTGCTGGCTGTCCCCTTCTCTGAGGTCCACAGAGATTCCCAGGTGAGGGGGTTGCAGCTGAGGAAGAAGGGGTCACCATTTTTTTCACTATTTTTTCCTAATTTTTTGTTTTGTTGTCTTTTCATTTCCCCTTTTATTTTTTAAAATTTGCTTAGCTGTTATTTATTTTATTAATGCTTACTCAGTTCTGTGTAGTATACTAATTGCTTTACATGCATCATCTCATTTATTCCTTCCAGCAAATCTGAAATGTGGTAACCTCTCCTATAGATGAGAAAATTAGTTCCAGAAAAGTTCCTAAGATCTTGACTTCTCCAAGGACGCACAACAAGCACATGGTGGGTGTGGAGTGTGAACCCAGATCAGGCTAGCTAAAATGTCTACATGCTTATGATGACGGTATATCTGGGCATTTTACCATTGTTTAATTTCAACACCTTTGGGCTGGCTTGTTCTCTCTCAAAAAGGTCTGTTGCATCAAACCAAGTGTCGTTTGTGTGTGCCCGCACGTGTGTGTGTGTGTGTGTGTGTGTGTGTGTGAGAGAGAGAGAGAGAGAGAGAGAGAGAGAAAGAGAGAGAGAGAGAGACTGAGATCTGTGATCTTTGTCAAGGTCTGGATCTACATCTTTATTTGTATCTGAAAGAGAGAAAAATATCTGTGTAGGGTTTGTAGGCATTGGTTCCTGCCTTACAAGACAAACATATTTTGTTCCTGGAGAGAACTGTCCTTTTATTTGTGAAAGGTCAGAAAGGGCCCTCAGATTCCACAAAGGTAGCCCCCAAGGGCTGCTCTAAAGGGGATAAGAGAAAATGAGCTGAATTATTTTGTATCCTAGAGGGATGGTTAACTGCCCTTTGGCAGTTCAAGAAAAGTTTAGGGCCTTGTAATTAGGGAGGAAATAGAGGACCAGAAGGGTCCACAGGATAATAGCCTAAGGCAGCAAGCTGAGATTAAAGGAAGAAAACAAGCAGTGAGAGGATATAATTCAGAGGAGGGAAAGTCTAGAAATTTAAATATGTCATGTCAAAAAATACAGCTTTGATTACATTTTGTTTTGGATTCTGCCCCCTAGTGATGATTGCAGCTTCCCAGGGACGGCTGGGTGTCCCATGCACAATGGAGGGTGTTAAGGGACACTCCACACCAAACTGAGCTGAGCAGCCACAGGGAGCAGTGTACAGGGTCGGTGAGGATCTAGCTGGGAGAACAAATTTGGTGTTAGCAGCAACAAGAGAATATAAGCTACCTCCCCCAGGGACACTGAGAAATAGCAGCAGCAACCCAGACAGGCTGAAGTCAACTTGCCTGGATCTTAGAGCAAACCATGACCCCAGATGACTGGAATATGGGGGGCTCCTGTTTTCCAGGGCTCCAGTTCTTTGAGGAAGTGCACAGTTGCTTCTCTTGTGTGTTTCAGAACCCCTACTTTGATCCCAGTTAGAACATTTTAACAAATATTCCTCTGGCTGTCAGCCAATTGTATGAACATCCCCGCAAAGAAAGACTGATTCCACAGGCTTTTATCATTTTTATTTATGGAAATGTGTTCTTGGGGCAAGATATGGGATGGCTTTGTGCTCTATACCACTCTGCTTTTGTAGATACTTCTCATACTGGGCTCCCTCATTTTCTTCCAGTCAGCTGCCAGTGTACCTCTTTTTTAAGGGTCTTAATACATTTGCGTTTCTTTGAGGAGATAGAACGAAATTCAATAGTAGCAGTTAGCACTTCCCAGGAGCCTGGGAGCCAGATTCAGTTCCAAGTACCTCAGTATTGCCCCTGGGACCTTTTCGAGTCTCTGAGAGAGTGCCATGGTCAACAGAAAGGGACTGGGCCCTGAGGGGGTCTGCCTGAGGCCAGACTGTAGTGCGTGTGTTCTTGACTTTGTGAAGGAAAGATTTCACAGCCGGAGTTCAGGTGGTTTTGAGAGGATGACTTATTAAACCTGGGGATGTGAAACAGAGGAGGAGCTCAGGATGGAACAAACAACGGGAGAGAGTCTAGGCGGTGCTCTGCTTTGGCTCCCGAGGTGGGGCTGCTCTTAGCTCACTGAAAAATCTGAGAAAAGGGGGCCTTGGAGTCAGGTTCAGGGGATTAGCCTAGTCAGGTTCAGGTTCAGGGACAGGCTTTCACTGCCCACTGCTGCCCTGGTTGCAAATCTTGTGGGAGCCTTAGGGTTTAGGAGAAAGAAAGCAGAGATACATGACTAAGGCAGAAAGGCATAGGAGAGAGAGAGAGCACGAGCAGGCTAGGTTCTTTGTCTTAAGGCTTTTTATTTTTCTTAGCTGGTGGTGGGAACCCTATGGGAGGTCTCAGGGGAGGGCCTTAACTGATTATTCATTAGCTTTCCAGGTGTGTTCTTTAATATGTTGAGTCATCAAAATGTGCATATAGAAGGGTCAGGGTTATTTTCTGGTTAGTTTTATTTTCAAAAGATAGCATCAAAGAGGGACTGGGGCCGGGGAAGGTGTGCCCCGGGACCATCTGGAATGTGTGCACCATTTGCTTCTCAGTTTCTTTAGGGAAGAGAAGACCTTGTGGTTTATTACCTGGCTGTAAATGGTTTGACTGGTTTGTCCATCTATCTGTCTCAGTTTTCCCATTCCAATTGCCCGGGAATATTCCTAGCTTCTTACGACCCTGCCTCACACTGGAGTGGCCAGTCCTGACCTTGCCGGCGGCAGGTCTGCATAAGCGATTGCAAGAACAGTGTGGGTCTGCTATAGAGGCCGGATGACACCAATGTGCACATTTAGGACCCTAATGAAAAGGAGCAGAATGGCCGGGCATTTGCAAATTAACTGATTCTAGTGATTTGTATCAAGAATTTATGAGATCGAACACTTTCTACAATCCCTGCTCTTGGTAAAAGTTTTTTTAAAAGGTGAGACCCATTTCTGATTCTACATTAGTTCAGTTAATGACCCTCTTTCCCAGTCTGCAGCATAAAATTCATTAATTTAATAATGTATTATATCTTTATTGTTTGTACTATATCATAGCAGACTATGCTTTACAGTGTTAATATAATCTAATGAGGAAGAAGGAAACATACTTAAATCATCCTGATGCAGGTCAGTACTGTAATAAAGGACTCCAGGCCGAGCTAGAGATGGGGGTGGAATTAGTTTTACTCATTTTCTGGAACGGAAGTAGTCCTTGACTTGTGTTTCTCAACAGCGTACTTCTGTTGTGATGGTTAGCCATGGACAAAACCGGCACATTCTATGCCCTTTTTTCTCTTTCTGTTTCTCTAAGCCTTCCTTTCAGACGTCTTGTATGTGTGATGCATGTAGTCATCCTTATTCATGGGTACTGGACTTCTAAAACAGAGGAAGTTAAAGGACTTCCTTAGCACCTTTGCTTTCGATGGCCACGCATGCCCCCAGTCGGGGACATCTGTGCTTGGATGGGGCAGCGGCTCCCCTCAGGCATTGTGACTAAGGGCAGCGGACTTATTTATGGTGGTGGAACTGCTTCCTGCTTCTTCCCCTGAGCAAACACACAGCATATGGCTGACCCCGGCCCTTCAGAGGGAATTAGGGAGGAAGCAAGTTCACATAACAAATTTCAATTAGTGGCACTAATGGAGAAGACTTGCTGTGAATTGCCTGAATCCAGAAATGATTTGCAAACAAAGTCTCAGTTCATGGTATTTATACCAATTTCAATTTAAGCTGCTGATTAACAGTATGTATTTATACATGTAGAAAAGCAAATTATTTCAATTACCAAGGCTCCAGAATGTAACTCTGCAAGCCTTATTTAAAACCACATGCAGCTGCAGGAATCATTTCTAAAATGATTCTTCTAGTTTCATAGAATTTCATTTTATGTTGAGATTTATTTTTTTTGTCTAGTTTTTAAGTCATTCTGTACATAGATACTTAAAATGCTTTTTGGGGGCAAGGGAGTTGGTGAGAAGTAAACCTTTTTAATAGTTTTAATATTCTCATCATATTTTAATGTGAAATTCAGAAGTTGATGCATCAAGTTGCAAGTTTGAGGTTAACCCCTTTTACCTTGGGGCTCCTCTCTCTTCCCCTCCAATCCCTTCCCTCCCTCCCCACCTTTCCCTCCTCTCTTCTCTCTCTCCTTCCTCCTTCATTTTTGTTGACAATAGAAGCCTTCAGGAATTCTATTATAGTGAGTGATTGTGTCTCAATTGGCTAATAAATGAACCATCCATTGTTTCATGTGAAGGCCCATCTTTCAGCAGTCCAACAGATGAGTCATCACCCTGAAAAAGAAATGTATTAGTTATTTAACATTTTTCCCCTCTTCTCATGAATACCTGTTCTTCTTTTATGCATGGCTTAAATTGTTGAACTTTGAGACTGCAGAAAAAAAATAAGTGATTTCTACTTATAGCTCCTTGGATAACACATGTGTTTCCATCACTAATGGCTGATTTAAAAAAAAAACAAACTGTATTTGACTAATAGTCCAGTTTCTTTCAGCATTGCCTTGTCCAAGTCCAGGCCGTCTGCATGTGGGGGTTGCTGAACTGCCCTATATACATGTAGCAGAGACATGAACTTCCTGACTTCATGTCTATTAACCAGCCTTCTTCCTCTGCTTACTCTCACTGGAAGGTGATTTAAGTTCCTTTGGGAACGTATCTTCTTGGGACTTTGGATCCATGCTGGAAGGACCTGGTATTCAGCCTGCACAATTCTAGAAGCTCCTCCTCCTTCTCTCTCTCTTTTTTTTAGTCAATTTTTTCACATTCTATTGTTGTTCAAGTACAGTTGTTTCCATTTCTCCCCCATCTCTCCCCCCACCCCAGCCATCCTCACTTCCCACCCTTGATCCTACCCTGCTTTGGTTTAGTCCATGTGTCCTTCATACTTGTTCCTGAAAATCCTTCCTCCTTTTCCCCGCATTGTCACCTCCTATTTTTTGATAAATCCGAAGTCTAGGTGGGGCATCCCTTTCCCAATGCCAGGCATGTGGATGAAAGTGGATGGAACTGTAAGAGTGGGAAGCAAGCTGCCTAGTCCCTCAGCTACTGAAACACATACCTCTGTCTCCAGTCCTGTTGTCCGGCCGCCCAGCGGTGAGTGTGTGTCAGGTGCTGGTGACTGAAGAAGGGCTGGGATTTCCAGCTGCCAGTAAGGGGGCAGGGCAACATGAATGAGTGTTTTCTCCATGCTTGTTCACATGGGGCATTTGCCTGTTCATGGCTGTCTTTGTAAAATCATGCAGGCATCAATAAGACTGCCCTAGAACACATGGCCTTAAGGGAAAAGCATCTTTGCATCACTAGGTACCAGGAATAAAATGAAATCAGTGTGTCGAATGTTCTAATAAATAGAATAATGTTTATTACATACTTTGTATGCCTTGATTACAAGTATGTGAGGCCATCTTGGTTTTGTACAGTATAGACTGCAGTAGTATGAACAGGCTCCAGAGAGCTGGGCCGCACCTCAGTGTGGGAGTGTGCGGGAGTATGACCCATCTTAGATTCGTGTACACTGGCAGTGTGAGTCCGTGGGAATGCATGTATGTTCAGCTGATGTGGATTTTGTAATGAAGTCACCCTCAGTCAGAATTTAAAAGAATGATTACATTTTTAACAGAGAAAATGATATAATACTTTAACTATATTACAGCAAAATCAAACACTAATTGCTTTTGTGTTTAAGGCGAAACACAAAATAGAATTCTAGTTTGTTTAATAGGACCATTTGCCAAGCGCCACTGAGACGTGTGCTAAGGAAGTTTGTTGTTTCATAAATGCCTTCCCGGGCCTGCTTTGGTCAGAGATGCCGGACCAGGTTCACCTTTAGCAAGTAGAGATGTGGGTATAGTTGGAAGCGCAGTTGGACCCAGGAGCTCCAACAAAAGTATGAGGGCTCTTCCTCTGCTTTCCCCCTTGCCCCATCCTTCTCTCCCTTCCCTTTTCCTTGCTCTTCTCCCTGCGAGCTACTGCTTTGCTGCAGGAATGGCCTTGTGCTGTCTACGTGCTGAGTAAGACGCATTTCAGCCCTCTTTAGTTTGTCTTATCCCTTCCTTCCTTGGTCAGAGAGGAAATGGGACACCTTCCCTCCCTCATCTGTATATGAAAAGTAATGGCAGGGCACTGCTGTCCTTACTCTTGGCCAATAGTCCTGCTTGCAAAATTAGAGTGATGATTTTCATCTTTTGCCAAATATGCATAAGGATGACTATTTCAGTAGTGATTTGTCAGAAGGTTATTTTTGTTTTGTAGAGATTGTTATACACACACACATACACATACACACATTGTCTTACACCATATGCCTGATAAGGTACTCTTTACCAAGAGCAATAATTTCCAGAATCTTCTTTCTGTGTGATGTTACTTTGAGGATTGTTTATATGAAACTGGATAATCCTATATAATCCTATCTTTACTCCAAAATGCTTGTTTTTCTAAATTTCCAGCATTTTTAAATTACAGTCGTAATAACTGGAAGCAACTGATACCTTATAAGAATATGGCTTAGAGGCCTGGCTGGTGTAGCTCAGTGGATTGAGCACGGGCCTCTGAACCACACAATCGCAGTTCGATTCCCAGTCAGGCCACATGCCTGGGTTGCAGGCCAGTTCCCAGCAGGGGACTCACAAGAAGCAACCATACATTAATATTTCTCTCCTTCTCTGCTTTCCTTCCTCTCTAAAGACAAATAAATAAAATCTTAAAAAAAAAGAATATGGCTTAGAATACTTTAGAATCAATTATCAACTAAATAAATTTAGGCAAATATGTTGTCTTAAAATTATCATCAGTAAGATATTCGAAATGCTGTTACAGGAAGAACATTTGATTAAGATTTATGAGAAACATTTAGAGACTGTGTTAAAAAAGTTTGCTTTAAAAGAATGCTAATAACAAAATTATATGTAATTGGTAGTTATAGGGAGTTAACTTGCTTTAACTTTATTTTACTGTCACTTGTTATGAACCAGAATGCATATTAAAATGCCAATATGCTTCTAAAATTGATTTTCATTGTTTTATTGTAGCCAAACTTTCGAGTCGAGTCCTTTGTTGTATAACTATAACTCCTATTTAGACTCTATAGAGAGTTAGAGGATGAAATAAGGTAGAAATCGAGCTACTAGAGTTTTAGGTAAAATTCCATTTCAGAGAAATCTGAGACACTTTCATTTTTTCCTCTTGTGCTAGTAATCAGTACAGAAGATGACAAGAAAAATGCTTTTCAGAGTTATCAAGGAATTAAACTTTTTCTCAGGCATTTTTCTTCTTTGTTTTCCTCTGATGCTCAAAATATCCAATTATACGTGTGACACGATGATAATAAAACTTGATAAGGTTTAACTAACATGTTTGTCAAGGTAGTCACTCATAACTTGATACGTGTTTCCAACACCCCTGAGTGAATTCCAGCCGTGTTTGGCACTGTCCCTCAGGTGTAGCTCCAAGTATTTACTAATATTATTCTAGACTCTCTACCTCTGATAAGAATCATGGTGTGGAAGTCACAAAAATGACCACTGTCCCCAGTAGTCAGCCAGGCTGTGTAAACGGCAGAAGTGTCTCCTGTACTGTATCAGCACAGGATAAATAGCCCCACCTCAGGTGATGTGTCAAAAAATGACCAGTTTTACCTTGTCTTTGCCACATAGTGGCGAAGACTCTGGCAAATGAGACAGATCTGTCCTTTCCTAATGGGACAACCGCTACTCGGATCCAGCAGACGAGGGCCACGTGAGCATGGTGGCCTAGCATTGCCAGACCTGTGAAGATAGAAATCTCACTGTCCTGGAAGTGATATTTTTCAATGTTGGTAACTAATTTATTTGGGCTAGGAGACCTTGTTGAGGATGTTTGAAGTGGAAATCTAACTAGAGTTTTATGTTGGCATATACAACTCATAACTATGTGAGAAAGGGAGGGAAGAGGGAAAGTTTGGAGGTAGTTGGGGTCGGAGTGGCCCGATAAACGGTAATGGTGGCCGGTATTGGAGCAGTGAGAGGGACCTGGAGCAAAGGTAAAGAGGAGGGTTAGAGCCCGTCAGGAGATGGAATAGACAGGCCTTATAAGCCAATTGTGTAGGGATAAGAGCCTCAGAAGAAATGAAGTTTCACTTGTCTCTGGGGCCTCAGGGTGAAAAACACACACAAACACACATGCAAACCCCCAATACAAAACAAAAGATAAAACCCTGCTGGGGCTCAGGTGGAGTGTGCATATTTTTATCAGTGACCTGAAATCCAATTACCTGTCTTCTGCGAGTGCAGACACCACTTCTGCGCACACCATAATTATACCATGTATGGGCTCAGCTTTGATTTTTCCATCAGAGGATGCACTGATATCATTGCTTCATTTGCTTCAAAGGTCACGGCTTCAGTGTTTCAGATGCTAGAAAGCAAAGATGAAAATAGCAGCAGAATGATGTCATACAACAGATGGAAGAAAAGCAAATGGAGGTCAGTCTGCAGGCACTGGTGGGAGAGAAGCATGAGAGGCAGAGTCGGGAACTGAAATCTCTCATGTAGACTGGGATGCTGGTAAAACAGGAAAGGGGGGTGCTGCTGAGAATCTCTCCATTCTCAGTCAGCTTCCCACTGAACATTGGACCACTGATGGTCCTCTGTTGAGTTCTCTGTAGAGTGAGTGTTCTGTTTATTGCATGAGGACAAGTTTAAAGTACCTTTGAAGTCCTCGAGGTATCTATCATCTCTATTCAGAGACAAAACTTAGAAGAACTGGCAGGGGCACATACATGTTGGAACAGAGAATAAAAAGGAACAGTTGTGTGAATTCAATCGCATGTATGGGTACTATCGGAGGGAAGATAAGGACTCAATAATCTGACATTGATTGAGATGTAGTCTAAGCTCCCAGGGGAGACAGACATTTAAATAACATTAAATAATAGCAGTACTATAGAACAAATAGTGTATTAATTACTTTAGATTGAGCTTCAGTGTCTAAGGTATAGATATTCAAGTGGTGGTGTTTTGTTTGGGGGAGGAAGGGTTTGATTTTCAAAAGAGATGTCATGGCCCAAAACAGTTATTCAAGATATAGCCTGGGAGTCAATTCTAGCACAGGTTAGAGATGACTGACATTTGCCAAAGAGATAATGTCAAGCAAAAACAATGGTGAGCTAAGAGTAGAGCCCAGCTGAAGATTCTAGAAGGGATTTACTGGATCCACACAGGATAGGCAGTATCTTTGTCATTCTTGATATGTACATTGATGGCAGTTAAGCTCTTGAGGTCATAGATATTTGAAAGAGGAGAAGGCCAATATAGGTTTGGAGATGATAAGTTAATTATGACATTGAGGTCAAGAGAGGTCCAAACAGTGCTCTGCAATTAAAATGTGGGGTGCCCCGGAAGCAATTTGAAGTTCAATGTGAATATGTAGATTGCGCTGAATCCCTCCCCTCCTGTCTTCCATCTGACTCTCCAGGATTAAATCCTGTCCCAACACCTCCACTGAGCTTTAGCTAATCAGGCAAACTGGTTGCTAATTCTTCCACTTTTGAGGTTCTAGAGCCCTAATGTCTGTTCCTTTCTTGACACATACAGTTTGATGATCTTGCCTTATCAGTCCATGTGTATATGCTTGATGACTAGGATGACAGTTATAAAACTGGAACATTTTGGGGGCATGACACTAGGAGAGAGTGCTCTCAGTGCTATTGACAGTCACTGAGGTACAATAGGCACCAGTAAGGACGGTCCCGGGCAACCAGGCTGTGTGGTCACTGGACTTGCTTCCTGACTGGGCCACGTGGTTCTTTTATCTCCTCTAGGCCTCACACAGAGTAGCATTCATTGACTACATGAGATGCCCATAGAAAGGACTATGGAGACTGCTGTGGAGTCACCAAACTTGATTTTACAGGGGAGGCAACTGAGGTCCAGAGTGGTCATATGACTTGCCAATGGCCACACAGCTAGTTCTACCTTGCAGGTCTATTCTTTTCATGGCTCATGTTGTTTTCTTACTGATACCTGGTATCTTTTTTTCAGATATTGCTGTGAGCTCATTGCCTGGTTAATCCATTATGTTGTCTTGCCTCTTGGACTAGATGTTCATGTCATCTTTGTCTACCTTTTCTGACCCTGATTCACAATGACTGATACTGTGTTGAGTAGGTTAAGTGCTCAACAAATGTTAATTGAATTAATAGGTGATGATTGAAAAATAAATTCTTATCCATGAAAAGGGACTTGGAAATAATATAGACAGGCCCTCTCATAAACAGGGAGAATGAAACTCAGCATTAATAGGGCTTGTTCTAAGGCCAGCAGCTAGTTAATGATAAACCCAAACTAAAATGCAATTCTCCTAAGTCTTTTAATACCAGGCCAATACTTTCTCTACTATGTCCCACTGCTTAGAAAGCGACAGCGTAATATTATTGACCCAAATGTAAGGTGACATCATCATGATTTATATTTCTTCTTGTAGTTTTTCCATTGCTCTCCCATTACAAGACCCTCCACTACAACCTGTGAAGCTGGCTCAGCAACGGAACCCTTTTTCCAATTAGGCGATCAAAACACAGAATTTAAGAGACTTGGGGTCAAAGTAGTTCGATTTCCTCCAATACAGAGAACACAAAGAAACCTGTTCAATCTTAATACTGACCTTAAAATAAAGGAGTTTTTTGTTGCTATTTTTATTTTAATTTAGCAAAGCTCTCTTAGCAAAGATGTTCTTCAAGGAAAGGCTTGGGAATTTATGGTAAACAGCTTTCTCCAAGTTCCTTTTCACCCAAGGAACACCGTCCTGATTTATGTTGGCTCCTGTGGGAAATTCTCATGGCAGGAAAATGGTGGTTCTTCCTTATTTTAGCTGAAAAGGTGAAGAACTTCAGAATCATGTACCGAGTGGCCCAAGACAATAATAGTATGTGATAAAGCTTCCAGAATTCTAAATAAAGACATAAATAGAAAACTGCAGAAAAAGGAAACCTTAGAAATTGGCTGCATATCCAATGAGGCTGCGCACCCGCCGTGGGAGGCTGAATTCCTGACGCGACAGCTCAGAGCAGCATCCGGAGCAAAGTCCCCACAGGGGAACTTGGTATTTCTGCCAGCTTTGCCCTCTTTCTAACTAGGGAGCAGTTAGGCGTGTGTTTACTGTACTAGAAAACATTGACCTAAATCAGCACAATTAACAGTTTCCTGGGTGGTTTTGTTGCTTTGCTCTGCTGAAGTTCAATTGAAACTATTCCTGATTAAATTACATGTGCGTGTGAGAAGGGGCGAACATTTTCCGGTTCTTCCAGAATCTCCACTAAATGGTAGTTGGACAGCTCTTTCCTTGGTGTCCATTGGGATTGTGAGTTACCTAATGGAAGACAGGGATTGTGCTTTATCCTAGAGGTGAGGCTTCTACTGACCAAAGCAGCAAGTTATGGTTTGGGATCCTCCTGGCACCAACTCTGGGCTTCCTTAGCCAGATGGAGGGCTTCCCTGCAGGATATGAATACAGACAGGATTACTCCCAGGCCTGGCATCTTAACTGCTATTCTACACTTCCTTTTCGCTATGACATCTAAATAAGGAATGCATGTAATATTTAAGGCAGTGTTTAACCCATGGCAAGCGCAGAACAGCGGTTAAGGCTGGGGTTCATGCTGCTGTCGTCAATGTGGTCCTGGTGTTGAAGGAGCATCCCTAGCTCCAACAGAGACACCCTGTGTCTCATGGTTCTCAACTGTCACACTGATCACACCTCAGTTGTTGGTTAACTTCGTTCTCACCTCCACCAGCCTTTAAGAACTATAACAGCAAAGATTATGTCCAGCACATTCTAGGTGCTGAGTACATATTTGTTAATTAAAGAAAATATATGTAACTAGCTTCATTTATTTTCCTAGTAGTACTGTTCACCCTGACCTTGGAAAAGGCCCTAGTTGATGACATAAAAATTTCTGCTGCATGTCTGGAACAAAATATTTCTTAAAGCAGCGCTGTCATTTTAAAAGAAAAGAAAAGCAGGGCCGTCTCCCAGGCTGCACTAATACATGATGTCATCAGGGAAGACAAAACCACCCAAACACACACAGGGGTTGTTTGTTGCAATGCACTAGGAACCCAGTATTCAGACCCCTGTGTTTGAACTCTGAGCGTGGCTTTGGAAGCCTTTCTGCGATTCCCATCTGTGTAATTGCAGCTTGAACGACTTCCTATAACAACACTCCCCACCTTGGCTTCAATGCACCTGTTCTCCTCCTACCCTGTACCTTCTGCAGTGGCTCCCTGCTTCTTCGGCTGGAACCCTCAGAAATGCAAAAGATCGGCATGTTCCACACTTAATTGTGCCTTCTTCTTTGTTTATTCTCTAAACTTAGCTAGCATCACTCCTCTCTTTCCCAAACTTTCAGAGTGTGTGCGTAATTAGGTCATGTGTTAGTCTGCCCTACAAGACTACAGGTTTCATAAGACCGTAAGCTTCATGATGATGGGGGATTTTTATCTGCTTTGTTCATGAATGCGTAACAATCAGTTGTGAATCCTGCACACATGGTGAGTACATAATTAGTGAAGGAATATGTAATGTTTTAGCGAGAATTAATGAGAGCCAGAGAATGCCTGACTTTGGAGTCTATGAGCTGAGATGAATGGGACCAACCCCCTGTTTCAAAATCATCTTATCTGGACCAAACTGAAACGAAATAACATTATTTCAAAAGGTCAGCCCCGGCTGCTGTGGCTCAGTGGATTGAGCACTGGCCTGTGAACCAGAAGGTTGCCAGTTCCATTCCCAGTCAGGGCACGTGGCTGGGTTGCGGGCCAGGTCCCCAGATGGGGCCACGTGAGAGACAGCCGATCAGTGTATCTCTCACACATCAGTGTTTCTCTTCCTCTTTCTCCCTTCCTTCCCCTCTCTCTAAAAATAAATACATAAAATGTTTTTTAAAAGTTTCAAATGGAACATAAAGTTGAAATTCAACAAACCCTACAACCATGCTCGGATTAGTAACAATTAAAAAACCTCAGTAGTGTCCTCTGAGTCCCTGCCTGAACCTTTGGAGCTTGTCATGGTTGGAGGGGAGATACAGTTCCAGAGACCTGCATTGGAGAGTGGACAACTGTAAGGATTTCTAAGATGCCTTTAAAACAAATTTTCAAATTCAGGCTTAAAGATAGTTGAGGTTTATCATTTTGTTGTTTATTTCACAAAATGACTCTATTGTAGTAACTCTGCTTGAACTTCCTATTTTTTTGCCCTTTTAAATGTCATGTAGGTATACTGGATTAGGATTCAAATACAGAGGCTCTAGACACATTTCTGTCACCGATGGATTTTGTCATTGTGAGTTAAGATGCATATCCTCTCTGAATCTACATTTAATTTATGTAGTGAGCACAGAAACTTGGCTTATCATCACTTCTTTCTTTCTTCCAAAACACAGATGCACAAGCAAACGCACCTATTGTCATAAATGTGATAGTATATGATTGATTCCTTTGTTTGGGAATATTGAATTTGCTTGTTGTGCCTAAAGATTATATAAGAGTACCATCTACCTTCTTGGCATTTTTTCACCTCTAATATTCTTTCCCTATACTCTTAAAATAATTTATTTATAATCTGAATTAAATATGAATTTATGTAGCAAGCATTATTGTCACTTTAGATAAGTACTGCTATGGGTGATACTGATTAATTTGTCTCTGCCAGCAAAATAAAACATGGTGATCAGTGTTTCTGATGGATTTTTTTCTGCTGGGATGAGGCTGACTTTTTTATTGCTGATCAGCCTGTATGAGGGACAGTTTCAATAACTGTTCTGTTTTGATGTGAGCTTCTTCTCTGGCACCCAAATTGATTTGTGGATAGAATTTGAAGACGCACTCTTCCAAATAACAGAAAGAGACATAGTTGGATTCATGAAAAAACCAAACAAACAGCAGGAAGTATGTGCTAACAACGCGGTTCTCCTTGATGTTCTCTCTTTACAATGCCCCTTTCAGATGCGTGTGATCGATATTGCCTTAAGCAGCCCCCCCATTCTTTTGCACAGCTAAGACACGAGGGCAGATTGGAGTGCAGAATATGCACACCCACAATTGCACGGCGGAATCGATCCTGTTCTACTTCATAAAATAGCCCACGCGTCGAGACAGGCAGATAGGCCGAGGCAGTCTTTGTTTCCCTCCAGAGGGACGATTCCCACAGATGGTAAAAACCCAACAAGGGTTTGGCATGCGCCAATCAATATTTTGATGACCATATTTTTGGAGGAAGAGAGATATGCTTACAAAGTAAACCTTTTTCTCTTGTGGCATTATCCCCTTAGGGACCTCTCATTTTTAGGACACATACAGGTTCTCATCATTGAAATATTTGCTGCCAGAGTGAAAATGTTTTCCCTGCAACAACCTCATCCCATGTTCTGGATGACACTTAGGTTAGTCAGATGGAGCTGAGACAAAACAATGTGTACTTTGGCCCCTGTCTAGTTCACGTACATGATGGGCTGCTGGGCATCACTGTATAATGTTAAAAGTATATAAATCACAGGATGGCTTTGTCAGATATCATTGGGGGTGTGTAGTTGCTAGGCTAGGCTGGTCTTCTTAATTTAAAATAGCCTGGGGGATAAAGGTATGCAGAGTACAGCACCGACTAGATTTCACCTGTTGCACACTACTAACCTGAGCTAGTCAGGATGCCTTTAGTATAGAATAGAGGTCAAACATGTCACAGGCGATGCCCCTGGTCACACGACTTGGGCATTCATGGAGGGTGATGAGCCAAAAACCCAGGCCCAGTGGCATCTGCAGTAGAAGCAGGAAGCCAAACCAAGCCCGCTCACAGCATGTACTAAAGGAGTGTGAACTACAGTGGTCACCTGTTGTTCCCATTTTCCCAGGATCTCTGTCCCTCTTCATCTTTTCTGTTCTGAATACATGAGGCAGAAGAGAACCATCACCCCTCCGCTACCCTCCAACAACAGCAATTGGAATGTGCCCCTCACTGGGCCAATTATTGCCTTCCTTAGTCACTCTCTGCCAGCGTATGTGGAGAAGGCTGGTACTGTCCATAGGTGCTGAGCAGGGGGGCGTGGGCTTGGGGTGGCTGCTGCCTTATCTGCCTTATGGAACGAGCCTGACAGAAAACTCAAATAGTCAGAGCTCCTAGCCCTTCTCATTGAGCCTCCAGAAGACGGAATCAGTTGCATCCTTGAACTTTCCATTTGAAGTAACAAATAAATACTCGGGTTAGAATGAGTTGGTATCTGGTCACTTTGCAAATCGGAGTTATTTATTATATACAAATGCAGGTAGATAGTGCCTGATGACAACAGGCAACACTTACTAATGCATGCTATGCTGTGACGCATTCTTCTAAGAGCTTTCATGGGTTGATCATTTAATCCTCACAGCATCCCATGAAGTATGTATCATTGCTATTTCTATGTTATAGATAAAGAAACTGAGGCAGAGAGAGGTTAGACCCCTGGCTTTTAGATCACAGAGACAGGAAGAGGCAGAGGTGGGATTTGAATTCAGTCAGTCTAGCTGTACCCATGAACTCCATTCTCTGGACCTCAAGTTCTCTTTTAGTCGTGTATGTATGTCTATGTACATATATGTACTTTATCTTTATGTATATACTTTACCTCTCTAATGTGAAAATTCTCAGTGAGAATGGAATTCATGTTACAAGCTAGGAGATTAATGTTGGTTATGTGCACAGAAATGAGTATCTTAAATTTTATCCGAGTGTCACTGAGAAGGATAGAAATGACTACTAGGACTTAAAAAGGAGCTACAGATCTATGAGTGTTTTTAAAGGGGTATAAATAGGAACATTAAAATGAATGAGTATAATATTGAAGCATCCACTTTTGTTCTCAGAAAGGGCAGGCGTTTGCCTGTCAAATGTTTTTCAGGAGTAAAAACACAACAAAAGAAAAGAAGACAAAACAACCCCACCCCCGCCCCGAAGCAGCCCGATATAGGCATCGGAGCACATCTTTTGGGATTACCATTGAGGGAACAGTCACAGTGGGCAGGAATCTCTGAACAGACGCTAAAAACTAAAATGTTTTGTGAGCTAGAACATTTAACCAAGTCAAGTACCAGGACACCCCAAAATTAAAGATGTTGTCATAAAGGTCTGGAATACAATACTCTATTAGGGAAGTTATAGAAGAATTTATTTAGATGTTTCAAAAAAGTAATCTTGAAGCCCCATCATGGCGAGGGCTTCTTTAAGGCCGTGAACCTGAGGGTATTTTGCAGGGATTCCCAACTCCAAATTGCAGTCAGTAAATCCCGTGAGAAGATGTATGCAGAACCGAAAGAGTTAACTCTTACCATGTACCACTGTTATAGGCTACCACACACAGAAAAAAAAATTGTTATTTGAAAATGTGTCAAGGTCCTATAACTTTCCATTTGTATCATGCAAACAAATATAAAAATATAAATAAACAGTTATGGAAAATCTGTTCTGCTTTTAGAAAAGAACAGTCTTTGAATCACAATTATGTCTTCGGACAGGGACAGGCGAATGGGCCAAATCCTGCCCCCGACCTGCTCTCGTACAACTAATATACTAAAAAATTTTTAAAGTATTTTTAAATGGTTGAAAGAAATCAAGAGGAGAATAATATTTAGTGACTCATAAAAATTCCAGTTTCAGTGACCATAAATAAAGTTTATTGGGATAGAGCTACAGTCATTACTTCAGACGGTGTTTATGCCTTTTTTTTGTCTGCCGAGCTGAGTAATTGTCATAGAGACTGTGTGACCCGCGGAGCCTAAAATACTTTGTGCCATCTGGCCCTTTCTGTATAGAAACAGTTTGCTGACCCTGTCTTAGGCTAAAAAAGTGGTGATACTGGGAAGTGCTTGAAATGCTCATCCTAAGAAAGCAGGCTAAGTGTCTTGAAACAAACAAATAGACTAATAAGTGTGTGTGTGTGTCTGTGTATATGAGTGATTTAAGCATCCTGCCCATCATTTGATTACTTCCTGGATTAAAATCATAAATCATGATTGAATCAACATATGCAGTGCCATTTCAGAAATCTTGTGTGTGTGTGATGAGTTTATACAGTCCTCTGGTAAGAAATGCAGTGGGCTATCAATTTTATTATACCATAAACACCCACATTTTGAATAAAATAAAAGGGCTTTATGAAAGCTATGTCCTGTTGAAATATGTACTTTCATGCAGATAAAAAAGAACACATTTAAGCTTGGGAATGAAGTTTTCTTCAAATGCCCAAGATAATTCATGAGATGAACAAGTCTTGGATTTCTTTCACCTTATCAATGGATTTCGTACAGGCAGTGGAATAGAAGCTGCCTGTCAGCCAGCAGAAAGGCTGTGATTCCTGTGTTCCATTCTATTGCAACACAGAAATCACAGAAAGAACAATGCAGACCTTCGATAAGCAAGGAAAGGAATACTCCCAAAGGCACAGGAGCTCCGCACTGGGAGTTCATGGTCAAAATTGTCATGCTTTGGTCCTTTGTCTGTAATTACTAACCAGCTCGTTTTTCTCATCTCTACATTTGTAAATTCTAACTGTGTATCTTCTTTCTTTAAAACCTTTTATTTCTTTAAAAATATCTGAAGCATACAACATATATATAAACTGTATATCCAACTGTGCCAAGGGAAAAATGATAAGATTGTCTGTGGTCCCACCTATTACCTCTGTCACCTTTTCCTCTGTATTCTTTGGAAACACTCTTTGTACCTTCTGTTGTCATGGCTTGTGTGTATGTATCCTATATTTCTCTAAAATGCTAAGTTTCTTCAAGGCAGCATCCTTGACTCATTCTTCGTTGCCTCCCTGTAGGATAAAGGACATTACCATCAGCAAAGCATGTGGAATGAGTGAGTGAATGCACTGCAAGCTCTCTGCGGAAAGAAAGGTTTTCTTTCTGTTCTTTATATGAGAGTTACCAAACTTAGGGGCCAGAGTAGGCGATTAGCAAATGGTGAGATTGATTTGAACAAAAGTCTTGCTACCTCATTCAGGCACACTCCTGAATGTCAGTGCACAGGTGCTGAGCTGTGTTAGGAGCTGTTCATACATTTTCATGAAAGAGAAGACTTTGTGAGCTTATTGAGGTTCGCGGCTACTTTATCCATTTATGGAAGACCTCTGGTGACATGTACTGTAATTGTCATAGCTTTTTCTCTTTTTAGCACTTGCTGTTAGTCATGTCAAATCGGTCTGCCTTTTGCTCTTCTCAGTACCTGTTGGAAAGTGTCCCTATAGCTCCTGTCTTTGGGTGCTTTAGCTCTAGGCTGGTCTTGTCTGTTTAAAAAGTGCTCCCACCCACTTTTTAAAAACCTTTTCCCTGTCCTCTTTATGACACTTCTGGACATTTTAATTTGGGGTTACCAGGCAGTGAGAATATCCTTCTTTCAAGGTGGCATTAACTTCAAACAAACTCTGGTTATTCAGCCTGCTCATCTGTACTGATCGGGCTACTTTTGCCAGTGCTCACTTTAAGAGCCTACTGTTTCAAGTTCTAATTTCTAATTGTTCTAAATAGAAAATGGAGCTGCACCCTCGATATTGTTGTGTTATGCTGTCTTTCCTGTTAGACTGTTACTCAAAAGCATGTTATTTTCCAAGACCAGATAAATGAGTGAGCACAGAAAGCCCAACTCAATTATAAGTGACCTTGTCCTGGTGCAAAAACATTTTCATCAAATGCTTTCATGACAATCCATTTTTACCTACTATGTGAAGCAGCTTCTGGAAATTCTCGTTTGGACAAAAATAACATCGAGTTCAGAACTAGCCAGAAATTGTATTTTGTGAAAAATATAGAAAAAAATGATACTCAAAGATTTGGGTGTTAGGATATTAGGTATTACCAGACATATCTATATGCCTAGTAAATTCACTGGGAAATCAGTCGACTCAATCTGCAGGAAATATGTAAATAGTTAAGTTAAACAAGCAATGTTTACAGTCAATCAAATCTTCACAACAATACATCAAATTAGGCACAATGACTGTCTTCACTTACAGAGGAGAAAGTTGAGGTCCGGAGAGGACTAGAAATGTTAGTGAAAAGAAGAAACAGAAGAGCCCCCCTAATGTATAAATGGAATGTCTAGATTCTGTAGATCCCAGGGCTGTAGCAAACATGGACTTCTTCCTGGGGGTGGGGGACAGCGGATGGAGTTTTTGCACAGTCGTATCTAGTATTCTGTCTTCAGTTGTTGGCCATACTTGCCACGCCCTAACCCTTCTTCATTACCCTAAACCTTTCCTACAATGCACAGTGGCCCTTCAGTTATGGTCTTCAGAATGGTGAAGAATCAATGTGGTAATAACAAAAGAGTTGCCTGCACCAAATGTTGTTGGCAAGCAAGCTCTTGACTAGAAAGCTGAGCTGTATTGAAATTCATGAGAATGATAGGGCCAAGGGTGGGGAGAGGTGATTTGCTCATGGTTTGGGATGGAGATTTAAGGCATCTGACCTGCACACAAGTCACGTGACAGCTCTTCGTCCAACAGCTATTCTTATACTGTGCAAATTTGATTCTGTGCTCAGCATCGGTTCACATTTTCCAAAAAGGATATACTTGTACAAAAGTATGAATATTCTCTTTTTTCCGGGAAAGACAGGGGAAGTGGGTCACCTTAGATATATTACAGTGTATTCTCCAAATACCTGTTTGGCATTTAAAAAAGTTTTTTGGCAGATTTAGAGACAACAAACTTCAGATTTTCATAATAGTTTGGTTGCATCACATGAACCAATAAATTACTGCCTCATTTAAATAATAGCTTGCAAATTCTAACAATATATTATTTACTAAAACTGTAGTTTTGATTTATTAATCATTTGATTACAGATATCCCTTGTTTTATTGTTCCTTGCTTTATTGTTCTTCACAGATTTTTTTTTTCAAATTGAAGGCGAGGTTCTCCACCAGCAAAAAGATAAAGACGTCCTTTATTGCAACACTCACTATACTGAGGTCATCTGGAACCAAACCATCAATATCCCTCAGATAGGCCTGTACATTTTCCATGAGAAGTATATGCTAAGGTAGCTACCCATTTATATATATTAAGTAACTTTTAAATTTAAAAAGACTCAGTGATGAGGCAATATAAATTTCAAAGAAACAGCATTTATCCTCAAAGCTGTTAGAAGCGTATTGTCTTCTACAGGATAGTTTTAACGTAATTCAAGGAACTTCAATTGTGTCCTTAAAAATGACCCTTTCTCTTGTTTACTGCATTTTAAGTAAGTGATCTATTTGAGGGGAACTCATAAAAAATCACGTACAACAGTAAGTAACATGGGACTATCATAAGTAATGGGGCTATGAGATATTAAAGAGCAACTTTGTTCATTATTTTGATTGATCAAGTGCAATATGGTTAGAAAAGTTTGCAGTCCATTGAGAAAGTACAGAGGTGTCCTGTTTTGTTTTGTTTTGTTTAACCTGTAGGCCCAGCCCCCAAACTGTATTTACCTCCTTATAGATACAAATGTGCGCCTTTCACCTGGGCCAAAGGGAAAGGGTGGAGGTTCAGCACAGAAGTTCATACTGATGTCTGAACTGTCTTTTCAGTGGAACGTAGTTCAGTGTGAGTTCATAAAAGGTTTGTGTGCTCTTAGTTTGATGTCCAGGGAGACACCAAATGATGACAGGCCAGCAGGTAACTAGAATACACAGAAGACATTCATTAAGAAAGGAGTTCACTCTTACTTGGCTGAGATGAGGGGTTCTGCATGAGACCCATGAGATGGTTCCCCGTGGTCCTGGTCCCAGGGGAGACACCATACAGCCCCATGCGCTTCTAGTTCAGAAAGGGCCCTCAGGGGTCATCTCTTGCAATAACCCACATTTATAGGACCGGAGTGTGAGTGATTTTTCAAGACCACATACATGATTGGGTCAGCAGAAGGAGACCTGGTGCCCTGGCTGCCTGGCTCTTCTGTACGCCCCTTTCGTCGGCTCCTCTCAGGGACGGAGGGTCCAGGGGGTTGAGGAGAAAAAGAAGTTTCCCTCCTCCCACTGCCCTTTGGAGCCCGAAAGGAGATAATCACGTGGAGTGATTCCTTTCTCGCAGCCCAGCAGAAGAGGCGGGCTTTACCGTCTGGTGTAAAATATGTGAATTAGAAATTGCTTTTTCCCCCTCATATTTCACGTTGAATATTTTATGACACTTAAGGGATTAATGAATTATTTTTGTCCTAATTCATTATTTATGGAGTGATTTGACAAAATGTAATGTAATTCCATAAAGTAGTAGGCACTGGGAGATAATTGGCCTGGTGCTGCCGCAGAGAACTGAAGACATCCTTTTGGTAGACATTTAATGATGGGATTCCTAAGAAGAGCTTATTCACTAACAATGGCAGATAACCAACTTTGGATTCCGTGAGGTCCAGCAATCCAGCTTCCAAAACTCTCTTTCTGTCTTCATGCCATCTCAGGGAAATGAATTCAAATTCAGCGAGCAAACTCATTTTGAACAACTTCTATGGACACGTCATCATTTAATTCTTTACCTGTGTCTGGGAGCTCTGGGAGAGAAAAGGGGAAATCTATGGAAACCTCAAAGTGGCTGATTGTTAACTTTAAAAAATCTATTTACTATCTTTGCCTCTTTCTCTTGGTACTTACCCCAGCTTGTGTCTGAGCTTCTGAATCTTCCCCACAAAACCTCTGCACTTTGGGAAAAGGCAAAATCCATTCAGCTCTTGATGAAAACCACCCTTACCTCCTGGGCTCTGAGTGTGGAGCTGTTTTCCGGGCCCTGAAACTAGTTGAACCCAGACATTATGTTTTAGTGTCTTCTTGGAAGAAGCCTTTTGCTTTTCTAAGAAAGTGACAGGGACATTTCATTTTTCTCATAACAGCATCCCCTTTCCTTCAGGGAACTGCAGTTTTCACAGAGCAAAATCAGGGGTCATGTGAAAATGCTGTGGTAGGAGCGATCCAGTTAGTTAATTGCACATTTACTAACAGTCATGTTTTGTATTTTTTTAAAAAATGTCCTTTCTTATGGAAATGTACACTGAAGTAGATTAAAATGAGGAAACTGTAAAGATCTTTCTCTTGGGTTGAAACTTGGAAAAATAGGACATCTCTTGACATCACTGATCCTGAGTTTTCCCAGCAGGCCAAGCCTTCCGATCACAGATAAGGGGGAGGCAATTATCTCCTTTCCGCTCTTCCTACGTTCAGGCACAAGCTGTTGATGTGCAATAATTGAGTTTTCCCAGGGTGTCCAAAGAAGACAGGGCATGTCGTGAAGAAGTACAGCTGAATATCGTATTCATTTCCCTATGAAATTTAAAATATTTTTGTTATGAACTATGTAACTGATCAATTATATATCACTTAATGATTACCAGAATGAAAACTGGTCCAGCCACTTTCCTTCTGAAAAGTAAAACAGCAGGTGATTCAGGAACCCTGGGCCCTGTGTGCCCCTCACTGATTTTACAACCAGAAACCTCAAAGGTCGACGCCACCCTGGATTCTGGTTTAATCATCGTCTTGCTTCTCATTAGGGTTTTACCAGCTATGTGTCTCCCCATAGGCAATGTATTTTTAGTTTTGATTGTAGTTGAACTGTGTAACATTGAGATATATGTATTCTTTTGTAATGGTTTTATTTACTAAATGTTTTGTTTTTGATGTCAATCATGCTGAAACTGTTACCTGTGATTCATTAGTTTTCAGTACTGAATGAAATAAATATACCACATTCCACTTATCTATCCTATCTTTGGTTGGAACTTGGTTTGCTTCTGGTTTATTATTATTATTATCATCATAATTATTATTTAATGTATTGTTGTTCAGTTACAGTTATCCCACCTTTTTCCCCATGCTCCCCCCTTCCCCTCCACTTCCACAGTCTGTTCTCTCCTCCGTTGTCTGTGCCCGTGAGTCCTCTGTTCCTGTTCCTTTGCTTGTTCTTTCCCCTTCATTCCCCTGTATCCTCCTGCCCACTCCCCTCTGGTTCCTGTCAGTTTGTTCTTTATTTCCAAGTCTCTGGTTCTGTTTAGCACATTGGTTTGTTTTGCTGATTTTATTTTACTAGATTATGGAGTTAACCCTAGTTTAATAAATTTTTACTAGGATGGAATTTGAGATACATAAGTTCTAACTAATTTTTTTACGGCATACTGAAGGTACTGAAGATTTCATTCAGTGCCTATTTAGTGAAATATGTAAACACAAGTGCAACTTATTTTGTGTTTTTAAATATTATTGCTTACACACATTCATGTTATTGACCACTTGGATTATTATTTCAAGATATGGCCCTAAGTTTACCTCATGAAGGACTCTACACCACCAAAATATTGCATATAAAGTGGCCATAATGCCACAAGGCAGTTTACTTCCTACATTATTCACTCAAATTTCCTTCCTACATTATTCAGTTATGTATATTTGAAACATTTTTTCCTTCTGAGAAAACATACTAAAATATTTGTTTAAGCCTCCTTCTACTGTCATTTGTAGGTTTTCAGTATTTAAATATGAGATAAGTTGACTCTATCCAACTAAAACATAGCAATTTCTACTTGTGCACTCAGTTTTAATCATGTAAGTAATATACTTGATATAGTTAATTTAGAAGAAATAATTTTTGTTATAGCAAAGAGTTTCCTTCAATCTAAAATTACTTGGTTTTTAGTAGAATCACTGGATTTTAGATTACTTGCTCATTTTTATTCATTCTTATTTTTTCCACGTGGGCTACCTCTAATTTACTAAATAGCCTGAACACTAATTTACTAAAAAGTTCTATTTCAGTGACAATTCTTTTGATTTCAACAGATACTGTACCTTTCTCCTAGATTGCTGAGTAAGTTCCTTCAAAACACACTTGATTGACTAGTTACGTACTTTTTATTGTTGTTGGTCTTCTATCAATACATGAATATGGTAAGACCAAGATTGCTGGTTGGGAAGTGCCTAGGAAATGTCTAAAAGGTTTTAACTAGGATGAGACACCTTTTACGGAAATATTCTGCATTCTCAAACATTCTTAGATTCTCACTCCTTTAGTAGTTAGCATGGAATCACTGTATTCCTTTAGCTAACGATCCAAACTTCTTGTACGCTCACGGGGGATTTTCAGAGCCAATTAGTTCTATTGGCAAAAATGACTTATGTAGTTTTCAGTTATATGTAGACATTTAGGATAAGATCTGAACATATTCTAGTGGCTTGTGAGACTGTCTATTCTGACCGCTCTACACCTTTCTAATGTTTCCTCTCAGCACTTTCCTTTTGGCTCACTAGGTACTAGCTATGCTAGTCATATTTCCTGACCCAAAAGACCAATTTCATTTCCACTTTAGGTCCTTTGAACTTGTTATTCTCCCTCCTTAAAATTTTCATGACCAGCTCCTTTTTTTTGTTCAGGTTTCATCTTAATGTTTCCTCCCTAAAAGGTCCTCATTACTCCCCATTCTCATTGATCTGCCAAGATGACTCATTTCCTCCTGTTTAGTTATTCACGGATTCTGTCAATACTGGAAGTCATTTTTTTCTTCCTGATAAAATGTAGTTTCCATGTGAGCAGGACATTGTCTTATTACCTTTAGTATCCCTGGTACTTGACCCTGTGTCTGGTACAGAGTGGGCACTCATATTAAATAAATCAGTGAATGAGTCCAGAAAATGGAATTCTCCTCAACATAAAATTATCATTACTAGAATAATGATGCATAGCCCTGGAAGGTGTGGCTCAGTGGATTGTGTGCCAGCCTGTGAACTGAAAGGTTGCCAGTTCAATTCCTAGTCAGGGCACATGGCTGGGTTGCAGGCCAGGTCTCCAGGTGGGAGTGTGCGGTGAGAGGCAACTGATTGATGTATCTCTCACACATCAATGTTTCCTCCCTCTTTTTCTCCCTCCCTTCCCCTCACTCTAAAAATAAATAAATAAGATCTTAAAAAAGAATAATAATGTATAATATTTTATAGTCTTAGTTTTTAAACCATATTCACATACTTTGTCATTGTCTTTGATCATGTGAGAATAATTCAAATTATCGTAAGTATAATAAAGAAATGTTTATGTAAATGCAGCCTGATGATACAAAACATTATCTTACGCAAACATAATGATGAGAAATTTCACGTTCAGTGTAGCCTGCTTTATCCTCTACAAATAGCTTTATTGAGGATGAAAGTGAACTGTGGAGAAGCAGTTACCATGTAAACTTAGATTTTCAATAATGCACTTGAAATTCCTTTGTAAAAGTCAAAACTAAATGTCACAGTTGGTTTTTCCCATTGAATGTTTTTTTCATGTTTATTACTATAAATTTTGGTTCTTCTATATATTATATTATATATTATATAACTATATATTATATAATATCTGAAATATATTACTATATATTTTTTTCTTCCCAAGCATTTTACATCTTTCAGTGGTACTGGCTTAGGCAGGACAAAACTTCTGGACTGCAGGTGGCCCCATGCAAACAGGTGTGCCGCGTATGTTCTGACACAGGGCATGTGAAATAATCCGAATGTGGGGAAGTTTGAGTGCTACTAAAATTGGCTTCAAAAACTTCCTCTTCCGTTTATTTTTTTTATAAGAAGGAGTTTATCACTTAGATTTTGCTGTATGATAACCACCCACTTAGTGGCTTAAATCTACAATCACTTATTGGCTTGTAGCACTGTGGGCCGGCCATCTGGCTGGGTCCCGTTGGGCTGTTCTTCAATAGGGGTCTCTGGGACTCACTTTCACAGCTGCAGTCAGCTAGCGGGCTGGTTGGGCAGGTTGGCACTGGATGGCCTCCTTCCACTGCAGTCAACAAGTCTGGCTGTGGACTGCAGTGATGAAGGCAGCTGGGCCATGTGTCTCCAGCATCCAGCAGACTAGTCCAGGCTCCATCACACAGTAGCCATGAGACAGGCCAAAGCCCCATGGCATGAGTACTTAGAAAGTCTTTAGTTTGCTAATCTCCTATTGGCCGAAGTGGATCACAGGGTTAAGATAAAATACCTGGAGGTAGAGATCTCTACATTCTACCTCTTCAATGGGAGGAGCTGCAAGGTCAAGTTTTTCAAGGGTATACAAAAAGGAGTTGGAGGAATGGGTGGTCTGTTTTTATGTTTTGCTAGAGGGGGTTCCTAAAAATCACCCTTTAGAATAAAAAACTCACAGAGAAAAGATTTTTTTTATTATTTTATTTTAGTGCAAGTACAGTTGTTTGCATTTACCCCTCCACCACACCCCCCCACCCCAGCCATCCCCGTCTCCCTCCCCTGCTTCCACTCCCCCTTGGTTTTGTCCATGTGTCCTTCATAGTTGTTCCTGAAAACTCCTCCCCCTCCCCCCATTCTCCCTTCTCACCTTCCCTCTGGTTACTCTTAGTTTGTTCTTAATTTCAATGCTTCTGGTTATATTTTGCTTGCTTGTTTGCTTTGTTGATTAGGTTCCACTTAAAGGTGAGATATTTGGCCCTCATTGGCTGGCTTATTTCACTTGGCATAATGTTTAATCATCGAGTAAGTGCTTTTCTAACTTAGCTGAATTCCCATCGGAAGTAGTACTTCTCACATTTTGACTTGTGTAAGAAGCATCTTGCCTGTCTATTGATACGCAGACTCTAGTATCCTTCCTCTACCCTGTTCTGATTTAGTGTATTTGAGGTCAGGTCCAATATATATTTTCTTTACCTACCAACATACAGTGTTGTAGGAGAGCTAGTAGAACTATTTTCTTCTGAAGACAAAATAGAAATGGTATGCATGCTTATGTCTGGACAAGAGATATGAGGTGATTTGTTGAAAGTTTTTTTCTTCGAAGTTAATGTTTTACTTGAAACAAAAATGAATTCTATAATATAGTTTTCTTTAACCTTTAGCAAAAATTCAGGTTAAACTCCAATAAATTAAATTTCCACTTAGCCAGGTGATATCTTTTTCATGAAAATATACTTATTTAATATGAAAAAGATTGTTAAAATATATGTTGTAGTAGAGCAAAGTGTTGTTATAATTGATAATATGCCTTTCATGATCCAGCTCTTATATAATGTATTTTTATACAAAGATCATCCTCGCTGACTTTGAATATTGTAGATTAAGGAAAGGGAGCAGCTGAAAGAGCAAATTAGATATTTCTTCCCCAGAGGTATATGCATTGTTTATTTTTAAAAAAATTAGGAAAATTATATCTATGTTGTATCTATTTGGCCAAATATCTTATTTATATAAAAATGAGTTGACAAATATTTTCTTAAAATACTGTACTGGTAATAAGTTTATATTTATCTTGTAAATTTGATTTATAGATACTTAAAAATAGGTAAACTATCTGCTAGGGAGATAATCTCTACCATTTTATAATTCACTCATTGTAACACCGTGAATACTGACAATTTACCATGGAACAAAACACTAGATGTTTGTACAGGCAGAAAATAACAAGAGTGGAAGTTATGTGTACTAATGTTTGTTTGAACATTATCAAAGAGTCCTGGGTGAGATGTTGGCCACAGTGCCCTCTGCCTATATGTGCTGGTTTGAGCATCTAGTTGGAACTCTGGATTTGCCCTTAAGAAAATCTCAGTGGAAAAAAACGCTCTTTCTTGCAACTATGATAGGAAATCATCGGAAGATGTCCAGAGAATTGTTCGACCTCTGGAGGCCAATTAATTAAATAGTTTTATTATCATCTAATAAAGATTCCCAGGGTGCTGTTTGCCATTTCGTGTTCTGAAAGCATCACAAAAATTGGAAGTAAGGTTGAAGCAAGAGTAGGTTTACAGGTGCCCATATGAAAATACTAGAATAATTACTAGACAGTAAAATAATAAACTCCATATTTTATGTACTCACCACTGGAAGCCTACTCTTGCCCTGCCCTCTATTCTTTGTTGTGTCTCCTGTCCTGTGGAGGTAATGTCACGTGCCAGGAAGAAATCCCGATGATTTCGTTTGTAATCCGGATGCAAAGTTGATGCCTGCTATATTTCACTATCTGTGGGGGAGTTTAGACTTAATTTTTTCCCCAGGATTTTATTTCGTAAGTATTAGCTTTTTAGAGGGGCATCTTGAGCTACTTTTAATTTCTAAATGCACTTGTCAAATTTGCTTTTGTTCAGGAAAATCATGGTAAATATGTGACTTAAAGATGTTATTAATCACTTTTCTTATCTGTGAGCCAAGATGTAATTGAGTCCAAGTAAAAAATATCAGTCTTTACTATTTAAGTTATGTCATTGTGACATTTTAAAATAAAAGGTTTGATAAATATGGCTTCAATTTTTTAAATTTAAATGTTTTAAACAAGAGGTTTGCTTATATGTAATACAAAGCAATATGGGTTACTGCTGAGACTTTAAGTTCCTATTCACTTATTCAGTCGTTTATTCAACTTGTTATTGAAAACCTGTTATGTGCTAGGTCATAGTGGGGCTGTGATGATTCACCAGAAACCCTGAAATGAAGATATTTCCATTTATATAACACATTTTCCACTCTACATTTAAGGGCTTATTCAGACCGTTGAAACTTTTTTATAATGTTTAATCCCACGTTTGCTAATTTATGTGAATAATTTTAAAATCCAATATAATAGTAAGTTTCATTTATTAAAGTTTAAAAATTATCCTGCTTAATTTCAGCTGTCAGTAAAATGTTTAAAGGTTTTATTTCTTTTTTACATGTAGTGGCTCTGGCTTCTTTTTCCCCAGGGAAATGTATCATCTTTGATGTTATCTGGTGGATAGTTCAGTGACCTTAAAAATACAGTTCCTGGGAATTATTGGGGCTTCAATGACACCCACCGGAGGATCCTTATATCTTACTTAGAATCAGAGATAAGACTGAAAGTGGCCTCAAAAAATATTGTCTTTAATCTTGGTTTCTCGGGTGGGTCCAGATGCCTGAGCCGACTGCAGGGGGCCAGGGTGTCCACTTAAATAATAGTGGCTTCTAGTCATGCTACATAGAAATGAAGAACAAAACATTTCCCCACACTAGTAATGGCTAACATTGACATCTGCATTTTACAATTAGGAGTTGTAAATTAAGACTGTTTTTTTTCTTCAAAGGGCAACATGGTGCTTAGACTGAATTGCACGACCCAACTGAAAATATATTCCTGTGTCTTTTCTCATGAAGAATGTCCCTGACGTTCACTTATCAGTGATAACAGTGACAGTCCATTAATAGTGACAATGATTTTACAACCTGGGTGTCTCAATATAGGTTGGCCCTGTAACGTGGAAATCAGCTGCTTTCTGGTAGGTTTGTTTGCAGACGAGCAGCCCTATGAGCATAACCCAAATTTAGATTAAAGAGCAAAAGCCTGTTAATGATTATTGAAATAAATTAAAATGTCAGTGAATTTAGAGAAATCTGGTTAGGATGTGAATAAGAAATTATCAGCACAGCAAAGTAAACAGAGTTTCGGAAACTTTCCAAAGCCCGCTCCACTTCTAAAATGGCATGAGATTAAGATCACGACTTTATTACTTACAGGAAAGAGAAAGCAGAATTAGTTGCCACTCTGTTAGTGATTTGTTTCTCTTGATCAATTGAACTTGGTGGCCATATTCTGACAATTTTATATGGCCTAAATGCTTCTTTAAATGTTTATAGCTCCAGGCAGCTAGTTTTCAAAACGTGTTGTCTGGCTTTAGATAAACCACCTTTGCATGTGGGTCAACATATGTAGGAAGTCAGAGTTACAATGCTGTGTGTGTATATGAGTGTGTGCATATCTTATAATTTAGTGTCCTTTGAAATGACTTCATTCTCTGTCTATGGTTTATTCCACAGACATTTTCTGTAAACTGCACAAGAAAAAACTAAGTTCAAATGGATATATGATTTTTATGGTCATTTATTATTTTCTAAGCATATCTGCCTTTTTTTTACGAAATGTTTATTTTTTAAATTTTATTTATTTTTAGAGAGAAAGGAAGAGAGTGAGAAAAAGAGGGAGAGAAATGTCAGTGTGGGGTTGCCTCTTGCATGCCCCTTACTGGGGACCTGGCCCGCAACCCAGGTATGTGCCCTGACTGGGAATTGAACAGGCGACCCTTCGCTTTGCAGTCTGGTGCTCAGTCCACTGAGCCACACCAGCTAGGGCTGCCTTTTTTTTTTTTTTTTTAACTTTCTAATCCACCCAAACTAATGGAGTGGAACAATTCATTTAATAGAAATTCTCTTTTATATTATTCAAAGGACATTTAGTTAGCTCTATCACTCTTAAATATCTTGCCATCTCCCACTTGTATTTTAAGCCACTAAATATGATGAGCATTAAAGAGTAAATCCTAGTTCACAGTGGCCCTAAGAGTGACCAAATCTCAAAAATGACTGACTCATGAGTTCTTCTATAATAATATGTAAGCATCTCTCAGACCTTAGAAGTGTGAACAAAGGATTGATTTTATAAGTTAATGTGATATTTTGAAAATTAAATTTCTCTCCCATAAAGACAATCACAAAAATAAGTTAGTTTAAAATTCTTTCATGTAAAGTAAAATCATCACATCGCTTCCTTCAACACATTTAAATAGGATCTGAGATTCTGTTCCTTTCTTCATATAATAGGTATTTCTTAAGTATCTAGCCATCACAACATAAGATGCTAGATAAACAGAGGTAAATAAAATGATGCCTTCTGGCACTCACCAAACTTAATGCCTGTTGCAGGAGACAGATGACAGGTTAACAAACAAATATCAAATTGTAAATAAAGGGAAATAAGAAGGTATTATTAGAAAGAGTAAAAGAGGGAACTACTCTGCACTGACTGGTCCATTAAGGCAGCTCTGAGGACATGAAATGCATGGTGAGGACTGAGAAGTCCACGTTGCAGTATGGGCCGTGCACTGTGCTGTGGGCTGTGTGTTGGTGAGCAGGGTGGAGACCTGCCTGTGTCCATGAACTGGAAAAAGGTTGGTGTGGTCGGTGGCCAGCAGTCAATGTTGAGACAGCAGTGAGAGGTGAAGCTTAAGTGAACATTCAAGGAAGCTTGGAATGTATTCTAAATGCACAAGGAAGCCATTGTGGGGTTTTAGTGTCATCTAATATTAGTGCAAAGAAAACTGTACAATTCCCTTTTATTTTCCAGCACATCTGTATTTGAAACTATGAGGAAATTTAGAAATCTGAGCAAGCATGTTGTATGGGTTAGCTGGGGTTAAAAGGCTGGTCATGCTGGCACCACTGAGTGGGCGGGTTTCCCACCTTCAATTCATTATTGTTATTGATTTGGGGGGGAGAGAGATTGATTTGTTCTTCCACTTATTTGTATGTTAATTGGTTGCTTCTTGTATGTGCCCTGACCAGAGAATCAAACCCGAAACTTTGGCATACCTAACCAACGGAGCTACCTGGCCATGGCTCCCATCATTCAGAATGAGGGGGTTGTCTTCCTGTGTTGGAGTGCTGTGAGGCTACCTGCAGTGAGAGACTGCGGTTCTGTCCTCAAAACTTTGAAAGACAAATACCATATGATATCACCTTTAACAGGAATCTAAGCAACAAAACAAACAAGCAAGCAAAATGTAACCAGACACTGAAATACAGAACGTGCTGACAGGGTCCAGGGGGAGAGGGGAGAGAATCACAGGGGAAAAAGGGGATGGACTCACATGAACAAGTATAAAGGACACATGGACAATAACTAAGGTCGGGGGCGGAGATGGGAGGGAGGTGGGGAGCACTGGGTGGGGCAGGGCTGGGAATATAAGACAGAAAACTGTACTTGAACAAGAGTTTAAAAAAAACTGAGTATGCAAAAAAAACGTTTTGTTGCAATATTTTTACACAAGTTATTTTGATGATATAACTCGTGTTTTCATTTTGAGCATTTTTTAATGAAAGCTTATGATGAGATAAAATTTCTGACACGATAATATTTCTAAAATACAGAGGGTCTTTAACAATCCTAAAGCTTTTATTTAAGTACCATCTGTCGCAAGTGCCCAATAGAAGGTTCTGTGATGATGGAAATGCTCTGAGTCTGTGCTGTCCAGTACAGAAGCCAGGACTCCCAGGTGGTGACTGAATATTGAAAACCCGGCTAACGTGACTGAGGATCCAAACTGCTCATGCATTTCATTTTCATGAATTTGAAATTTGAAAGCTGCATGTGACTAGTGGCCTGCATTGAACATCTCGGAACTATTATCCCCTTATCGGTGTTCTCAGTTAGGACAGGCCAATGGGAAATGCTGAGAACCTGCTCTCCAACAACACACAGACATACGTGCAAATCCCTGAAATCTAACCTAGAAAGTGACAAGTGCATGGCAGGTTTGGGGTTAACCAGGAGGGATTTATTTCAGAAGAGGGGGTGATACTTTTGAGTGAGAAACAGAGAGGCAGATGGTGAAAGTGAGGGCAGTGTCCTGGGTTCAGAAGGATGGGTAAGGTTGTTAACGCAGGGAGTTGGAATGAAGGGCACTGAGAGCAAAGGACCCACCAGGAGAGGAGAACACAGAGTCAGCACTGGAGACAGGGACATCATCACCGCCGTCTGTGAAGTGCTCCTGATGAGGCGTTTTCGCTGAGGACGAAGAGGCCAAGCTGGCAGTGCCAGAGCCCAGCTGTGAACTCGGGCAAGTTTAGCGAGAGGCACAGAGGGCTCCTGATGGAAGCGTGGGGATCAGGTGGTAACTGAAGGAATAGGATGTGGAGAGAAGACAGGCAGGCACAGTCCTCACAGGAAATCCCACACTGAGAGGAGGTCAGGAGGATGGAAAAATAGTAGAGGGTTTCTGGAGTCAGGGGTGAAGAGGAGAACAAAGAAGGGGGCTCTTGATTGAGAGACAGGGTGAGTGTGTCAAGGAGGAGATCTGATGAGCAGACTGCAAAAGTCTAAGAGCTCTTTGAGTTGGCTTTTAAGCATTCTCTCCATCCTCAGCCTTTCTTTTTATAGATATTTTATTAGGTGGGAGATCCTTTGACCTTTTTAGTTTTCCCATTCATTCTTTAGCTTTTTGACTATTTTCTTTACAAAGATGACTTAGTTGTTGAATATCAAAGGTTTGGCCAAATGTCCATGCGTAGTCAGTTCTGTTCAATAGAAATAATAAACTGTATGATGGAGAGGAAACATGTTGTGTACGACATCACCATATACACAATGGGAGTGTCCATGTTCGTTGTGTCCACTCATAGGCGATTTCAGTGCAACTTCTGTGAACCCACCGCTGCTTTCCATTACAGTTGCTTTCCTCAACGAGATCATAACTCTCGGTATGGTGTTGGATCAGAACAAAAACATCCCATCGTTCCCGTCTGAAATAGCTTTAATAGAAACTGTCCGACCTCCCAAAGGACCTGCCTTTGAGATTCATCTTCATTATTGAGACTAAGTCACTTGCCACAAAGTGCAACTGGGTTTTAAATTTTTTTTGTAAATACAGTTAACCTACATTTTTTTAATATATGGAAAACCCTAATTAGTACCAACAATGGAGGAGGTATTTCTGGAGATCATGCCAGCTGGTGGTGTAGATGGCACAGATGGCCAGAGCTCTTTAATGGGGAGAAGGATAATGTGTTGGCTTGGACAGATCGGAATAAGACATTTTATGGACTGTGTTTTCATTTAAAAAATAGTCTACGATAATATTTTCACAAGCAGTAATTTCATGAGTATGGAGGCTAGCTTTAGAAACATGATCGTTTGCATCCAGCTTTTACGAAACAATAGACCGGCACTTTTGTTTTTCTGTCTCACTGTGTGCTTGTGCTTCTTGATGTCTGCAGACCCACAGAGGGGAATTAGACAGCGTCCAGTAAAGCTAGAGAGCGGGTCGCCCCACTTGTCTTTTTAATGTCAGCTCTGTCACCCGGCCCTCCCCTCCCCTCCTGGCTCCCCCGGGCTGTGCTTTGGTAGGGTAAGTAAAGTCACCTGGTGTTTTCAGGAAGTGACGGGGCAACGGGGGTTTCTGTGCACTCATCAGTGTGCATCTGATGCCCGGGCAGGAAACCCTTTATTTTCATTTGATTTCATTTGAAAGCTCTGAGGAGTCCCTCCCGTAAAGGCACTAGAGGACTGTGCTGGTGGGGATGGTTTCACTCCCAGACTGATCTGTCAGCACTTTGATCTTTGACTAGCCTGCCTCCAGGTTTTGAAAAATAAATATTAGTTATCTGAGCTGCTCAGTCTGTGGTATTTTGTTATAGCAGCCTGACCTAGGACAGATGCTATTGATTTCTTACTGACAGAGGAGTGATCCTGTCTTAGATCTATATTTATCTAGCCAGGTCTTATAAAAATTATTAAATAACATTTCTCTGTGAATATTTATTCTTAGTAGGAAATCTATAGTAAGTTCTTATTTGTGTTTTTAACAATGTCTGTTCTCCTTACTGTGTTTTCTTCACCATTTCAACCAAGGAACTGGCTTTTCACCTCAGAGATTTGGCAGGGCAGAAAATAAATCTGTTTGACTATGGACACACTTCTTTTCTTTTGTAGAAACTTAGATTGGTTGTGGAGATAATTTGAGCTGTAGTAAACAGGTAAGAGAGACAAATGAGAGGAACTCTTTTTCTCCTTCTAGGTTGGAAGAATTCAGATTTGGGGGGGCTCTACAAGTATCAGGAACCTTTGCAGGTTATGGTAACCTCTGGAGAGGTGGTAAGACATTGGGCGATATAGCCTCTTGGGGAACCTAGGGAGCCTGGACTGAGGCATGGTTTTCAAGTTTGAGGCAAGTGCCTGGATCCAGCATAGGTACCCTACATCCCAAACATTACACAAAAGCATCAGAACTTCTGGCTGAGAAAAGGGCTCACACTGGCTGAGACAATGAGTGAACCAATGACGTGGGCCAGTGGCCTTACTGAAGGGTGAGGGCACTCAGTTCTGGAGCCTTATGTAGGAGCCTGAGGTCTCTGTGTGATCTGGTGACTGATTTTCCAACACGAGATGTGCTTTTAGCAGTGTTGGGTTTGTATTGATTTGAGAAAATGAAGAAATTGACACTTTTTGCAATTTAGATGTATGGATAGAGATTAATTTCACATCAGTTTCTTATGTGGCTAAGTACAATGTTTCCCCAAACAAATTTTATGAGTTCTGATACTAATAACAAGCCTAAGCTTTTGACAGCTAACAGCTCATGGTGTTGTCTTACAGTGTTTTTTAATATTTCTGTTGTTTTTCTTTCTTTTCTTTTTTTTTTGAGCTACAGTGTTAGTATAGAGATCTTGCATTTATTTCTTTACATGATCTACAATATCTGGGATATTTTAGATATCTATGCTTGAGTCTCACCATTATATTTGTTCTGGAGAGTATTATAAAAAATCACTATTCATCATTGATATAGTGCTTATTTCCCTGGATTATCAGAGGACTGTGATCAATTAACAGTACTCATCTTGGGGGAAAAATAAGAAACTAAGGATGGGGATAATCTTTTAAAAAGGGAGCTTTCTTTTCTAGAACTAGATGCATTCTCACCCCCCTCTAAAAAATGAAAGGATAAGAGTGATTTTAAATGAGACCAGCTACATAACATCTATGCTAAGCATAGCTACCAAGAGGCCCAAATTTTGTTATTTTGAGTATATTGATTTATACTATAAGATACCCAGAAGTCTTTATTTTATTTATTTCATTGTATATTTATTCTGCACACCATTGCTTGCAAGCATTTCAACCTAACTTTGTTCACTAATGATTACTTAGCTGAAAAAATGTCATAACAAATACTGAGGGTATTGGTGGATATTAAGAATCTGGACAATCTCCACTCTTTAATTGCCATTTGGTCTCATTTGCAGCTGTGACAACGCCCACCCCCCTGAAGCCTTGCTGGTGTTGACGGAGATACTTTCTGCACCCATCTTGGAATACCACTGAATGTGCATATTTAAATTCCCTCTAAGAATCATGGTCAATGCAGCCTTACCTGGCCATGCCGCACACGCCCTTTCTGGACTGAATCATGCACTCTACATTTAGTCAGTCTTAGAGGGAGAGAGAGAAGTACCACTCAGACCTGTCTCCAAAGCTGTTTTAGCTCTTCCTTCCACAGCTTTTCTGTGTGGAATCTCTTGGGCACATAACTGGCCTCCATTCCATGTGGTAAAATGCCAGTGAGTCCTGTGCACACCTCCCAAGTTTGCCAAAGGTACACTCACGTCATTTTGGCGGAAGCGGGTCATGAGCAGAAAGGTTTCATTGAAAACACCTCGATAGCATCTTAGTATTCATTTCATTCATAGTTTAGAAGCTTTAAGACATGAACTGTGGCTTAAAGTCTAAAATATTTTTTGAAATTCTACCCAAATCCTCACCTAGTACCATGTATCCCATGGTGAATAGTAGGTGGGAGGATTCATGCAATAAGCAGATGCTGCTAGATTTTACTCTCGCTTGTCTTCTCCATCTTTGAGGTAGCTTATCTGTGTAGGATTAAATGGCCTGTGAGAACTTAGGTTTTTAAAATACTATGAATCAGAAACTTGTTGGTATTCATTAAGGAGTCCCCACTTCTCACTTCACCCGTGACTTTTGTTCACAGGGTTTCTGTGCTTCAACACAAGTTCTAAGCATAGTGGGCAGTTGTGTGGTGTGCACGATGGTCTCATGCCTCACTGCTCTGAGGATGCCAGCTCTGAAGAGGTAGGGCCTGGGCCTCGTTCATTATTTCCTTTTCAAATCCCAGAAGCCCTAACACAGTGTTTGACCCATTAGAGGCACTCTACAAATTAAATAAACTCATGACTTGATGAACACTCCATTTACTGACATCTCAGACTTCACTGATTTCACTGATGTCATCAAGCTACAAAGTATTGGCTAAAACTCAAATCTTTTGTTTTCTGGAGGGAGTCTTTCTCTGACATCCAACCCTTACTTGATTATGGAAATGAAGTGAAGAAAAGATGTGGAGCTGGGCGAGTTTCCAAAAAGTGGGTTCAGGGTTGGAGTGCAGCGAGCGAACGCATCCTGAAATGAGCATCTTGTTGCGATAACCAGACCTACTTAAAATTCTTTTTAAAATCTGAGGTTGACCATTTTAAAGTTGACTACCTCATATTCCCCTGAATAGGAAAAGGTGTTTTTAGAAGTAAAAGAGTGTGTTTTGGGGGGTGGGGATGATGGCAAGAGAAGAATGAAGCTGAAGCAATGTAATTATATATATGGAAAATATCACTTTGTCTTAGACTATATTAGAATTGGGTCTCCATTTTTAAAAAATTAATGTGTCATCCTTCCATCCATCCACTCAACTACTATCTTCATTCAAAAATATTATTTTAACATGAATTCCCATGTCCTCTCCCAAAAGTTGAAGATAAATAGCAATGAGTACATTTTATATAATGTCAAGTGTGATTTCAGAGTCAGAAAGGCTCTAGTTATAGTCCCAGTTATGCTTCTACTTTATGTATTCTTCTTTAAACAATTCATTCTTTCTTTGCCTTTATCTTACCATTTATATGAGAGTACAAAAATATGACCCTGATGACCTCATAGGTAACAAGCTTTATTTGGGAAAGAAGAAACAAACAAAAAAAGTTATCCCCCAAACTAATGGGCAACATTGGGGAGGTGGTAATATACTATGATCTTTGATTACTTATAAAATGGGAATAATAGTACTGCTTATTTAAGCTTTTCAGAATAAATAAATGAGATAAGACATGTAAAACTATATTAAATAATAAACAACCTGAATGATAAATACTGGTCATTACTAATTCTTAAAATACTGATAAATACTGGTTATTACTAAGAAAGTAAAATATTTATTTATCATTGAAGAAAGTCATATATTTTAGCATTTTTAGCACAGTGGATAAACACTGTAATTTTTGTTTATAAGACAGATGTTCCTAGGTCTTTAATAGAGTGGGATTTAGAAAAAATGGAGTACCATTAATTCCCATTTTCAGTGAACTTTCTCTCGTGAAAAACTTCAAGACTCTTCTGTACCTCACCCATCTTAAATATATTTTTAGTGACTGATATTTTGTTTATTTTTTCTATCCTTTTCCTCCCACTCTTTCCTTGATGGTTTCTGTTTGTATGTCTCATACCAAGAGAGCGTTCCTTCCTGGCCCCACACCTCTATCCTGGACTCACTCGGCTGCAGAGAAACCCCTCAGGAGTCATTGATGACCAGTTCCCAAGCCATGGTCCAGCAGATGTCCCAAACTAGTGTTGCTTTGTCCACCAACCTCTTCATACTGGCCTAAACCATTCCATGGCTCAGTGTCCATCGCCACTGATCTAATGCCCTGTCCATCTCTCTCATACCCCAGGTACAAAATAGGAAGCAAACTCTTTTGGGGAATAGTGTAGGTGGTCACTAGCCTCATTGCTAAGTTCATATCCAACCACTGGTCTTACCAGTTAAGTACTTATTATTTACCTAGCATGCACATCAATCTACCTCTTTGGGATGTTTCTCTTTCTTTTTGAGTATGTATATTTATTTTCTCATAAATTTAAGAAAAATGACATGTCAAATTACCTTGTCTTGATGATTTGATATAATGGTAAAAGGGCCTTGGACATGAAAATGTGAAAATCTGTTAGAATATTTATTGTCTCTTTAACTCACTAGTTAAAACATCTGAGGAAAATACGTAAGGTTCTCTGAACCTGAGCTGCCTGTACAACGGACATACCACTTCACTGGATTCTTTTCTGAGAAATCAGTGAGAGGCTATCCTCAAAAGAACCATACAAAATGCCTTGCAAAGTTCTTAATTCAGAGAAAAAAGGTGACAAAAGTGTTTGTCCTGGTCTGACAGAAAAAATAATTAAAGAGAAAAAGCAGGAGAGATTGCTCATGAGAAATGTTGGAAAATGCTACAACTAAGATTCCTGTTAGAAACTGTAGTGTGTTTGATTGCCTGAGGCATTAAGGGGGTTTTATGTTCTCCATCAAACACTACATGTTATGTTTGGGATCTATTGAATTCTGCTATATCTGTGACTTATTTTTGGAAGGGGAGCTCTATATTATAGTAACAGTATTGGATTTTTCCTTCAGTTCCTCTACACTCGGTTATTTATTTACTTATTTCGGCTTACTGTTTCTTTGCAGATCATCAGGTGAACAATGATGAGAATAACCACTCATTACCAACAGAAAATGCAGATGTTCAAGAAGTGGGTGTTGTGTCCAGGCAGATAATTCAATTCATCTGCTTCTTTTGATTGTCCAGCTTTTATTTTGTTTGAAAGTATAGTCTCTTGGGAATCACTGTTTTATTTGTGTGCCTGTGTTTTTTAGAAATGATAATAACATGGTCATTGATCTGATTAGGTTCATTTTTAATCCTTGCTTTGGCCAAAGAAGGAAAGAAAATGGTGATAAAAGCCTATTGCTAAACTTTGTTAAGTCAAATCTAACTATTATACCATAACAATGGTATGTGAGCAGTGAATGTCAGCAAATCTTCAACCTCTCTCATGGTTTGAGTGGAAAGGAATAAGTCCAGCAATGGAAACTGCCAGGGACAGGCCCTCACAGCCCAGCCAGGATTCCTAGTGGTTACGAGTTAGTATAGTAACCATCTGGATGCAAACACGCTCACCATTTCCCTTTAAAACGTGTAGAATGAACACTTGTGGGGGAAAGGGACTCATTTCTACTCAGAAAGTTCAGGAGTTTTCTATCAGTTCAGCTGTCAAAAAAGTTTTTGCTTTATGTAGAGACTATCTTTAAGAAAATGTTTTGTTCAAATTGAGTGAAGAAAAAAAACAACACAGACTATATTCCATAAAGAACCTCCCACCACACATACACGTGAAGACTGGATAAAGTATGTAAAGAATCTTTTTAAATGCACTACTGAGCTGGCAAGAAGAGAAGGGAGATGCTAAGAAGCCAAAAGAGAAAACGAAGCCAAAATCCAGGGATTACAGTGTGAGAGCTGTGAGCTGTCCCACAGCACCTGCTGAGCAAGGATACATGTGAGCCCTGGCTGGTGTGGCTCAGTGGATTGAGTGTGGGCCTGCGAATCAGAGGATCGCGGTTCAATTCCCAGTCAGGGCACATGCCTGGGTTGCAGGCCAGTTCCTAGCAGGGGACTCGTGAGAGGCAACCACACATTGATATTTCTCTCCCTCTCTCCTTCCCTTCCCCTCTAAAGATACATAAGTAAAATCTTTAAAAAAAAAGGATACATGTGAATTTGGGTTTTGATGTCAACAGCAGCTTGGAACCTATGCAGGGTGGGGAATGGGAAAATTTTAAAGCTCTGTGTCCCTGCATGAATCTGGGACCCTTGAGGTGTGCAGAAAATGAGCATCAAGAAAAGTTCCTTGTCCCCAAATGGCATTGGCTAGAGGGAAAAAATAAAATTTCCCTTTGGAATTTGTGAGCATCATCTAACCCTCCCATGGGTTAGAAGGTCAAATCCATCATAACTGTGGATTTCAAAAAACCTTAAGCTTCACATTTATTTTAAAGATGTGCCCAAGATTCTTCTAGAAGCAGAACCATCATCCAAAGACCAAAGGGAGCCCAGGAGACAGGCTCACGCATTGCAGATGAGATAGCTGCTTCTTGGTCTCCTTCTCCTCACTGGCAGGAGCGATGAGGTCCTGCTGCGGCATGCACTGGGTCGAAGCCTGGCCGCAGCAACTCAGATGTCCCGGGTCATTCTTCATGCCAGTTGGGCGTTCTGCCCAGTGAGGTTCTCCAGCCAGAGTGCACTCTTTTCCTTCTCTGTTATTCTTCTGGGCAGCCCTTAGCACCATCTGATGTACATTTTCTATACACCTTTTTGTGTTACCCCCGCTGAAATCTAAGGTACCTAAGGGCAGTGCATTTTGTTTTTCTTCCACTACGTAACTTTTGGTGTCTAAGGCAGTATTTAGTACATAGGAAGTTTTCACTAAATATGCTTTTTACATGCGTAAAAAGTAGAATTAAATTTAGAATAATTGGAAATAAAAATGTAAAGATGAATTTAAATTGCCAATTTAAAAGAAGCCAAGAGGTTATTAACAAAGCAGATGGTAAAAACTGGGGAAATTATCCAGACCAGAGCAGAAAGGCAGCAGGATGGAGAGAATGAAAGGCTGCGAGATACAAGGATAGAGAGAGAAAGTCTAAGTGTGTCTGTTTAAATCGGGAGTCTCAGTATTCGAAAAGAACGGGGGAGTTTGCTCCACTCGCCAACTCCTGGTGTAGTTGTGTCTATGAAGCAGTGAAGAGAAGATTGTAAATTATGATCAACATAAGTCAAAAGGGATTTTTAACAAACTTCCTCTTGTTTTCCATTTAACAATATTATTATTAGTTATTATGTGAATTGCTTTTTTTTATTTGTTTTTTTTTTCCTGTAGTTATCTCAAAAGTCTAAATGGTCTGGACCTCCTTAGCACTTGGAAAAGTCTTTTGCAACCTTGACAACAGAGAAAAATGTTTAAGAGCATAGAGTGTGGAATTACCTATCTCTAGATTCGATCCTGGGTCTGCCATGTACCAGGCATAAGACCTTGACCCAGTAAACTTGACACCTCTGAATCTCAGTTCGTTTTTCTGTGAAAGAGGAACCGTCTGGTGCTTTATCCTTTGGTTGTTTTGAATGCGCTGAGCCCCGAGCCTGGTCTGCAGCAAAGCCATGGGAGCGTCACCTACAATCGTGACCGATGGCACATCCTCCAAGTCCCAAACGGGCTGTTCTTGGTTTGCTCGTGCTCTCAAGACGATAATCGTTTGAAATTACGGATTCTTTTCCCACGTAGATTGTTATATAAAGTCAGTCTTCCTCCCAGAAAAATGTTAGCTGATTGAAAATCTTGGTAAGTTTCTTGAGCAATGGAACAGAGTTTTATTACACAGGGACAGAAAGTGGTAAAGGGCCACATCACCAGGCCAGGCAGATGAGTGGTCTTTAATTGGCTGAGAGAAATGCTTTTTTGGGAGTACGATAGCTGTTGTTCAACTTAATTTATTTTCATTTTGTATGTATTCTAAGCATTTGGTAAAAAAAATATTTAACTAATGCTTTCAGGAATATGAAAACATAAAACCCAAATTTAGTGTAAGCTATAAAATTTCAGTGACCATCAAAAGTAATTTCTCTCATGTTATATTGCCTCCATGGAAACATATAATGCTATTTTCCCCTCTCGCTGTTTGGATAAAGTCTTTTAAAATGTCTTCTGGGATTTCTATTGCAAATCTTCATGTATACTACTCACATGACCAAATCATATATACACATAAGTCTGATAGGAATCCATGTAAGTTTGCGCCCATTCCCCTAGAATTAGAAGTTAATATGTGTGTATATATATTTTCATATTTTCTATATTCAAGCACATGTCCAAAAGGGATAAAAAGAAGGAAAAGAGAATTGCAACTAACAGATACTTTTTGGTGGGCTGGGAGTGGAGGAAAATCTAGGAGTCTGTCTCCTGAAATAAGCCTTATCCTTACATTGTAAAGTTCTGCTTTATGTCTCGCCACTGCCTTTTTTCCTACACCATCTATTTCTCCTTTTCCACTCATCTAACACGTGTGGTGATGGTGTTAGAATGCGCAGAGGGTCCTTGCCAGAGGAGCTTGTGAAAGAAACAGCTACTCTACCTATGGAACTACTTGCTGTTAGCTCATTTGTTCTGTCTCAGTTCCCTCTCTAACAATCAGAAATCAATATATATATATATATATCTTGGATTAGTATTATATGTTTCTTTTGTTACAACATTTGAATGCTAGGTAAAAAATTCATTGTGCCTGGGATAAACAATCTTACTACTAATACAATAATCCAATAAAATTAAATGAAATGAAAACCAAATATAATAATGAAACCCTGATAATGTTGCAAAGAAAAACAGCAGTTGTGAACATTCAAATGGAGAAATCTCTAGCCAAAACTAAAACTACAAGCCCAGGCTGGTGTAGCTCAGTGGACTGAGCATGGGCTGGGAACCAATGGGTCACTGGTTCAATTCCCAGTCCGGGCACATACCTGGGTTGCGGGCCAGTGGGGGCCACGTGAAAGGCAACCCCAGACTGATGTTTCTCTCCTTCTCTTTCTCCTCCTCTTCCCTGCTCTCTAAAAATAAATAAATAAAATATTTAAAAAAAAAACAACTAAGACCAGATCATAAGACATATCAAACCATAGGACATAAATGTTGCACCGGAAACACAAACGGATTAAGTAGATATCACACATCTTTCTGAGACAGAGAGAGGGGCAGGCAGGCGAAGACAAGTGATATCCATGGGGGGAGTGGATCAATGAGGCTGCGAAGAGGGCGAGAGGACTGAGTGGTCTCTGTGACCCACGGTGGTGGGAAACCCCGCACCACATTAAGGCCGGGTGAACGTGGAGTCCCCTGCTCAGAGCATGTGCGGGCTTTGCTAATGTCAAAAGGATGAAATCTTTTGATTTAAACATTCCTTGCAGTGTGCCTCTCATTTGGCAGTAGCTCACCTGATCACCCGGAGGGCAGCACGCCCATCATCGTGGGGCTTTTCCGTCATATACAGTCTTGCCCCTTGCAAACCACAGAATTACATCATTACTAAACACATTCATCACATTTACCCCGTCGATGTTTATTATTCAGACATAAAAATAAAATTCACAACCCACCGTCATTAACAGTATACGGATGTACTATTTTAAAAATAAGCGTAGCATACATAGAGTCAGTTGCTTAGAGATGGCTACTTTGTTTCATAAAATTGGGAGGGACCAATTTCAAAATGGTCCATTATTGTTAGGAGCACGTTCACTGGGCACATGACTTACCTGGTTCATGGCGAATGAATAGTTTCAGAAAGCCTGTGCGACAGATAATGGGAAAGAGAGAAAAGTGGGTGTGGCTCATGTTACAGGCCGTATGCACCTATCCCTTCACACCCTCTGAGAAACGGGAGGAGAGAATACAACCTGTGTTGAGATATTTTGTTGTTATTCTCCATGAAAACTAAATCACAGAGATCTCCATGTTCACTGGCATGTTAATTTTCTTTTAAAAAAGGGCATTGCAGTTGCCAAATTTACCAGGAATTGTGTACGGTATGTTTGCTTCTCTTCATCAATCTATTTTAAGGGAAATATTCAGAAAGCAACAGAAAAACACATTGTATGGGATAGATACATACAAATGGCATCCAGACAACCTGGACCAGTTCAAATGGGGAAAGTATTTAAAGCTTATCTGGAATTTTCACTTCAGTCATTTTAAGTGGCCTCTTTGTTTTAAAATTGTTCCATGCTTAGGGGCCTAGAGGGTATTAGGCTCAGTGAAATAGGCCAGTCAGAGAAAGACAAATATCGTATGATCTCACTGTATGTGGAGTCCAAAGAACAAAATAAGCAAACAAACAAAATAGAAGGAACTCATAGATGTAGAGGACGGACTGGTGGTTGCCAGAGGGGTGGGAGTCGGGGCACTTGGAGGAAGAGGGGAAGGAACTAAGAAGCACAAATCAGTAGTTATAGAACAGTCACAGGGAAGTAGGTAAAGCACAGGAGATGCAGTCAGTAACATTGTGATAACCAGGTATGGCTCCATCCAGTTGGGTATTGAAATATCGATGGGAAAGCTATGTAAAGTATATGATTGTCTAACCACTGTGCTGTACACCTGAAACCAATATTGAATGAATGAATGAATAACAACAATTGTTCCATGCCTGAAAACCCAGATTAGCATCATTTTACTTCATAGGTGTTGCACAAAATCTGAAAGGACTTTTTATTGAGAATGTTATTCGTTCGCTGAGGCTGCCATAACAGAATACCACCAAGTGAGTGGTTTAAACAACAGAAATTTATTATCTCACAGATCTGGAGACGAGAGGTCTAGGATCAAGGCGTCCACAGGTTTGGGTCCTCTGAGTCCCCTCTCCTCAGACTGCGGATGGCCGCTTTCTCCGTTTTCCTTGTCACATTCATCCCTGGTGTTGACTACCCTGTTCTAATTATATATAAGGACACTAGTCAAATTGTGCTAGAGCCCACCCGAGTGGTCTCATTTCTAACTCTAAAGACTATCTCCAAATATAGTCACGTTGTGCGGTCTGGGGGTTGAGGATCTTAGCACAGATTTTGGGGTGGGGGGGACACACTTTAGCCCATGATGACAGCACAGGCTACACTTGCTTAGGGAACCTGAGAGGAATCATGAGTTCGGCTGGAGAGGCTGACTGAACCTCAGGTCTCCGCACTCTGTGTAAGCCAGGGTCACACGTGCTGTGGGTGTCCCGCGGAGTTCAAGGTCAGAAGCATCCCTGTGGTGTCACCGTCCCTCGACTCAGCTGCCAGGGAAAGTTGCCTGGCTCGTACTGTTTCCCGGCTGAATGTTTTCATTACACAAAACAAGTCATGGAACAGAGAACCACTTTGACATAAGATAAAATTAGGTACAATCTGTGATGATGCCATGAATGCTGTCTTCCCTTCCATATATTTTCATGTATATTTTCAAGTTGAGATGGTTCTCAGGCCTGGAAGATAATTTGCATGGGCAGATTTCATGATGAAATGAGAGTAAGTATTGCCACACACAGGAAGGATCAAGTAGTATTTATTTTATTCTTCTCCAACCTCTTGCATTCTAAGTTACAGATTTTATTTATTTATTTTTAAGTTTTCTATTGAATAACCAACCACTTGTCTTTAAAAAAACAACAACAAACCCCAGAGCCTTGCTGGATAAGCCCCACAGCCCTTTGTTTTACATACTGGATTTGCAAATTTCCATTTCTGTCTGATACAGATTTTGTTTTTTCAGGAAGCTATCCTATGCTTTGTTGCCTTTAAAGGTACAGCACGTTAGGGCGGGCCACGCCCACTTCACCTGGCTCCTTAGGAGTGGAAAATCTCTGCTCCCAGACACAGAAGGGAGTAGCATTCCTTCTCTCCTCTGCTGCCTCTGAGCCAAAGGATTCTCTCCGAATTTCTTCCGTATACGCTTGGCATTTAGAATCATGCCCTTAACTGTCGAGTCCAGTTTTTGTGGTTTGGAATTTATAAACAAATCAGAACCTGAGCGCTTCTCATTGCTACAGGGTTAAATCCAGTGAATAATTTTATGTCATGGCCCTCCGCCATCAGGGGTCCTTCACCATGAACTTGGAGCAGGCGTTAAACCTTTGGGTACCACCTTGTATCTGCAGCCCTAAGTCACAACTCGCTCTTGTCTCTGGGGACCTCAGCCCAGCTATGAAATCAAGACCATCCTTCTTGACCTCCCCCTGGCCTTTACCCTCACTCTTCCTCCTGGCCTCCTTGCAGGCTTATTCTCTAGGGAGCAGGTTTGCCAGGCTCCCCTGATTCACGGACACTCTCACAACATCGCCGTTCACTCCCACCGCCTATACTGTCACATGCCTAGTCGTTTTCTTCCCATTACTAAGTTTTGAATTCATACCTTTATTTTTAAGGCAACTTCATCACTAGCACACATTTTAAAATCTATAATATCTGCCACTCGTGGAAGGTAAATAAAAAATTAACATGACAGAAACAAATTGCTATGAAAATCCTCAGGGTTTACTATGTACCACCGTCTGATTTCTTCATGTAACACGTATTCTGGGCATACATGTTCCAGGCACCGGGAGGTGGGTGGAAGTCTACACAAGCAAGGTCTGCATGCTCTTATCATTTACACCCTGCTGAGGAGAGAAACAAAATAGAGGAATAAACAAAAAAGTGAGCCAATAATTAAAAAAAAAACAATCACAAAGTACTGTACTGAGTATCTTTAAAAATAAAAGGTTGCAGGGACAAAGACTTGGGTGCCAACATGATTCGATTTCTGCAGTGGAGGAAGGTGAAGACCAAGTGCTAACATGTGAGGTGACTGACCTACTGGGGAAGCACAGGAGGCCCTGGAACCAAGCGGCCATGGGCGCCCGTCCAGAGGAAGGAAGCCCAGTCCTGCGCTCATCGCCTTTCCCTAGTGGATACTTGCTTTCATCTTGTTTTCTGGAATAAACCTAAAGGACTAAAAGAAGTACTCATGATTCTTTGCATTGTTTCTTGCCTTTTTCAGTCCCTTACCTGTCTGTTTTCCAGTTAACCAAGAAAAATTGCCATCCTCATAAAGTGATGGATTCTAAAATAGGGAATTTTGTGGCAAGCCGATGAAAGAAGCATGCAGTTCAGTTGGGCGAAGGCAGGAACGGAGCTTTGGAGTTGTAAGTTAGGAAGACTGCCACGCTGTACAACAGCATCCTGTTAGCTTCCGTTGTCCTTAACTTATGTGAGCAATAGTAACGTACGTGGTGGCATCCTGCCAAGCGGTCGTTCCTTTTAAAGGTAAGGTTCAGTTCTATTAGAGATTACAATGTGCCCTAGTGGTGTGGCACAGTGGATGGAGTGCTGGAGCTTTGGGTGGAGTGAACCAAGGGGTTGCTGGTTCGATTCCCAGTCAGGGCACATGCCTGGGTTGCAGGCCAGGTCCCCAGTTAGGAGCATGTGAGAGGCAACCACACGTTGATGTTTTTCTGCTCCTCTCTCTAAAAGTAATTAAATAAAATCTTTAAAAATTACAATGTGATGATGAAAGCAGATCACACTGCAGTGTTAGGATAGCAAGGTACTGACCCATGGAGTATGTGAGTTTTAGGTTTGAGGACAGAGCCCTCTTCTGGCAATGATAGGTACTTTTTAAAAATTATCTTCAATTAAATTCAAAGGGACATCTAATACAAAACTAGTCCTGGAAATCCGATTTAAAAAAATTCAAGTTGAGCAGCAGAATATAAATTACCACAATGTGAGGTTTTGGCGAGGACCATTTTTCTCCTAAAATCAGCTCGTTGTGTCCTTGAGGCTGGAGTGTGCTCTGCAAAGGGCTCTAAGAACAGGATCTAGTGAGAGTGCAGAGGAGCTTATTTCCAAAGTTGTTGTTTACACGCATTTCCAGCATCGAGGAGATCCGCCTTTAATCCGCAGGTCCTTTTGCAAATGTTTGAGGCTTGGGACGCTCAGATCAGGAAGCGGTAGTCGGGAGGTCGGCGGTGGCGGGTCCACACGGAAAGGAGCTCGGTCTTTGCTTTGGATCGCGCTCGTCCCCCAGTCCAGTCTCTCCTGTCCTCCTGACGGACAGCCGGCGTGCACCGGGATGCGCGTGGCTTCTTCCGGGGCTCCTTCCACCTGCCCTCCACGGAATGCTTTGCCGGAGTGGGGGGGTGACCCGCGGAGCCGGCTCCCTGAGGCGGTTTCCCAACCAAAATAGCAGGTCCACGCTTTCCCGAGTGTCAGGTGGGAGTCGGGATGTAAAATGTGCAGAAACCAAATTTCAGTTCTGGGCTCACAGTCAAATCCATTTAAACCGAATCCAAACTGAATCCGAAGTTCATTTGTACAAGTTATTGTTGGAAAATCAAATTTGGGCAGATTCCTTTGGAAAGTCCCTTTATTTAAACAGAAGGAATAACATAAAGTAATTCTGCCTGATACCTGATTTGAAAAAAAGTTGGCACAAATATAATACCTTCTGTTGTGCATACCAGCAGTGGTACATGCACAGAGAATTAAACCTTCATATTATTATTATTATCATTATTATTAATTTATTATTATTAGTAGTAGTACTAGTATTAGTATTAGTATTTTGTTTTTAGGAAACTGTATATAAAACTTTTGAAGTTGTGAAGGGTTAGCTGTCTATGAAAAACACACCCAGCTCTTAACACAGGTACAGCAAAGACATTGCAAAGTCTTCAATAACCGCCTCTCTGTGACCCAGTGTGTACCTAATAATAATACGGAAATTTAGATTTTTAAAAGAAGTACATTTTGTTGTTTCAGATTGCTGACAGGGTAGCCATTTCCAGACTGGCCTTAGAATGGATGTGCTGCTGTCGCCACCTAGTGGTCATGTTCAGGAGACAAGCTCAAAACGGAAGGTTTCCACTGTGTCACTAGGAGTAGCTCTCTTTCCATTCTATCCTAAGCTAAGCTGTTAGCTGAGATGGAACAGTGCAAATATAATTTTTTAAATTAAGATGTAAAAGGTGCATTTATTAAAGCATAAGTGAAAGTTTGCACAAGCCAAGATGGAGTTATTAAAATGTCCCTATACCAAAGAACTGAAACATCCGTGTTTGTAGGGATTCTTCCCCAAATGAGCTGTGAATTTTTTGAGGGAAGAGACTGCCTTAGCTATCTTTTTGTGGCTGACGAGGGACCTGCCTGATGCAGGGTCACCGTTTGCAGAGCGTTTGCATCTCGTTCCCGGGTGACCGTCCGTGACCCAGGCTGTGGTTTCATGAAGGGAGAGAGGGGGTGAGACTTCTTTGTAACGCTCAGCAGAGTTTGGAGGAGCTAATTAGCACACAGGTAATGAATCTCTGATTGACGTGCTGGACATTGTGAGCCGTCCACTTTGTCATTCATCTAAATATGGATGTTATTTACCTAATTAGTGAAGGCCCCATTTAAACATACATCGAACACCAGTCTTGTTTTCTTCTTTATTCTCCAAAGGAGTTGACAGGAGCCGCCATTCAATAAATGCTCTTCGTGTCCTGTGGGCGGTCGGTGGCGGCGTGAGCAGCTGCAGTTCCGCTGTCAGCGGTCCTCAGAGGTTTTCTTCCTCCTTTAGGGCTTGATGGTCATGCTTGGTTTGAGGCTGACCGAGTGGCCACCTGCCTTTCCAGAAGGCGCCTGTCACCGGGCTCCTTTCTTACCCAAGATGCCGACCACTGGAGAAGAGGAGAGACTGAGGCAGAGGCCATGGGTTTGGTAAGGGACTTGCTGTGTTTCCCACAAATCACTGAGGCCGATTTCCCGCGAGGTTGGAGGCCCTGCAAGCGCAGGTGAGACCTGCAGCTGCAAAATTACCGCGACGACTCAGGTAACGCTCACTCCCATTTGTAACGGCTTGCACCACGCTCCACACACACAAAGTGATGTGTGGCCTTAGCTTATTGAATAAAGATGACATGTGAAGTGACGATTATTATTTTTTGTTTTACTGTTGGCAAGTAAGCTCAGGAAGCTTATGTCACATGCCCCAAATCACATGATAATGATAATAAGTACCAGGGAGACAATTTAAATCAGGTTTATCTATTTCTTGAATCTGCCAAATAGTGAAAAGAAATCGCCTTGTTCAGGAGGTAATATGCTACAGTGAAAAGAGCTCTGGGTGGCGTGAAGAGACTGCTTGTGTAGATGCCTGTTCCCAGGGAGACCTCCTCATCGCCTTCCTTACACAGGTGAGGACCCTGACGCGGAGGGCAGGGAGGGCTCACCCCAGGTCACGTGAGCAGTGGGAAGGGGAGCTGAAGAGGGAGCCACTCAGGTTTGCAGTCTGCAGGATGGTGGTGACCACGTGAGGCCTGGCTTCCATCTCAGCGGGACCGTGTTCTAGACAAGTTGCTGGGTAAGGTACTTGACAAATCCGGGGCTTCGTTTCCTCATTTGTAAATTAGCGATCTTACCAGCTCCGTCCTCTGCAGAAGCTTTCTGCAAGGAAGAAAGCACAGGTGTGCAAGTGCATTCTACATTTGTGAAATGCTACAAAATATGGCCATTTATGAAGATACTACTTAGTCCTGTGCAGTGCACATGCAGGTGTGGAAAACACATCAAATATGTCCATTACAGAATGAACCTTTTACTTGTTTTGCCTATTGCCCTTCACTAAATAAATGAATCAACAAACAGATGCATAAAACAAGGTTCCCTTCTTCGTTTTAAGCTTTGACACGGGCGCGCAGTAGACCATGAATTTGACCTTTTTGGAACTAATGGGGAATACTTTTACAAATTGACAAGAAGATTCATAATGAATGTAAAGGTTTATGTCTATAAACTTTTAAAAGAAGAATGCCATCTGTTTTTATAGAGGAAGTAGTCACATTTTTTGTGTTTTTAATTTTTATTCCAAATGCTGACCTAGTGTTTTGTTGTTCCTTGTGACTTTTTCTTTGTGTGGAGTCTGCTGGGGGCACTTAAGGATGGATTTGGTAAGCAGCCTCTACTGGGAACTCAGTAGTATATGTGGCCGTGAATTAATTAACACGGGTGAAAGGCAAGACACTGACACACTGAAGTCAGTAGTAATTCCCTACACCCACGCTCTGCTCTAGCTTTGGCCTGAGCCTTGCCGTTCCCGTCTTCAGGTGGGGAAGTACTGGCACAGGTGTGGGAATTCACCCAGCACCCATGGTCCAGGGAGCCAGCGTGCAGCTGGAGCACACACGGGGTGGGCGTGTTTCACTCCCCATCTGGTGAGTGCCAAAGGGCCCTTGTGGGTGAGGTACCCGCTTGTATCTCTGCACTCTGGGAGTCAAAGCCAAGGGTTCAGTTTATTTGGATTGCCCCTGTGCTTAGAATATGCCTGCTCTCAGCTCACTCTCTGTCCTAGTCACCCTCATGCCTTCATTCCACGGGTGTTTGTGAAACCCAGTCAACACCCTTGGGTGGTAAGAAGACGAAGGTGAGACGCTGCCGAGTTTGCAGCCAGGAGGAAGGAGTAAGGGAAAGAAAGGAGGAAGAGAGACTTAGATTTTAACGGACCCCTGCTAGGTGGCAGGTGGTGACTTATAGATTACTTACTGTATGAGTCCTTTTCCTCCACATGAGAACTTGTAAAGTAGATGCTGTGGTCATTTTGTTCAGACGGGGCTGTTTTGATGATTAAGTTGGACGCTCTTAGAGACACTGGTTACTCGCTGTCCTCTTTGACACCGCAGCTCACAGTGTGTGACGTCCTGACCTTCCAGAAGAGCTTAGTCTGAGCACTGTTGGTGAGACGTAGTAGAAACCTGTTTGTTACTGGTTGATGAAGGAGAGAAGATTTTGACGTTGTTGTCTTGCACAGCAAGAGAGTCCGGGAACGTGGCTGGGCTCAGAGGCTCCCCTGGACTTCACCTCCCAGCTTTCCTGTTCGGGTTGGCCTCGTTCGTTCTGCTCCTGGGTTTCTTCATGTGATAAGAGGAAGAAGAGCCTGGGTACAGATAGTTCTAGGCTTGCATCATCTTCGCTTAACAAGCTGAAAGGAAAATGTGAGCCCCTGCCAACCCCAGAAACTTGGTGCCTCTCCTTTTTGAACTCAGGTCCAGAATGTGCCTTGCTTTGACCAAAGACGTAAAGTGTTTCTCTTCCGGGAGGTAGTTTTAAGGACCAGTGCGTGGTTCACCCTGACAGGTGTGGCTCAGTTGGTTTGTGAGACATCTGGCAAAACAAAATGTTGCCAGTTTGATTCCCAGTCAGGGCACATGCCTGGGGTTTGGGTTTGGTCCCTGGTGGGGCTGCATACTGATCAATGTTTCTCTCTCACTTTGTGTATCGTTTCTTTATCTTTCTTTATCCCTTCCCCCTTCTCTAAAAATACATACATATGTACAATGAAATCAGTATAACCAGCATATGGTTCATCTGTCTCTGGGATCAGAGAAGCCTGTGCCAGACCAGGGTCTGTGAGTGCCTGCAGGGAACAGAATCTCTGTTTTCTCAAAATATCCACAGACTTTGCTGTTTTGAGGTGCTGATACTTTCTGGCTGGTTGTGACCATGACATAACCTAGACTGCCCTGAGTAGCAGCAGATTAAGGACTGACACTGGCCTGTCCAGCTCAGGGGTGATGCCCGTCCTTTATCAATGTACTGACAGTGGCCAGGTAGGCAACATATGGAGAAATAGCCAGAAAGTGGCAACAACCTGAATGCCCATCAGCTGATGAATGGATGAGTAAAATGTTGTGCGTGCATCCAATGGGCGGTTCTTTGGAAATAAAAAAAAAAATGAAGTACCGATTTATGCTACAACATGGATGAAACTCATGCTAAGTGAAAAGATCCAGATACAAAAGGTGGTATGTTGCATGATTCCATTTCTTCAGAGTTAGAATGTAGATTGGTAATGACTTGGGACTTTTGGAGGGGAGGTTGGAGACCGTAGCTAATGGGCATGGGGTTTGCTCTGAGTGATAAAAATGATCTGAAACTGACTGTGGCCAGAGCCGCACAGCCCCACGCATGTAACAGTGTGCACGGCACACTTTAAGTGGGTGAGTTGCATGGCATGCGAATTGTATTCCAGTCAAGCTGTCATGAAGAGTGGGGTCTGAGCGTCTGTGGCTCTTTTAAAGCTCCCCACGTGGTTCTGGCACACGGCAGTTGTTGAGAACCACTGGCTTAGCTGGACCGAGCCAACCCTGCTGACTGGGAGGGGACGGAGGGGTGTGGGGCAGCCAACACTGTATCTTCATAGTCCATGAGCGGTTTCAGTCCTGTCTCACATCACCTGATTCAGCCCATCCAGAGACTAGAGATAACACGGGTCATGGAGGTTTGGAAACCATGAAGTGAGTGTCAACTCAACATTGACTCAGAGGTAGTTACCAGACTTACTCTGGCAAAGACTGGAAAGAAACTAGATTCAGGATGAGATCGTGATAAGACAAAGGAGCATGTGGTACGAAGGAGCCAAGAGTTGTGCTCATTAATGATCATTTCTGCAGTTTACTTGACACAAATGGATTTTCATCGGTTGTTCCACATGAAAGCATATCTTGGGGAAGATAGTATGGTGTTTGGTTTTATGGTTATGCTCTTGAGATTTCTGACATCCACTTGCAATTTTTTTTTTACATAGATAATATGTCCTTACGTCTGGTTTCAAGAAGACATCCTTGTATACAAGTTTCTATGTTGGGCAGGTTGACATCTTAGAACATGAAAAAGCCGAAGATAAAAGCATTGACTTCCATAGCATTTTTTAGCTCCCAGTTTTTATTTAAAAGAGAAACCTTTATTTTTCAAAGCCAGAAACTCTTTTCCCTAGGTTGCAGAACACTCCCCTTGAGCGTGAAAGTTTTCAGTTTGGGGAAGGGCTTCAACCTTCCGTTGCACACAGAGTGGTGGGGCATAGAGTTTAGGGGAGTCCTCGTGTGCTCATATTCACGTGTGCACGTATGGCTTTGATTAAACACGTGTTTCTACAAACTTATCATGAGCGACGTCAGCCCCTTCTCCCAGTTCCTCCCACTCTGTTCACTGTTTCCTCGGTGAAATAATGTAGTTACCATTACTTCCTGCTCTTTCAGTGTTGGGCGTCATCTGTCCATTTACCACAGAGGAAGACAGGGATGTCAATCCTTTTGTGTGTCTCTCCAATACCTACATTTATAATATTCCTCACATTTCTGCTACAATTGTGTGGTCATTTTATAAAAATAGATCTTCCGTGTTTATATTACTGTGGCTGTAAACACTCATGTTTGAAGATCCATGTGTTCATCTCACATTTTCTGTGTCTTGTGTCCTTTTCCTTCCTTGGGGATCGTAGCTCCTTTTGCAGTTTGCTTTAGTTTTATATGTGTTTATCATTAATTTATCCTGAAACTCATGCCCAGGAGTGTGAGCAGCCAGCAGAAGCCAGGGCAGAGGCCTGGAATGGATTCTCCCCCAGACCCTCCTGAAGGGACCAATTCTGCTCATTTCTTGATTCAGGACTTCTGTCCTCCAGAACCGCGAGGGAATGGATGCCTGTGATTTTAACCCACCCAGTGTGACGATGTGTTACTGTGGCCCTCGGAAAACGGCAGGGTGGCACGTTTCTGAGGGTCTGTCTGGATGCCAGCCCTCGGGAACTGGAGCCCAGGTGGGCGGGCGGTGCGGAGGCCTGGGGAGTCTCAGCTTTGGGCATACCCCTTTCCTCTGAACACCCCTCTGTATTCACTGGGGCAGCGTCACCGCAAACGCCCAGCACGCGGTTGCATCTAGTCTCCGAGGCCTCGGTTTCACCCTCTCCAAAAAAAGCTGATCTCTAGGCTTTGGCCGCTGAGGGTGGTGGTGACGACAGTGGCCTGCTCAGCTGCCCAGAGTGGAGGAACAATCTACCTGCTTAGGCTTTCATTCCTCAGGGGACGAAAACCAGATGCCGCAGGTCCTCACATTTTCCAGCTTCTGAAGTGTGTTCTCTGCCCTCACTTGACCTCATTCACTGCTCATGTCGCCATGAAACGTCTGGGCTTTCACGCAGGTGCTTCCTCACCAGGGGCACGGGTGGTGCGTTTGGGCTCGTCTGGAACTGGAACTGCACCCAGGTTTTCTTCCTATTGACTCAAGCATCTGTTCTTTCTCAAATGACGGCATCTTCTAGCAATCGTGACACACCCTTTCTCACAGAACTTCAATGTTCAGTAATGCCCTTTCTTTATCTCTCTCTCTCTCTCTCTCTCTCTCTCTCTATATATATATATATATATATATGGCAGTCCAGAAAGTATCCAGCCATCTACTATGAAAAAGAGAGACATTTATTGAAGAAGATACCAGATACAAGGACCATTGTACATAGGAGAGTGGTGCCTCAGTCCCCTTCAAAGCTGGCACCTTGGGACCTCACACAGTTCTCCCAATCACCATCAGCTGCCCCGTCATATTTTCCTGAACCTCATCCATGATAAGAAATCTCTTCTCTTTCTAAGGTGATTTTAGTTTGGGGAAGAGCCAGGAGTCACAGGGCACCACATCTGGGCTGGAGTGGGGCTGAGTCACCTGAGTCGTTTGATGTTTTGCCCCCAAACTCTGCACAAGACATGGTGTGTGAGTGAGCGTATGGTCATGATGAAGCTGCCAATCACCAGTTGCCCACAGCTGCTGCCTTCCAAATCATCCCAGTAATTTTCATGGAGGAACGTTCAGGTTTAACACAAAATTCGAGGCAGATTCGTTTCTCTACCCAGTCATTTTGAATGTGATGGCCACAGAGTACACGTGCCCACTCAATGGCATCTACTGTCCACACTGACTAGTACAGTGAAGTCATCATTGTTCACGCATGTGCATTCCAGTCCACTCTCCTTGGCTGCCAGGTTTTGAAGGGATGTAAACATTCAGTCTATGTGAAAGAGGAAAATATAAAAAAGTATATATTTGTCATAACATTATATTTAAGAAGTAAACAACTGAAATATATATGTATATCTCTGTGTATATAATGGGTTTTTAATGTGCTCAGTGTGCTCGTTAAGACAGCTGAGTGACAGAGTACACATTTCTTTGCCTGCAAATCATTGGTCGTCTGCTAGGGGCAGAGCTCATAACAGAAACCCTAGCATATGTAAGACTGTGGGTGTCCGTACACAGGGGAGTGTGATCACAGGTGACAGCTACTTCAGGCCCTTCATTGGTGTGTCCGTGGGGTAGCTTATCCGCTGTTGCATCCTGCTGAAGAAATAGTGAATTGTATTCATAATGAATATTACAGCTAGTATAAAAATTTCTGATTTCTAATTCTGTTTCCTCACAATGCTATGCTTTGTGGAGTAGGAGGATACTTTAGTGATGGCTATCTGTTTTTGTAGTGACTATTTGAATATCAATTACTGTTATTGAGTTGGATAGAGTATTATTTAAATGTGTCTGAAAGAGATACATTCGTGGTGAGTCAGAGACTGTGGAGACGAAGAGATCAGGAACTTGAATTTCTTTCTTTTACGGCAGAGTAAAGGGAGACCTAGGAAGGGATACATCAGAGGAATTTCTGTAGGTCACAGGGTTGCCAGAGCCTCACTTCATGATTTTTTTTGGTCCTTACACTCTCTACTTTGCCATGTTTCAAATGCAGACACACCTCACTGTACAGAATGCACGTGAAAGCAGATTCCGGTCTGCAATGCCCGGCGCCTGGCCAGCTGCCTCGTGCCCCCGTCGATGCGTTAGCCTCACAGCAATAGAACCCTGCCTTTGTTTCTGGGTGAACCTTGGGGTGAGTTTTTATTTGCTATAAAATACGATTTTTGTTTTATGTTGATAGTGGAACAGAGTTCATGACCATGAAGAGGGACATGCCATGGGCCCACGCTGGCCTATTGATAATAAGGGATTCCTTGTGACGTTCTCGAAATGTGTTGCCCGTCAGTGTCATGATTCAGGCAGGTGCAGGAAAGACAAGTAGCACAACAGGGTTGTGATGTATGGGTTGACCTTCCTTCTCAGGTTGAAGCTGGAAAAGCTGGCATTCGTGCTGCCTGTTGCTGCCAGAGCCAGTGAGTAGAGACAGGGATTGAGTCTTTGTAAGTACTATGTTCAGATGGCTGGTGATCTGAGAAGATGGTGGGTTATGTACCCTAACAGACCCCCTTACATTCCATTTTAAACCAACCATTTTCATCAGGAGAAGAAAAATGTAGGCAAGGGCTTTGGAATTTAGGGGACACGTTAATCAGATAAAAGCTGCAGTGTCCTCCTTCATCTGTGTCCTGGGCGGTGGTCATCTCCCCCTGGAACACTGTGGTTCAGACACCACCTTGATGGCTCGCAGGCCTCCGGAGGCACAAAGGTGGAACTGCTTTTGGTCTCCTGGAGTCAGGGTGGGTCATACTCTTGGTTCCTGGAACAATAGCTTTTTACATGCATCGATTGCTAAGCTTATTGGCTGTTACTTGAAACTAAAATATTTTCAATGTTTGAGTCCCCCATCAAGACCAGGTGACTTCATGAACTTCCACGGGGCAAAATTCCTGGTAACATCTTCTTGCATAGAAACGGAGATGTGAACAATTTCTCTCAAAGTAAAATAATGGTTAACACCGAGAGCAGGGAAGTAATTTCCAAGTATTAAACCACAGAGCTAATGACATGAAGAAGTCTGGTGTATTGGACTAAATAAAAATTTAAAATGCCAACTTAGTAAAAATATACCATGGATACAACAAAAAATATAGGATGGGGAAAACATCTAGTACACATGTAAAAAGGTATTAATTTTGTTAATTTCCTTTTTTATTACATTACAGACTTTGTAATAGAAAACTGGGCATTGAAGCCTAAGGCATTTAGAAAGGCAGAAATGGAAATGGTCAGAAGACATCTGTAAAAAGAGTGTTCCTCGTGCATTAAGTAAATGTAAATAAAAACAGCCTTCTGCTTTTTTCACGTGGCTTCTGAAAGTCCCTCAGAGGAGGCGTTGATGAGAATGTGTGGAGAGAGCGCTGTCGCAGGGGTGGGAGTTGGTGTGCCTGCTGCAGGTGACCTTGGCCACACAGCACAGGAAAAGCTTTTACACCTCGGCATGCTTTGACGAAGGAGCTATATATCTGGTGACCTTTTATGTAAAAAATCAGAGCTGAACACAAAGTTTTCAAACCAGGATATCGCTATACCTCCCAAAAGAACATGAAGACATTTAAATAAGCCCAAATGTGCAAAAATAAAATAAAATATCATATGATTAAATGTATTGTAGTTACTATGAGAGATTTAAATGATATGAAATTTGACAACGTGTTTTAGGTGAAAAACTGCGTTTTAAGATTGTGTGCTTTTGAAGCCGACATACAAGGGATTGCCTAGTGGAAATGCAAGGATTAATTCCTTATTCGTGTTTTTCTATATTTTAATGACTATGTGCATATTTTCATAATGATAGAGTGTTAATAATTCCAAATATGCACCAAACTTTCTAAAAACCTATGGAAATCTAGGAGTATAAACTAAACCAAGGGAACCAGTGGGTGCCTGTAGATTTCTCACTTGCAGAAGTAAAATTTGGTGTTGACCAGCAGGTGGCAGTAGCGACTAAGCAGTGTTGTAGGAACGCGGGGCAAGACTTGGGAGAGTTTAACCTTCCTGCTTAGGCAGAATCGTAGCCCTAACATCGGGGCGATGCTTTGGTTTATAATCATCTGTGTGCTCAAATGAGAATTTACCTTTAAATACAAATGTACTTAGAGATGAAAGAGTCAAAGCACCCTTGAAGGAAATTTTGCTGCCGCGCAAAGGCAGAGAAGGAGTTATATTTTCTATGCTAACGTGCTTATTTTATTATTGCTTGCCAAAATAAAGTTGAATATTTTGATAGTAAAAATACAAATTGAGTTGAAAAATCTTAGGTTGTAAAAATATCTCCAAGAATACCTTATAATCAGTCTAATTATTTTACTTAAGTAATTTTTAGTCTCAAATCATAAAATTGAGAAGCTGATTAGAATTTTTTTATTTTTCAAAACCCCGGCCTTTATGGAATACTCTCTCACACACACACACACACACACATTCCACTGCGATATAAAATTACTATTATTTTATACTTCATCTCTAATCCAGTGGATGATTCTGTGCTTATGACAGGGTCAACAGGAGGTGTTTTTCTTGGAGGGTTGGTGGCAGTGATTGGTGGCGCATCACTAAGGCTGGTTTCCTATAGGACATTACGTTTTTCAGTTTCCCTTTAAGGAAGGGTGTGAATAACAAGAGCAAATTCTTGGAAGTTAGGTCTTTTCCAAGGGTCATTTTGATATCCTTAACCTGGACTGAGGGCTCCACACACACACTCAAATAGATACATTCGTGATACATGTCCTGTGTTGGTACTTGCAGTGAGTTGGTGTTTGCCTTCGTTAAATCATGAGTGTGGTTCAAATCCATTTCTGAACCAAACTGTGTGTCTTAAGCTCCTACTGTGCATATTTCCACTAGGGCAGCAGAACAACAATGAAGAATGTTTAAATATTCGGAGGCGTATCATTTCATTTTATAAATCTGCTCTTCTTCCAGACTCGAGAGGTTTTTAACACCTCTGTTTTGCAGTAGACAATAAACTGAGACCGAGGGGCTTTGTTAAACTCAGGGTCGCAGAATTTATAGGTAAATTTCCACTCTGTTCTGAGCCACCCACCTCTGTCTCCTGAAGTGCTCCTGCTCCCTCACCCCACCTCCCTGATTTCTCTCAGCCACTAGATCCTTCCCACCCCACAGCTCTCCTCTAATCCCAGGTAGCCCTGGGCTAGTCTTTACACTATAAATCGGCTCTGCCACAGACCCGCATGCAACCCTCCCAGGGCTATTTATCATTCTTGGAATAAACCGTGCCTAGAATCCTGGCCAGTAGGGAGTGGACGCTCAGTGAATTTTTATTTGCATCAGTTGAATGAATGAATAAACAAAACGGGCCCTTCCCGACTCCCAGTCCACTACTCCACAGGTCCACTCACCCAGGGGTGAAGTAAGGCATTTGTTTGGGGGTGCCGGCCTTGGGATTGAGCGCATCCCTTGGTGCCCTTGCTTGCTCTTTGCTGTAGGGCAAGTCTGGCTCTGTCTCTGTAAATGAGATCATAGTAATAATCTTCACTTGATCAAGGTGCGGGGAGATCGTGGTGGAGGATATTCTCCTAAAGTCTTGCTAAACCGTGAGAAATTACACAAAGCAGTAATTGTTATTCGACAATTTCAGGTTCCCCAAAAGTTGGGCACTTTGGCTTTACAGCGAGAGTGGTGGCAGTGAAGGAGAACCTGGGGACAACTATTTTGAGACTTGAGGGAGGGTGTGGACAACGATGGCAATGGGGAGTCCAGGATTCTGAAGACAAATGAACTTGCAGGCAAGTCTCTGGTCAATTTCTTGCGACCTAAGTGAGCTGGTTGCAAGTTATCCAGGCTCCCTGGGCCTCTCTTTGTGTCTGGTGGTGCACCTGAAGCTGCCTTGAGGGTTATTCTGGAGGCAGTAAATGAGCTGCGGGCTGGTCAGGCGCAGGGCTTTAATGTTATTCCAAGTGGGGTGGCCTGGGACAAACCTGGCAGAACCCAGTAATCACATTCTCTCGTTTTTACAAAATGTATCATTCAGACCACCACCTGCGATTTTAGCAGGAACACACCTGTGTTCCCTCTCATTTCACTCCTCCTGTCTTTCCTCTATAATCCAAGAACCCTCAGCCACAGAGAGTGCTCCCAGGTGCAAGCCAAGCGGAGAACCACAATCCTTGTCCTCTGCTGCTATTACATATCCTTGCCACATGGTGTCACTGTTGTGGATGGCAGCTACGAAGTCCAACATCCACTTGTTTACTTAGGTCTTTTCCTGACCAGCTTCCTGCACTTTGCTGTAGTGCCTGGACTCTGGGGCACCTGCTCTGTCCTCACACACACATCTTCAGTCATTTTCCCATAGCCTGGGCCTGAGGTCTCTCGGGGGTCTTGAGATACTTCCAAGCGTCAACCACGTGTGGGCTGAAGAATGGACCCTCCTCCATGACCCCTGAAGTCCTGACTCATCCTCCTTGGGCCCAATCCCTCTCTGTTGAGCAATCCATTCTTCAGGAATTGCCTTCTCCACAGGGGGCAACTCTGCATAAGGAGGGGAGCACAGCCGACAAGACAGAAGAAGACAGGGAGGGCAGCAGGGTGCTCAGTCTGGCTCCAACCTGAGCCTGCGGGGACCCATGCGGCCCCGTCCCTGCACAGGAAGGGAGCAAAAGCCTCGGCTCATCTAAGGAGCAAAGTCCCATCTTTCATTGACATTAGTTGGCAGTGGTTTATATACTCAGGGCTCTGATCCTGTCCAGACATCATTAATCACCACCCCAACTCTGGGTACAAGTATGACACACTTCATTTTGTCTTTGTATAAATAAATCGCCAAAAACAAATGGCCCAGTGTCAAGATCTAGCCCCAGGCTCTTACTTCTCCCACTTTCCCTCCAAATTAGACTAGCTCATTCGTGAACTTTCTCATTGAACTTTTCTTAGTCCTCTTCTAGTTGCAAATTTAGCATATTAATTGGCACCCACTCAATATTGCTGCCCATAGCATTTGGTTTTTGCCCTAAGCTTCAGAGTTGGCCTCCCTGGCTGGTGTTATAGTCTTTTCTAGAATTGCCAGTCTGTACCCTCTCTTTTCTCCACACACGTGTCTGAAATAATTTACTTTTCTCCAGCCACTATGGAAAATGCCTCCTTATTGCACATGTATGACTTTCGTTTCTGCAGGTCTGCAAAACTTCTATAATAAATGGAATCTCCTCTACTGTTTTCTCCCTGTTATCCTGGCTTTACCTAGAGAATCATACTTTTTGTTACTAAAATGTATAATCATATTTAGACCAAGTGATCCAGTTGCATAAATTTTCTTCCGATCTGGAGTTCCTGGCACATGAGCCCTTTCCTAACAAACCTACTTATAACTCACCGGTTGCTTCCAAGTTCCGTGTGGTGGCTCAAGCCTATTCTCTCTCTCTCTCTCTCTCTCTCTCTTCCAAAAGCAAACTTGGGAGATCTTACAATTTAAAATCAATTGAAGGTTGTTTCTCTTCCTTTGCCACCTTCATTTTACAATGACGACACAGATGCTTGTACCAGAGCTGAAATGAAAAATTAAGCTTCTCATGGAGAAGAAGCATTCTACTTGTGTTTTTTGATCTTCAGAATAATCAACTGTGAGGGTTTAGTTTTTATTATTCCCTGCTGCATAGTAAAATTGAGACTCAGAGAAAAGAAGGAACTTGCCCAGGATTAGTCAGCTCAGGGGACAGACCCAAGGCCTCTGTACCCGCCACTGCCAACTGACACCTGGCCCCTAGCAGACATGCAAAGACATCCATGAATCGATTCTATGGACCAGCTAAGATTTTTGCTCTTCGCTTCAGAATGGACTGTTGTTTAAGTAGCCAATGGGATAATGTTCAGTGGCTGAAGTTAAAAATTTTAAGCAATTCTTTTTGTTCCATAAAAGAAAAAAGAAAAGAATGATAAAACTTCACTGTTGAAAGAAAGTGTAGCCAAGCGCATTCGGTGGCCACACGGAGGCTGACCTGGCAGTCCATTGTGTCTCTAAGGGCCGCCCTCGTTGGCACTGACCGATGTAGAATCCGCACCTGATGTCGTGGGCTGCTATGTAAGGGAACTGCACAGGCGTGGGCTTTGTCTATTAAGACACACAGTCGACGACAGTAGTTGAAATGGTAATGGGGCAGACAGATAATTCGCACAGTGTTCTCATGTCACGGGTGTGAGCTCAGCCGTGGTTCAGGGATGGCTAGCCGGTGAATGTGTGCCTGGGATGCATTCCTCAGCATCCCACCAAAAGGGAATCAGATCCATGGTGCAGCAGCCCATCTGTTCTGGCAGCAATGGTTAAGTGTTCGCTGTGTATTCAGCACTGTCCTACACAGGAAACCCATCCACAGGCCATCCTTAGGGAGGACGGAAGCTGACATCAGAATCCTTCTCAAATGCTCACAGGAACCCTTCCATTCCAATTCTCTGTCTCCCTACACCCTTTCCCAACCTTCCCAGGTCCCCCTTCCGATTTCCTCTTCTGAAGAATGTGTGAGCATTTGTTCAAAGAAAGAATCATGGCGGAGAGAGGGTTTGATTATGGGTGAGAACATTTTAGGGGCCCCACCCACTAAAAGCCCAGGTGAAATGTTTAGATGTGGCCGATGGATGTCATCAGCGTTCTTCACAGCCAATCATAGCCTTTGACACGCCGCAGTGAGACAAAACAGGAGCATCTTCGCTTGTTCATTTCCTGCCCGTGGTCGAAGAATAGTTTACTTGGCTTTGTTCTGGGGCTCGTGTAGCCAATTTCCATTCAAAATCGATTTTCTTTAGTATCGTATAGTTGGGGCCAGTCCACATTTACCGCACCTCGCTCTGCACTAAGGACTGGGAGACGTAAGGCAGGGGCACAGTGCCCGTAAAACGGACTCCTGGTCGCAAGGCCATGTGATCGTCTAAAACATAAACATCTATAGTGCATGAAATATAAGCGTATAGAAGATGGATGAGCGTTTGAGGAAACAGGAAGGCCCCGCCCATGGAGAAAGCTTAAGGAGGGGGGGTGATTTCTCATCTTCCCTTCACCGATGTCCCAGGGCCCATGGGGCTGGCGTGCCCTCGACATGTAGTTGGTCGAAACTGAGGTGTGCCGTGGAGGTAAAATCACGCACCAGTTTCAGAGACTGAATACAAAAATGGCGAAGCAGCTCCCCAATAATTGTTTCTTATTGATTATGTATTAAAGTGGTATTCCAGGTACACAGCATGAAGTAAAATGCATTATTGAAATTAATTCACCTGTTTCTTTTTACATTTAAACCTGTGGCTAGGAGGGGAGGAATTATGTCTGCGGCACATACTGTGTGTCTGTGAGGCTCTGGTGTCCTCACTGGTCCTCCCGGGGATCCCTGCATATAGAGGTTTGTGACCCATTGTTTACATTTAAGATTATAACATGAATATTTTCCCTAACTGTGATTTTCTATCGGCTTTGTAAGAATACACCTCACCTATAGCTATTGTGTGCATAACGTCAACATCCTGTTCTGCTTTCATTCATCCAATTGGGTACTTCCAGTTTGCAAAATGAGAAATATTTTTACTTTTATTTTTATTATTACTATTTTTAATTCTTTCCTGAGGATATGTTTACTGGTATTAGAGAGACAAGAAGGGGAGAGAAAGAAAGAGAGAGAGAGAGAGAAAGAGAGAGAGAGAGAATCATAACTGTGAGAGAGAAACATTGAACCCGTGCCTCCCATGCATAGCCCAACTGGAGATGGAAGGCACAGGCTAGGTGTGCGCCCTGACTGGGGATTGAACCTGCAGCCTTTTGGTGTCTGGGCTGATGCTGCAACCAACTGAGCCACCTGGCCAAGGCAGGAATATTTTTGGTAAAGGACTTGTTTTTAACTCTATGATCTCTCTTCCCTTCTTCCCTTCTCCCCTCATAGGACTAAATTTGGAAAAAAAATAAATCTAGAAGAAGTAATTAAAATGTACATAGTCTCATTATAGGAAATATTCACTTTTATTGTTATGGTATATATTTTTCAGTTTTTTCTATTTTTTGACTGTTTTGGGTTCTTGTTTTACAAACTTATATATCGAATTTTCATGCTTTATTTGAACAGAAGAATTTTATGTTTTCCATTTTAACTTAGTGCATAAATTAAAAGAGAACAATATCATTGTAATGGCTATACAATGTGCTGAGTGAATATAACATTTCCCTTTGCTGTTGGCTTTGTGTGTTGAATCCAGTCACGAGCGATCGCATATAATGCACCTTTTTTCCTCCACATTTAGATCCCTTCCGTTTGGTCCCTGCGCAAGCCTCAGACGAGGCTTTTGAGGAAAAGCGCACTGAAACAGCCTGGGTCGCGCATGCCAGTGACCGCGTCCTTCAGTTCAGAGGTGATACTGTTGAAAAGCAGCCATAGAGGCAGCTTTGCAGTTAAAATGTGTAAGACCGGATGCCTCCTCATTCTGACTGGCTGTGCTGCGCCCAGAACACTATATGTGAATAAAGCCAATCTCCAAAAGCTCGTCATTTTTCTGTTTAATAAATTTAGAATATTAACAGATGTGTATTAACTTGAAGCTTGAATTTAAGGCAGTCTTTCTACTGTTCATAATTGTTAGCACCAGGCATGGGTTGGAATGAGTGCGTGTGTTTACCCAGGTGAGCAGCTCTGTCGCTACCAGAATCGCCCGGTGCTACTGTGCTTTATTAGGAGCTTCGGCTGAGCACTGAGCCATCATTCTCTGAACCGCTGGATTCTAGTCGCCGACTGTGGATACGTGTGGGCTGTGGATGTGAAATATTAAGAAAGAGGCTTGGGGCCAGGAAGCAAGTGAGCTACGTTCTCAGCACGAAGAGCTGTGAGCAGTCGACACGTGATCAGAGTTATGCGTGAGGACAGACTGCTGTTCATAGTCTGCTCTTGGGTCTCCGTGCAGCTGAATGGGTTTGTTTCAAGCCTGCAGTTCTTTCCTGTTCAGGTTAGGTATAACAGGATACTTGGGTGAGTGGAGATAGCTGGGAGAGCAACGGGGTCAAGGGCAGGGGATGTTGGAGCAGTGCACTCAGCTCAAGCCCAGAGGAAGGGTGAGGACGCAGTCTGTGCCTTCCTCCCGCTCCTCCCAGGTGCGCAGCCCTGCGTGGGCAGGCGTTTAGCGCAGGGCACAAGGTGCGGCAGTGAGAACAGGGACGTGAAGAGTCTGGAAACTTGGGCTGTCATTCCAGGTGCACTCACCTCAGCAAAGTTAAGTTCGCCTCTGAGGACTCTAGACCTCTCAGAAGTCCACTGTAATGTGAGAGGCTGAGTCCCGGCCAGGGGTGGTTGATAAGTCTCTTCAACAACTTGCTTGCTTGGGAATGACTTCCTAGAATTTGGTGTTCAAGCCATATTGCAGGGTTGGCGCAGGGATGAAAAGTGTCCCGATCAGCCACTAATGTTAGTGAAAAGGAGCAGGACTACTCTCCTTCCACAAGCCATCAGAAATGATCTTCTAAGCTCAATATTCTATAATCGTTCGATGGCAGAAGGTTCGTGTGTCCTACCAACCTAAAACTAAGAAGATTCAGTTGAACACTTTCATTTTTTAAAAAAATAAGGTATTAGAATCACTTGTATGATTTGGTCCTGATTGGTGTGGCTCAGTTGGTTGCAGTTTCCTTCTGTAACTAACAGGTCAGGGTTCAGTCCCTGGCTGGGGGTGTGTGTGTACTATCCCTGGTCTCAGTGAGTACAGGAGGGAACCAACTGATGCTTCTCTCTTGCATCAATGTTTATCTCTCTGAAAGTGATGAAAACGTGTCCTCGAGTGAGGATAAAAAGAGTATTTGTGGAAATGACACGTGACCCACAGCCAGTGCCACCCAGGAGCTCTGTGGTGGTCACAGGGCCCTGTCTCAGGGAACGTGTCAACCACCCAGAGGGCAAAGCTCACCAAAGCAGAGAGTGCTCACTCACTGACCACATTCTTGTGTCGACAACTTAATTGTTTTAAAATCTCTAGAAGCAAGAAGCAAAAATGGCACAAGTGATTGCTCACAGTGTCAGGGAAGTTTTGCAAGGGGCAACTTAGTCCATTGTATTTTCTAAGTCAAGTCACCTTTCCTTTCTGTGGCCTGGGAGCCCGAGGTTACCTTCTACTGTGGCTGATGTCAAACACTGATACCAATAATGCCTTTGTGAGTTTTCCTCTCTGTCAGGACCCAGGTAAAGTGCTTTATACAACCCCGGTAATTTCGACACAAGCCTTATAAGTGGGGAGAATTATTTTCATGGTCAGGCTAATCTTACAAATGATGGAACTCAGGCACAGAAAAGTTCCACAACTTACCCACCGTCACATTGCTAGTGCACAGCAGAGCTGTTAATCCGAGAGTAACAATAATTCTCATTTGAGGGTCTACTCGGTACAAGGGCCTTGGCCAGAAGCGTTCGTTCCCTAAATGACCTTACTTCAGGTCTGTGTCATAGATGAGATAACGGAAGCTCAGGTGGCTTACGCAGCGAGTCCATTCTCACCCAGTGAAGAAGTCTCGTAGCTGGGGGTCTCTCATTCCAAAAAAATGTGGTGGATTCACAGGTCAAAGCCTCCCTACTGGAGCTTGTTATGTAGCTGTGGATGGTCCTTTTGTTAAAGCCGACTGCACTCACTGAAACCTGGATCACCTTTCACACTGCACGTCTGCAGAAACGAGAGACGGCAGCATTTCCGAAAAGGCCTCTTGAACAGGCAGGTGCCCGCGTCCTGCAGGTGTTTGTACAGTCCCCAGCTGGCTAGTTTTCGTCAGGAGCCTTCCTTCCTCCAAGAGATATTCTGTGATCATCCTTACGTCGTGTTTTTAAAGTGCCTCCCAAGCACACAGCTGCAGGGAGTCCCTGTTCACATCACTCTGTTTCATTGTCTTCAGACCACGTATTGCTGTTGGTATTGTCCTGTCTGCCCTGTCCCGGAAACAGGTGCGTGGGAGTAGAGACCTTCTGGTCTTGTTCGCCACGGTATCCCTAGCACCTAGGATGTGTCTGGCACATAAAGAGCGACCTACAATTCTTATTGAGTGCATTTGGTGCAGTTTTCTTATTAAAAATATCAATTGCAGCAAATATTTCTTAGCTGGTCCCCTGTGTGCCTCACTTTGTGTTAAGGGCCGTATTTTTCAGACTGTAAGATGCACCTTTTTTACCCCATTTTTTGCTTTAGATTTGTTTTTCCCATTTTTCTCCTCTGAAACCTAGGTGCGTCTTATGGTCCAGAAAATAGCACCTAGGTTTTAGAGGAGGTAAATAGGGAAAAATTTTTGAAGCAAAAAATGTGGTGAAAAAGTGCATCTTATAGTTCAAAAGATACACATTTTCTGAATTTATTTCTAACAGTAACATTAGAGAATTGTTCCTTTTAGCATTGCTTTGCAAATGAGCAAACTCAGGCCAATGAGGTCAAATTGCTAGCAAAAGGACACACATGTCTAGTGATTAAGGGCCCAGTCCAAACCACAGAGACCAGGCCATTTAATACTGACCTCTCCTGGGACAACAGAATGTCCTAAACAGCTTGATCTGCTCATTGGTTGGTTTTTCCCAATTTATGTGTTTTCATTGCTCACTCCGTAGACACGATTTAAATCCAGCTAACACATATTGGACACGCCCATGGATTCTGTGGCACACATCATTAGTCTCACTTAACAAAGGAAAAATGGGAACTTCAGGCAAGGGACATTGCTTTGGAGACAGCCGGTGAGGCTGCAAGACAAACCCAGGAGACTGAGAACCGACAGATTCCAAGTCCCCCTGTTCTTTCTGCTGTAAAAACCAGAGTCTCTTTTACGGAAGGGAAATAGCTCTCCAGCACTGCATTTCCTTCCCGTCTTTTTCCAACGGTGCGTTGAGAGGAAGAGTGATGTTGCGCTGCCTACGGTGATTCCATCATAAAGTGCTCTCTTGGGGCAGATAACAGTTGACTATAGATTCTTGAGAGTTACTTATTTCAGATCCCTATGTGAACTGCTTTTCTTGTTTGTCAGTGACCTCACCTACACAAAGGGTAGTCATAGGTGGTTTTCTTCTAATTCCCTTTCTCTGAAAGTCAGCTTTATATTTGCATTTCAATATCCCTTCCTGGCAGTTGACAAATTTCTGGAGCTCTCACATTGATTTATTTTTTTTTTCGGGATAAAGAATAATTGGAGGAGTAATTCAGAAATCCAGAGCAGATTTGTGACCCTCTGAAAATCATCAAGTAGTTACCAAACTAATAAACATGCACTTGAACTTCTCTCATTAAGGGGGAGAGGCTGTACTTATAGGATATTCTTCTTCTTTTTTTAACATTTTATTTACATATATTTATAGAGAGAGGGGAAATAAGGGAGAAAGAGAGGGAGAGAAACAACAATGTTTGGTTGCCTCTCATGTTTTCCCTACTGGGGACTGGCCTGCAACCCTAGCATGTGCTCCAACTGGGAATAGAACCAATGACCCTTTGGTTCATAGGCTGGTGCTCAATCCACTGAGCCACACCAGCCAGGACAAAAAATATTCTTTATAATACTAAGTTCAGCTATTTTAAAATGTTGCCTCCATGGAAGAAGTAAACAAAAAAGAAAAAAACCCACACACAGAAACTAAAACAAATAAGCCAAAGATTTCAAAATGACCAAATAGAAAGAGAAATGTTTCTTTATTTTTCTAGAAACCGGGAAAGAAAAGAAAAAATGAAAATCCATGTCTTTAGCTATAGTTATTATTTGTCTGGTGGCATTGCTTTTAAATCTACTGGAATTTTTAGATTGTCAAGTGAATTATTCTGCTTCTAAACAGGGAGACAGGCCTATAATATTAAAAATGTGTTGCATTTCCTGGACAGTTTTAGGGATGATGGAGCCATTTATAGTTTCTAATACAATCTACAAAAGAAAATCACAATTTATTGTATCAGTTCATCCAGAACGTAACAAATGATCATTAGTACACTGCTGTCAGCAACTATAGAAATTGTGAGAATATACATTTCTAAGACCACATCAGGGCTAGAAACAAAAGTAAATTTTTATCCTGAGAATTATATGCAGAGAAATTAAAAGGCAAAGTTTCTGGTGAATCTGTACTAAAAGTTACCAATGCTTTTATTGAATCTTTCATTAACGCTACATTTTTTCAACCAGATATTTGAGCCCTGGGTGATGTTGGGCAAATTTCTCATCCACCAGCCATGCTGGCTTCCCTGTCTGTAAACCTGGGGTAATGTTTCTACCTTCTGCTCATGGTTACTCATGTGTTTATTCATTCAACAGACATTTCTTGAGCCCTCAAAATGTGTCAGAGACTAAGCAGTGAATTAAGTAAGCTGCCTGCCCTGAAATGGTTTATGTTCTAGCAAGGGAGAATAGATAATAAACTCATAAATAAATAAGTTTGTGTCAGGTAGTAGTACGGGCTCTGGAGAAAAAGCAGAGTAGAGAGGAGTGGAAGAATGATGAGGTGGAAGGGACATCATAAGGGGACCAGGGGAAGCTTCCCTTCTAAGGGGACGTTGAGAAGAGACCTGAATGAAATGTTGTTGAGAAAATTTAGAAAAAAATGCTTGCATATATGGTGATTTTCAAGATGCCTACTGCAGGAAGATGTGAGCTCTTACTACTTGCTCGATCTATTCCCTATTCTATTCTATTGTTTATTGGGATAAGAACACAACATGAGATTTGTTTTCTTAGTAAGTACTGAGTATGCAAAACAGTATCATTAACTCTGGGCACTGTGTTGTATAGCAGATTTCTATAACTAATGCATCTTGCATAACTGGAACTTAATATGAACGGGTGCTCATTTTAAGTCACTGGAAGGAGAGCTTCCTGAGAAGAAAGGACATTTCTGTTTTGTTCATCACTGCATCATAGGTACTCACAATGCCTGGGGCGGTTTTCTGTACCACTCCGCTGTACCCCGTCCAGTCTGCCTCCTTCCTGATGGCTACAGCAGGATGAGGGAGCGAAAGAGTCAGGGGACAGGCTGAGGGGGGAGTAGGAAGCGCTGTGATAGCAGCTACCTGTCCCACCTCATCAGAATGTGATCAGCAGAGAAGTAGGCCTGGGGGGCTTTGGAACAGGAGCTTGACCCGAGTTGTAGAAAAAAACACGATGCTTCAATAAGAAGTGTCCTTCAGAGCAGGTGTGTAATCCACAGGAAACAGCACAGGCTAGGTCCTGAAGACCAGTCCTGGCTTCCTTACTCCCCTGGTTGGGGATGCGGGAGGAAAACCTATGCCGGGAGATTTAAAAGGTACCGGATTTAGTCCTGTGGTGACTCGAGCACTTCGTTGTGATTTGCTGTTCCTTTGCGGCAAAGAGCCTGGCCATGTTTCTGAGAGACAGGAAAGGACCCTTCTTCCTTTCATTCATTCGATTACTATGTACTGGGTCCATTACCATCGCGAATGTGTGGGGCTAGCCCTGTGACTTGGAAAATTAGGCTGTTTAGTGTCCTCGGTTCCCAGCTCCAAACTCTGTGTCTAAGTCATGTGGTCTTAAATATGACGTCTGTCACAAGGCCTAAACTGGTTTTCCTTTTTCTTTTTTGGTGACACCTAATAAAATTGATTGTCTCTTAAATAACTTGTGGACATTTAGCACCTCGTGTACCCAGAGACCATTTGAAACAGTGGAATTACTTACCATGTAGTCTCTTAAGTGGATTTGCTGATGGTTTACATAATTTCCACTTTTCCCCCAGGATTTTGGCTAGTGGGAAAGACCTCTGTTAGTTACACGAGTATTGGAGATGCCACCACACTGTCCCCCACCCTGTTCAATTCCGGACCTCGGAAACGCTCAGGTGTAAGAGAGTATAAGAGGGTTAAATGGTAATGGAAAAATACAATAAAATAAATGTAAAAATCAAAGATGCCAGGCAGTTAACTACATTTCTGATTCACTTTTGCTAAATTGAACACATCCTTGAAAAACTGATAAACGGAAATGTGCCTCCAAATGTCTCCAGAGAGACACAATGCTTGGAAACAAAAAAGCCTCTAATTGTAACAGCACATTTTATGGTCAATAAAGTATTCAATATGCTATGCAGAGGGACATTTCAGCTGAGAGCCAAATAAAAATAACTGTGCATGTGATAGCTCAATGAAATTTTTTTCTCAGCAAGAGATTAGAAAAAAAAACTCAACTGTTTCCAGCCTGGTATATTTGATAAATTACTTGTACCAAACAGAACAGGAACTTAGTTAGCTAAAACAAAACAAAAACAAATTCCTTGAGGAGGATACTAAGGAAAGTTATGTATCCGATTCTGACACATAGAATTGGATTGTTTGGGATTATCTAACTAAAATTTAGATTGTTTGGGATTATCTAAATAAAATTTTTCTTAAATGTTAAGTCCACATTTTGATCTCAGTGATTTTTCTTCCCAGAAAGAAATAGTACTTTTTCTTCTCTTTCTTCTTTTTTCCTTATTCATTTTCCATCCATCCATCCATCCATTCCTTTCTTCCACAAATATTTACTAAACCTATACATACACCACAGTCTAAAGCTTGTGCTAGTCGATATGTTTTTCATTTTGTTCTGATGGGAAAAATAAAACAGAAGGAATGAATAAAGTTTTGTAGAATCTTAGATGCGGAGACAGTGAACAGCCTTGGGCAGCTGACAAACGCACGCAGGGAGTTTTGAGAAGGTCTTGAAGGAAGAGGCAGATCCGGCCGCCAGGGAGTTGTTTTCGGTTTGTAGTGTCCTCATCTTTTCCCAGACTTGTCTTACCCAGAGTTCATTACCATTGTTCATCTCATGGCTCTGCACATACTTATTGATTTTTCCATCTGATGTTATGTTTATAGTCTTTCTCCCTCATGCTCTTTACCCTCACACCTGTACTTGTTTTTTTTTCTGTCCACATGTTCAATCCAAGTGTGATTTCAGATGAATGAATTTAAATGCATCTGGGCATCCTAGTCACATTGATAAAACTCGGACTGTTACCTGACAGGTGTAAATGAGTTTGGGCATCTGGAAAACAGAGTTGGAAAAGGCAGTAGGTCATTAGCCTCCTTAGAGTAACCACAAGTTTCTGACACCATCCTGTACCCACAGGTGCCCAAGATTCAGAGAGAACAACGGATACATAACATATGGTCTGCTGCAGCCTTGGTCCTAGGAAAGGCTGAACGATTGGCAGTGTTTATAATCAGCCTCTTTTCTCAAAGGATGCCCACACCTCACTTATTCAATAGTGAACCATCGTCAGGCTCACCACTGAATGATGCCGACCCGGCCCCAGATGTCAGGACAGACATCTCAGGGAACCAGAAATGCAGGTATTGATTCTGAGCAGGGAGACAAAATCCCTGGGCTCTAAAGTCATCATAAAATCATCCTTCACATTAACTTCACACTTATTCCTTTCTGCTTCTTTCCCTCCTCATTTCCTTGGTTAGATCGGATCATGTAGCACTGGAATATGTATGAAGTCTCAAAATTCTATAAACACACCCTGTGAGCTGATTTCTGTGTCTATTTCCATATAGTATCAATGAACTGGGTGTAGAATGGAGAGTCTATAGAATTTATTAGAATGAAAATGATCTAAATTCTTCAATTTGTAAGATACTTTAGAGTTTATGAAATGTATTCACATGGGGCATGTGATTTAATCCTTAAGCAATTCTGTTGGAAAAAAATAATTTTATGCCCAATCAACAGTGGTACGTGGAAAATTTAAACAACTCACTGCATGGCCTGGAATAGGAAATCAGATTTTAATTTCATCGGCTTATTGAAAAGTACTGCAGACACTTGGTGCTGGTTTTATGCTTAGACGGGGGCATGCGGGCAGGGGATAGACTCCCCGCCTCCGGAAACTCAGGTTGTGAGTATGAAACTGAAGTGATGTGGGGCACAGAGAAAGGAAGAGAGGAGCAGGAGACTCGGCTGAGGGTATTCAGGAAGGGTCTTGGCTGCATGCACTCCAAGCAGGTGTGCACTTCTCTTCTCTCTGCTTAAAGAAAGGTGAGGGGGCCCAGGCTCTCAGCGTGGCAGCCTAGCAGGTGTGGAGGGCGCTGTGGGAGATGTGGAGGCAGAGGCCGATGGAGGTTAGGTGATGCAGGCCGTCATCAGCGAATATCCCAAGGACCTAGCCCAGAGTGCGTGAAGGTCTGACCTAATCAGTGGTGATGGAGAGAAATCGTGGGCGAGTCAAGTTCTTTTCCATCATAGTTGCCACTTGCACGTCTGGGGGTGGTGTCCAGTAGGCAAAGGACAGTAGGGTTAGAACAGGGAGGCATCAGCACTTGTCACGTGGGTCCATCTTTTGAAGCTTGAACGGGCAAGGGATGACAGCCATCAAGGTGTACTTCCCCCGAAAGGCAGCAGTGGCTGTCAGAGCACGTGACCCAGTCATGACAAAGAGGTTCTCAAGGAGCCGGACTTTGGGGAAATCATGTGCTGTCAGACTGTTTTGAGAGGAAGGCCATTGATCCCTCCGTTAGGTTTGCCATCAACTTCCCAGTGAGAGCAGGTGCACGGGAGCGAGTCTGGCTTCCTGCTCCAATGGGAAGGGAAACAGGAAGCCTTGACCACATCTGCCCCTTGATTTTGAAAACATGTTTGAATGACATCAGTTCTGGGAGACTGTTTGAAATAACTTTTCTCTGTAATATTTTTTTTTGCATAAAGAGATTTATAATCAAGAGTTATCAATTTAATCTTCTGAATGGTGCCCCTAAGCTGCTACTTTAAGAATTGAGTAATTTATTCTTGCAGTTATTACAATCTTACATTTTTTCTAAAAGTAATTTTGAACTATGGTTATTACTGAACTCTTACAATCAGATTTTATGGCTTTGATACCACCCATGTGCTATTCTCCTCAAATAAGGAGAATCCCAGAAAAACCCGTGATCTGGACATTAACAGCAGTGTCTTTGTCCTTAACTTTTTATTTTTTCAATCAGCAGAACTGAAACTATCTTAACCATGGTCAGGGTCATCTATTTATTTTCATGTCCCTTTTAGATGACTAAGAACACAACACATGATTATTAATGACAGTACAACCACTCCAAAAATATCTGAGCCCTGGGTTGCTCCCCTTCTGAAGCATCCCTAATAATTTACCTGTCTCTGTGATAAATGATTCGTATCAGGGTCCAAAGTCAGTCTTCAGGATACAGACTCACCCTTCAGGCTAGAACGTTCTGTAATAGAGAAAGAACTGAAAGGAAAACCAAATGCGTACTTGTGTAAATTTGTTTTATACTTTCAATTTTTATATTTCATCTGTAGATATCTAGAGCAAAGTTGACATTTACTCTGAACCGCTGGCAATAAAAAGTCATGATTTTTATCCACTTTACAGCTTATCAAACTCTTATTACAGATGCCGTTTCATTTAATCTTGCCAACGGTCCTGTGTGGTTGCCAATGTTACCACCTCAGTCTTCTAGGGATGGTTAAGTGGGGTGTTTTGCAGGGCTAACCGGACCTCCCAACAGAAGATGCAGTTGGAACCAGCACCCCTGGACTAAGGAACACCCCTTTCTGTGTTCTTTCTACCATATCATTCTACCTCAAATGTTTAAAGAAATAGTTGTCGTGAAATATGGCATTATTCTCTCCATAAACCACTCTACTGTATTAGTTTCTTAGGGCTTTCGTAGCAAATTACTACAAACTAGGTGACTTAGGCATTTATTTCTTTCAGTTCTGGAGGCCAGAAGTCCAAAATCAAGGTGTTGATAAGGTGAAGATTCTGCTGAAGGCCCCAGGGGAGAATCTTTTATTGTCTCTTGCGGCTTCGAGGGGTTCCTGGTGTTCTTTAGTTTGCAGCAGTATAACTTGAATTTCTGCCTCTGACTTCACATGATTCCTTCCTAAGTGTCTGAATGTCCTTTCCTGTCTCTTACAAGGTCACTCACATTCGATTTAGGGCCCACTCTCATCTAGGATGCTCTCATCTTGATATTTATCTTAATTACCTCTGCTGAGATCCTGTATCCAAATGAGGTCATTTTCTCAGGTTTCAGGTGGACATGCATTTTGGGGGGACCCAGATCCACCTATTATGACTTTGTATCTTATTTCAGTTCTAACAGGAAAGTTAAGATGCTGGCTAGAATTATAATCAAATTAATGCATATGGTTTGGGTCCTGACATTTTTAATGGGCAACTGATTGCCCAAAGCTTACAATTGGAGTCTCTTATGAGCTCCAGAATCGTGTGATTTTTGAAGCTCTGTCATGTACCAAAGAGCGAAATACACCAATTCCCCAGTTCCAATGGGGCAGTATTTTTTAGTCTGCACTAAGAGTTGGTGCCCGTATGTTGGAACTTGCCATAAATTGCTGCATATTTCTCTCACAGTCAGAGAGAAAGATAGGAGACATCGCATTTTTCCTGTGGGTAAGGTGCCTACAGAACTGTGAAACATGGCCCTGACCTTCTGGGTGGACACTGCTGGGTGGACACTGCTGGGTGGACAGACTGACCAGGGAGTGATTTCATTCGGGCTTCCTGGAAGGCGGGCCAATCAACTAGTGATTCTCAAATTCTTATCATAGGAATCTCATAGAGGGATCCACAGGAATCCTATACTGGATCTCTTTTCATTATTTTTTTTTCTTTTAAAGATGTTATTTATTTTATTTTTAGAGAGGGGAAGGGAGGGAGAAAGAGAGGAAGAGAAATATCAATGTATGGTTGCCTCTCATGCGCCCCCTATTGGGGACTTGGCCTGTAACACAGGCATGTGTCCTAACAAGGAATTGAACTGGTGACCCTTTGGTTCACAGGCCAGCCCTCAATCCATTGAGCCACACCAGGCAGGGCTCTTTTCATTTTTATTCTGTCTTCAGTAACTGGGGCAGAATGAAGGAGTGGTTGGCACTGGGTCTTGAGTGAAGATAACGCTCTTATCAACGTAATAGTTGGTTAGGGTCCAATGGAAACAGAGCATTTAAATGAGCAGCTGTCATGCTAATCTAAGCTTAATAGAGTTTAAACTAAAGTTGACAACTTCAATTCATTTATACCTGCTAAAGTATTTGTTTTATATAAAACAATATATAATATATAGTATAAGAATATATATCAGTTTTTATCAACTAATACATAGTACATAATATTAGTGTATGAAACTAATACAGAGTATAGAAATAAAACTAATATATGTACCATATATTAGTTTTATTTATTTATTTTTAATATATATTTTATTGATTATACCATTATAGTTGTCCTATTCCCCCCTTCATTCCCCTCCACCCACACACTCCCTCCCCCACCATTCTCCCCCCCCTTAGTTTATAACCACGTGTCTCAAGTTCTTTAGATTCTATATTTCCCCCACTATTCTTGCCCTCCCTCCTATCTACTTTCTACCTACTGTCTATGCTACTTTCTGTGCCTTCTCCCCCCTTCTCCTCCTCCCACTCCCCTGTTGCTAACCCTCCATGTGTTCTTCATTTCTATCGTTCCACTCCTGATCTAGCTGTCCTCTTGGTTTGCTTTTGTTTTAGGTGTGGTTGTTAATAACTGTGAGTTTGCTGTCCTTTCACTGTTAATATTTTTCATCTTCTTTTTCTTATATGAGTCCCTTTAGCATTTCATATAATAAGGGCTTGGTGATGATGAACTCCTTGAACTTGCCCTTATCTGAGAAGCACTTTATCTGTCCTTCCATTCTAAATGAAAGTTTTGCTGGATAAAGCAATCTTGGCTGTAGGTCTTTGGATTTCATGACTTGGAATACTTCTTTCCAGCCCCTTCTTGCCTGTAAGGTCTCTTTTGAGAAATCCGCTGACAGTCTGATGGGTACTCCTTTGTAGGTGACTGTCCCCTTATCCCTTGCTGCTTCTAGGATTCTCTCCTTCATTTTAGTCTTGGCTAATGTAATTATGATGTGCCTTGGTGTGTTCCTTCTTGGGTCCAACTTCTTTGGCACTCTCTGAGCTTCCTGGATTTCCTGGAAGTCTATTTCCTTTGCCAGACTGGGGAAGTTCTCCTTTATTATTTGTTCAAATAAGTTTTCCACTTGTGGCTGTTTCTTTCCCCCTTCTGGTACTCCTATAATCCGGATGTTGGAACGTTTAAAGATGTCCTAGAGGTTCCTATATTACCAATGTTATATAAATATAAAACTAATACTTGCTATTTTAATCCAGCTAACTTAAGTTGAAACAATTGTTTTGTATAAAACTAAAAATACATGATGGGGCAAAAATAGGTTTACACAGTTGTGAATACACAAAATAGAGAGTTTATTCTTATATTATAATTTATTTGTATTATGTTCCACATGAACAACTATAAACCCGCTTTTCCCCATTCTCTCTCTCTCTCTCTCTATATATATAAGATATATATTAGTATATATAACATATATATCAGTTAATATATATGTTATTAGTATAATTAGTATATATAATATAAAACCAATATTTGCTGCTTTTTTGAAAGTGAAATCAACAAACGAAAGCTGAAACAAACGAATCTTCAGTTTTATGACCCTAAAGTAATGGCTTCAGCTTAATCCCGTCTTCTTTTATCCTCTGTACCTTTTAAAAATATAACTTTGCATCCAGCCATATTTTTAAAAAATAAAATTGTAGATATTTTATGTTTCAGTAGTTTTTATAAATATTATTTTAGAGTAAGCTCACCAAGGATGGGGTTCCATTAGGACATTTGAATTGTTTCAAATTCATTTATTATGATAAATAATACTCAGAGGCATTATATTTTGGTAAGGATCTCTCCCCCAAAGCAAATGTCCTTATCTCTAGTTTTGTCTTTATTCTCTTTACTGATTATGTTGATTATAAGCCAGTTTATGTTCCTGTTGATAGAATTCAGCTCACTCACTGAACTGAGTCTCTGCTGGCTTGAAATGCTAACAGCAGTAAAATAGTTTTCAATAATTAATATTTTGATAAAGAAAATAATCAGAATCATAATTTACGTGTAGTTATCATTCCCTATATGCAAATATGACATTTTTATCTCCTTTGAAGGCAAATTATTTTTAAATTGCTTATTCCCATTATGGGCTGCATTGTTTTCTCCCAGAATTCATCTGTGGACACCCTAAGCCCCAGCGTCTTGGATGAGACTGAATTCAGAGACAGGGTGTCTAAGGAGACATTGAGGTAAGAGGAGGGCACACCGGTGGGCCCTGATCCAGTCTGGCTGGTGTCTGTATCAGAAGAGGAGATTAGGGCACCCCCAGCACAAAGACCAGAGACAACCCCTTGAGGAGACACCAGGAAGGAGGCCTTTTGAGAGCAGGGGAGAGAGGCCTCAGAAGGAAGCGGACCTGCCAGCACCTTGATCTTGGATTTCTAGCTTTCAGAACTGTGAGAAAATAAATTAAGTTTGCTTACGCCAGACGGTCAGTGGTATTTTGTTCTGGCAGCTCTAGCAAAGGAATACAATGTTCCTTACCAAGGTATTTATTAGGGTCTTAAAGCTTTTCTTAGTACTTGGAACAAAGTCTTTTCTTTTATGTTAAACGCAGTTTCCTTTTTGCAGCTGTGGCAGTGTGATTATTTGCCTCTTCCATATTTTCTTAATTTTTGAACTGACATGTGTATATTTACTCTTTTCCCACAACTATTCATCTTTGCCTTTGTGCTTTTTTTCTCCCGTACTTCAAAGCTTAGAAAGTTCTTCTCCCTTAAGGGATTTGGCACATTGTCAGTTCTATTTTTTATTAGTTTTTCAGCAGTTTCATGTTGACCTGTTTAATGTGTTTGAGAAAATGCAGACTCACAGAACTAGGTGAGCTTCAAATTCACAAAGTTTTCTTTAAGAATTCCATGCCCTGACCGGTACTCCGCCATCTTTATTTGCAGTGACCCATTTAAGATAAGAGTTATTTTCAGTGGCTCTGGCTTCATTTTGAAGACGTTCATTGTCAAAATGAAACAGTAGCATCATTTTTACAAAACCTTAATTTCATCCACATCAACAGTTATAAATACAAAGAACCTGAATGCAGACAATACCTGCAGCTCTCTGAAATATTTTTGATATCTTTGAAATTCTACTGGAATCTTGTTTCAAGTGATGAGCATGTTGTCTTGCAAGATGAAAGAAACACCCCCCTCTGGTTTCCCATTTTCACTTGTCATTCTTGTGCTAAGGAATGATTTAAAGTTTTCTTTCAAGGATCATGTTATCCAAAGTTTCTATTACTTTTTTCTTTGGAAATGCTTCTCGAACTTATTTTGAAATTTCTCTCTTTTTCTGCAGCTCTGTGTTCTATTTAGTTTTATTAGTTTATTTAGTTTTGCTCTCAGATCTGTTACAGTGGTCATCTCTACAAGGCACCACTCGTCATTTTCCTTGTTTGAGGTATTCACTTCAAAATATAAAACTGTTTTCCCTTGTGAGTTAAAATTATCTCACTTTGTGGGAATTTCTCTTACGTCAAAGATTAACAGTAAAAATATCACCTGCAAAATCACTTTAAATGTTTGAATGGCTTCTCTGAAGAGGTGAAGGATAAACATCTCTTACATTTTTATTGATATATTTTCCATATAACATTGTATAAGTTAAAGGTGTACAGCAGGGGTGTCAAACTCATTTCCACCAGGGGCCACATCAACTTCACAGTTGCCTTCAAAGGGCTAAATGTAATTTCAACTCTTCAACAGTTAAGGAGTAGTTACGTCTATACAGTCCTCAATTGTTTCAGCCCTTTATAGGCAATGGTGAGGCTGATGTGGCTCCTGATGAAAATGAGTTTGACACCCCTGGGGTACAGTGTATTGATCTGATGTATTTATGTTTCAATGCCATTGCTATTGTAACATTAGCCAACATCTCCATCATATCACATAATTATAATTTCTTTTAGTGTTCAGAACAGCTAAGTTCTAATCTCTTAGCAAATTTAATATTTGTATTACAGTTTAGTTGTCTATAATTGCTGTATATAATCGCTGTGTATTTTATTTTCCAGGATTTATTTATCTACTTGTTTGAGTTTGTCTTCTTGAGCATCTTCTCATTCCCTCACCCCTAGCTCCTGGTAACCACCATTCCAGTCTTTGTTTCTATGAGTTTGACAGTTTTAGATTCTACACATCAGTGATATTGTATAGTATCTGTCTTTTCCTGTCTCACTTACCTCACTTAGTATATCCATGTTGATGCAAATGGCAACGTTGGTTGAATAGTCTTCCATTCTGTGTGTATGTATGAGGTCTGTCTGGAGAAAGTATGGCCATTGTTAATATAACAAGAATGGTTTGCATGGCACTGATGTATCCTGGCAGCCAAGGAGAGTGGACTGGAATGCACATGCATGAACAGTGATGACTTCACTGTATTAGTCAGTGAAGGTGGTAGACCCCATGGAGTGAGCATGTGCACTGTGTGACCATTGCATTCAAAATGACTGAGTGAGAAGAGCAACAAATCTGCCTCAAATTTTGTGTGAAGCTTGAACATTCCTCCATGGGAACTATTCAGGTGATTCAGAAAGCAACTGGTGATTGGCACCTTCATCATGACAACATGCCCACTCATGCGTCACGTCAGAGTTTTTTGGTGAAACATCAAATCACCCATGTGACTCAGCCTCCCTAAACCTCAGTTTGGTACCCTGTGACTTCTGGCTTTTCCCAAAACTAAAATCACCTTTGAAAGGGAAGCAATTTCAGACCATTGATAAGACTCAGGAAAATCTGATAAGGCAGCTGATGGTGATTGGGAGAACTGTGTGAGGTCCCAAGGTGCCTACTTTGAAGGGGACTGAGGTATCATTGTCATATGTGCAATGCTTCTTGTCTTTATCTTCTTCAATAATGCTTCTATTCTTCATAGTACACGGCTGGATACTTTCTGGATGATCTCTTACATCTCTCACATCTTCTTTGTCCATCCATCCACAGTGGGACGGATCTTGGCTATTGTGAAAATGCTTCAATAAACAGGAGAGTGCATATATCACTTTGATAACTGGCTATCACTTCCTCTGGATATATCTGGGATTCCTGGATGATGTGCTAGTTCTATGAATTTTCTGAAGAACCTGTTTTCCATACTAGTGTTTGTACAAGTGTAAAATCCTAACAGTATACAAGTGTTTTCTTTCCTAGAAATCTTAGCCAACACTTGTCTTTCTTTCTTGTTACAATATTTTTAGTAGTAGGGTTTACTGACATACAAGGTATATTGATAAGATGTACTCATTTGGCAGTGATTTACTGCACACCCACTACAAGGGGGTGTTCTGAAGTTTGGGAGCACAGGCAGTTTGTAGAGCGTGGACCCTGACCAATCAGAATGGGCCCTGGCTGTTCTGGAGCAAAGTCTCAAGGTTCCCTGCTGCTCCTTTAGTTGCTGGATTGAGGGTCCCAGGGCAAATCTCAGGAAAGCGGCTGCTTGTTGAAGTGTTGTAATATTCTAGCAAGTGGTATAACCTTTTCTGACTGTACCCCTCCTCCTGGCATCATTGTGATGTAGAAGATTAGTGAGTACGAATCAAATGGATCCTCACCTGCGTGTATCAATGGATAAGTGTGGGAGTGCCCAGGAGGAAGTCACAGATGCTCTGGAAGAATTATGTCCAGAGGAATCCCACAGAAGACTGGGAACTGTGCTATTTGGGACTGAGGGTAAGGACCACAGTGAGAAAAGACTTCATCTAGGAGGTGACCTTGCCAAGTTTTGGAAGCTGAGCAAATGTTCACGAAGGTTTAAAGGGGGAGGGTGAATCATGAGCAAAGATTAAGTCTTAACTCTGCGGACTGTTGCCATCATTAGATTTACTATTACTGTGAATAGGTCTGCCCCCGAACTCACATTGTTTGAGGTTACGGTTGTCTCATGAACAGCAGTTGAGGTTGATTTTTGACCAAAAGCATACTTCTCCAGTATTTCTGTGCCATCTAGATTTTCTGTTCCCCTGGCCTTGTTTCCAGTAGAACTCTGGTCAAGTCTAATTCCTGAGGAAATCAGACAGAGCACCGCCTTGAACATCGGGCCCCATTGCTGTGCCCCTCACGTTTTCAGCACTCCAGTAACCATGAATGAAGGGCATGGTTTCCCACCCAGAACACTGCTGCAACTAACAGGAAAGCTCTACCTTTTGCACAGAAAAATCTCCGAATCTGTACTCTTGTTGTCTCTGTGATCAAATACAAATGTGGCATTGCTGATTTCTTAGAACATTCAAATCGAATGGAATATTTTTAAAGAGAGATGGGGGAGAAAGAGAAAGTGTGCATTCCCTCAAATGAGAAGCCATGCCAAGGAATGTGATTACTTCTGAATATTATTGTGGTTGGCGGGATAATCGCCCCTGCAAAGATGGAGACACTCTAATACCCAGAACCTGTGAGTATCTCACCTTACATGACAACAGGAACTCTGAAGATGTGATTGAGTCTAGGGTCCTGAGCTGTGAGTGTTTTCCCAGAATACCTGGCTGGACACAGTATAATTACAAGGTTCCTTTAAGGGGAAGAGGGACACAGGGGTGTCAGTGTCAGACTGCCTGAGTGTGTGAGAAAGACTCCACCAAACTTTCCAGTTTTGCAGATGAAAAGGCACCATGAGCCGAGGGGGACCAGGGAGCAGGAGGCCCCCCCAAGTTGGGAAAGGCAAGGAAACAGTTTTTTGGATCTTCCAGAGGAAGCCCAACACCTTCCTTTTATGCCAGGGAGCCTGACCTTGGACCTCTGACCTCAGAACTGTGCGATAACTACTTTGGGTGCAGTGAGCAGGTTTGTGGTAATTGGTTACAGCCGCGGCAGGAAACGGATACAAGTGCATCTGGTGTTAAGCGGTAACTACCGATCGTGTCTCCGTAGGCCCACAGCTGACCCTAATGTGCCTCTTCCCCTCCTGCTCCAGCCCATGGTACCCACTACAGAAAACACTTCCAAGGTTTTTATCAGAAAAGCTAAGTAAAGTAAGTCTGACAGGAAAAGTCAAGAAGGTAGGATTTCACTCATGTGCGGTGTATAAAAACTGAAAGCAGCACATGAACAAACAAGGCAGACAAACAAACAAGCACTCGGAGACACAACTCATCCACACAGACAGCGTGTGGTAGTTACAGAGGGAAGGGGTGGGGTTATTAAGGTAGACAGGGTCAAAGCTATGATGACAGAAAAAGATTTGACTTTGGGTGGTGGGCACACACTGCGGTGTACAGATGACGTATTGTAGAGTTGTACCCTTGTAACCTGTATTGTATTATTAACCAGTGTCAAATCAATGAATTTAATTTAAGAAGCAAATACATATTTATTATACAAAACACAAGTGCTCTAAAAGATACATCTATGTCCAACTACCCAGATATATTCTAGTATTTTTAATGTATGTGATGTTTATGTTCTTAAAATACCTAAATAACGTATACATCTCACTATTCTGTTAGATCTCAAACAGGCTTCAGCGCTTTTCTCCCTCTCCTCATCTGGTTCAAAAATTCCTCGAGGGGAGGGACTGAGTCTGGTTGCCCTGCTCTGTGTCTCCCTCTACACTGTGGGGACTGATGTGCGTGTACAGTCCCGCCTCCACCCATCAACTTGGCGGACTGACCGGTGCATGGGTCTGGCCATAACGTGTACAGGCTCCAGTGCCTCAGCAGTCCTGTCCTTTCAGGTGGTGGTAAGTGGACTTTCAGGTGCTGATTCAAATTTAGAAGAGGGACCCAGGAAGGTGAAGTAAATACCAACCTCATACTTAACGGCGAGACCTGGAGTTGTCAGGTGGATCGCAGGTGTTCACCAACCTTCCTCTTTTCCTCACAGCAGACGATCCACACGGGGAACCACATCCTCCACCAGGAGGTTGCTTGGCAAACACAGAACCAGTGCAAATGACATTACTTGCTACTTTTTAATGCTCAGGGGCCCGACCTGACTGGAGTCCCCACCTGCCACTCTCTCGTGTGCAGTGCTGGGGTGGACAACAAAAGCTCATGGAAAATGTCATTTTTGTACCACCCTGAAAAGAAACGTACCTTTAGGACTTGTCTATTAGGTACAGTAATGCTATTTCAATAAGTGCACGTGTGTTTCTTATTTGTGGAGGAGAAGCATTAGTTCTCTTTAAGGTTCTTTCAAATTAGGAGTTGGTTTTACATTTTACCACCTAGGGTTTTTTTTTTTTTTTTTGAAGATTTTATCTATTTTTAGAGAGATGATAAGGGAGGGAGAAAGAGAGGGAAAGAAATATCAATGAGCGGTTGCCTCTTGCATGCTCCCACCTGGCCTGCAACCCAGGCATGTGCCCTGACTGGGAATCGAACCAGTGACCCTTTGGTTCACAGGCTGGTGTTCAATCCACTGAGCCACCAGCCAGGGCTTTCCTCCTAGAGCTTTGAAAGGGCTTTCCTTGTGAGCACACATCTGCACCTATCTTTGTTAATACTGTTTTCATAAAATTGTCTATTGAAAACTGAAACCATTGGGTGAAAATCCAGGTTGTGTCAGAGTTTCTAGAATTTTACAGCAAGTGGTGGTGAGGCTTTAGGCCTACAGAATGCTGGAGTCCATGGGAGCCTGCTATTTTCAAATCTCTTAGGATCACCCAGTCTATCCCAGGGGTGAGGGATTTCTCAATGTGAGACAGAAGCAGGACATGCCTTGGGTTTCCAGGCTACTCATTGTGTCCTAGGGGTTGGGTACCTTCCTGGTGAAAAGCTGCACGGTTACTTGTTCCCACCGTTCTGAGTACCCAGCAGTCCTGCTTCCCTCTCCAGCTCATGTGTCTTTCCACACAGTCACTGATTTCATGGAGACATCGAATATTGCCCACCATGGCTGACGCCTACTTACCCTAGCTACTTTCCCAGTGAATTAAAGGTCCCCTATGTGAAGTGGAGAAAAGAAAATTGGAATTGGAAATGTCAGGCCAGCGTGACAAAAATGATGCCACTTGCGTGAACAAGAAAGGATGTCCCCTGTCACTTTGTGACCTGTCACATCGACAGGCTCCGCGACTTATTTATTTTCCACAAACTCTTTTTCAACCAGTGTTTACTGAGCACCTATTCTGAGCAAAATATGTATTTTAGAACAATGGAAAACTGCCTTGACTGTCCGCCAATGTGCAGCAGGGAAGCTTGGATTTAACACTGAGTTCCTATTTAGCTGTGTGTGGGGAGGGCAGATACGCAGTGTGGGCTGAGCGGTTACTGTATAGCACATTCTCCATGCAGCTCTTTTGTCCATTATTTTATTTAATTCCCAACATATATGATGAGATTAAAATTATTGCCATTTTCTTTTTGAGAAAGTGAAAGGGTGGCAAAGTTAAATAATTTCCCCCAAATCCACAACTGATGTTATCATGCTTTCAAGGAAGGTCTGTTTTAGAATCCTACGGTTTTCATCTCTCCACGGGTATACCCAGAACAATTAAATTTCCATGCAGGTAGGGTCTTCACACCATTATTTATTACTGGACATTTCATACTTACCAGTTCCTAGTAGGGGTGATGTACAAATGACTTTTGTAGAAAGAAAAAGAAAGATATGAAAAAAAATAAAGGGAGGAAAGATACTAGGGAAGAAAGAAAGGAGGAAAAATGGTCTCTCAAAATACTCTTTGCCTTCAAGTAGTTCAAGCATGTCTTCTATAGAATATAAGGAATTTGTATACTTGCTTATTGTATACATGAGTATGTAAATGTTTCACTATTGAAAAGCTTTACTCTGTAGGTAAATATTAGTGAATGTGTTTGTATATAGGTATGTGGGTATATGTGTACATGTATATATAATACAGGCATATATAATACAGATGGCATCATATGCATAGATTTTCCTCAGTATTTGAAAATTTTGCTGGACTGTAGTTATTTGAGTCTATGCAATGTCATCTATATATTTTTAAATACTTTTGGCTAAGCCCATATGCAGAAATTAAAACCACTTGCCTTAATGACTGAATGACTGAAGGAATATAAAGCAGATTAAATGAGAAATCCCTGCTTTTGCTTGGCTGGTGTGGCTCAGTGGATTGAGCGCCAGCCTGCAAACCAAAAGGTCACTGGTTTCATTCCCAGTTAAGGCACATGCCTGGGTTGTGGGCCAGGTCCCCAGTAGAGGGCGTGCAAGAGGCAACCACTTATTGATGTTTCTCTTCCTCTCTTTCTCCCTCCCTTCCCCCTATCTAAATATAAATAAATAAAATCTTAAAAAAAAAGGAATCCCTGCTTTCTTGTAGATACCATTTTTGTTTTGCTGTGAATCACCCATTGGATACTTTTGTTGGAGCATTTTGTTTATTCATTTTTTTCTTTGTTGTAATGTTAGTTAGATTTTAATGAGAAAAACAGAAAATGGGCTTTGACATAAAGGATCTACTTCAAAGGACCTATTCACAACAACCAGGAAAATATTTTGGACACAAGTGTGTTTTAACAAGTGTAATTTTCTCCCCAGACCACAATGATATGAGTAGCGTTGGGATTTTTCTATGTGGATGCAATTCATTTATTTCATGAAAAACAATAGTTCTTTTAATGACATGGAAATTCATTTGAAACCATTATCAACTGTCATATATGTCTTTGGCAAGCAAATTTTCTATGTAAAATTTCTTGACGCTTCTTTGAAAAACAGTCATTTTTGCATCTATTCTGTAAATAATTCTGCCTAAATTGCTTGGAGAAAAGCAGAGATGAAGCAATCTAAGAACTGCAGGCTTGAAAAATGGCTCTTTTTGAAACATCAATTTAATTTTCAGGCCTTGAGTATTGCTTTTAGTTTATATTTTGCTTTAAAGGCAGTTACACAAATTTTTCTCATTATGATATGTCGTTGCAATAAATGTTAGATGGGTGGTGGTGGCTTGGGGTGGAGGGATCAAGCAACATGGAAAAAAGGACTCACGGACAGGACAACAGTGCGGTGACTGGGCAGGGGAGGGGGTAGGTGAAGATGGGAGGGGGTGTAAGGGGTAAATGGTGATGGGAAAATACAGTACCGATAAACTATTATAAATTTTTGAAAATTTAAAAAAATATTATTGCAGTTGAGGAAAAAGGAAGGAGGACAGGGGGAATCACCAGACTGAGGGGTGAGCCTGGATATTTAGAGGTGTCAAGAAGGATATATTGGATTTGACTTTCCATAAAGACACACGTGGGTGGACACACGTTCCAGTTTCTCCACATCCTGGCCAGTACGCGGTCTTTTGTTTCTTTGATCACAGACATACTGACAGAGGTGAGGTAGCATCTCCTTCATGCCACTGAGCGTCTTTTCCTATGCTGTTGATTATGTGCATGTCTTTTTTGGAGAAAAGTCTATTCAAGCCCTTAGCTTTTTTTTTAACTTGTGCTTTTAGGTTTTTTTCCACTGTTGAGTTATAGGTTTCACTTGTATATTTTCTTTTTTTTGTTTATTTTTTAAAATTTATTTAATTATTTTTCAAGTACAGTTTTCTGTCTATTACTCCCATCCCATCCCACCCCCCATGCTCCCCCCTCCCTCCCATTTCCACCCTTCTCAGTTGTTGTCCATGTATCCTTTATATATGTTCCTCTAAATCCCTCCCCTATTTCTCCTGAAATTTCCTCCCCTCTCCCCTCTGGTCACTGTCAGCCTGTTCTGTATTTCAGTGTCTTTGGTTATATTTCACTTACATATTTTAGAAATTCACCCTTTATCAGATATATGGTTTGTCAATAGTTTTTCCCACTCCTTAGGTTGCCTTTTCACCCTACTTATTGTTTTGTTTCTTGAAGTGATACTGGCACTCACATGTTGACTGAAGCACCATTCACAATAGCCAAGGTGTGAAACAACCTAAGTGCCCATTGATCAATGTGAATGGGTGAATAAAATGTGACTCATACATACAATGAAATATCACTCATTTTTTAAAAAATAAGTAAATATTGCAAGGTGCGATGACACAGATAGACCAGGGGGACATTAATTATGCTAAGTGAAAGTAGTCAGTCATCTCATCATTCCACTTACGTGAGGAATTAACATAGTCAAAACTCCAAGAAACAGGAAGGGGGAAATGGGTGCAATCAATGGGTCTGAAGTTCGGTTAAGCCAGAGGAAGCCCTAGAGATCTATGGGACACTTCGCCTGTGGTTAAACACACTGTGGTGTGCACGTAAAAGTCTGCCAGAAGCGTAGAGCTTATATGTTCAGTGTTCTACCCCAAGAAATAATTATTCCGAAAAATGTAACAAAGTGGTCATAGAAGAGCACTTTTTAAAAAAGATTTTATTTATTTATCTTTAGAGGGGAAGGGAAAGAGAGAAGGAGAGAAATATCAGTGTATGGTTGCCTCTCGCGAGTCCCCTGCTGGGAACTGGCCTGCAACCCAGGTATGTGCCCTGATTGGGAATCGAACTGCGATCGTGTTTTTCGCAGGCCCGCGCTCAATCCACTGAGCTACACCAGCCAGGGCAGAAGAGTACTTTCTTGATGTATTAAAGAGTATCTACAAAAACAAACAAACAAAAAAGAATGGGTGGATTTAGAGAAATAAAATTAGAGGTAATATATTAAAACTTACGTTACTTTGACCAGAGGTACTGTGGAAATGAGACACATGTGAGGAAAAAATCCATTCTCAGTTGCTCACATGTTCATGTGGCACAAATCCACAGCAATGCTATCAAATCCACACAGTGATGCTTTTCAGCAATTAAAAAATGTTATTTGCAGGACTCTTTAGAAGACTGAGATTTGTTTGGATTTGTCTTTAATTATTAAGTCAGAAGTTTTTCATTTATTTCTAACACATAACTAAGTATAGAATTTTACTCTAGTTCCTCCCCTAATTGCCTGGAGTAAATGATGAGACTCATTTCACTCAGATCTCCTTCCTTCCTCCCCTCTCCTGTTTCCTCCGAATTGATGCTCTTAATGACCTTAACAGTGGGAGGCTTTTATTTAAATCCCACAAGTTCAAATCCTACAAGGAGAAATAAAAGCACAGATTTCAAGTAACATAACACATTTTCCTTTCTCCTTCTTATATTCCTTTAATTGTGTTTTGTTAATATAATTACAAGTGCCTTCTAAAATATTAATGCATTTGTTTGCTTTGACCTTTAAATCTCATTTTAACCTTTCATTAACTTCAGCATTTAGAGTTTGTACAATATTTTTCTTCATTTTCTTTTTTTCAGTGTGTTTATGTAAAAAAGTATATGAGGAAATTTGTTAATGTCACTTATAATATTTAATTTAAGCAAAAGAAATGAGGAATCTGAGTTGGAAGGCAACAACGGCCAAGGTTAGTTAGTACCAAAGCCCTGTGGTTTGTGGAAGGAAGAGCCCTTGCCTGGGGAGCTGAGCAATCGAGTGTGTTCTGAGTTGCCTGCTGCGAGGCTATGTGATCTCATTCAACCACGTTCCACTTTAGGGTCTCATTTTAAAGATCTACCGAATTAAAATTTGAAGGGAATGATTTTTCTGGTTTCTTCCAGTTCAGAAATTTTTAAATTCACCTTGAATTGGTTTCTCTATTCATTGGGTGACCACTTCAAGAAATGTTTTAGGGAATCAAAATAATTGAATGTATGTGAGAGAGAGGTGAGATCAAAGTATGTAAACATGGCTTCTGACAATAAATTGGAAAATACTAGAGAAAGAACAGCTGTTTTTCTAGGACATAGTTTGGTGTGAATGATGAAAGTGTGAGCATTTGATCAGTGCACATTACGATCATACTATATTACTGTAACATAACACTCAATGTAGGTAAAACGGCAGTGCCCGGGTGTGAATGGGCCAGGAATTTTATTCTGACTCAGTCTCTAAATAGGCAGCAAGTGAAACATCTGTGGATCTTGATTTCTATCCTTCAAATAAAAGATTTGGAGTAAATGACTCAAGCTTTTTTTTTTCTATCTCTGGCAGAAATCCAAGATAGAAAGTTAATTCAAATCAGCATCAAGAAAACCAAAGGGCAAGCTAAACTCCGTTCTAGCTGACTAGGTTTGGTAAATCAAAGATTAGTCCTCACATATATTCAGTGCAGGCTTTTAATGAGCTGTACTTTGCGTCAAGGCCCAACTATTTTTGAATAGTTGTCCCTATTCAAAAATAAATCCCAGAAAGCAATGTCCAGAGAGAGAAATGCATAGACGTGTGTACAGTGCCACGGGATTGTTACTTTCTTAGAAACATGAGCAATGTGCCTTATAACCAGAGACTTAATTCATTGCAATTAAGAATAAACTGACAGTAGCCAGAAGGGAAATGNCGAATTAAAATTTGCAGGGAATGATTTTTCTGGTTTCTTTCAGTTCAGAAATTTTTAAATTCACCTTGAATTGGTTTCTCTATTCATTGGGTGACCACTTCAAGAAATGTTTTAGGGAATCAAAATAATTGAACGTATGTGAGAGAGAGGTGAGATCGAAGTATGTAAACATGGCTTCTGACAATAAATTGGAAAAACTAGAGAAAGAACAGCTATTTTTCTAGGACATAGTTTGGTGTGAATGATGAAAGTGTGAGCATTTGATCAGTGCACATTACAATCATACTATATTACTGTAACATAACACTCAATGTAGGTAAAACGGCACTGAATGGGCCAGGAATTTTATTCTGACTCAGTCTCTAAAGAGGCAGCAAGTGAAACATCTGTGGATTTTGATTTCTATCCTTCAAATAAAAGATTTGGAGTAAATGACTCAAGCTTTTTTTTTTCTTTCTATCTCTGGCAGAAATCCAAGATAGAAAGTTAATTCAAATCAGCATCAAGAAAACCAAAGGGCAAGCTAAACTCCGTTCTAGCTGACCAGGTTTGGTAAATCAAAGATTAGTCCTCACATATATTCAGTGCAAGCTTTTAATGAGCTGTACTTTGCGTCAAGGCCCAACTATTTTTGAATAGTTGTCCCTATTCAAAAATAAATCCCAGAAAGCAATGTCCAGAGAGAGAAATGCATAGACGTGTGTACAGTGCCACGGGATTGTTACTTTCTTAGAAACATGAGCAATGTGCCTTATAACCAGAGACTTAATTCATTGCAATTAAGAATAAACTGACAGTAGCCAGAAGGGAAATGAGAGGGCATAATGGGGAGAAAAGGGGGGAGGGTTTTCAGGAACATGTATAAAGGACACATGGACAAAACCGAAGGGGGGTAGGATCAAAGGCAGGAGGTGGGGATGGCTGGGGTGAGAGGGAGTGGTGAGGGGAGATGGAGACAACTGTACTTGAACAACAATAAAAAAATGTGAAAAAAAAGGAAAAAGGAAAAAAAAAGAATAGTATAGGAAATGGAGAAGCCAAAGAACTTACATGTACAACCCATGGACATGAACTAAAGGGGGTAGGGAATGCTGGTGGGAAGGGGGTTGCAAGGTAAAGGAGGATAAAAGGGGAAAAATGGGACAACTGTAATAACATTATCAATGAAATATACTTAAAAAATAAAATTACAGAAAAGAGAGGAAGTCATCAATTCTGCTTCGGGGTCCACCTGTGAAGTGACAGTAACAACTGGTACCTGACCTAAGAGCTTGCGTTCATCCAGAGGAGGAATTGGGGATCCTCCAGAAGAGGATTGGAGGCACCTAACGCCCTCTGCAGTGCACAGGATGGATCAAAGTGTGCAGGACTGTCAGCAGGAAGGGAGGCTGGGTGACTGCTGCAGAAGTGTGGGCAGGAGATCAGTAGGGGTGTGAATGGGGACAAAACCAGCATCAAACACTCTGTAGTACTTGGCAGTTGTGAATCAGGATGGTTTGGGTTACGCCGAAATAATGAATGACTCCCAAATATCAGTGGCTTAATACAACTAAAGTTTATTTCTCACCCAATATATGTAAACAGTCCAAGTAAGAATTTAAGGGAAGACATTAAGGCATTCTTAGCTTGTCCCAGTCATTGAGGGACTTGGGTTGATTGCTTCCACAGTCACCACAGCAGGGTTAAATGAACAGGGTGAATCACACTGTCTCTAATAGCATCGACCTGAGCTGACCCCTTTCATTTCTGTGCACCTTGCATCAGCAAGGTCAAGTCATTTGGCCATGCCCAGCATCAAGGCAGCTGAGAAACGCAGGCCGAAGGGGCTCTCAGAGTGAAAGTGAGAATATAGGTAAACAACTCTGTGATAACAAACAATTAAATTTGGAGGAGACAGGATGAGAGAAGCTAGGGCCACTTCAAAGTTATTCTAGTTGAGCCTTTTATTTATAAAGGCCTATCCTCCTCCTTTGGCAAATTTTACTTATCCTTACGTTCTCTTCTTCCAGAAAGCTCTCCTAGGCTAAGTGTTCTCAGTGGTATGCTGTTATATATTAAACAGCTGCCTGTCTGTAAAAGCAAAACCACGACTCTGTTTGGTAGCCCTTGGTGAGCTCCCTGGTGTAAATACTCTCACTGGGGCAAATTTCAAGCTATCCATGTGATGCTCACCTTACATGATATTTTCACCATACATATACAACACTAAATAACCTCAACTGCATAGATAATTATAAAATGTAATAACATAATTAGGAAATGTTGGCATTTCAAGCATTTATAACCTTTGCTTCAAATCCAGTTTTTCTTAAATTGAAAGTTTGCCTGATTTAATTTTTAATAATGGCTGTATTTAGTGAGTGACTTACAAAATTCCTGAAAATTTAGCTGTTACACGCTCCCACAGGCTGTCTCCAGCACATCACCCTTGTCTTCTTGTTCTCTGAGCTCACTCCCACAGCACGCTGTACTTATTCCTATGATTGCTCTTATCAACGGCATTTGAATTATGCATTTACTCACCTGTCTTCTCTACTGGACAGTGATCTCCTCAAGAAAGAGGGCATTGTCTTATTGTTGAGTGCTCTCATGCTTGACATGGTACTTGGAACACAGAAGACAGTCTCCGATACTGGCTGAGAAAATGAATTAGTGAAAACACGTTTTTCATACAAAAAGCAAAGAGTGGTTTCTCTTTCCACTGAGCTTTATTTGTAG